>NW_027361714.1:11960000-12687500 GCF_039654945.1 Dendrobates tinctorius | reverse complement strand
TTTTTATGGCTTAACGTTATAAACTTAAGCCATAAAGTGCTCACCACACTTCTAGATAAATTTCTTGAGAGGTCTAGTTTCTAAAATCGGGTTACTTGTGGGGAATGTCCACTGTTTAGGCACATCACGGAATATCCAAATGTGACATGACACTGCAGAACATTCCATCAAAATCTTAGTTCCAAAATGTCACCCCTTCCTTTCTAAGCTCTGCTGTGTGCCTAGATAGTAGTTTCCCTCCATATAGGAGGTATATGTATACTCATGAGAAATTGCAAAACATTTGGGGTCCATTTTTTCCTACTATTGTGAAATTAAAATAATTTAGGGCTAAAACACATTTTTGGGAGGGAAAATGTGATTTTTTTTCATTTTCACAGCTCAATGTTATAAACTTCTATGAAGCACTTGGGGGTTCAAGGTAATCACCACACATCTAGATAAGTTCCTTGAGGAGTCTAGTTTCTAAAATGGGGTCACTTGTGGGAGTTTCCACTCTTTAGGCACATCAGGGGCTCTCTAAATATGACATGGCATCCGCTAATGGTTCCAGCAAATTTTATATTCAAAAAGTCAAATGGCGCTCCTTCCCTTCTGAGCCCTGCCGTGCACCAAAACAGCAGTTTTTCCCCACATATGGGGTGTTGGCATACTCAGAAAAAACTTAACAACAAATTGTATGGCGAAATTTCTTCTGTTACACTTTTAAAAATGCAAAACATGGGGCTAAAAACATTTTTTTGCAAAAATTAGACTTTATTTTGACGGCTCAACAATCTAAACTTCTGTGAAGCACCTGGGGATTCATGGTGCTCACCACTCATCTACATAATTTCCATGAGGGATCTAGTTTCCAAACTGGTGTCATTTGTGAGCAGTTTCCACTGTTTATGCACACCAGGGGCTCTCCAAATGCAACATGGCATCTGCTAGTTATTCCAATGAATTATACAATCAAAAATGGAGCTGCTTCTCTTCCAAGCTCTGCTCTGCACCAAACAGGAGATTTCCCCCCAAATATGGGGTACCATTGTGCTCAGGAGAAATTACAGAACAAATTTTGATGTCCACTTTTTCCTGTTACCCTTGAAAAAATAAATTTGGGTTTAAAAAACCTTTTTTTGTGAAAAGAGTTAAATGTTAATTTTTTTTCCCTCGACATTCCATTAATACTGGTTAAGCACCTGAAGGGATAATACGCTTCTTGAATGTGGTTTTAAACACCTTGAGGGGTACAGTTTTTAGAATTCTGTCACTTTGGGGTATTTTCTTTTATATAGGGCTCTCAAAGTCACTTCAAATGTGATGTGAGCCTTAAAAAAAAGGTTTTGTAAATTTTGTTGGAAAAATGAGAAATTGCTGGTCAACTTTTAACTTATATACTTCCTAACCCCAAAAAAATATTTCAAAAATTGAAACTTGCGCTGATGTGAAGTAGACATGTGGGAACTGTTAAAACATTAATTATTAACTTTTTGTGTGACATAACTCTCTCTGGTTTAAGGGCATACAAATAAAAGGTAGAAAAATTGCAACATTTTCCGAATTGTTGCCAAATTTCCAAATTTTTCACAAATAAATGCAAGTCATGTCAAACAAATTTTACCACTATTATGAAGTACCATATGTCACAAGAAAACTATCTCAGAAGAGGTGGGATGCATTGAAGCTTTCCAGAGGTATATTACCACATAAAGGGACAATGGTCAGAATTGTAGAGTTCACCTTGTTCAGGAAGGTGAAAACAGGCATTGGGGTGAAGGGGTTAACAGTTTATGATCCATGCTGATCTGCAAGACTGCCTGTCTATGTATTTTTTTGTATCCTGCTGTATTAAGCTACTTGCTTGATTACTAATGAGTTCAATTTGTGTTTGATATAAGCACATACCTCCTTATATATTTAGACCTAGCCAAGGGGAAGGAACTTTTGTTCATGGGGGACTTGTGCAGATTTCTTCAAAGTGCAATTTTTCTAAGTACCAGGGCAGTTAAACATGTCAGATGGACAGGGCAGGAGACAGGTAAGACACTCAAACAAACTTCCTTTCAGGTCATTTGATCTGCAAAGAGATATTTGTGAAATTTATCTTCTGGCTGCTGCAATTACTCACATCTACTGTACTTTCACAAACTATGCGCACTCCATCCATATCAACCATTTTCTCCTTTCTTCTATGGAGAGCTCTCATGCTCTCTTCATATTATTAAACCACACAGATCCATTCAATCCGACAATACAACACAAAAGATGCTTTCATAAATCACTCAGCCATCTGCTTATTCTATTCTCCTTCACCTAGCTGCAGGAGATATCTCTCCTAATCCCAACCACACTTGTAATAACAAGATTAACTCCTTCCCTGCTAGACTCAAAAACCCTGATAATCTCATTAATATTCATTGCATGCCTTCTATCTCTTTTAATTGTGCCTTTTGGTATGCACAGTCAGTGTGTAACAAACTCTTCTACATCCATGATCTCTTCCTTTCAAATTCCCTTAACCTTCTGGATCTTACTGAAACCTTGATCCAGAAGTCGGACACTACCACAGCAGCTGCTCTCACAAATGGTGGCCTACATGTAAGGAAAACCACACTGCACTTGCTCACTGAGCCAGTGCATGTGTCCTGAGTAAGAGAAACTGTGCTCTAAGATACCTGTGGAGCGGGGCAGCAGCAGTGAAGATGCGTGCTAGATCAACAGGACCTGAAGCACGTGACTGCTGGGGGCATGGCCTAAACTCCAGAGAGCTAGGAGCTGCAGGAAAACTCCTAGAAGGGTAACTATGGGACGAAGTTACCAAGGAGCATAGACAGACATAAACATATCAGGCCGGGGTCAAAGCACGAGATAGCATGACAGTACCAAAGGATTAGACAGAACGGATAGTCAGGATGTAGCAGCAGTCAGAAACCAGAGACGCAGATACACAGTACAGAATCAAAGGACAAACTCACAACAGGAGGCAGAACTGGGTCAGAACCATATAAGCAATCTAGAAGACAATCACAAGGCACAGGCACACAGGGGTCACCACACTTGGCCAAAGGCAAAAGTATAGCTGATGGGGATTGGAGTTTCCCAGGGCTATAAGAAGCTCTCCCTGAACAAAAGAGAGGCCACAATAATTAACCCCAGGCATGCAGGTCAAAGCCTGCACTGGGCTCAAGACATTAACCCCTGATGTGCAGGTCAAAACCTGCACTGGGATCATGACACTACATTTTTCTCATACCCCAAGACCTGACAACAACAGATCAGGTGGAGTTGTTGGTCTGCTTCTTTCATCAAAATGTACTTTTCAGGTCATCCCCCAGTACCCTCCCTTATTTTCCCTTCTTTTGAGGTCCACAGTGTCAGACTCTACCAGCCCTTCTCCCTGCGAGTGGTGGTTGTGTATCACTGCCAGGGCTTGTGACTTCAGTTCCTGGATCATTTTGCAACCTGGCTTCCAAACTTTGTGTCCTGTGACATCCCCACACTCATCATGGTGGAGTTTGTGATCCCCCTTGGTGATCTCTCTGTCCCCATCTGTGTTATGATTGAGTCACCGTAGGAGTCAAAAATAGAAATGCAAGCTAAGTCCAGAAAACCAGAGAAGTTGGCAGCTATCGGATTGCAGACCCCTGAACCTATCAACACAACTAGCAGTAGCCGTGCGGGGCTCCTACGATGCCCTAGGCCCCTCAATCACAGCCGGAGGACTACATAGCCTAAAGACAGAAAGGGAAATCTAAACTGCCCCAGAGCAGACCCCAAAGTAAAAGGCAGCCCCCCACATATAATGACGGTGAAGAAAGAACAAAACACAGACAGAAAGATAGACTGAGCAAAGATGGGGCCCAGGCTAGCTTAGATAAGAAAGGACAGGAAGACTGCTGTCTGCAATCCGTGAAAAACCCTATGAAAATAAGAGCCAACAAACTGACAGTAAAAAAGGCCCTGAAGACGCTAGGCTTCAAAAAAGCTATGTCAGTACTCAGGAATATTCTGAAGACAGAGCAACAGGCAAAAGGAGATTCAGCTCACCCCAGCAGGGAATGGCAGAATCCAGAAAAGCAAGGAAAACAAAACACTAATGCAAAAAGGCAAAGCAGAAATCTTAGCTTTAGATGAGCAGGAATCAGACTGGTTTCCTAGAAGTCCACAGAGAAATCACCCGCAGGCCAGAAGGGCATTGGCAGCCTTATATCCAGTCATCAACTCCACTCAGCCAGTCATCATCATCAGCCCCAGGTGTTTGACGATCAGGCTCACTACCTTTCTTCACCAGAAGAGGGAGTTCCTCGGGCCTCAGTAGTGAAGGGGAAAATGAACTCACAACAGTACCTCCCCCTTGAGGAGGGGTCACCGAACCCTCAACCACGCCACCAGGGCGATCAGGGTGAGCCCGATGAAAGGCACGCACCAATCTTTTGGCATGAATATCAGAGGCAGAGACCCAGGAATTATCCTCCTGACCATAACCCTTCCACTTAACCAAATACTGGAGTCTCCGTCTAGCCAGACGAGAATCCAGTACTTTCTCTACCTCATATTCCATGTTACCTTCAACCAATACAGGGTCTGGAGGTGCAACCCCCGGAACAACAGGTTCAACAAACCTCTTCAACAAAGATTTATGGAACACATTATGGATTTTAAATGTGACAGGAAGAGCCAAACGAAAAGAGACCGGATTAATAATCTCCAAAATCTTGTAAGGTCCAATAAATCTAGGCTTAAACTTAGGAGAAGCCACCTTCATAGCAATATTTTTTGATGATAACCACACCATATCACCAACCTTAAATTGTTGACCAATGGTCCTATGTCGGTTGGAAAACCGCTGGGCCTTTTCCTGGGAGAGAGATAACTTATCCACCACTTGGTCCCAGATCTGGTGCATTCTCTCCACCACAGTGTCAACCCCTGGGCAGGCAGAGGGCTCCACTTGCCCTGAAGAAAATCGAGGATGAAACCCAAAGTTACAAAAAAAAGGAGACATCAAAGTGGCAGAAGTAGCTCTATTATTTAAAGCAAATTCGGCCAAGGGCAAAAATGAAACCCAATCATCCTGATCAGCAGAAATAAAACATCTCAAATATGACTCCAAGGTCTGGTTTGTTATCTCTGTCTGGCCATTGGTCTGAGGGTGAAAAGCAGAGGAGAAGGACAACTGAATTCCCAGCTTGGAACAGAAAGTTCTCCAAAATCTAGACACAAACTGGACTCCTCTGTCAGATACAATGTTCTCAGGAATCCCGTGCAAGCGAACCACCTGTTGTAAAAACAGGGGCACCAATTCAGAGGAAGACGGCAACTTAGGGAGTGGTACAAGATGAACCATCTTAGAGAACCTATCACAAATCACCCAAATAACCGTCATCCTTTGAGAGACAGGCATATCAGAGATGAAATCCATTGAAATATGGGTCCATGGCCTCTTGGGGACAGGCAAAGGCATCAAAAACCCACTAGAGCGAGAACACGATTTAGACCGGGAGCACGTCCCACAGGACTGCACAAAATTCCTGACATCACGAGACAAGGAGGGCCACCAAAAAGACCGACTCACCAGATCTCTAGTACCAAAAATACCTGGATGACCAGCCAAAGCAGAGCATTGAACTTCAGACTTCACTCTCTTCTTCCACTTCAGGAACATACAACTTTCCACTGGGACAACGCTCAGGTTTGTCCTCCTGGAACTCTTCCAGAGCACGTCTCAAATCGGGCGAGATGGCAGAAAGAACTACCCCTTTGCCTAAGATGGTAGCAGGCTTGGTCACCACAGGAGAATCAGCAAAGAAGCTCCTAGAGAGGGCGTCAGCCTTGACATTCTTAGTTCCAGGAAGAAAAGAAACCACAAAATCAAAACGTGTAAAAAACAAGGCCCACCTAGCCTGTCTAGGGTTCAAGCGCTTAGCCGACTCTAGGTAAATCAAATTCTTGTGGTCAGTGAGGACCACGACTTGATGCTTAGCTCCCTCCAACCAATGTCTCCACTCCTCAAATGTCCATTTCATGGCTAACAGTTCCCGATTCCCCACATCATAGTTACGTTCAGATGGAGAGAACTTTCGAGAAAAGAAAGCACAGGGATTCATTTTAGATGTTACAGGATCCTTTTGGGACAAAACAGCTCCTGCACCAATCTCAGAAGCATCCACCTCTACCTGGAACGGAAGCGAGACATCAGGTTGCCGCAAAACCGGGGCGGAGGTGAATCTTCGCTTCAGCTCCTGAAAGGAAGAAACAGCCTCCAGAGACCAATTTAACACATCAGCACTAGTGTTGAGCATTCCGATACCGCAAGTATCGGGTATCGGCCGATACTTGCCGTATCGGAATTCCGATACCGACTTACGATATTTTTTCAATATCGGAAGTCGGCATCGGAATCGGAAGTTCAAAGTTGATTGACAGCCGAAATGACGTCATCATGATGCGCGGTGTGTGCGCATCATGATGCGCCGTCATTTCGGGCCTTCCGGGGGTCTCTGCCGGCCTGCCGGGGGGCTGTGCCGGCCTGCCGGGGGGCTGTGTGGACTGCCCGGGGTCTGTACCGGCCTGCCGGGGGACTGTGCCGGCCTGCCGGTGGTCTGTGCACCCCGTGGGGGTCTGTACCGGCCTGCCGGGGGGCTGTGCCGGCCTGCCGGGGGGCTGTGCTGATGTCCGGGGGTCTGTGCAAGCATCGTCCGATGGGACTACAAGTCCCATCTGGCGATGCCTGCTACCATGACAGTGATTGACACATTAGCCAATGATGGGACAGTAGTAGTCCCATCATCCTGCTAATGTGTTAAATGTAAAAAAAAAAAAAAAAAAAATACTACATACATACTACATACATACTACATGCATGCTACATACATACTACATGCTACATACATACCACATATATACTACATGCATGCTACATACATACTACATGCTACATACATACTACATATATACTACATGCATGCTACATACATACTACATGCTACATACATACTACATATATACTACATGCATGCTACATACATACTGCATGCTACATACATACTACATGCTACATACATACCACATATATACTACATACATACTACATGCATGCTACATACATACTACATGCTACATACATACTACATATATACTACATGCATGCTACATACATACTGCATGCTACATACATACTACATACATACTACATACATACTACATGCATGCTACATACATACTACATACATACTACATGCTACATACATACCACATATATACTACATACATACTACATGCATGCTACATACATACTACATGCTACATACATATCACATATATACTACATACATACTACATGCATGCTACATACAATACATACATAGACATACAGTACATATAACATAGAGTAACATACTTACCAATACTTGTAGTCCCATCGGACGATGCCTGCACAGACCCCCGAAGCCTGCACAGACCACCGGCAGGCCGGCACAGCCCCCCGGAGCCTGCACAGACCACCGCCAGGCCGGCACAGCCCCCCGGAGCCTGCACAGCCCCCCGGCAGGCCTGCACAGCCCCCCGGCAGGCCGGCACAGCCCCCCGGCAGGCCGGCACAGCCCACCGGAGCCTGCACAGACCACCGGCAGGCCGGCACAGCCCCCCGGCAGGCCGGCACAGACCACCGGAGCCTGCACAGACCCCCTGGCCGGCCGGCACAGCCCCCCGAAAGGCCCGTACAGACCCCAGAGAGGCTGTACAAGGCAAAAACAGGGTTTTTCTTATTCCGATACCGGAAGTCCCATAGACTTGAATGGGACTTCCGGTATCGGAATCGGCGATACCGATACTTTTTTTTAAGATCGGACGATCCATTCCGATCCGATACTTTGAAGTATCGGACGGTATCGCTCAACTCTAATCAGCACCCTTTTCTTAGTCAAATCAGTCAATGGCTTGGCAATACTAGAAAATTTTGCTATAAATTTCAGATAAAAATTAGCAAAACCCAAAAACTTCTGGAGGGCCTTCAAAGAAGTGGGCTGAACCCAATCGTAAATGGCCTGTACCTTGGCCGGGTCCATTTCAATAGTTGACGGGGACAAAATAAATCCCAAAAAAGAAATCCTCTGTACTCCAAAAAGGCATTTAGATCCTTTGACATACAGGGAATTCTCCCTCAAGATCCGGAACACAGTCCGAATATGTTCCACATGAGAATCCCAATCCTTGGAGAAGATCAAAATATCATCCAGATAGATAATCAAAAATGTATCGACAAAATCTCGGAAAATATCGTTCATGAAGCACTGGAAGACAGAAGGGGCATTAGTGAGCCCAAAAGGCATCACCAGGTACTCAAAATGTCCCTCCGGAGAATTAAACGCCGTCTTCCATTCATCCCCATGCTTAATGCGAATAGGATTATACGCCCCCCTGAGGTCAAGCTTGGTAAACCAGCAAGCACCTTTAACTCTGGAGAATAGATCAGAAATCAGGGGTAACGGATACTGATATTTAACAGTAATTTTGTTGAGAGCACGATAATCAATACAAGGTCTTAATGATCCATCCTTTTTGGCTACAAAAAAAACCCGCCACCTAAGGGTGACGAGGATGGTCTAATATGACCCTTCTCCAACGCCTCCTTAATATAGGATCGCATAGCCTCGTGCTCGGGTACAGATAAATTGAAGAGCCGACCCTTGGGAAATTTACACCCCGGGCTCAGTTCAATAGCACAGTCATAACTCCTATGAGGAGGCAGAGACGCAGACTCATTCTCACTAAATACATCATAAAAGTCCGCCAAATAATCAGGAACATCATGCGACTGAGGAGAGGTGGAAAACACCGGAGCCTCACTAAAGGCACACCGACAACCCCAACTCACCACAGACACAGATTTCCAATCCAAAACTGGATTATGAATTTGTAACCAGGGAAACCCCAGAACAATAGTATCATGCAGATTATGTAACACCAAAAACCTGCAATTTTCTTGATGGTCTGGGGCGACCCGCATTACCACCTGGGTCCAAAACTGAGGTTTATTTTTAGCCAAAGGAGTAGCATCAATCCCCCTCAAAGGGATAGGCGTCTGCAGAGGTGTCATCGGAAATCCACAACGTTTAGCAAAATCCAAGTCCATTAGGTTTAGAGCTGCTCCCGAATCCACAAAAGCCTTGGCGGAAAATGTGGACAGGGAGCAGATCAGAGTAATAGCCAGAAGAAACTTAGGTTTAACACCACCAACAGAAAACGTGTGTGCAAAGCGTTTCTCGCGTTTAGGACAGACAGAAATAATATGCGAGGCATCTCCACAGAAAAAACAAAACTTCTTACGCCTTCTGAACTCCTGACGCTGCTCTCTGGAAAAAACTCTATCGCATTGCATAGGTTCAGACATCTGTTCAACAGGTGGCAACACCTCTCGTGCAGCTCTGCGTTCGCGTAAACGCCGATCAACCTGAATGGCTAAAGACATAGAATCGTTAAGACCAGAGGGAACAGGAAATCCCACCATAGTATCTTTTACGGCTTCTGACAACCCCTTCCGAAAGAGAGCAGCCAAGGCATTATCATTCCAGATAGTAAGTACTGCCCACTTTCGGAATTTTTGACAGTACAATTCTGCAGAATCACGACCCTGGTTCAATGCCAGCAGGGTCTTTTCAGCCTGATCAATGGCATTAGGTTCGTCATACAACAACCCCAAGGCCTGAAAAAATGCGTTCACATTAGTCAGAATAGGATCATCTGGTTTCAAAGAAAACGCCCAATCCTGGGGATCGCCACGCAGCAAAGAGATGACAATTTTAACCTGCTGCGCGGAGCTCCCTGACGAGTTAGGCTTCAAGGCAAAAAATAATTTACAATTATTTTTGAAATTCAAAAATTTAGACCGATCCCCAAAAAATACATCAGGTGTAGGAATCTTTGGTTCAGCAGCATGTGAATGAGCAAGGTAGGCGGAAATTCCCCACACTTCCGCAGCGAGCTGCTCCACACGATCAGACAATTGCTTTATCTCCATTGAGAGAAAAAAAAATTCCCCCTACGGCCTCAGAGATATAGAGGAAAAAATATACACACTTTTTTTTTTTTTTTTTTTTTTTTTTTTATACAATTCTTTCCTGGTATTGAGTACCCTAGAATCTGCGGTATGGCGGGTGATTCTGTTATGATTGAGTCACCGTAGGAGGCAAAAATAGAAATGCTAGCTAAGTCCAGAAAACCAGAGAAGTTGGCAGCTATCGGATTGCAGACCCCTGAACCTATCAACACAACTAGCAGTAGCTGTGGGGGGCTCCTACGATGCCCTAGGCCCCTCGATCACAGCCGGAGGACTACATAGCCTAAAGACAGAAAGGGAAATCTAAACTGCCCCAGAGCAGACCCCAAAGTAAAAGGCAGCCCCCCACATATAATGACAGTGAAGAAAGAAGAAAGAACAAAACACAGACAGAAAGATAGACTGAGCAAAGATGGGGCCCACGCTAGCTTAGATAGGAAAGGACAGGAAGGCTGCTGTCTGCAATCCGTGAAAAACCCTATGAAAATAAGAGCCAACAAACTGACAGTAAAAAAGGCCCTGAAGACGCTAGGCTTCAAAAAAGCTATGTCAGTACTCAGGAATATTCTGAAGACAGAGCAACAGGCAAAAGGAGATTCAGCTCACCCCAGCAGGGAATGGCAGAATCCAGAAAAGCAAGGAAAACAAAACACTAATGCAAAAAGGCAAAGCAGAAATCTTAGCTTTAGATGAGCAGGAATCAGACTGGTTTCCTAGAAGTCCACAGAGAAATCACCCGCAGGCCAGAAGGGCATTGGCAGCCTTATATCCAGTCATCAACTCCACTCAGCCAGTCATCATCATCAGCCCCAGGTGTTTGACGATCAGGCTTACTACCTTTCTTCACCAGAAGAGGGAGTTCCTCGGGCCTCAGTAGTGAAGGGGAAAATGAACTCACAACACATCTGCCTTTTATCTTTCATCTCTAACTTCTTTGGCCTTTCCCTTCATACTAATTTTTGTATGCATGAAGATGGAAATACAGTGGACCTGGTCTTCTCCTGGCTCTGCTATGTGTATAACTTTACCAATTCCCATCTTCCACAACCTTCATTCATTCTCTGTCAGTAACTATTACCCCGCTCAGGACACCCACACTTTTCCCATATACAGAATTGTACATGCCATTAACACTACTTATGAAAAAATTGCACTCATTATTAGCCCCAATTCCCTCCTGAATCTGCACTGAAACATGATAATGAAACACTTCACCATGCCCTGATAAAGTTGTACTGCCTACATTTAAAAAACCTCGACACAGACAGCGACAACCCTGGTACACACTGCAAACATATTTTCTCCAGCGGTGCTCCAGTTGTGAGGAACGTCTGAGGAGAAAATCCAATCTGGCCGAAGATTTCATCTATTATAAATTTATGCTTAAAACAGACAACTCCATCCTTCATCTCTCCAAACAAGCCTAATTCAACACCCTTATTACCTCACTATCCAATAATCCTAAATGACTCTTTGACACATTTCACTCTCTCCTTAAGTCAAGAGTTCAAGCTCCCACCACTGACTTCAGCGTTGATGAACTGGCCAATTATTTCAAAGAAAAAATTTAATATATACCACAGGAAATTTTCTCCTAATCCCATAATGTTATGCATTCCTCTCCCTCCTCCACTGCATCTAGCTTACTTTCTGTCTTCGAACCAGTCATGTAAGAAGAAGTGACCAGGCTCCTTCTTCTTGCCCTACTACCTGTAATAGTGACCTCATTCCATCACGTCTTGTTCAGTCCCTCACCTCTCACCAAACAAAAATATTTAATCTCTCCCCCTCATCTGATATTTTTCCCTTCTAATTTAAACACGTCAGCATACATCCATTGCTTAAAAAATCAACCCTTGATCAGAACTACACTGCTAACTACAGTCTTTAATCTCCCCTTCATCTCTAAACTCCTGGAACACTTGGACCAGTCACATCTAATCCTCTATCTCTCAGATATCTATCTTCTCAACCTTTTACTATCTGGTTCTGCTCTCCTGAAACTGCCCTCACTGAAGTCTCTAATGATTTACTAACAGCTAAATCTTTTGGCCACTACTCTCTGCTGATTCTCCTGGATCACTCTCTGCTGAATCTCCTCGATCTCTCTGCAGCATTCAGCAATGGACAGCCATCTTCTCACTATGAACCACTCTATTGGGCTCAAGGACACTGTTCTCTCCTGGTGCTCTTCCTACCTTTCTGACTGCTCCTTCACTGTATCTTTTGCCGGCTCCTCTTCCACTTTGCTTCCTTTTACTGTTGGGGTTCCTCAAGGTTCCGTGCTATGCCCCAACTTTTCTCCTTGTACACCCCTCCTATTGAATAATTAGTAGATTCAGATTTTAGTAACATGTTAGTAATGGAGAGGAGTCTATAATACACCCCCATTACTAACCCCATAATCAAAAGTAATAAAGACACACTTCTTTTATTTATTTCTTTTTTACACATTGAACCGGCCAATCAAAGCTAATGTCAATACTTGACATGATTGTGATTGAGACGGAAGTGCCCACACCGAAAAAGCTTGTTGATTGGCTGCATGGTAAATGTCTTGGTTCGGGGTCTGTGCACAGACCCCGAACTTTACTGTTCAGGTTCGTCCATCATTAGTAAGAATTGGTTAGATTGTGCATACCATGCTATCTTTGCTTCTTTATATGCCAGCTCCAAACTGGAGAACATTACACAATATTTTGCAAAAAAAAAATTATAGAGACAAACCATAATAATTAATCTTGCATGTTATACAAATAGAAATATTGTCTAAACCATCTAAAATGTGAAATTCTGGCTAAACTTAAAGGGAATCTGTCAACCTATTTTTCGCCTATCAGCTGCCGGCACCGCCATCAGGGGCTTATCTACAGCATTCTGTAATGTTGTAGATAAGCCCCCGATGTAACCTGAAAGATAAGAAAAAAGAGTTATATTATACTCACCCCGGCGTTCGGTCCAGTCTGATGGGTGTCGCCGTCCCATCCGGACCGCAACACTCATCGGACCAAGACCGCACCGCCCCCCCGGTAAAAAAAATAGGGTGACAGATTCCATTTAAGCCCAAATTCTAGGTTATTTTAATTAGCAAATCTCCCCAATGTATTAATAACCATTACATCAGTGCACTTCTAGTTAAGTCTAGTACTATCACATTTTTACTCTGAAGTTCTTAGAAGCAATTGCCCACATTTGCTGTGGTTGTTGCGGCTTACTTTGCACCAAAAGGAATGATTGTGTGCACTACAATTGACATTGTTTTCAATTTATAAATAAGGCATAACTAAGTGGCGTCATAATTGGCAGTGAATTTAATATTGGTGTGCATGCTGTGAGGATTCTCTGGTGCCAGCACTGAGAGTGGGTACTTACATAACTGGAGGATTTTGATTTACATACCTTTGGCCACATACACTTGCATTGATAGAAGCCATGCCCATCTAATCGGCATGTGACTGCATGTATGCAAATCACATACTTGTGGTCACGTGCATGCTGCTCCCAGCATCGGCACCGGAGAATCCTCACAGCTGTCAATACACGAAACATGAGGATTCACAAGTCTAAAGTCACATGACTGCAGACTTATAGCGTAAGGCCAGACAACCCCTTTAAATTGTGATGCACTCTTGAAAAAGATTATGGAGCTTGCTGAGACAGGCATAGAAATTTAAAAAGTTGAAAACTTTTTGGTCGTGAAAAAATTTTGCAACATTTCGCACAATTTTATGCAGGTATTGGACCCTTATACAGGTTGGGCCATTTATATGGATACACCTATATAAAATGGGAATGGTTGGTGATATCAGCTTGCTGTTTGTGGCACATTAGTATGTGGGAGGGGGAAACATTAGTATATGGGAGGGGGAAACTTTTCAAGATGGGTGGTGACCATGGTGGCCATTTTGAAGTCAGCCATTTTGGATTCAACTTTATTTTTTCAATGGGAAGAGGGTCATGTGACACATCAAACTTGTTGAGAATTTCACAAGAAAAATAATGGTGTGCTTGGTTTTAACATAACTTTATTTTTTCATCAGATATTTACAAGTTTCTCTTTGTTTACAGCCATTGACATGTTGCAGAGGATAACACGTGAGGAACGTATAGAAATTATGTTGATGTCTGGTGAATGCAGTACCCAGGTCATTGCAGAATATTTCAAAGCAAGACACCCTACGCAAGAAAACTGTCACCATTTCCATTTTATTTAGGTGTATCCATATAAATGGCCCACCCAAAAAAGTTTGCCTCATCACTGAACATAATGTTCTGTGTAAACTGAGGGTCCTGTTCCAATTTTTGTTTTGTCCATTCTGCAAATTCAGTGAGCCGATCTGGGTCACCAACCATTCCCATTTTATTTCGGTGTATCCATATAAATGGCCCACCCTGTATATTTCCTTGTCATTATATATGTATAAATAATAGTTGCCCAAATGTATAATTATTTCCATAGTGCATGTTCTGTTTCTATTTACTATCAACAAATATCTCACATTTGGCATTGTTACGTTGTATTTCAGGCAGCATTTTTCTTATTTTCCTTTAATCTACTTTTCCACTGCTTCATGTTTATTTGAGCCATTTCTGTACTGTCATTGAAACTTGATCCTCACATTATTCCACTTTCAACTTATGTGAGTGCTTATGTTTACATGCTATTGTAGTTATGAGTCTCCAGTGAGTGTTTATAGAGTTCATCATTAGTAAAGGCTGCAAAAAAGAATTTCACAAAGCTAATGACCCTTGACACAAAAGGCTGGAGCAGACTCCACATACTGCATAAAATTGGCCAACTTCTAAAGAAATTAAAAATCAGTGCACAAATTTGGTTTGCCTCAGAGGTCTTTTCCATTCACTGATTTAATTACTCTTGACATCTCACTACTTTCTGTTGCTTATTGAGCTATTCCAGATTAATCTAAGTTGCTTATAGGTTATTTTGAATATATTTTTTTCATATTTTGCTACAATTGCCAAGTTGATTTTAACTACTAATAGGCAATATATTTTTCAGCCATTTTCAGCAAACATTTTACCATGTTTTGAGAAACAGTTTTTTTACAGCCACCTCCACACTCCATAATTTCTTATATAAAATGTTGCAAAAAGGTTTTGCTACAATAACACGTAACATTTTATTCCTTCTGGAAACACAGCAATGATTACAAAGTTATATAAATACATATATTTTCTTAAGATTCGTATATCTAAAATACAGTTGTGCTCAAATGTTTAAATACCCCGGCAGAATTTTTGCTTTCTTGGCCTTTTTTTTTAGAGAATATGAATGATAACACCATGGGGTTTCACGAGAGGGTGCACTTCTGGGGGTCACGGGACCAGGCGGACACAGTTTAAGGGCCCTGTCACACATAGCGACTCACCAGCGATCCCGACAATGATATCAACTTGTCAGGATCACTGGTGTGTCGCTACATGATCGCTGGTGAGCTGCCAAACAGAAAGCTTCACCAGCGATCAGCACCAGCGACGATGAGTGCTCACGTCGCTGTGTACCTTAGATACGAGCGCGCTGGTGCAGGGAGCTGGTAATCAAGGTAATTAGCGGGTTTCTAAGCGCCGCGCAGTGCTTAGAAACCCACTGTTTACCTTGGTTACCAGCTCCCTGCATCAAACGCGCTGGTAACTAAGGTACACAGACGAGTGCTCACGTCACTGTGTACCTTAGATACGAGCACGCTGGTGCAGGGAGCTGGTAATCAAGGTAAACAGCGGGTTTTTAAGTGCTGCGCAGCGCTTAGAAACCCACTGTTTACCTTGGTTACAAGCTCCAGCTTGCTGATCGCTGGTTTCCCGCTAGCCACACGCAGCGATGCGTGCTGGCCAGCAGGAGACCAACGATCAAAAAAAGTCCACCCCTTTCCACAACGATCAGCGATACCTGGCACGGGGGGTGGTCGCTGATGTTAGGCGCCTGGGTTCTGCGTCTGCTCTGCAGGAATCCAGAGCCTCACATTCTGCGGTCTTCTGCTGTCTATCTACTGCAGAGAAGATTACTTTGCAGCAGACCGCTTCAGAGACTAAGTTCCTCTGTGCTCCTGGGTCGTCCTCCCAGGGCCATGGGGTACTCGGTACCGGGCCGGTGTCGGCGGAATGTGTCACAGCAGCGGTGACCCGGTCCGTGGCCCTGGGCGCCCAATTAACAGGGGAAGATTGAATGGTGGAACGTAGTTAATGGAATAGTTTGTGACGCCACCTGTGGTGTTCAGCAAGTGAGATGTTAATCCGACGCTGCGTGCAGATCCTCTGGGGCTGGTGGTGTGTTGCAGCCAAGATGGTGAAGCTCCCCACAGGTGAAGCTGTAGCCCCAGGGCAGTGTAGATCTAGGGGTAAAGGAGAGGCACAAGCGGTGTAGTAGCGGGTACCCAGATGTAGCAGTGCTGGGTGTGTTGGCGCAAGAATCAATGGAGGACACCAGGGCTTGTAGTTCCAAAGCTTTACTCACAGTCTGTAGTACACACAGGTGCCTGCCTCCGTATTGTGTCCTCCAGGTCAGAGGCTCAATCAACCTCCAGGTCAGATGGAATGCTCCCTTCCAATGCTCCGCCAACATGTACCTTTCTGAATGTCTCCTCTTATAGCGCCTTTAAGTGTGAAGTACTCCCAATACTGAGTTACACTGGAGTGCCTCCTGACAGATGTTCCCAAGAACTCTACTTGTACGGCAGACAGCTGTAGCCTGCTTCGGGGACTCCTTATTCCTGAGTCCCGGCTCAATATCCAAGTTGCTGTTGTGCCCCAAAGTCTTAGATGGGAGTAGTGCATTTACAGCCCACGACTCCACCGGTGTCTGCTGCAGGACCATTAGCATCCATACAACCTCGGGGACCGGGCCCCGGCCTTGCGCTTAGAACTTCTAGGCAGGGTTCTCCTCTAACCCACGTCCTCTGTTCCCCTTTACTCCTTCGTTCCGTACTAATCTCTCCTTCTCATGGAAGATCAGGTTTCAGTTCAATGCTTTGCGCACTTCGGGTGAAGTCTAACCCGTGCGCATTATACCGCCATATTGCTCGTCTGTCATTACCTAGCAGCAGTGTAACATCTACTGCACGGTGGACCCCGAGCGGTGAACGCACTTTATTATTTATTTTTATTTAGTGGGTTCCGCCTTTCCTAACAGCTGATAGGTGTCACACAGCAGCTACTTTATTTTTTTTGAGTTCCATAATAGTAGTCCCAGGACCCTTCAGGTTATGGAACGGGAGGGAGTTCACACGAACATTAGGGGAGGTAGAATAACGAGTGAGCTTTTGAGACGAGAGGCCAGATGGATCTTTGATCTCAAAAGTCTGGCCCGGGAGGGTTTAAATGAAGAACTGCTGTACACAGGGTTTTACAAAGTGACTTAATGGATTAATTCCTTAATTCCTTTGTTTACCGGTTGTTACAGAATCACTCAGCACCCAGAATATGTTGTGCAGTTATATGTACAGTGGGGAAAAAAAGTATTTAGTCAGTCAGCAATAGTGCAAGTTCCACCACTTAAAAAGATGAGAGGCGTCTGTAATTTACATCATAGGTAGACCTCAACTATGGGAGACAAACTGAGAAAAAAAAATCCAGAAAATCACATTGTCTGTTTTTTTTTCATTTTATTTGCATATTATGGTGGAAAATAAGTATTTGGTCAGAAACAAGCAATCAAGATTTCTGGCTCTCACAGACCTGTAACTTCTTCTTTAAGAGTCTCCTCTTTCCTCCACTCATTACCTGTAGTAATGGCACCTGTTTAAACTTGTTATCAGTATAAAAAGACACCTGTGCACACCCTCAAACAGTCTGACTCCAAACTCCACTATGGTGAAGACCAAAGAGCCTTCAAAGGACACCAGAAACAAAATTGTAGCCCTGCACCAGGCTGGGAAGACTGAATCTGCAATAGCCAACCAGCTTGGAGTGAAGAAATCAACTGTGGGAGCAATAATTAGAAAATGGAAGACATACAAGACCACTGATAATCTCCCTCGATCTGGTGCTCCACGCAAAATCCCACCCCGTGGGGTCAGAATGATCACAAGAACGGTGAGCAAAAATCCCAGAACCACGCGGGGGGACCTAGTGAATGAACTGCAGAGAGCTGGGACCAATGTAACAAGGCCTACCATAAGTAACACACTACGCCACCATGGACTCAGATCCTGCAGTGCCAGACGTGTCCCACTGCTTAAGCCTGTACATGTCCGGGCCCGTCTGAAGTTTGCTAGAGAGCATTTGGATGATCCAGAGGAGTTTTGGGAGAATGTCCTATGGTCTGATGAAACCAAACTGGAACTGTTTGGTAGAAACACAACTTGTCGTGTTTGGAGGAAAAAGAATACTGAGTTGCATCCATCAAACACCATACCTACTGTAAAGCATGGTGGTGGAAACATCATGCTTTGGGGCTGTTTCTCTGCAAAGGGGCCAGGACGACTGATCCGGGTACATGAAAGAATGAATGGGGCCATGTATCGTGAGATTTTGAGTGCAAACCTCCTTCCATCAGCAAGGGCATTGAAGATGAAACGTGGCTGGGTCTTTCAACATGACAATGATCCAAAGCACACCGCCAGGGCAACGAAGAAGTGGCTTCGTAAGAAGCATTTCAAGGTCCTGGAGTGGCCTAGCCAGTCTCCAGATCTCAACCCTATAGAAAACCTTTGGAGGGAGTTGAAAGTCCGTGTTGCCAAGCGAAAAGCCAAAAACATCACTGCTCTAGAGGAGATCTGCATGGAGGAATGGGCCAACATACCAACAACAGTGTGTGGCAACCTTGTGAAGGCTTACAGAAAACGTTTGACCTCTGTCATTGCCAACAAAGGATATATCACAAAGTATTGAGATGAAATTTTGTTTCTGACCAAATACTTATTTTCCACCATAATATGCAAATAAAATGAAAAAAAAAACAGACAATGTGATTTTCTGGATTTTTTTTTCTCAGTTTGTCTCCCATAGTTGAGGTCTACCTATGATGTAAATTACAGACGCCTCTCATCTTTTTAAGTGGTGGAACTTGCACTATTGCTGACTGACTAAATACTTTTTTTCCCCACTGTATATATAATAGGTTCCATGTGAGATGCATGTCCCTAATGTATCAGCAGTGTCCACCCTCCCCCCACCTTTGTAATTCCCACAGTAAACATCTGCAGGCTCCGGCCACCTGCGGCTTTTGTAATCCATGTCTGGCCTGACACTTGTCTATTGGCGGCCCTCTGTATCTGTGTGATATATTCTGTGTCCTGTGAGTAAAGTGTCGTCAGACTGGAAATACATGGAGAAGCAGTGATCTTTTATATGCGCCCATGCACTCAGAGGAATTCCAGCCAGCGTCCTTCATTCAGACTCCAGCCAACGCAGCGCGGACCTCCGAAAACACGGGGTGATACTGAAATAGGTACCCCAGCTTTGTAGACCCCGTTACACTGGTGGCAGCAGTGGGATATGATACCCCTTCTACAGGAGGAGAGGAATGAATGGAAAACAACTACCAGAAGTTAAAGAGGACTACATTAAAGGATCTGGTGGAAGCCCGAGGGTTGATCGCCAGCAACAAAACAAAAGCAGATTTCATAGCAGCCATCATGGAACACGACAGTGCAGCGCCCCCCAATGTGAACGTGGAGGAGACCGAATTCCAGAGGGAGGTAAAGAACAGACTGGCGTTCTATGGCCCAAACCCTGCAGTAGAGATCATACGAGAGGTGATGGCTGATGTGCGTACTGATCTGAAGGAAAAGATGGCTGAGCGGACCAGGATAGAGTTAGCCAAGATGGAGATGGCAGAGCGGACCAAAGTGGAGCTGGCCAAGATGGAGATGGCAGAGCGGAGAGAGGAGAGTCAGCGAGCAGGGGGAGCTCTGGCCTTCAACCAGGTACCTTCAACAGTAAGCCACAAAAAGATCCAGTATAATGCCTTCCGACAGTTGGGGGAGGCAGAGGAAGACATTGATGGCTTTCTGCAGGACTTTGAGCCGCAGTGTGCCCTTCATCAAGTAAAGCCGGAGGAACGGGTTCAGATTCTGGCCAGCAAGCTGACAGGCCGGGCAGCGGACGCCTATCGCACGGTACCTGATGAGGACTGTATGGACTATGAGGGGATCAAAGAAGTGATCTTGGCCCGGTATGCGCTGACACCAGAAGCCTACGGCCAAAAGTTCCGTGGACTTATAAAACGCGTAACCGATACCCACGCTGAATGGGCCTGTAAATTACGGCGGTCACTGCTACAGTGGGTACAAGGGAGCCAAGCAACCACTAAGGAGGACGTCCTCCAGCTCTTCCTGTTAGAACAATTCTTTAATGGACTAAACCCAGAGACACAGGAATGGCTTCGGGACAGGCGGCCAACAACTCTTGAGGAAGCCGCTCGTCTGGCCGATGAACATCATGACGCCAGGAGGCCGCAGTTGTCCGGATCAAAGGTGGACACTAGGGGCCCGCCCATGGACCAGGAGGGCCCCAAACCACCGAAGATTGTAGGGGGACCAGCTAGAAAACCGGCCTACCACAGTCCCCCCTGGGGCGCAATGCCACACCTGCCGTCAGCTGGGCCACCTGCAAAGACAATGTCCCAACTGGACTCAGCATACTCAGTGGCCAAAGGCGGGAAGAGCTACCTTCAGCCAGGCTGCTGTACACTGCTACCAAGGCGAATCTGACCCGGCATTGGGGGCTATGATTAACCAAGGGGTGGAAGAGATGGAGGAAGTGCTGCATGAAGTAGACCCCGTGCAGGCAGCCCGGGCAGATAATCGACAACAGCATTGACAGGTCGTGTGGGTTAATGGGAAATGTATGCAGGGCCTAAGAGATTCCGGGGCAACTTTGATCCTTGTGAAGCCTCATCTCGTCCGGGACCAAGAGAAGATGGACCGGACAGTGGCAGTCCGTGTAGCAGGGGGATACATACATCGACTGCCCACTGCCAGGATTCAACTGAACTGGGGAGTCGGGGATGGCCTTGTTGAGGTCGGCTTGATGGAGGATTTGCCTGCAGACGTCTTGCTGGGAAATGACTTGGGGCCCATGTTGTCTGCATTCTCGGTGGCCCCTCTGGCTGAGACATATCCTGTGACCACCCGGAGACAAGCTCGAGCTGCGGAGGAGGAATCACACTCAGAGGAGGCCCAAGTAAGACATCCCAGCCCTGCACATATTCCCATAGCCAGACACATTTCTTGGGCCACCCCAGATGAATTTAAGAGGGAGTTACTTGAGGATCCTTCATTAGAGGGATATCGTGGGAAGGCACAGGAGGGGAGAGGAGTACTGGAAGGGGAACAGTTTGTATGGATGTAGGGACTCCTCTACCGGATCACAGAGCAGCACCACACAGGGACGAGTCCCACTATAAAACGACAGCTGGTAGTTCCCAAGAAGTATAGGCAGGAGCTACTGCGAATCTCTCATGATATACCCTTGGCCGGGCACTTCGGCGTCAGTCGCACCAGGCATCGTCTGACACAAAACTTCTTTTGGCCGGGGGTAACCTATGATGTTCGTCAGTACTGCCAGACCTGTGACAGTTGTCAGCGCATTGGCAAGAGGGGGGATTGATGCAAGGCCAAATTACGCCCCCTCCCCATTGTGGAGGAACCATTTAGCCGAGTAGCGGTCGATCTGATAGGGCCGTTAGCCAAACCCAGTCCATCAGGGAAAAGGTATATATTGACAGTGGTAGATTATGCCACACGGTATCCAGAGGTGGTTGCGTTACCTAACATACTGGCAGAGACGGTGGCGGCTGCCCTGCTCCAGGTTTTTTCACGGGTTGGATTTCCCCGGGAGATTATCTCGTACCAGGGTACCCAGTTTACAGCAGAGGTGACCAACCAACTGTGGAAGCTGTGCGGCGTAAAGTCCATTAGAAGCGCCCCGTACCACCCGCAAACCAATGGGTTGTGTGAACACTTTATCGGGACATTAAAACAGCTCATTGTGACTTTTACCAGGACCTAGAGGGACTGGGAGAAATTCCTGCCACACCTCCTGTTTGCCTATCGGGAGGTGCCACAAGAATCCACGGGGTTCTCCCCGTTCGAGCTGGTATACGGGAGACGGGTAAGGGGACCCCTTGACTTAGTGCTGGAACACTGGGAAGGGGAGGGCCTCATAGAAGGGGTACCTATTGTACCCTATGTGCTGGAATTCCGGGACCGCCTACAGGAGCTGACTCAGGCTGTACGTGAGAACATGCAGGTGACCCAGCGGCGCCAGCGCATATGGTACGATCAGAGGGCCAGAGAGCGCACTTTGGAAATAGGACAGAAGGTCCTGGTGTTAGAGCCCACCAAGCAGAACAAGTTCCAAGCTGCATGGCAGGGGCCCTACCAGGTAGTGGGGAAAATAGCCGACACAACCTATAATGTCGCCGATTGTGACGACCCCAGGGTTATCCGCATGTTCCACGTGAATATGCTGAAGCCCTACCGGGAGCGCCCTGAAGAGGTAGTGGCCATCTGTGCACCTGAAGCAGAGTATTTAGCTGGACTTCCCTTGCCGGATGTCTTAGGGGAAAGGACTCAGTCTAAAACATGGGACCAGGTACACTTGGATGAAGACCTAGGCCCCCGGGAGAGACAGCAGGCGAAGGCGTTGTTGAGGCTGCGACAGAGGATGTTTTCAGAGAGACCGGGGTACACTCGCCTGGCACAACACAAGGTTGAGACCCAGGATCAGACCCCCCTGCGACAAACCCCTTCCACGTCCCTGAGTCTGTACGAGAGGGGATGCGACAAGAGATACAAGAGATGTTGCGTTTAGGGGTCATTGAAGAGTCAGATAGTCCCTGGGCATCCCTCATAGTGTTAGTGCCCAAGAAGGATGGGACTACACGGTTTTGTGTAGACTATCGTAAGCTCAATGAGAAAACAGTGACGGATGCATATCCCATGCCGCGTGTGGATGAGTTGTTAGACCGGCTGGCGGGGGCAAAGTATTTGACCACCATCGATCTATGCAAAGGCTACTGGCAGATTCCCCTTAGTCCTGACGCTATTCCCAAGTCGGCATTTGTCACCCCGTTTGGCTTATTCCAGTTTCGAGTTATGCCATTCGGGATGAAGAATGCCCCGGCGACCTTCCAAAGGCTGGCTGACCGGCTTCTGGATGGTCTCCAGGACTATGCTTGTGCCTACCTGGACGACATCGCCATCTACAGTGTGACATGGGAAGAGCATCTAAGTCACCTAGAGACAGTATCGGACAGGATCCACCAGGCCGGAATCACCCTGAACCCAAACAAGTGTCACGTGGGCAAAGCAGACTCCAGCCAACGCAGACCGGACCTCCGAAAACACGGGGTGGTACTGAAAGAGGTACCCCAGCTTGGTAGACCCCGTTACACCTGTTTACAGTTGATTTGCAACTATAAAGGTTTTTTGAGTCCCTCCTTCTCTCCTTTGCACTCCCTTTGGTATCCTCTGCTTGATATATTTTTCTCATATTCAGTTTTATTTATTTATTTTTCGGTTTTACCTTTAGGACTTTAGGACTAAGATGTAAGGCTGGAAGATTACTTCTCAGAATATGTGAGACAATGAAGCTGACTTTGTTTTGGCAACCATCAATGTGCTATATATATTTTTGTGGACATTAATGTGATATCTAAATTTTATTTATTAATGAAAAATGTTCAGAGATGTATATGCACTTCTTTATCGATGTATAAAGTTTAGCACATGCCCTGTATTTCAATATCTCTTTCATCTTTGTAAGTATGCTGTTTGCTGATGAGCTTAATCTTTATCCAGTAGAGGGTTAATATGATCCAATATAATATGATAAGCTGATTAGTCCTGTTAATGAGGATGTTCTGATGAGGACCAATATGTGCTGATAATATAAGTTTGTATACAAACAACCTCACGAAAGCCCTCATGTGCCTGTGTGTTGACATGATTGATACGTCTTATTGTGGGCTGAGTTTGTGCTGTAGCTCTTAGCGGCATATGATTTCTCACACATGTGTGGTTGCATTAGTGCAATGTTCTTGGTGGGGAGACTGGAGGCAATTTTGCCACTATGTCCAGGCGCTTGCGCATTGATTTTGGGGGCGGAATACGGGCTGTTCAGCTGCGCTATGGCCCCTAACAATTAGAGATCCCTGGCGCATGCACACTTGTACTGGTCTGGTAACTCCTGAGGAGAGTCATGGAGTTTGCGCTGATACACGTAGGCGCCTGCGCATTGCTAACTGGCATCTTCTGAGGGGAAATTCATGCAACTTCCGTTTTCACATTCAGGCGCCTGCGCATTGATGATAGCAGGACGCCATCTCATTAAGCTCAGGATCTGTTTCCTCCTCACTAAAAGCTCAGCTGGTAAGAGTTATTAATCTAATGTATATATATATAAAGGACAACAACAGAGCACTGCACTGACCTTGAAAAAGACACATCACTGTGTTGATACGCGTGGGTTTGGGGGCCCCATGTAATCTAGCCGTATGTCTTTTTATTTTCAGGAACCAGTTGGTATCATGCTAGGGAAAGGGGTGATTTCATCTACACCCATAGGATCTGGTCTGCTGGGAATATGCTGGTAATATGTTGTTTCCACATGGTATTTGTATGTATTTCTCCTGATGTAATTGCAACATATACTTATAGGATCTGACATTTAATACTGGTGACTAGAGTTGAGCGACTTTTGTTTTTTTAGGGTCGAGTTTCATTTCGTGAAACCCGACTTTTCCAAAAGTCGGGTCGAGCAAGATCGGACGATTATAGGGAAAAGTCGGGGTCGTCCCGAAACACGAAACCCAATGTAAGTCAATGGGGAATAAAAGTCGGCAGTGAGAGGAGGACAGGAAACACACCTACAGTGCCCATTTGAATGCCAAAAGCATCAATTCTTCTTACTTAAGCTTGTCAACCTTAATTAACTTCATAATACAAGTTACGCACTGAAAAATGGGGGTTATTTGGCTAAAGTTGTGGGGGGTAGGGCTGGCTCCAGGTTTTCATGTGCCCTGGGTGAAAGAGCGCCCCTTTAACACATACCACAACTCATCATGCTCCGATACGGCAGAGAAATAGCGGTATAGTACAATGAAAAATACTTCACTTTTTACATCTCATGACGAGGCCCATCTATTTCTCCATACAGAATCATTGGTCCCATATAATGCTTGAAACAGTATATGATGAGCTCCACATAATGCTACAGTATATGTTGGTCCCCATGGATGAAGCTCCACTGTCTTATGGGCCCAAATAATGCTCCAAACATAATGGGCCCCATTTCTAATGCTCTAGTGTATAATGGGCCCTGTAAATGCTGCTCCAGTGTCTGATGTCCACCTTTGGAATGTTCCAGTGTATGGTGGGCCCCATCTATTATTCTCCAGAGTATAGTGCTCCCCAAAAATTGCTGTCCCAACATTGAAAACAATCAAATAAGTCTCCTCGCTAGGGAATCCCTGTACTAGTCTGGACTCCTCGTCGTCCCCATCTTCCATCTCACTGCACAGTATTTCAACCTTGCAAGTGCTGTGATCCTGAGCAAGCAGGGGGGGCCCACTCATTGGCGACGGCACTGGCACAGGGCCCCTGATAGTACGGTGGTGTGTCTGATGGCGGGTGGGCCGAACCTGCACTTTCATCTGCAGCTTCCTCTTTCTCACCGTGTAAGATGGAACTGTATATGGGAAGGGTAACCTGAGTTTCATCAGGGTCAGATTCAGGCCGGGTAGCGTGCGAGGGGAATGTAGTGGTCTGGGTCAATGTACCAGCAGATTCATCGAGCAGTGGCTGGGCATCAGTGCATTTGTGTCGCCCCCAGGAGTACGGTCGCCACAGTGGCATTACCTTCCTCCTAGGGAGTGTGATGTCATGCTTGGGAGCAACGAAGGATCTCTCTAGCAGGTTAACTGATTGGGCGGCATTATTCCCACGAGTCATGACCCTCCAAACAGTGTTCATGAAGGCAAAGTGTTTGTTTTACGTGGGCAGTATGGTTGCAAAGTAGAACCTTAAAGGAATGTCCAGAAGGGCCCCACCAGGAGTGGAGCCTACGGTTACATTCGACTCCACCTGGGAAACCTCAACCATGCCAGCTACAGAACAGATGCACACATTGCAAGCTTAATTCCGTTAACGAACGAGACTCCGTCATGCCCCGTGGTCCGAGTCCGGCTTACTAGAGGGACACGTGAGGCTCTGGCACATGAGATTGGCCAATAACTGGTGTGTCATGCCCTTACATGTCCGTGGCTGCATGTGCGCTACACTGAAAAGGCCAGCGTTTGTCGCTTACAGGTGCAGATAACCCGCTGAACAACGTTAGTGATGGGGATCACTGATTACAATTATTACCTGCGAACGATGATTTCCCAGTAAGTGCAGGTCAACCGCAGTACCGGAATTAGGCCTAACCGTCATTCCTGAAAAAATGAAAAACTTACGTGTGCAAACCACAGGTGCTGTAGCTTGCTTAACAGCTCGCCAGCCGTTCTCACGCCCAGTATGGATTGCACGTGATTGCACAAAGGTGAGAAAGGGTACCGTATCCCCGGATAACATGTATGGATAGCGTACACATTCAAAATATATGTCTATACATCAGGAGGCAGGCTCAGACGGTGTCAGGCACAGTATGGATTTGACGGCCCAGACTACACAGCGGAGGAGCAGGGAGAGGTAAAGATTGCAAATGCTGGGGCCCTGCCCAAGCAAGGGGGGCCCACTCGTGGGCGTCGGTACTGGCACTGGGCCCCTCATAGTACGGCGGTGTGTCTGACGGCGGGTGTACACCACCACCGTCAGAGACACTTGATTGCACTATGAGGGACCCTGTGCCAGTGCCCGCGCCCAAGAGTCGGCCTACCCACCTGTCCAGGGCAACGGCACTCGCACGGTGTCGTGCGCTAGGTGGTGACCCCGGCCATGGGGGGGAGGCAGCACAGTTAGGGAGTTTTAGAAAGTGGCATATGTTGATGTTGGACATTCAGCTGGTGCAAAAGGCGAAATAGGTCAAGTCCCAGGAAGAGGTGGACCAAAGCAAGCCATTTTTCTGTCACCCTATGTGTCATCAGGGGAAGGTGGGACAAAATCCTTGGAAACCAACGCATGGTTCATTTTAATGAAGGTTAGATCATCCACATTTTGGGTTGACAGACGGGTCCTTTTATCTGTCAGGATTGATCCAGCTGCACTGAAGACTCTTTCCGATAGCACACTTGCAGCTGGGCAAGCGAGCTCCAGTAAGGCATATAGTGCCAATTCAGGCCAGGTGTCCAGTTTAGCGGCCCAATAGTCAAAGGGGAATGACCTGTGTGGGAGAACATCGATATGGGAGGAAAAGTAGTTTGTAACCATAGTTGACAACTGCTGTCTCCTGTCACTTTCCATCGATGCAGTATTACCAGTTGTGTGAGCGGTACTTGAAAAATCAGTCCACAACATTGTCATGAAACCCCTGTCTCCAATGCCACTTCTGCTGTGTGCACCATGAACACCTCTGCCAAGCTGCCCCCGGCCCGTATGGCTCGTGTGAGAACCATCACCGCTGCTGTGTGCTGGGAATGCCTCAAGCAACCGATTTACCAGAGTTGCTTGTTTATTAGCCAATATTAGGTCAAGGTTCTCCTGTGGCATGATGTTTTGTAATTTGCCTTTATAGCGTGGATCCAGGATGCTGGCCAACCAGTAGTCATCATCGTTCATCATTTTGGCAATGCGGGGGTCCCTTTTTAGGATCTGCAAGGCATAATCTGACATGTGAGCCAATGTTCCCGGTGTCAATGATGCACTGCGAGTGCTGGGTGGAGGAGCACTTTCTGGCAAATCCACATCCCTCCAGTCACGCACAAACCCTGTACCAGACCTTGCCACGCCAACATTTTCACTTGCCCCACGAGATGCATCCTACTTCCCTAAGTAATCATCCCCATCACCATCCTCCTCCTCCTCTTCTTCCTCCACCTCGTCCAGGAGAGGTCCCTGAGCAGACAATGGCTGAATGTCATCAAGGATTCCCTCCTCCTCTTCCTCCTCATCAACAATGGCTGCAGACGCCTGCTCCTTAAGGTGCGTCAAAGTTTGCATGAGCAGACGCATAAGTGGGATGCTCATGCTTAGGATGGCGTCGTCTGCGCTTACCAGCCGTGTGCATTCCTCAAAACACTGAAGGACTTTACAGAGGTCTTTCAGCTTCGACCACTGCACACTTGTCAACTCCATGTCTGCTCTCAAAGTGCCTGGCCATGTATCCTTCCACAAATGCATTATGGCCTGCCTCTGCTCGCACAGCCGCTACACCATGTGCAGGGTGGAGTTCCACCTTGTTGCAATGTCGATAATGAGGCGGTGGTTGGGAAGGTGGAGCAATCGCTGCAGCTTCTGCATACGAATGGAGTGTACAGGCGACCGGTGGATGTGCGCGCACAGTCTTCACACCTTCTGGAGCAGGGCTGTTAACTCCGGATAATTTTTGAGGAAGCACTGCACCACCAGGTTCAAGGTGTGAGCCAAGCAAGGTATGTGGCTGAGTTTTGAAAGGGCTATGGCTGCCACAAAATTACGGCCGTTATCACTAACTACCTTGCCTGCCTCAAGATGTAGACTGCCCAGCCATGACTCAGTTTGTCGCTTCAAGTACTCGGCCAGCACCTCGGTGGTGTGTCTGTCGCCCAAACAAATCATCTGCAACACAGCCTGCTGACGCTTTCCACTAGCTGCTCAATAGGGGGACACCTCGTGTGTAACAGTGGCAGCTGCAGATGGAGTGCTCGTACAACTGCGCTCTGTGGACGAGCTTTCGCTTCTGGAGGAGGAGGAGGAGGAGGAGGAGGAGGAGGGTCGAACGCCTACAGCCAACTGTTTCCTATACCGTGGGCTAGGCAGCACTGTCCCACCACCGCTGTCCCCTGTGGACCCTGCATCCACCACATTAACCCAGTGCGCAGTGATGGACACGTAACGGCCCTGGCCATGCCGACTGGACCATGCATCAGTTGTGAGGTGCACCTTTCCACTCACTGACTGCTTGAGTGCATGGACAATGCGGTCTTTCACATGATGGTGGAGGGCTGGGATGGCTTTGCGAGAGAAGTGGCGACTGGGTAGGTCATAGAGTGGTACTGCATAGGCCATGAGTTCGCGGAAAGCTGCGCTTTCCACCAACCGATAGGGCATCATCTCAAACGAGATTAGTTTGGCAATGTGGGCGTTCAAACCCAGTGTACGCGGATGAGAGACTGAGTACTTTCTTGACCTACTCATAGTGTCTGGGAGGGTGAGCTGGACTTGAGAGCTGCATATGGTGGAAGTAGCGGTGGACAGGGCGGACTGAGACAGGGTTGATGATGGTGATGGAGTTGGTGTTCTTTCTGATGGCCTAGATTCAGTATTTCGTTGATATAACAGCGGGATTCCCTGACTGCTGTGGCCTTCCAACAACACCTCAACATTTGCTGCTGTGCTAACCGGTGGGCTTACAGTGGGGGAAACAATGTAGCGTTGTTGACTACCTTCTTTGTGATCAGTTGCACATGTGGCACTTGAGGTTTGGTGTTGTGTCCACGCTTGCAAGTGCATGCTGGTTAAATGTCTAAGCATGCAACTGGTATTCAAATTTTTCAGATTTTTCCCTCGGCTAAAGGTCTTTGCGCACTTCTTACAGATAACCTTGGCCTGATCATGAGGATTTTGTTCAAAAAAGTGCCACACTGCACTCTTCCTACTTTGGCAGACATTTTGCGGCCTAGCACGCTGTGATCTTTTGACCGTCTGGACAAGCTGTCCAGCAACTCTTTTGATTTTTGGAACCTGTCTTTGGAGTGCTCCGGGCCTGCCAGATAACAGCTGTAGCGATGTCGATGTCTGCTGTGGATGCTCCTCCTCATCTGAGCTATTGGAAGCAGCACCCTCTTCCCCCAATGGATGCCAATCTGGGTCAACAACTGGGTCATCCATCACCTCCTCTTCAATGTCATGTGCACCTTCCTCTGTGTCACCGTGTATGGTGGTATAGTGTGCGGGAAGGGGCACCTGAGTCTCATCAGGGTCAGAATCTGGCTCTGTACACTGCGAGGACAATGTAGTGATCTGAGTGAATGTACCAGCAGAATCATCTATCAGCGGCTGTGCATCAGTGCACTCCATGTCAGATTCATCTTGGCCTGGGTAATTCACCATTTCACTTCATAATCCAGGCATGGTATGTGAAAACAGCTCCATGGAGTAATCAGTAGTATGGCCTGCGTCATGCTTCAATCTTGGTTGGGGTGAAGGACACAAGGAAAGGTGTGGTTCATGAACATGAGCCTCCAATGACGACTCAGTGCTTTTACTTTTTACAACTTCAGAAGAGGAGGCGATAGAGCTGGAGGCTGAGTCAGCAATGTAAGACAAAACTTTTTCCTGATGCTCTGGCTTTAAAAGCGGTTTGCCAACTCCTAGAAAACTAAGCCTTCGAAGCCTTATGGAGCCAGACGATGACGCAGTCTCAACACCTCCTGCATTCGGTCCTATTTTGCTCTTGCCACCACCATCAGATCCACCACCAACACCATCATTACCAGCTGCCAACCCCCGCCCAATTCCACGGCCTCTTCTACCAGCCTTCCTCATTTTTTGTAGAAATGTAGACAAAATCCAACAAACTATATAGTAATGTAAAACAAGGTGTCTATAGGACATGGGAGATTTTGAATTTCTGCAGACACTTGTGGACACTGGACACTTTTGGATAGTGTGAGGCCCACTGAATATCACAGCGCTATGTCACTGGCTCGATGTCGCAGGTGTGAAAAATGTCACTAGAGGATAAGGGAGATTTTGAATTTCTGCAGACACTTGTGGACACTGGACACTTTTGGATTGTGTGAGGCCCACTGAATATCAGAGCGCTATGTCACAGGCTCGATGGCACAGGTGTGAAAAAAGTGACTACAGGATAAGGGAGATTTTGAATTTCTGCAGACACTAGTGGACACTGGACACTTTTGGATTGTGTGAGGCCCACTGAATATCAGAGCACTATGTCACAGTCTCGATGGCACAGGTGTGAAAAAAGTGACTACAGGATAAGGGAGATTTTGAATTTCTGCAGACACTAGTGGACACTGGACACTTTTGGATTGTGTGACGCCCACTGAATATCAGAGCGCTATGTCACAGGCTCGATGGCACAGGTGTGAAAAAAGTGACTACAGGATAAGGGAGATTTTGAATTTCTGCAGACACTAGTGGACACTGGACACTTTTGGATTGTGTGAGGCCCACTGAATATCAGAGTGCTATGTCACAGGCTCGATGGCACAGGTGTGAAAAATGTGACTACAGGATAAGGGAGATTTTGAATTTCTGCAGACACTTGTGGACACTGGACACTTTTGGATTGTGTGAGGCCCACTGAATATCATAGCGCTATGTCACAGGCTCGATGGCACAGGTGTGAAAAAAGTGACTACAGGATAAGGGAGATTTTGAATTTCTGCAGACACTTGTGGACACTGGACACTTTTGGATTGTGTGAGGCCCACTGAATATCACAGCGCTATGTCACTGGCTCGATGTCGCAGGTGTGAAAAATGTCACTAGAGGATAAGGGAGATTTTGAATTTCTGCAGACACTAGTGGACACTGGACACTTTTGGATTGTGTGAGGCCCACTGAATATCAGAGCGCTATGTCACAGGCTCGATGGCACAGGTGTGAAAAAAGTGACTACAGGATAAGGGAGATTTTGAATTTCTGCAGACACTTGTGGACACTGGACACTTTTGGATTGTGTGAGGCCCACTGAATATCAGAGCGCTATATCACAGGCTCGATGGCACAGGTGTGAAAAAAGTGACTACAGGATAAGGGAGATTTTGAATTTCTACAGACACTAGTGGACACTGGACACTTTTGGATTGTGTGAGGCCCACTGAAAATCAGAGCGCTATTTCACAGGCTCAATGGCACAGGTGTGAAAAAAGTGACTACAGGATAAGGTAAATTTTGAATTTCTGCAGACACTTGTGGACACTGGACACTTTTGGATTGTGTGAGGCCCACTGAATATCAGAGCGCTATGTCACAGGCTCGATGGCACAGGTGTGAAAACAGTGACTACAGGATAAGGGAGATTTTGAATTTCTGCAGACACTAGTGGACACTGGACACTTTTGGATTGTGTGAGGCCCACTGACGCTGTATGGTGTGAAAAAATGCACGCTCAGTACCTCAGCAGGACAAAAAAAAAATTGGGATTGCTTTTAAAAAAGCAGTTTGCAGAGCAGTGGGTAAACAGCAATGCAGCTGTCAGGAAGCCTTAGAAGGCAGCCTAACAACCAACACCGCTGATCCACCACAATATAGCCTCCCCTTGCACTGCACACACAGTGACTGGTGTGTTGTACAGGCAAAATCACTAGCTGCAGAAGCAGTTTTTTTTTCTTCTTCCCTGCCTAACGCTCTCCCTACAGAATCAGCAACCTCTCCCTATGCTAAGATCGGCAGAAGTAAGATGGCGGTCGGCGTGCATGCCCTTTTATAACCCCTGTGACGCCCACCAAAGCAAGCCAATCACTTGCATGCCCTTCTGAAAGATGGTGGTGACCCCTGTCTATGTCATCACGTTGCCCACAGTGTCCTTGGATCCTGATTGGCTGAAAAAGAGCGCAAAACAAACTTTTGAAACGCGACTTTGGCGCGTAAGTCGCCGACCTCGTGGCCGACCTCATCCTAGGGTCGGGTTTCGTTTCATGAAACCCGACTTTGCCAAAAGTCGGTGACTTTTGAAATTTTTCGACCCGTTTCGCTCAACTCTACTGGTGACAAAGGCTCGGATGCAAACAGCATTAGGACTATGGTTGTGATCATAATTGCTACAATAGATCCTGAATTATGATAACCAGCAGATATCTGTCATTTGATTGTACGGCTAATTTTTGGATCTCAGAGTATTTTACTATTTAATAATAATATGACCCATTGTTTGTTCTGTGATTTGTGTCTGCTTGTACAGACTTTTTAATTGCTTTTAAACAAAGTGTTTGCCTGTTGTGTCTACTTTAATAAAATTGGTGATTTTTTTATTACATTATTTGGTGGTGATCCCTATGTTTGTGCGTATACTTTCTTCCAATGTGTCTCTCTCTATACAGCAGCTACTCGAGACACATAGTAAAATCAATTCTTGTGGGCGAATTTACACGCATCACCAGGAATTGTAGTAATAAATTTAATTTAACAACAGAATTGGAATAGTCTTATCATAAATTGTCCCGTAGGGATATGCATACTTTATATTAAATTGAGCTTCCAACATTGTAAAAAGCAAAAAATGGCAACATTTTATTAAATACGATAATGCAAACAGGAAACAAGTTACATGTACTGAGAAACAATCTGTTTTATCTCTGACATTCAGTCTACAATTCAATCAAATTAAACAATTGGTTTATAAATACATCCCCACTCTTTATGAAGATCCAGATTTATCAAAAATTTTGCATTCTGGATGTTCGGTTGTTGCAAAAGAGCAGTTACACTTGGTAAAATAATATTTCCCCGACTCTTAAATTCCACAAAACAGAGCAAAACCTGATTAAATCACCCAGGATTTTTTTTTAAATGTGGCATTAACAAATGCCACACATGTCGCCATTCTACTCCTACACATGCTTCAAAGCACTTTATTACTCATCATGATCACTCTACTGCATCTTTAAAAGTGACTAGAATAGAAAGGCTGTGAAAGCTACCTAGTGGAGGAAACTTGAAAAGATGTCTGCTAACCAGAGAGACGTTCTGGATATACTATCTAGGAGCTTATTGTAATGAACCACAAGGATCGGTCTAGCAGACGGCACAACATACACCAACAACGTGATGGAAAAATGGAGAGGAAGTAGGGAATGAGGGATGGGACACCACCTAACACAGCCTGTGCCTATCCCTAAGTTCCTCTAACATCCTATGCGGGTCCTTCCCCCGCCTTCTTGTGCTTAAACCCTATCGGTAACCTCACTATACCCTGGCTAGTGCACTGGCCGGCAAGGACGCTAGCTTCACTACTGCAGATGGTACAAACACAAGGGGTGGTGACAAGCATGAGACAGACAAGGAAAAAGAACAAGAAATTTAGCTCCAACCACCGCAACCAAGCTCCACACAGCTGAGTACATGAAATCAGGAAACCAAACTCCACAGATGTAGCAGATAAACCGCTGGCACCAGAGAGTGCCAAACTCCCAGGCTGGTCTTCATAGAATAACTATTACTAGCAGTCAGCTGATGCGTTATGTGGCTATTTAAAGGATGGTGAGAGTGGTCACCACCCACATCAGCTGACATAGCAACAAAGCAGCTTCCAGCAAGAAAACTGACATTAACCGTTGCAGGCATGAAAGCAGAAAACATTGTTTAAATTAAAGCAGAGCAAGAGCTGTCACAAATCCAAAAATGAATTGTGACACTCATTTTCCTATGGGCTTAAATGCTCGAAAATAGATTATGTACCATTACTAGTTTTTTAGTTTGTCCTTTCTATCAAATGCGTAAAATGTACTTTGTGATAAATCACATGAACAATAGTTTTAACTACCCTGCATGATTTTGTTGTCAAATGTTTTGTTTAATCCCATTGGTTGCAATTGGGGTATATACTGTGCTATGGTTCATTCAGTCATTAGTTTTGAAAAATAACACATCTCAGTGTTTGAAACGCTTTGCTTTTAGATCACCATGGATTTCTTGTAATTATGTCTTTAATTAAATTTTTGGGAAATAAACTATGTATTTTTGCATCCAAGAATCTGGATACTTTCCTCCTTTTTTTGTTACTTCCATGTGTGGCCACAAGATTCCTTGCTTTGGTCAGTCGCCACTAACCATCCAGGTGAGCTGTTTTTTGTTTTTTTTCTTTGGAGAGGAGCAGAGGGACCCTGTGGCATCAGATGGAGGACACATCTACTACTGCTTGTCTCAAGAGACCAACTGATAATAAAGATGGAAAAAGTCTTACTGTCTGTTAGCTGATGGAAGCATTGGCACCGACAGACACCATTGACTTGAAATGTGGCCCCTTGACTTTCATTGTCGTTTCCATAACTTCAACAGCTGAAATAGTGCAGCAGCAAATATGACTATTTTTCTGAAAATAATCCTCCAATACAGAAATGAACAGTGCCTTAATCACTGGATGGAGGGACTATGTGAACATTAGGCTTTGTTAGCAACCGTGTTTGACTTTCAACTTACAGCCTCTGCTGCAGATTCTATTGTATTTGCTGAAAAAAAAGCACAGCAAGCAGTTCTCTATTTACTGGTAAAATGATGGACATCTAAACCCAATATACCCAATTATAAGTCATATGGGTCCATTGGTCACTGTATCTCCCTCTATTCTGCCCTTACACATGCAATTAGCTGAGCTAAATGTGCACATGATTTACAAAATTGCTATTTTTTAATGCAAAATTGCATGAAGGTGCCCCTGATGTCATAATGTGTCAGATATTTTTTCAAAAAATATATTTGTTGGTGGGGTGATACAGTAATGTTTATTCCTTTTTTCTCTTTATACGAAGCGAAAACATTTTCTTGAAATTGGGTGTAATAAGACTGTTTGCTAAATTGCTTCCTTTTTATCTCCGCTGCAGTAAAAAAATGAAGTATAACAGTGCACATACCCATTAAAGTAAAATAAATGAAATTTGTAGCAAAAAGCAATGCTTTTTTTTATTAAGGAAATCTAAAATAGTAAATACCATTAGGTAAAGTGGTTTAGTTAAATATAAATCTATGTGGTTCTCTTTTGAAGTTGCAATATTGACTTTTAAATTTGTTTTTGCGATCTGCATGCTGATTGTAAATCCTTTTGATTCATTGATATTGAATATTTCCAATTTTTTTTACTTAACTGTAGACAATAATTTGTTTTCTGGTGCTCATTGGGAATACAAATAGTATTACTGAATAAAGCCTTACTGAAAAAAAGACTTAAAAATACTACATATCAGCATTTTATGCCTTATGGCAGTAGCAACAAGACTGTAATCAATGCTAATTAACCATTCTAGAGAAATTGTAAAGAATTAATTTTGACTTTCGTATGAGAAATTAATGCCTTTTATTAAAATGATAAACATTTGATCAAGACAAATAATTAGCTATCCTTGCCAATTACAGTTATCTATTATGGTGTAGAATAAGACATTTCTTTCTTTCAACTGCATTTTCTGTTCTGACCAAGTTGCTGCAAGATGATGTAATTCTCCCAGGAGTGTCACATTTAATATCATGTGGTAAGACTGATCGCTATAAATACACTGTAATTGTTACTGTCTTGTCATAGATAAAATGCGAACTTACATTTTTAAACAATAAATGTAAATTATAAAGACATACACAGTAACTGAAGTTTATCACTTATGTTTTTTTTTTACTTACTGTATATACTCGTGTATAAGCCAACCCAAGTATAAGCCGATGCCCCTAATTTTGCCACAAAAACCTGGGAAAACTTATTGACTCGCATATAAGCCTAGGGTGGAAAATGCAGCAGCTACTGGTAAATTTCAAAAATAAAAATAGATACCAATAAAAGTAAACTTAATTGCGACATCAGTAGGTTAAATGTATTTGAATATCCATACTGAATCAGGAGCCCCATATAATGCTCCATACAGTTCATGATGGGCCCCATAAGATGCTCCATACAAAATACACCCCATATAATTCTGCACAAAGGTTAATAATGCCCTCATAAGATGCTTCACAGAATAATATGCCCCATATAATGCTCCATAAATGTTATGGACCCATAAGATGCTTCATAGATTATGCCCCCATAAGATGCTCCATAGATTATTCCCCCCATAAGATGCTCCATTAAATGCTCCATAGATTATACCCTGTAAAATGCTCCATAGATTATGCCCCCATAAGATGCTCCATAGATTACGTCTCAATAAGATGCTCCATAGATTATGCCCCTATAAAATGCTCCACAGATTATGCCCCATATGATGCTCCATAGATTATGCCCTCATGTGCTGCTCCATAGAATATGCCCTCATATGCTGTTCCATAGACTATGCCCCCATATGCTGCTCCATAGAATATGCCCCCATATGCTGCTCCATAGAATATGGCCCCATAAGCTGCTCCATAGAATATGCCCCCATATGCTGCTCCATAGAATATGCCCCTATATGCTGCTCCATAGAATATGCCCCCATATGCTGTCCCATAGAATATGCCCCAAGATGGTGCTCCATAGAATATGCCCCCATATGCTGCTCCACAGAATATGCCCTCATATGCTGCTCCATAGAATATGACCCCATATGCTGCCCCATAGAATATGCCCCCATATGCTGCTCCATAGAATATGCCCCTATATGCTGCTCCATAGATTATGCCCCCATATGCTGCCCCATAGATTATGCCCCCATATGCTGCTCCATAGAATATGCCCCCATATGCTGCTCCATAGAATATGCCCCCATATGCTGCCCCCATATTCTGCTCTATAGAATATGCCCTCATATGCTGCCCCATAGAATATGCACCCATATGCTGTCGCATAGAATATGCCCCCAGATGGTGCTCCATAGAATATGCCCCCATATGCTGCTCCACAGAATATGCCCTCATATGCTGCTCCATAGAATATGACCCCATATGCTGCCCCATAGAATATGCCCCAATATGCTGCTGCATAGAATATCCCCCATATGCTGCTCCATAGATTATGCCCCCATATGCTGCCCTCATATGCTGCCCCATAGAATATGCCCCCATATGCTGCTCCATAGAATATGCCCCCATATGCTGTCCCATAGAATATGCCCCAAGATGGTGCTCCATAGAATATGCCCCCATATGCTGCTCCACAGAATATGCCCTCATATGCTGCTCCATAGAATATGACCCCATATGCTGCCCCATAGAATATGCCCCCATATGCTGCTCCATAGAATATGCCCCTATATGCTGCTCCATAGATTATGCCCCCATATGCTGCCCCATAGATTATGCCCCCATATGCTGCTCCATAGAATATGCCCCCATATGCTGCTCCATAGAATATGCCCCCATATGCTGCCCCCATATTCTGCTCTATAGAATATGCCCTCATATGCTGCCCCATAGAATATGCACCCATATGCTGTCGCATAGAATATGCCCCCAGATGGTGCTCCATAGAATATGCCCCCATATGCTGCTCCACAGAATATGCCCTCATATGCTGCTCCATAGAATATGACCCCATATGCTGCCCCATAGAATATGCCCCAATATGCTGCTGCATAGAATATCCCCCATATGCTGCTCCATAGATTATGCCCCCATATGCTGCCCTCATATGCTGCCCCATAGAATATGCCCCCATATGCTGCTCCATAGAATATGCCCCCATATGCTGCTCCATAGAATATGCCCCCATATGCTGCCCCCTTATTCTGATCCATAGAATTTGCCCTCATATGCTGCCCCATAGAATATGCCCCCATATGCAGCTCCATAGAATATGACCCCATATGCTGCTCCATAGAATATGCCCCCATATGCTGCCTTCGTATGCTGCCCCTTAGAATATGCCCCCATATGCTGCTCCATAGAATATGACCCCATATGCTGCTCCATAGATTATGCCCCCATATGCTGCCCCCAAAATGCTGCCCAAGAGAACATGCCCCCATATGCTGCTTCATAGAATATGCCCCATATGATGCCCCCATATGCTGCTCCATAGAATATGCCCCTATATGCTGTCCCCATAAGATGCTCCATATATTATGCCCCCATATGATGCAAAAAAAATGCCATACTCACCTCTCCTGCTCAGGACTCAGCACCTGAGATATTCACCTGTCCGGGGTCCATCGCTGCTCACCGCTGTCTGCCGCTTCCTGTGTCAGTGACTGTTCAGCCAGCAGAGGGCGCAGCACCCACTAACCACATCACCATGCCCCCTGCTGCCTAAACGTCACTGACACAGGACAAAGCAGACAGAGGTGAGCAGCAATGGACCCCAGACAGGTGAATATTGAATATACTTACCCCCTCCTGGCACGGTCTCTGCAGCCCCGCTTCTCCCACGGTCTCTCTTCCTGCCTTCAGCGGTCAAGTGGTACCGCTCATTACACTCACGAATATGCACATATTCATGAGTTTAATGAGCGGTACCACATGACTGCTGAAGGCAGGAAGAAAGACCGTGGGAGAAGCAGGGGGGCTGCAGAGACCGCGCCGGAGGGGGTAAGTATGATCTCTGACACACCCGCTCCCCCTCTCCCGCTGACCCCCAGGTATATGACTCATGTATAAGCTGAGAGGGAGACTTTCAGCCCAAAAAAATGGGCTGAAAGTCTCGGCTTATACATGAGTATATACGGTACTGTAAATAAATTTAGCGATGAACATTTTGAAAATCAAATTCACCAGTTTGGGCAAATGATTCCCAAAATTTGATTTAAGGCAAATCTCAAATAGTCCATTTGCCTTGTAACGTTTTTCCATCGGCAAATATTGAATCCAATCTGTTTTATTGTTAATATAGAAAAAGGGTGGGATACACCAAGCACAATAGGGTCTTATCTCGTGGAGACATTGGTTTAAGTGAGATATAGCAATTGCTCACCTTTTGGGTTTGTTTCAACCCACAACTGAGGAATCAAAGTATGACAACGGCTGCAGTACCCTTAGGTCGGGAGATCCTGCAATGTAGAGCAATTGGTAGGATAGGAATTGCAGTCTACACTGCTGTGCTGTATTCAAGAAATACAGAGGACACGATAGCAATTAAACCATGAAGTTTATTCTCAACGTGTTTTGAATATTGCAATTCTTGTGATGTAGATGTTGGTACAACTTCGAAACGCTTTGAGAATAAATCATATAGTCTATTTCCTATCTCGTCCTCTGGATTCTATTGTCATTCTATTTAGAGAGAGATGAAGAGACAGGGGAGTGGGAGAGGATGAGAAAAGGAGGATGAGAGGGGAAAGAGAGAGATTCCAAGCTTTTGCACCACAAGACGGATGAGAAATGTGTGTAACTGGAATACATGAATCAATTACTCTGACACTATTGCCACGTGTCATATTTCTCTCTCCCTATTGATGCAACTAAAAGTTTATCAATACTTTGTACCTTTTTCTATCCCTATGTGGAATGAGCTCTACGCTCTGACTTCTATCCCTACGCTGTAAAAGGATAAAAGATAACCGCTTGCCCAGTCCCCATCTTTTACATTGGCTGTGATAGTCCCGCATGATTGGCTATTCTTGACTGTGTAATATGATTTATACAAAGTATTATGGGAAGCCCACCTGGCCACGCTTGTCATCTTCAGCCTGCTCTGTGACTCTTCAGCACTTTGCTGGCACCAGCCTTTTTTTTTGCCTTGACCTGCATAAACCAAACCACAAACTGTTTATATTCACAAAGCTTTGTGAATTTCAGTAAATTCGACTCAAATATGATTAGCTGCGGATTGAACCATCAAATCTATTTGCTTTATGTTTTCTTTTAATCCGTTGTCTGTATCATAAACACATTTACTTTGTGATGGGCTCATAAAAACAAGAAACACAGATTTCTGCATTGTGTAACGCCATTGTTCCCTCAGTGTGCATTTGTTTGTTAACAACCTAACAAAATGTAAAGTGTTAATAAAGTTTCCAGGAAAGGGATGTAAAATCCTCTTCCCCTAGAGACCCTTAATGACAGAACTAGTATTGCATTTGTGTATAGCGTAGGGTATTGTCATCTTGCTTTTTTTAGTCTTCCAACAATACAACATAGTTATCATTATTTCTCCTATCCACTACTAATAATAAAGATATATCTAAGTCTACACAGCAAAACTGACAAGTGAGGTGCACAAAATAGGTAATGTCAACCTATTATACTTGCTCTAGTTGATGCAGTGAAAACTTCAATGTGTTAGGATTATTTGTACATGGATAGCCATGTAAAAAAATCCATCACTGATACTTAAAACAATGTATATGATAACAACTTGAATAAAGTAACATGATATTTTCTAATAATACATTTTGTTTTATGTATTTAAAATGGGAACTTTGATTTTGATTTTATTCAAATAATTGTGAGAAATCTGATGATCATGTGCTTCAACCCCCAATTAATGAATTCCGGTCATTAACCTTCACGGAGCAAATGATATTATTGAGTCTACAAGATCTGAATGAAACTGACAGGGATGATCCTTAATGGAAAAAATTCCCACTTTTACAGTAAAAAATCCTCTTTTTTATCCAGTACAATCCAAGTCGGATCTGATGGATCAATTCCAGGAGGCAATACAGCGTGATTTAAAAAAATTGCATACATCTGTACAGATTACCTCCAAGAATTCCAACCTCTCCCGTGCTGAAGTAGTAGCTCTGGATGAGCTAAAATCTATGGACAATATTGTCATTATAATGTCGGACAAGGGGGGACTGGTAGTAGTTTTGGACCTGGAAGTTAGCAATACTCAAATGTATTCTTTATTATTTGATTCATCTACCTTCACCAAACTCTCAGGTAATCCTTTAAAGTCTTACATGAAGGAAACTCATTCTATTAATGACGGTTTTGTTTTGGGGGTTATTACTAAGCAACAGAAAGAGTACATGACCATTGAACAACCCAGAATATCTCATATTTATGGTCTTCCTAAAACACACAAAGCACTTTATCCACTGCCAATGAGACCTGTTATTTCAGGGATCGGTTCAGTCACTGAGAGAGCAGGTGAATGGCTTGACTCCATGTTACAGCATCTGGCCCAGTGATCTTGTGGTTTCCTTAAGGACTCCCGTGATGTTCTCGAACAGCTTTCACGGTTGACCTAGTATTCCGCTTGCTCCTGGGTCAGCTGTGATATGGTGTCCCTCTACACCTGCATTCCTCATCAAATCACTCTAGAATCGCTAAAGTATCATTTACCTCGTTATAGTAACTACTCTCAAGACCTTTGCAATTATATTTTGGATTTGTTTTTTTTCTCATGACACATAATTTTTTTCTTTTTGACAAACAATTTTATTTGCAGTGCAAGGGAGTTTCAATGGGGGCAAAATTTTCCCCTTCCCTTGCTAATTTGGTTATGCCTTGCTGGGAGTTGAATTGCCTTTATGTTGATACCAATCCATTTATTTCCAGGTTGCATTGGCATGGGAGATTCATTGACGATCTCTTGTTCATTTTGAGGGGGGATACTACTCCCATACCTGATTTTGTACAATACATTAACAGTAATGTTTATGGACTCTCCTTTACATCAACTACTCATGAATACTTTCTAGATCCTTTTTTGGTGGGTGCAGGTAATATCATTTTGACTTCTACTTTTTGTAAACCATTGTCTGGCAATAGCATATTACATGAGTCTAGTTGTCATCCCAAACATACAATTAAGTTTATACCTGTGGGAGAATTTACCCATATCAAATGCAATTGTAATGTTATTATTAAATTAAGGGGTGAACTTCAAGAAAGTGAAAAAAACTTAGGAATCGGGGATTTCCGAATTGGATGCTGAATAAGGCAAGAAAAACAGTGGAAAGAAAAAACGCTCTGATCTTTTGGACAATAGTGTGCCAAATAGAAAAAATGGGAGAAAAAAACCTGTTCTGCCTTTACAATATAGTCCTCAATTTTATGACATCAAGAAAATTGTTCTTAAATATCTTCCTCTTTCAGAAGAAAAAACATTATTGTCCAAAATTTAGGAATCAGGCTGTGCTGTGGTGGCTAAACGTGCACAGACTTTGGGCAATGCTTTATCAGGTCCCTATAATAAAAATAGACACAATAGCTCCACCTGCCTCAGTTGTAATGGATTTATAAATGTGGGGAGAGCCAATGTAGAATGTGCAAGTTTGTTCTAACTACAAAAATTTTTTCTAATTCTGATGCGTCTGAACAATTTATCATAAAACAATTTTTAAATTGTAACAGTGAAAATGTAATTTATGTCATTAATTGTTCTATTTGCAATAAAATGTATGTCGGTTGCACTATTCGAAATTTGAAAAAAACGCATCTCTGAGCATCTGATATTTATAATATTTCTGATTCTTTTCATACAATGTCTCAGGCTTCCAGACATTTTGTGCAACAGCATAAACGCAATACTGCTTCATTCCAAGTTTTTGCGATTGAACGGGTTCTTCCATTAGCAAGAGGAGGAGACATTCAGTAACGTCTCCGGGACTCAGGTGCGTTCATTACTAAAGTTTTTTGCTTATCTTTGACCTTTTTTGTTAAAATTGTCTATTGTTATGTAATTTTTCTTTTTTATGTTTTTTTGTATTTAACGCTTAATTGTTGTTTTTAATCATGTGATTTGTTGGGAGAGTGGTTTTTCTATCATGCATGTATAAATTCACTGGCATTGTTCTGCCTTCTTCCACGTATGACGCTGTGTGGATTCCAGCATACGGTTAAACCTTTCATCCACTCCCAGTAACAAGACTGTATGGGTGCTTAAGTCTATATTTATTGGGATGATATGGACAACAATGGGAGATGATAACAGATGGTATAGTAGATGAAATTGGTGAACACAGTAGTAGATGAAATTAGAGGTTGTTGTACAAAGTTGTTGATGATCTCAGAGATTGTTGTACACAGTTATGGATGATTCAGGTACAAATGGAATCCACTTGTTATAAGCAGTGGTTTTGCAGGGAGCTGAGCTACTCAAAAGTCCAGCAGAAATGGTTGCATGCTGCAAACCCGGGAAGGAAGAGGGGCAGTTCTGAACAGTTAACCATTTAGGGAAACAGAAGATTCCAAACACATGAATAAGAAAGAGAAAGGCAACTATGACACCTAATGGCTATAGCTGGAACAGGACTTAAAAAATATTTTGCTGCACAGAATGGGCAGAACAGGCATTCTTATGCAGCTCTGACAAAGAACACAACTTGTGTTCGAAACGCGTTGCTGTGTTACCGCATTGTCTCTGCGGCATGCCGATTTTATCAGATTTTGAATAAATCAGCCTTTTTGCACCAGCTGGACTTTTTTCTTCATTTTGCTAAAATGTGAACTTTGATTATGTTCACATCATATCTAAACACAAAGTTTGGTTATGTGCCGAGAAAGCTAATAGTGCAAATGCAGAACTCATTCATTGTTTACCATTAACCCACCATTAAAACAACATATGCAAAAATAGTGTCCGTTTGCTATATATACAGTTTTGTACCGCTAATATCAGACCACTGGTCTGCTATGGGGTCCATGAGACTGTAGGGGTTGGGAGGGTCCTGTAGGGTTATCATATTGTGCATGTGGAGGGTATTGTTGAAGAATTCACCAAGGGGGGTATTTTACTGTGTTTGAGGGGCACATCTGTTGGCATCATACTTTATGGAGGCCATGAAAAAGGTATCTTAAGTGTTTGGAAACCCTGAGGGCTAATTACTTTGTAAAGGCTGTAGAGTTGAGGGATACGCTTTTCTGTGACCTCACCAAATATATTTTTTTGGGGTGAGTGAAGGACAATTAGGACTTCTGCTGTGGGGCCCCTAAAATGCTATGTACGTCCCTGGGAATAATGTACTGGTTTACGTTTTTTAAGTGATGAAAACACTCTACACTACTGTTGCATCCAGTAAAAAAAAAAGTGTGTATACTTATTTTGTACAATGAGAGATTGTTAGAGGTGAATGGAATTTGGGAAAATTGAATTCTCCGGTTTTGCCGCCTTTCCTTGAAAGATGCAATTCACAATAAATAAATTTGATCAAGTCACATTAATAAAAATCCTCTTAGTGCCTGGAAAATATGTGTAGAACACTGTGAGATTCGCAAAGAGACAATTGAGTACCTTTTAAGCTTTGTAATGCATAATAGCCTTTTGAATGTACAAATTACTTCAACCCTTCTGACATTGGAAAACGGACCATACCTAGAGGCAACCAATAGCATATTTAGTATCACATTGCAGTATGAGAATTTTTTGGCTATCTAGATTATTTAAACATTGTAAAAATTATCCCTTTCTGGGGGGCAGATGCATGTACTGTATTACTGTTGTTTATAGACAGTTGGAGCAAATGAAAGAAGTCGTGGCAATAATTATCCGTTTAGTGAGTATAAGCAGAAATAAATTTTGCTAAATAAAGAACTGATTTTTTTATAAGCTGTTCAAAATATATCTCTTTAATTAGGGAGAAAACAGGTGTATTCCACTGCTTTGAATGTGAAGATGTAATGGCCTCTCAGATAGAAATGAAAAGAAAAAGTATCCCTTTATTGGGTTCCACAATTGGTTTTCTAACCACAAAATGATAAGGCAATTGCAAAGTCTTTTTATCAATTTGTCCAATGCTACAGTCACACTGTTAGGACTGGCGGAATGCACCAAATAAGAAATTATAATAAGGTGCGTTCGCAACCCAGGGTCCTTCGTGCAGTGATGGAGAAAACGCAGCTAGCACAATGGCGGATCAAGGCTGTGAGAAAACACTTAAAGCACATTGAGTTAAATGTCACCCAGTGTGCACGGAGCGCAAAGTAACAAGCTCTGTTACACCACAGAGCGGTACTATGGAGCAAAGCAAAAAGGATTATACCTTGTTAGACTGCACAGTCATATAGAAAAATACTAATTGGGGTCCCTATAACTTATCTCCCCAGGAAAGACTAAACTGGTGGTTGGAACTGCTCTCACACATGGTGTGCTTTAGCACGTGTGCCTGCAGTTGCCCTGTGCAGATGCTAAGTTAAAGCGGGAGTTCTCACCCCACATTGCCTGTCTAAACAAACACTCACAGTGCTATTAGCGGCACATATGCACACAGGGTGGTAAAATAGCCACCAACACACCAAACACACATGATACTAGTGCACAGGCGTGTGCCATTGAGAGCCTTTTATACCTAAAGCTCAAGTCCAGACAGATAGGACCTTGCCTGTGGACCAATCTGAAGCTGCCACATCACTAGAGCAGCTGACATCCGAGCATCAATGAGAAGGCGCCACATCATGTACATGCACAGTAGGGTGAAATCTGAACTTGGGCTCCAGAGTACAATGCCGCATGTGTATACCAGTAGTCACCATAGGCTTAGCTGGAGGGCCAGAAGTAACTCCACATGCAGCACAAGCCTGGGCAAGGCACAGTGACTGAAGTCTGTGCTGAGCAGACATCCCAGTGGCTGAGCCTCAATGGGAGACCACTGCACCAGACAAGACTTGGGAGAATCCCGGTGCCTAACTCACACTATCAGTAGGGATGAGTGAGTAGTGAAATACTCGTACTCGCTGTACTTGTTACGCGTAGCTCCTAATACTCGGGTACTCATAACGAGTAGCGAGTCCAATGTATATCTATGGGAAATGCGACTAATGGGTGGAGACTATGTGTGCGGGGTCTGTGGGCCTGTGTGCGTGCGGGCTCTGCCAGGCTGATTGGGGGGGTGTGGGCTCTGACCCCCGATCAGCCTGGCAGAGCCCGCACAGACCCCGCACACATATATGTTGCTGCGCGGTCAGCCAATCACAGTAATACCACAACAAAGAAGGTGGTGGCTTTACTGTGATTGGCTGACACATGCCGGGCTGGAGATCTGAATATTGCGAGGCGAGTAGTGAAACTTACTCACTAGGATTCGAATACCGCATTACTCGTCGAGTACCGAATCCTAATGAGTATACTCGCACATCCCTAACTATCAGTATTTGGTCAGTATTTCGCATCAGTATTTTAAAGCCAAAAGCAGGTCAAAAATAGAAAATTGCTGCACGTGTTTCTGTTATGCTTTTTCTCTTATTCTTCGACTTCTTATTTGGGCTTACAAATACTAAGGTAAAATACTGACCAAATACTAAAAGCATAACCATAACCTTAAATTGAACCAATTTATTTTTGGAGACAAACAGTTGCACTATTTTGAACATGAAAAAGTTCTGGTTTGATGTCACAAGTAGTGTTGAGCAATACCATCCGATACCCTAAAATATTGGATCGGATGGTATCGGCCCGATACGAAAAAAGTATCGGGTATCGCCGATTCCGATACCGGAAGTCCCATTTAAATCTATCGGACTTCCGGTATTGGAATAAGAAAAACCCTTTTCTGTCCTTGTACAGCCTCTCGGGGGTGTGTACGGACCTTCCGTGGGTCTGTGCCGGCCTGCCGGGGGTCTGTGCCGACTGCCCGGGGGTCTGTGCAGGCTGCAGGGGTCTGTACCGGCCTGCCGGGGGCTGTGCCGGCCTGCCGGTGGTCTGTACCGACTGTTCGGGGGTCTGTGCAGGCTGCGGGGGTCTGTGCAGGCATCGTCCGATGGGACTACAAGTCCCATCGGGCGATGCCTGCTACCATGACGGTGATTGACACATTAGCCGGATGATGGGACAGTAGTAGTCCCGTCATCCGGCTAATGTGTTGAATGTAAAAAAAAAAAAAATATATACTACATGCTACATACATGCTACATACATGCAACATACATACTACATATATACTCCATGCATGCAACATACATACATACAACATATATACTACATGCAACATGCATACTACATATATACCACATATATACTACATGCATGCAACATACATATATACTACATATATACTAAATGCAACATGCATACTACATATATACCACATATATACTACATGCATGCAACATACATATATACTACATATATACTACATGCAACATGTATACTACATATATACCACATATATACTACATGCATGCAACATACATATATACTACATATATACCACATGCAACATGCATACTACATATATACCACATATATACTACATGCATGCAACCTACATATATACTACACATATACTTCATGCAACATGCATACTACATATATACTACATGCATGCAACATACATACAACATATATACCACATGCATGCAACATGCATACTACATATATACCATATATACTACATGCATGCAACATACATATATACTACATGCAACATGCATACTACATATATACTACATGCATGCAACAAACATACATACTACATATATACCACATGCATACTACATATATACCACAGATATACTACAAATATACCACATTGCTGTGTGAGAAATTTCCCACGCAGCTTTTGCCATAAATTGAGACTAGGGACTTTTTTTTTACAGTGGGAAGGATACCTACCTCCCGTCATTGGATTCCTGGAGCCCGTAGAGAACGGTAGCATCAGCTGATGCTGCTGTTCTCCACGCAAGATCGTCGTGGGACACTCGTGGACTTCTGCGGATCAGGGGTAAGTATATTGGTGGTTTGTTATTTTAATATTTATTCCACAGATGACAATGGCTTCGGGGAACAACGTGACAAGTGATGGTGAGTATGTACTCTATGTTATATGTACTGTATGTCTATATGTATGTATTGTATGAATGTATTGCATGTAGTATATATGTATGTTGCATGCATGTAGTATATATGTAGTATATATGTAGTATTCATGTTGCATGCATGTGGTATATATGTAGCATGTATGTAGTATGTATGTTGTATGTAGTATATATGTAATATATATGTATGTTGCATGCATGTAGTATATATGTGGTATATATGTAGTATGCATGTTGCATGCATGTAGTATATATGTTGTACATATGTATGTTGCATGCATGTGGTATATATGTAGTATGCATGTAGTGTATATGTGGTATATATGTAGTATGTGTGTTGCATGCATGTGGCATATATGTAGCATGTATGTTGCATGCATGTAGTATATATGTAGTATGCATGTTGCATGCATGTAGTATATATGACAAGTACCCTCACTTGTCTTCCCTTCTTTTGAGGTCCATGCCGTCAGACTCTACACCCCCTTCTCCATGCAAGTGGCGGTGGTGTATCGTCCTCCCGGCCCCTCCCATCAGTTCCTGGATCATTTTGCCACTTGGCTTCCACATTTTCTCTCCTGTGACATCCCTACCCTCATCATGGGAGATTTCAACATCCCCATTGCTCTTCCCCTCTCCCCATCTGCTACTCACTTTTTATCTCTAACCTCCTCATTTGGCCTTTCGCAGCTCACTAATTCTCCAACGCATGAAGACGGAAACTCCCTCGACTTGGTCTTCTCTCGGCTTTGTGCAGTGGATGATTTTGCAAACTCCCCTCTCCCGCTCTCTGACCACAATCTTCTTTCATTCTCTATAAAGAACTGCCAGGCTGCTCAGGTCACCCCCACTGTCCAGACTTATAGAAACATACAGGCCATTAACACCCAGAAACTTCTGAAGAACTTGCATTCTTCATTGGCCCCTATCTCCTCCCTCTCATGTCCTGATTCTGCATTGAAGCATTACAATGAAACACTTCAAACTGCCCTGGATGAATTTGCACCCCCTATAAATAGAACACCACAACACAGACGGCGACAACCCTGGCACACGGTGCAAACACGTTTCCTGCAGCGGTGCTCCAGGTGCGCCGAACGTCTGTGGAGAAAATCCAATCTACCCGAAGATTTCATCCATTTTAAGTTTATGCTTAGAACATACAACACTGCCCTTCACCTCTCCAAACAAACCTATTTTGACACCCTCATCACCTCACTGTCCAATAACCCGAAACGTCTCTTTGACACTTTTCATTCTCTACTCAATCCAAGAGTACAGGCCCCAACAACGGAGCTCCGAGCTGACGATCTGGCCAATTACTTCAAAGAAAAAATTGACCAGATCCGACAGGAAATTATCTCCAAATCCCCTCATACCATGCACCGTCCTCCCTCCCCCACTGCATCTAACTCACTCTCTGATTTTGAACCAGTCACAGAAGAAGAAGTAAGCAGGCTCCTTGCATCTTCTCGCCCAACTACTTGCACCAGTGACCCATTTCCGTCACATCTCCTCCAGTCCCTTTCCCCTGCTGTCACCCCTCACCTAACTAAAATATTTAACCTCTCTCTCTACTGGTATTTTTCCCTCCTCATTTAAGCATGCCATCATACATCCACTACTTAAAAAACCATCCCTCGACCAAAACTGTGCCGCTAACTATAGACCTGTCTCTAATCTTCCCTTCATCTCTAAACTCCTGGAACGCCTGGTCCACTCCCGTCTTATCCGCTATCTCTCAGAAAACTCTCTTCTCGACCCTCTCCAATCCGGTTTCCGCTCTTTACACTCCACTGAAACTGCCCTCACTAAAGTCTCTAATGATCTGCTAACAGCTAAATCAAATGGTCATTACTCCATGCTAATTCTCTTGGATCTCTCTGCAGCATTCGACACTGTGGATCATCAGCTCCTCCTCACTATGCTCCATTCCATTGGCCTCAAGGACACCGTTCTCTCCTGGTTCTCCTCCTATCTCTCCGACCGCTCCTTTACTGTTTCTTTTGCCGGTTCCTCCTCCTCTCACCTTCCCCTTACTGTTGGGGTTCCTCAAGGATCGTTCTAGGCCCCCTCCTCTTCTCCTTGTACACTGCCCCTATTGGTCAAACAATCAGTAGATTTGGTTTCCAGTACCATCTCTATGCTGATGACACCCAATTATACGCTTCTTCTCCTGACATCACGCCAGCCTTTCTAGAAAACACTGGCGATTGTCTAAACGCTGTGTCTAATATCATGTCCTCACTATATCTGAAACTGAACCTGTCAAAGACTGAACTCCTGGTGTTTCCTCCCGCTACTAATGCACCTATACCCGACATTGCTATTTCTGTGTGTGGTTCCACTATTACTCCCCAGCAACATGCCCGCTGTCTTGGGGTCATACTTGATTCCGAGCTTTCCTTTGCCCCCCACATTCGATCACTGGCTCGCTCTTGTCATCTGCACCTCAAAAACATTTCTAGAATTCGACCTTTTCTTACTTTTGACTCTGCAAAAACTCTTACTGTTTCTCTTATTCATTCTCGTCTCGACTATTGTAACTCTCTTCTAATCGGTCTCCCTCTTACCAAACTCTCCCCTCTCCAATCTGTCTTGAATGCTGCAGCCAGGATCATATTCCTCACCAATCGTTACACCGATGCCTCTACCTTGTGCCAGTCATTACACTGGCTACCCATCCACTCCAGAATTCAGTATAAACTTATTACCCTCACCCACAAAGCCCTCCATGGCTCAGCACCACCCTACATCTCCTCCCTTGTTTCAGTATACCACCCTACCCGCGCCCTCCGTTCTGCTGATGACCTGAGGTTAGTATCCTCAATAGTCAGAACCTCCCACTCCCGTCTCCAAGACTTTACACGTGCCGCGCCAATTCTTTGGAATGCACTTCCCAGGTCAATACGATTAGTCCCCAATCCCCACAATTTTAAGCGTGTCCTGAAAACGCATTTATTCAGACTGGCCTATCGCCTCAACACATTAACCTAACCTATCCCTGTGTGGCAGAGCCAAAAGTTTTACCATAACCAGGTTCCCAGCATCATGTTCCCACATGCTTTATGCATCCATTAGCCCTCTGTGTCTGTACTGTTACACACTTAACATTATGGCTGGTCCATACAATCAGAGCAACTGTTACCACCCACCTTTCGTGTCTACCTCTTTCCTCATAGACTGTAAGCTTGCGAGCAGGGCCCTCACTCCTCTTGTTATTTGTTATAATCTACTGTATGTGATTATTGTTATGCTGTAATGTCTATTGTCTGTACAAATCCCCTCTGAAATGTAAAGTGCTGCGGAATATGTCGGCGCTATAAAAATAAAATTTATTATTATTATTATTATTATTATTATTATTATTATTATTATATGTAGTATATATGTAGTATGTATGTTGCATGTAGTATATATGTATGTTGCATGCATGTAGTATATATGTGGTATATATGTAGTATGCATGATGCATGCATGTAGTATATATGTTGTATATATGTATGTTGCATGCATGTGGTATATATGTAGTATGCATGTAGTATATATATAGTATGCATGTTGCAAGTAGTATATATGTACTATATATGTATGTTGCAAGCATGTAGTATATATGTAGTATGTATGTTGCATGCAACATACAACATATACACTACATGCATGCAACATGCATACTACATATATACCACATACATACTACATGCATGCAACATACATATATACTACATATATACTACATGCATACTACATATATACTACATGCATGCAACATACATACATACTACATATCTACCACATGCATGCAACATGCATACTACATATATACCACATATATACTACATGCATACTACATATATACCACATGCATGCAACATACATATATACAACATATATACTACATGCATGCAACATTTAATTTTGTTGCCCTCCTTTGTACTCGCCCTAGTTCCATTATATCCTTCCTGAGCACCGGTGCCCAAAACTGTACACAGTACTCCATGTGCAGTCCAACCAGAGATTTGTACAGAGGCAGTATAATGCTCTCATCATGTGTATCCAGACCTCTTTTAATACACCCCATGATCCTGTTTGCCTTGGCAGCCGCTGCCTGGCAATGGCTGCTCCAGGTAAGTTTATCATTAACTAGGATCCCCAAGTCCTTCTCCATGTCAGATTTACCCAGTGGTTTACCGTTCTGTGTGTAATGGTGATATTGATTCCTTCTTTCCATGTGTATAACCTTATATTTATCATTGTTACACTGCATCTGCCACCTTTCAGCCCATGTTCCCAACCAATAAGTGAGTGACAGTTTAGCTGTCCAATATAGGACAGGAACTTGCTGAGCAGTAGTGATGGACATCTCAGCCATCCAGTCGAAGGCTGGGGCGTGCTTAGCTGCCAGTGTATTGAGTTAAAGTTCACTCAACCAATCAGGGCTGTGGCATGCTTAGGTTTCTTCCTTGTATCTGCTGTTTTAGTGATAACTTAGCTATTTAGCTGGCTCTCTACCTCCAATTAGGGCTAATTGTAGCTTAGTTCAAATGGTGTGCACTTGTTCAGTTCTCTGTATTCCTGTATTTGATCTTTGATGCCCAACACTGGACCTTGACTTTAACCATGTTTTTCTTGCCATTTTTACATGAACAGCTGCTTTCCGGGAATTCTGACCCTGGACTGTGACCTTACTAGGCCTTCACCTTACACCTTTGTTTATGACGAACCTTCTTGGCATCTGACTCCTAACCTTTTGACTACCCAGTCTCACAAGTTGTCTGTGAATAGTGACTAGCATCACAGTTGTTGCTGCTGCCTTCGCTATTTGTTGTAGCCTTAATGCTGGCATAGGCAAGAGAACATTGCATCTGCTTGGATCGCAGAGTGGTTTGCTGCTCAGTCATGCTGGTGGTAGGCATTTGCTCATTAAAAGGTTTGCAGAGCAGGTAGCACATCTTATCCTGGTATTAAGACAATTTTGTCTCCCTTACCAAAGGAAGCAAAAAATTAATTTTGCTTTTATAGCAAAGGTCTAAAAGTGTGGCTCTCTAATATTGATCATTTTGCTTCATGCTAACAATACACCTATCCTCCCACAAGCATTTCAGCATACAGCTTGCCATTTCAGCCCGCAAAGCCAATTGCTTAGTTGTTTAATTATTTTTACCCCACTGGGATGATTGAGTGTCATGGTCAGCGTGATCAGAATTTTCACTCTATCTGCTTTGTCCACTGCCTGCACCAGTTCTTTGTCCTCCTCTACTTTCACCTGCTCCTCATCCTGATCCTTCTCCTTTTACTCCTTCATACCCTGCAGCATGTGACATGGACCTTGAGGGTCCTCAAGAGACCCAGGGTGGCACTGAACAGATGTACTTTAGCGTTTTTTATCAATCCACTTTTGATTGCTAGAGAGTTTTTTTCCAGGATAAATATTAGATGTAATACATCATTCTTTCCACACGTGTCCCTACTGACAAATTTTATAGCCTCTTCAAAGAGCTTTAGTAGGTGACACACATCCCTCATTAACTTCCAATGTCATATGTCAAGGTAACCAATGCTTCAGGTTGACTGATGCATGGTGTAGTCCTTCACCGCTCTACACTGTTCATACAAATGCTGCAACATAAACAGCTTAAAATTCCATGAGATTACGATGTTGCAAACTACGTGGTGGTCTGAAACCCCTTTTTTGCCACAAAAGACCTACTTAAATGGTTGACACTTTACTGACCATAGCCAGAACCTTTCTCCAGCAGGTATATTTGCAAAAAGAAATCTTGAACCATTAAATTTAAGATGAGGGCAATGAATGGAGTAAGTTATTACTTCTAATTATAAGGTAAAAGGTTCTGGGCATTGTCATTTATGACAAATCCAAGTTGCAGTTCACAGTCAGACAGGGAATGGGTAAGCTGCATCTTGCCTCATAGCAGTAAATTTTCCACCAAGTAGCTTTTCTCCCCCAAGTTTTTGAGCTGTAGGTTTGGCAGCCCTTTGTCTTCCATGTTGGAAAATAATAAGGATGCTGTATTGAATGAGGTCATGTCAGTTGAGCAGGAAGCAATGGAGGTATTCGAGAAGACAGATAACCGCTGCCTGGTGATGGAAACAGACATAGTTCCCAGTTGCAAAGGGCTCACCACCTGTCCCAGATATGATGGTGTATCTCTGCAGCTGAAAACTTCCACCAAGTGAGTGGTGAAGCCCATGTATTGTTCCAAGCCATAGTTGATACACCAGGTATTTATAGTTCAATGCACTTTGGGGCTCAAAGACAAGTCCGTATAGCCCTCTACATTCTCCTGTATGTGAAAACAGAGAGCAGGATTTCTTTTCTATGAAAAATAAAGAGGGCTTAGTATCTTACTGAGAGGCTGAGCATTTCAATTCTTGAAATGCAGCAGTATCCACAAGTTGATAGAGCAGCAATTGCATCACCAGCAACTTGACAAGGTACAAGGTTAGTTGGCAATCCAGTATAGAAAGCATATCGTTGTTTCCTCACCACACAATCAGCAATGGATATTTGCCATTTCTACAGAAAATGAGGAGGTGTATTTGGAGTAAAGAATGCAGTAGACAGGGGGTGGATGAAAATGACAATGAACTCGTACTACCTTAAAATGTGACGGCTGACAGAAATGTGAGCATGGTGAGAAAATGTGAAGGAGGACAACATAACTGATTGCTGACCAGCTTGACTTTTCCATATGAAGAGATGATTTCATTTTATGTACCGATAAAGAGCTGCAGTTTTTAGTTTGGAAAAGCAGAGATGTCCACAGCCTAATTTTCTTCTTGCAGAAACTGAAGCATTTCAAAGAATTATCTGGTGGCAATGTAAAAAAAAATCCCACACACAAGAAGCCAGGTCATATGTTTTACCACCATCACATCCAAACCTTATATGGACTATAGTACCTTTTCCACCAACCGCATGTGAGACATTACCAGCTCCAGAGCTGACCAGTAAACATGACTTGGTCCAAGAGGATGTTTTTGAAGCAAATCACTTGTGCTGTATATCACTGATGCCAGCTACTTCCTCCTCTGATTACATCAATTCCTTGTCACCCCTGTCTAGTGTTTCAGGTTTTGTCAAACATAAAATCATTGTTAACTTCATTATCATCCATGATTCCACTGACAGGTGCCTGTGTGTGCAAAATGGCCAGCTTTCAGTGCTCCCTCACCTGATTGACACCCTAAGGTTTGCCCTGACTCAGAGTGCTACTACCATAGACAGTATACTACCACCTTAGTTCGCTGGACCTGCAATACAGACTGCAATTAGAATTGTATTATCCATATCCTTCAGCATCAAGTCTTCAGAGAAGGTTTCATATATTTCAAAATATCAACTGGATGAAGTTGTTCTGGTGTAGTATGTTTCTTAGTACACAGGATGTTGTGGATTAGTGGACTTTAAGGTAGAACAGAAACTGGTCTCAATTACATGTTTGAAATTCCGCTCTTCACAATATTATCTGTGATAGTGGCAGAAAAGGTGAACTGAACAGAATGATGACTCCAGCTGTTGGCACCACTGTCAGAGGCATAATCCTTCTGCTGTGATTTAGATTAGTGATGGGACATATATCGTACCTTCCAACTTTTGAAGAAGGGAAAGAGGGACAAAGGATGCGGCATGTGCAGCGGCAAATTTTAGGCCATGCCCTGATCACACCCAATTCACAACTAGTCACACCCATAAAAAAAAATAAATCTTTATTTTTATAAAATAAATGTCCACCCATGTCCATGTCCAACCGCACCCATTTAGCACTGCTGATCACACTGACTGGTACTGAGGGCTCAGTGGCTGGCATTATGGGCACAGTGGCTGGTACTGTGGGCACACTGACAGGTACTGAGGAAAAGAAAGAAAACAGAGAGAGAGAGAGAAAAAAAGGAATCAGAGAGAGAGAGAAAGAAAGGAGAGCGAGAGAGAAAGAAAGAATGGGAAGAAAGAAAGAACAGACAGCGAGAGAAAGAAAGGGGAAAGAAAGAAAGAAAGAAAGAAAAGAGAGAAAGAAAGAGGGAAAAAAGAAAGAACAGAGAAAATGAAAGAAAGAGAAAGAAAGAACACAGAGAGAAAGAAAGAGGGGAAAGAAAGAACAGAGAGAAAGAACAGATAAAAAGAAAGAACAGAGAGAGAAAGAAAAAACAGAGAGAGAAAGAAGAGAAAGGAAGAACAGAGAGAGAAAGAAAGAGGGGAAGAAAGAACAGAAAGAGAAAGAGAAAGGAAGAACAGAGAGAGAAAGAAAGAGGGGAAAGAAAGAACAGAGAGAGAAAGAAAGGGGAAAGAAAGAACAGAGAGAAAGAAAGAAAGAAAGAAGGAGAGGGGAGGAAAAAAAGAACAGAGAGAGAAAGAAAGAACAGACAAAATGATTGAAAGAGAAAGAAAGAACAGAGAGAGAAAAAGAGGGAAAAGAAAGAGGGGAAATAAAGAACAGAGAGAGAACAGATAAAAAGAAAGAACAGAGAGAGAAAGAAAGAACAGAGAGAGAAAGAGAAAGGAAGAACAGAGAGAAAGAAAGAGGGGAAAGAAAGAACAGAGAGAAAGAAAGAAAAACAGAGACAGAAAGAAAGAAAGAACAGAGAGAGAAAGAAAGAGGGGACAGAAAAAAGAACAGAGGGTGAGAAAAAGAAAGAGGGGAAGAAAGAAGAGAGACAAATAAAGAAAGAAAGAAAGAATGAGAGCAGAGAGAAGGAAAGAAAGAGGGGAAAGAAATAGAAAGAAAGAGGGGAAAGACAGAGGTGAAAGAAAGAACAGAGAGAGAATGAAAAAAGAAAGATTAGAGAGAGAAAGTACAGAAAGAAAGAAAGAAAGAGGGAAAGAAAGAACAGAGACAGTGAAAGAAAGAACAGAAACAGGGAAAGAAAGAAAGAACAGAGAGAAAGAAAGAAAGAACAGAGAGAAAGAAAGGGGAGACATAAAAAAAACAGAGAGAGAAAGAAAGAGGGAAGAAAGAAAGAAAGAAAGAAAGAGGGGAAGAAGAAAAAGAACAGAGAGAAAGAAATAACAGAGAGAAAGAAAGAGGGGACATAAAAAAGAACAGAGGGAGAGCAAAAGAAAGAAAGAGGGGAAAGAAAGAAAGCAGAGAGAGAGAAAGAGAGAAGTAAAGAAAGAACGAGAGAACAGAGAGAGAGAAAGAAAGAACAGAGAGAGAAAGAAAGAACAGAGAGAGAATGAAAAAAGTAAGATTAGAGAGAAAAAGAAAGTACAGAGAGAGAGAAAGAAAGAAAAATAGGGAAAGAAAGAACAGAGAGAGTGAAAGAAAGAAAACAGAAAAAGGGAAAGAAAGAAAGAAAGAAAGAACAGAGAGAAGGAAAGAGAAAGAAAGAAAGAACAGAGAGAGAAAGAAAGAGGGGACAGAAAAAAAGAACAGAGAGAGAAAGAAAGTGGAAAAAAGAAAGAAAGAAAGAGGGAAAAAAAGAAGAGAAATAGAACAGATAGAAAGAACAGAGAGAGAGAAATAAAGGACAGAGAGAAAGAAAGTGGGGAAAGAAAGCACAGAGAGAGAAAGAAAGAGGGGACGGAAAAAAGAACATAGGGAGAGCAAAAGAAAGAAAGCGGGGAAAGAAGGAAAGAACAGAGAGAGAAAGAAAGAGGGGAAAGAAAGAACAGAGAGGAAGGAAGAAAGAAAGAAAGCAAGAAAGAAAGAGAAAGAATGAACAGAGAGAAAGAAAGAACAGAGCGATAGAAAGAAAGAAAGAGAGGGGAAAGAAAGAACAGAGAGAGAAAGAAAGTGAAAAAAGAAAGAAAGAACAGAGAGAAAAAGAAAGAAAGAGGGGAAAGAAAGAACAGAGAAAGAAAGAAAGAGGGGAAAGAAAGAAAGAACAGAGAGAGACAGAGAAAGAACAGAGAGAGAAAGAAAGAAGTAAAGAAAGAAAGAAAGGTAAAGAACAGAGAGAAAGAAAGAGGGGAAAGAAAAAGACAGAAAGAAAGAAAGAACAGAGAGAGAAAGAACAGAGAAAGAGAGAGAAAGGAAAAAGAAAGATTAGAGAAAGAAAGAAAGAAAGAACAGAGAGAGAGAAAAAAAATAGAGGGAAGGAAAGAACAGAGAGAGAAGTAAAGAACAGAGAAAGAAACAGAGAGAGAAAGAAAGAACTAAAGAAAGATTCTATAAAGATCCTCTAGCAGCCTGGCTCCCATTGTAATGTCCACCTGACCCTCCCGGTGCAGGACATATCATGATCCGCTCACATGGCCAGCATCCCTGATTCCAAGGCGATCCCACTCTCCGCGCTGTCGGAGGACGACACGGTGATGGATCTGAAGCATTCCCTGAAGTGCCTCCATGGTTCCGTCACAATCTCCTCATGAAATTACCTCATTTCCGGTCAGCTTCCAGCACATCACTTCCGGTGGAACGTCATGTGCGAGTTTTAAAGTGCTCACGGCTCCGCCGTGTACTACTGTGTCAGCGGGAATAGTCCGCTTTGTTTGCCTCGTACACACTTGGCTCCGCTCCGTACATCCCGTATACACATGGCTCCACTCCGTACACACACGGCTCCGCTCCACACACCCCATACACATACGGCTCTGCTCCACATACACACACGGCTCCGCTCTGTACACCAAGTACACACACGACTCCACTTAGCACAACTCTTACACACGTGGCTCCGTACACCTCGTACACATGCGGCTCCACTCCATACAGCTTGTACACGTGCTGCTCCGCTCCATACACATCGTACACACGTGGCTCCGCTCCGTACACCTCATACACACACGTGGCTCCATACACCTCGTACACACACGTCTCTGCTCTATACACATCTTACACACACAGCTCCGCTTCGTACACCCCGTACACGCATGGCTCTGCTCCGTATACCTTGTACATACACAGCTCCACTCCGTACAACTTATACACACACGGGTCCGCTCCGTACACCTCGTACACACAAGGGTCCGTTCCGTACACCTCGTACACACACGTGGCTCCATACACTTCGTACATGCTCGGCTCCGCTTCATACACCTCATACACATGTGGCTCCGCTCCGTACACCTCGTAAATATGCGATTCCGCTCCCTACACCTCGTACACACATGGCTCCGCTCCATATACCTCATACACACGTGGCTCTGCTACGTACACCTCGTACACACGTGTCCCCGCTCCGTACACCTCGTAAACACACGTGGCTCCGTACACCTCATACACATGCGGCTCCGTTCTGTACACCTCGTACACGCGCGGCTCCACTCCGTACATCAAGTACACACACGGCTCTGCTCCATACACCTCATTCAAACACGGCTCTGCTCCGTACACCTCATACACACACGGCTCCTCTCCGTGCACCTCGTATACACACAGCTTTGCTACATACACCCTGTAAACCCCTCCTGACCCCACACATAAGCTTCCCTCATCCAGCACCATGTCAATCAGCACAGCAGAGTCCTGCAAAGTGCCCCTGATCATGTGACCCCTGACTCCTCCCCTCCTGTGATCTCATCACAGGTCCTGTGCGCACAGCCACAAAACAGCCTAGGACATCATTGCAGGCTGCGGTGGGTCTCTCTGGGAGGGCGAGGATGGGGTCGGTGCATGGGGGGCATGGCGGCTCAGTACAGTGCAGGAAAAATAGAGTCCCTGGTGGGATGCGGGTGGGGGGGGTCAAAATCGGGACTGTCCCGCGAGAATCGGGACGGTTGGAAGCTATGCATATATTCTATTATGACCTACTCTTTGTCTCCGCTCATGCACTTGCCAGAGTCTGAAAAAAGGATAAATGCGTCTTGCATTTGGTACTACTACTGCTGGGAAGGTGTCACAGATGTGTCAGAGACTGCAGACCTGCATTGCATCTTGCTGCAGAAGGTCTCAGCAGTTTGATATGCAGACTAGTAGCCACCTCCCTCAGCTAATGGTGTTACCTGGACCTGGGTGTTTATAACTCCCTACTTCCTGTTGGGAGGTGTAGGTGTTATTTCCATTCTGTAATTACCAGAGGTCCAAATAAGATCCAGTGGGTCACAAACTGAGACTGAGGCAGAAATCCCAATATTGTCTTTACTAAAATAACAGTAGGAGTGAGATTTAGCATTTGAAGAAACAGACTAAAATCCCCTTATTCAATACACTCACTCAGCCGGAGCTGAAATCAATATGCCAATCCCAAGGTTCCCTTTTTGAGTGTGTTACACTGGGATATGGAATAAATTTACCTGCCCAAAAGGTCAAGTCAGGTACTAAGAAAACAGTTGTAAATCGGATGAGGTGATATTATGGGACCCCCTGGGATCGCACACTGAGTATAAACAGTTCAATAACAATGCATATAAATATAACAGAAGTTCTTAAACACTTAATCTAGGGATACTAGGGTATCTATGACTATGGTACCATTAAACTGAAGTGAGTCTCCACTCAGGCATACAATTTACATCGGCTGCAGCCAGTCCCAAAATCTTTGGCACCAAAGTTACAGCAAAACAAGGCTCTGCGTCTTGTCGGCCGTTGCCGAGCTTACACGCTGGGGACTTACAGTTCTGTAGCCTCAGGGTGAGGACCAGGAGAGCACTTCAACAGGGCTTGTCAGAATCCCTTTCAATATGGATGGTAAGGCTACCATCTCTCCTCCAGTAGTCACTCACAAATTCTCCTGAGAGCAAGCCATCTGAATCTGCACAGGATAACTGTTTTCTATTGCTTCTCAACTCACCACAAAAAGGACTCCATAGAGCTCCACAGTCTCACAGCTCTCAAAAATGCTCTGTCCTTGTGTCACAGGAGAACCACAGGTTCCCAAGATGAAGGGGTTAACACCCTCACACACACACACTGTCAGCAGTCTTTTACAGAGTCCAGTCTCCTTGCTTTTTCTCAGTTGCCTCACACACACAGCGTCCATGGTAGCAATTTCTCCTTCTGGAAGCTTCCCTTCCCAGCGTTCTAGAGAGCAGACACTAGGTCCCACCCCCAGCACATACAGTTTCCCGGGCAGCACCTGCTCTTAGCTCCAGCAGGCAAACATCGCAGGGTCCTAGTGCTCTCCTGATGTTATCACAGTTCACCCTATTACATGCCACCCAACTAGAGGTTGGTGTCCCCGGCATACCTTCCCACTCAAAGTTGTCCTGAGCATTGCGGTGAGGTGGTATTCCCATCGTAGAGCAGGTAGTTCTCCTGAGACCTACTCCAACAGACTCAGTCCCCGAGGGAGCTGGCGCCTCTTCCAAAATATCATCCTGAGGAGAAAATGAGGTTGCTTCCTCCTGAGGATTGGCCCCCTTTGACACAGCTCCCGGGTCAAGTAACTGACTTGACTCTCCCTCCTCAGCAGGACATACCAAGATCACTAAGAGTACCCATCCCTTGGAGCACGGCCTCTGGCTCCGGAGGAATGTGTTATGATGAGTCACCAAAAGAGGAAAAAACAAAATACTAGCTAAGTCCAGAAAAACCAGAGAGGTTGGCAGCTATCGGATTGCAGACCCCTGAACCTATCCACAACAACTAGCAGTAGCCGTGGGGGGTTCCTATGGTGCCCTAGACCCCTCGATCACAGCCGGAGAACTACATAGCCTAAAGACAGAAAGGGGAAAAACTAAACTGCCCCAGAGCAGACCCCAAAGCAATAGGCAGCCCCCAACATATAATGACGGTAAAGCAAGATGAAAACACTAACACAGATAGAAAGATAGGTTGAGCAAATGATGGGGCCCAAGCTAACTAAATAGGACAGGATAGGAAAGCTGCTGTCTGCCATCCGCAAAAACCCTATCCAAAATGAGCCAACCGACTGATAGGAAAAACAGGCCCTGAAGTCGCTAGGCTTGAAAAGACTATATCAGCACTCAGGTATATTCTGAAGACAGAGCAAAAGATCAACAGATCAGAGACAAAAATGGAATTCAGCTCACCCCCGGCCGGGGATGGCAGAACTCCCAAAAAACAAGGCAAAACAAAAACAAAACTGGAGTAGAAAGCAGAGCAGAAAAACTTAGCTTTGAGATGCAGGAATCAGACTGGTCTCCAAGAATCCAGCAGGATCACCAGCAAGGCAGAAGGGCGTCGGCTGCCTTATATCCAGTCCTCAATTCCAGCCACCCAGTCATTATCTAGCTGCCCAGGTGTTTGGTAATCAGCCTCACTACCTTCCTTCACCAGAGGAGGGAGTTCATCAGACCTCAATGGTGAAGGGAAAAATGAACTCACATCAGGAATGGGAGCCGAATCTTCAAACCAACACCATTGTAGTATGTTACTGTGCAGAATGCGGGTTGGTCCCCCTGTCCCCACTGGCTCGACCTCGTAGACTGGAATCTCAGGGTCCACTTGTTTTTTTTTTTATCAGGTACGGAGTCACCTACCACCAGTCACTCAGCTTCCCTGAATGCCTTTTGGCTCTCACCAACACTCTATCCCCCAGAGAAAACAGCTCTGTTTGAATGGGTTGTGTGTCCCGATGGGCCACCTGATGAAGGCGATCACCCACCACCTAATGCACCACCTTCAATCGCCGCCGATGCTCTTGTACCCATTCGAATGCAGTGCAAGGGAGATTGGAGGAGGGATCCGGCATGCTCCAATCCTCAATGTCCCTGTCAGGCCTCCCAAACATCAAGATACGTGGTGAAAGCCAGCAGTGCTATGCACTCTATTATTGTAGGCTCACATCAAATGTAAAGTGAAATGTAAAGTGCTGCGGAATATGTCGGCGCTATAGAAATAAAATTTATTATTATTATCAATTCGGGGAGATACTCAGGCCAGCGTACCTGCTGTTTATCCTCTAAGGTCCTCCACATCTGCAACAGGGTCCGATTAAAGAGCGCACATTCCCCGATGCCCTGGGGGTGATAAGGCGTCCTTCTTGATTGTTCGATACTATACAGCTGGTGCTGTCCCTTCATCAGCGCCCCCTGGAAGCATACCCCCTGGTCCGAGTGTATTCTCTGCGTACACGCGAACACTTGGAGGAAATGTCGCCTCAGCCGCCGACTCTGCCGTATGGTCTCTGGTTGGCACCGCTGCAGCATACTTGATAAAGTGATCTGTCATTACCAAGCAATAGGAGTACCCAAACGTAGAGTACCCTATCAAAACATAGTCAATCATGAGTAGCTCTAAAGGAGCGGAAGTCTTAATAGACTGCGTAGGGCCCTGCTGCTCAGGGCTTTTACTGAGCCCACAGACCCGACACTGCCATCACGTGTCTGCCACATCCCTACCAACTAAGGGCAATAGACGACTCGCTGTAGCCACTGAATTGTCTTTTCACTTCCAAAGTGGGCTCCCTTCTCATGCACCTCGCAAGCGACCATCAGACCCATCCATCCAGGGATTACCAGTTGGTACCGGTGCTGTAGCTCGGATGGCAGGTACACCTTACGACACAAAAGACCCTGTTCCACACACAATTTGTCCCACTGTCGCAGTAGTTTCATTCCTTCAGTGGACAATTGAACTTTGTCCTCTGCACAGGGCCAGACTCCATTTTGCACCCAATGGTGAACAAGTGCAATATCTGGGCACTCGTCCTGGTCTTTTGCCCAATCTGAGATCGTTTCACCAAGGACACAAGGCATCCCTGATGCCACCACACTTGAGTGTACCACACGTTGGAAAATAGATACCTGCCCCAAGGCTGGAGTTTCGGTGTCCTCAAGTTGGTCATCAACATTTTCCCCCGAGGACTAAAGGGGTACCCTTGACAATGCTTTGGCATTTCCGTTTTCTTGCTCAGAGAAAAATTTTATGCGATAATTAAATTTAGCAAGGCGGGCGACCAACCGCTGCTCTATCGTCCCCAGTTTTGCATTCTCTAAGTGAGCCAGCAGGTTGTTTTCTGTCCTGACTAGCATCTCAGCATCTGGTAGATACTCGGCAAAACGTTCTGGCACTGTACACACCAGAGCGAGCAATTCCAGCTGAAATGAGCTGTAGTTAGCCGATTTCGCTCGGTGTCTCTTAAAGACCAGCTGTCATAGGCAATCACTTGCTCCCGGCCATCCTACACCAGTGCTAGTACCGCCCCAATCCATGAAAACTACCCTCTGTCTACAACAGAAAAGGAGTGTCAAACTGGGAATATGCCAACAATGGGGCACTCGTTAGGGAGGTTTTTACTTCATCAAATGTCTTTTTCTGTTGGGGCTCCCATTGAATGGGGCGATTTCGAGGTCCCAGCACTGTCCCTCTTAAAAGTTCATTCAAGGGACCCACCACTTGTGAGAATTTAGACATAAATCACCAACAGCACCCGGTAAGCCCAAGAAGGCCTGCACCTCTGGCAGGTCGTGGGGAGGTGGCCACTCCTGTACAGCCTTAACCTTACTGGCCACAGGTAGCACCCCGTCCTGTAATAATTATATAATGGACCTTTATTTCAATTCAAGTAGAAATATAAACCTTTCAACACAAGACAGAAACCCAAGTTCCCATCAATATATGCCTTGTGATGGCTGGTGGGCACACACAAATTGACTAATTTGTGTGCTAAGTAGAAATAAGTGAGCACTAAAATGCTCGGAGGAATTTCTAATGCTTATGTGCTTGTTTCGAGTAATGATTACAATGAGAGTCAATGGGAAATCTGAGAATTTTTCTGCCAGACCCTACAAGAAGGCCTGGCGACAGTCAAAATGTTGAAACGTAAAAAGTGCTGAATGAAAGGAGAGCAGCATGGGGAAGACCCCTCTAAGCTTCTCAGACTCCCAGATCACTGCTGAGAACAATGGTGTCAAACTTTTAATCCACTTTAAGGACTGACAATAAAAAAATGAAAACTGAAGAGAAATTGGAGTTTACAGGAAAAAAATGTAATTTTTTTTCCAGTATAATGACTTGTACACAATGCTAAATTTAAAAAGGATTTAAATAATATATAATTTAAGTAAACACCTGCCTCTGCTGTGTCTCTCCTTCACCTATCTTCCTTAATTGGGCAAGGAAGCTTGCCCCCTGTCAGTAGCGTTGTCTGATGGGAATTTTTTTCAACATATTTTCCACAATGGCCTATTTTTATAGCACCATTTTAGAAAACCTCTCCCACTCAGTAAGCAGAGATGCAAAGTTCTCCTTATGGCGTGGGTCTAACAGGGTGAACAACCAGTACTCTTTTTTGTACAAGATGAATGTAATCAGAGGGCCACAGGAAAGGCAGAAGTACATAAAGTTTGCCATATGTTCCAAGGTCCCTACAGCCAACACTTCCCTGTCCCCACTATCATGACTATTCTTCATCTCCTCCTCCATCTCTTCCTTCTCATTCCTTTTCTTAGCCTATCCACATAGAAGAGATGGCTCAAAACTTTTGTGGGTTCTAGCCTTTCTTGTGCTCAGCCAGCTCCTTTTCCTTAACCTTAACCTCCTCATTGTTACCTGATCCGCGCTTAGCACATGAGGTGAGGCTTGGCTAGGTAGTATCTCCCAGTTTCATGTCTTCCTCTGTCTCCATCTGGTCCGCATGAATAGCTTCATGTTTTTCTGTCAGCAGAGATAGTGTTAGGCTAATTTCACATTTCGCATCATGCGTTTTTGCATGTGTTTGCGTTTTTTATGCGCATTCGTTCTCTAGGGGTTAAAACCAGTGTCTACACATTTTTATGCCAAAAACGCATGCGTATGCACAGTTCCCATAGACTGTAATGCGTTATTTTGTCGCATTCCGTGCGCATGCAGTTTTTTGAGGCCTTTCAGCGGACCCAAAAATGCAACAGGTTGCGTCTGGCGCGCCTAGGCGCACACCTTGAAAAAACCCATGCTCACTAAAACGCATATATGCATGCAAACGCAAGACCATGTGCACGCCATGTTAAACATTGGTACGCATGACGCATGCGCATGGACGCGCACGATGCGCTGCGCAAAAAAAGCTAATGGGACACTAGCCTTAGTAGGCACAAGCTGGGTCACTGCACTTATGATGGCATCATTGTTGCTCACCATCTTTGGTGCCAAGCTCACAGCTGACACCAGGTTACGTCCATTATCACACTCGACCATGCCTGGCTGGAGGTTCAGAGGCAAAAACCACAGATCTGTCCGGTCTGTTATTCCTTTCAACAACTCTGCTGTTTTATGCTGTTTGTCTCCTAGGCAAATTAGCTTCAGCAGAGCCTGTTGTCGCTGAGGCAGTGCTGCAGAGCTTCCAGCTTCTGGCTGATGTGGATGATATGCTCTGAGATAGCACATCGACTTGAATGAAAAGCAGGAGGGAGTGCAGGAACTGGTGTAGGAGGTGAAGGAAACTCCTGATAGAAATAGGGCCAGCAATCCTTGGCGTCAGTAGCACATGTGCTGTGCCAGGGTGGGTCTCCACAATGTTCATCTAGGGTACCGTCAGTCAAATGTAGCATCCCTGGCTACAAGCGCTTGTACATGTGTCAGTTTTTAAGTGGACAATCCCAGTAACTGCATTGGTAAGGACAGGGTTGATGTTCCTGTAAAAGTGCTGGTAAAAGAGCTCATGACACGTAGAAATGAGCGACAGCTCCCAATGTCACCTGCACCATGGCCTGCCTGCTCCCTCATAGTAAGTGAGGAACCACAAGGACAGTACGATCACTCGAGGGTGGTAGTCCCTTTTCAAACTGCATCAAGGAGTCTCTCCCAGGCCCATTCATTTCTCAAGAAGGGTTCATCCTGCTCCCTTGATTCTGTGAACACACCCACCACATACCAGCAATGTTGACCCTTCATTTTGAGGAACATGATCCTGGTTCCAGCCGTCAGCTCTTTCAGCCTTTGAGGAAAGCATTTCTTCTCTACTTACCGCTGTTTGAATGAGATGTAATGATAGGTCCCAAAATCTTCTCTGGTTTGGGTTGTATGTAACGACTAGTGTTGAGCGATACCGTTCGATACCCAAAAATATCGTATCGGATGGTATCGCCCGATACGAAAAAAATATCGGGTATCGCCGATTCCGATACCGGAAGTCCCATTCAAGTCAATGGGACTTCCGGTATCGGAATTAAAAATAGGCCTTTATTTCTTTGTTGGCTAATTCTACATAATTGAAAACAAATAAGAATCATGTAGAATGTATTGTGGGAGGTGGAGGAGACATTAAAAGCATAGTGGTTTATTCAAATCACATGGCATAGCATTAATTCCAATTTTTTTTTCAAGACGTTCGGAGTTAAAAAGATATTGACTATGTTAACTTTTTTATATTTAGTCAGATATGTATGTTTCGCAACTTCCATGCTCTTCACCTTCTTTTGTACTTCTCCCACACTTTCTCCTTCATGATCTGCAGCAGTAGCATTTTTTTCATCAACTTTTTCTTGACCTTATTCATCTTCTTCTTCTTCACCTTCTTCCCATTAATTTTTTTTCTCCATTCTTCATATTCTTCTTATTCAGCTATTATTAATTTTCATATGCTATTTCTTCATCTTCTTCCTATTCTTCTTTTTCTTCATTTTCTTATGGTGACAGGCATTCCTGTAGTACTTATCTATAAAAGTTATAAGATTACACCTTACGTTCTGCCTGTCACAAAAGATTTACAACAGGATTTGTCCGCGTTCAGTTTGGCCTGCAGCAGCAGGCATTTTCCAGGGGCACCACAAGGAGGAACGGACTCACCCCCATTTACTGCTTAGTCTTCTTCTGCTTATAATTTTGATTTCTTATATGCTGATTTTTTGTCTTATGCTTAATGTTCTTCTGCTTTCTGTTCTTCTGCTTTTGCTTCTTCTGCTTCTTGTTCTTCTGTCTTTTGTTCTGTATCTTGGTGGTTGTCTTCATGTTCTTTGTCCTCTTGGTCTTATTATTTAGGGTCATATTTCTGGTCTTCTTTGGTGTGGTCTTCAGGGTCGTCATCATCAGGGTCATCGTCATGGAGATCAATAAGGATTACCAAAGACAATTTCAAAAAGCTTGATCTTGGAAATGTAGCAGAAGGTACAAGAAGGATGAGAAACTGGCGAGAACCAGCAGACAGTGCTGGCACCCGGATGGGTAGCAGAAGGAACAAGAGCCAATGGCACTACTGAGGACCAACTGACGGTGCTGGACCACGGTTACTAAGCAGAAGGTACCTGTGCTAAAAAGCACTACCAAGGACCAGCTGACGGTGCTGGACCTCGGATACCGAGATGGAGGCACCTAGGCCAAAGGCTGTGGCGAGAACCAGCAGACAGTGCTGGCACCCGGATGGGTAGCAGAAGGAACAAGAGCCAATGGCACTACCGAGGACCAACTGACGGTGCTGGACCACGGTTACTAAGCAGAAGGTACCCGTGCTAAAAAGCACTACCAAGGACCAGCTGACGGTGCTGGACCTCGGATACCGAGATGGAGGCACCTAGGCCAAAGGCTGTGGCGAGAACCAGCAGACAGTGCTGGCACCCGGATGGGTAGCAGAAGGAACAAGAGCCAATGGCACTACCGAGGACCAACTGACGGTGCTGGACCACGGTTACTAAGCAGAAGGTACCTGTGCTAAAAAGCACTACCAAGGACCAGCTGACGGTGCTGGACTTCGGATACCGAGATGGAGGCACCTAGGCCAAAGGCTCTGGCGAGAACCAGCAGACAGTGCTGGAACCCGGGTGGGTAGCAGAAGGTACCCATTGAAAGCAAAGTAGCCAGGCCGCAAGCCGGCCGCAGTTACCGAAACCCACAGTCCTACAGGGGGTCCATGTCCCATTGGCACTACGGATCCAGCCTTCAGTGCCAGTTCCCGCAGCCCACACAGGAGTCACCTAAACTGCAGGCACCGTAGAGTCGGCTAACCCGGCCGCAATACGACAGGACAACGGATTGGTGGCATAGTGACCTTGACACTACCCGGAAACAGCAGGCGTGCTGGAACCAGGCTGGGCAACAGGGAGTCCCCATGCCAAAGACACTGCCGAGAACCAGCTGACGGTGCTGGAACCCAGATGGGTAGCAAAAGCTACAAGAGCCAATGGCACTACCGAGGAACAGCTGACGGTGCTGGACCACGGTTACTAGGCAGGAGGTACCTGTGCTAGAAAGCACTACCAAGGACCAGCTGACGGTGCTGGACTTCGGATACCGAGATGGAGGCACCTAGGCCAAAGGCTCTGGCGAGAACCAGCAGACAGTGCTGGAACCCGGGTGGGTAGCAGAAGGTACCCATTGAAAGCAAAGTAGCCAGGCCGCAAGCCGGCCGCAGTTACCGAAACCCACAGTCCTACAGGGGGTCCATGTCCCATTGGCACTACGGATCCAGCCTTCAGTGCCAGTTCCCGCAGCCCACACAGGAGTCACCTAAACTGCAGGCACCGTAGAGTCGGCTAACCCGGCCGCAATACGACAGGACAACGGATTGGTGGCATAGTGACCTTGACACTACCCGGAAACAGCAGGCGTGCTGGAACCAGGCTGGGCAACAGGGAGTCCCCATGCCAAAGACACTGCCGAGAACCAGCTGACGGTGCTGGAACCCAGATGGGTAGCAAAAGCTACAAGAGCCAATGGCACTACCGAGGAACAGCTGACGGTGCTGGACCACGGTTACTAGGCAGGAGGTACCTGTGCTAGAAAGCACTACCAAGGACCAGCTGACGGTGCTGGACCTCGGCTACCGAGATGGAGGCACCTAGGCCAAAGGCTCTGGCGAGAACCAGCAGACAGTGCTGGAACCCGGGTGGGTAGCAGAAGGTACCCATTGAAAGCAAAGTAGCCAGGCCGCAAGCCGGCCGCAGTTACCGAAACCCACAGTCCTACAGGGGGTCCATGTCCATTGGCACTACGGATCCAGCCTTCAGTGCCAGTTCCCGCAGCCCACATAGGAGTCACCTAAACTGCAGGCAGCGTAGAGTCGGCTAACCCGGCCGCAAGACGACAGGACAACGGATTGGTGGCATAGTGACCTTGACACTACCCGGAAACAGCAGGCGTGCTGGAACCAGGCTGGGCAACAGGGAGTCCCCATGCCAAAGACACTGCCGAGAACCAGCTGACGGTGCTGGAACCCAGATGGGTAGCAAAAGCTACAAGAGCCAATGGCACTACCGAGGAACACCTGACGGTGCTGGACCACGGTTACTAGGCAGGAGGTACCTGTGCTAGAAAGCACTACCAAGGACCAGCTGACGGTGCTGGACCTCGGATACCGAGATGGAGGCACCTAGGCCAAAGGCTCTGGCGAGAACCAGCAGACAGTGCTGGAACCCGGGTGGGTAGCAGAAGGTACCCATTGAAAGCAAAGTAGCCAGGCCGCAAGCTGGCCGCAGTTACCGAAACCCACAGTCCTACAGGGGGTCCATGTCCCATTGGCACTACGGATCCAGCCTTCAGTGCCAGTTCCCACAGCCCACATAGGAGTCACCTAAACTGCAGGCACCGTAGAGTCGGCTAACCCAGCCGCAAGACGACAGGACAACGGATTGGTGGCATAGTGACCTTGACACTACCCGGAAACAGCAGGCGTGCTGGAACCAGGCTGGGCAACAGGGAGTCCCCGTGCCAAAGACACTGCCGAGAACCAGCTGACGGTGCTGGAACCCAGATGGGTAGCAAAAGCTACAAGAGCCAATGGCACTACCGAGGAACAGCTGACGGTGCTGGACCACGGTTACTAGGCAGGAGGTACCTGTGCTAGAAAGCACTACCAAGGACCAGCTGATGGTGCTGGACCTCGGATACCGAGATGGAGGCACCTAGGCCAAAGGCTCTGGCGAGAACCAGCAGACAGTGCTGGAACCCGGGTGGGTAGCAGAAGGTACCCATTGAAAGCAAAGTAGCCAGGCCGCAAGCCGGCCGCAGTTACCAAAACCCACAGTCCTACAGGGGGTCCATGTCCCATTGGCACTACGGATCCAGCCTTCAGTGCCAGTGCCCGCAGCCCACACAGGAGTCCCCTAAACTGCAGGCACCATAGAGTCGGCTAACCCGGCCGCAAGACGACAGGACAACGGATTGGTGGCATAGTGACCTTGACACTACCCGGAAACAGCAGGCGTGCTGGAACCAGGCTGGGCAACAGGGAGTCCCCGTGCCAAAGACACTGCAGAGAACCAGCTGACGGTGCTGGAACCCAGATGGGTAGCAAAAGCTACAAGAGCCAATGGCACTACCGAGGAACAGCTGACGGTGCTGGACCACGGTTACTAGGCAGGAGGTACCTGTGCTAGAAAGCACTACCAAGGACCAGCTGACGGTGCTGGACCTCGGATACCGAGATGGAGGCACCTAGGCCAAAGGCTCTGGCGAGAACCAGCAGACAGTGCTGGAACTCGGGTGGGTAGCAGAAGGTACCCATTGAAGGCAAAGTAGCCAGGCCGCAAGCCGGCCGCAGTTACCGAAACCCACAGTCCTACAGGGGGTCCATGTCCCATTGGCACTACGGATCCAGTCTTTAGTGCCAGTTCCCGCAGCCCACATAGGAGTCACCTAAACTGCAGGCACCGTAGAGTCGGCTAACCCGGCCGCAAGACGACAGGACAACGGATTGGTGGCATAGTGACCTTGACACTACCCGGAAACAACAGGCGTGCTGGAACCAGGCTGGGCAACAGGGAGTCCCCTTGCCAAAGACACTGCCGAGAACCAGCTGACGGTGCTGGAACCCAGATTGGTAGCAAAAGCTACAAGAGCCAATGGCACTACCGAGGAACAGCTGACGGTGCTGGACCATGGTTACTAGGCAGGAGGTACCTGTGCTAGAAAGCACTACCAAGGACCAGCTGACGGTGCTGGACCTCGGATACCGAGATGGAGGCACCTAGGCCAAAGGCTCTGGCGAGAACCAGCAGACAGTGCTGGAACCCGGGTGGGTAGCAGAAGGTACCCATTGAAAGCAAAGTAGCCAGGCCGCAAGCCGGACGCAGTTACCGAAACCCACAGTCCTACAGGGGGTCCATGTCCCATTGGCACTACGGATCCAGCCTTCAGTGCCAGTTCCCGCAGCCCACATAGGAGTCACCTAAACTGCAGGCACCGTAGAGTCGGCTAACCCGGCCGCAAGACGACAGGACAACGGATTGGTGGCATAGTGACCTTGACACTACCCGGAAACAGCAGGCGTGCTGGAACCAGGCTGGGCAACAGGGAGTCCCCGTGCCAAAGACACTGCCGAGAACCAGCTGACGGTGCTGGAACCCAGATGGGTAGCAAAAGCTACAAGAGCCAATGGCACTACCGAGGAACAGCTGACGGTGCTGGACCACGGTTACTAGGCAGGAGGTACCTGTGCTAGAAAGCACTACCAAGGACCAGCTGACGGTGCTGGACCTCGGATACCGAGATGGAGGCACCTAGGCCAAAGGCTCTGGCGAGAACCAGCAGACAGTGCTGGAACCCGGGTGGGTAGCAGAAGGTACCCATTGAAAGCAAAGTAGCCAGGCCGCAAGCCGGCCGCAGTTACCGAAACCCACAGTCCTACAGGGGGTCCATGTCCCATTGGCACTACGGATCCAGCCTTCAGTGCCAGTTCCCGCAGCCCACATAGGAGTCACCTAAACTGCAGGCAGCGTAGAGTCGGCTAACCCGGCCGCAATACGACAGGACAACGGATTGGTGGCATAGTGACCTTGACACTACCCGGAAACAGCAGGCGTGCTGGAACCAGGCTGGGCAACAGGGAGTCCCCGTGCCAAAGACACTGCCGAGCACCAACTAGCGTTGTTGGAGCCCAGGGACAATCATGGTGTAGGCCGTGGCCTACTTGGTGGTAGTTTTAGATTGTTTGTAGGCTACAACAGACTGTCAACGTGCTCCAATTAGGCATCTGTCTCCACTCTGTTTCCAGGATTTCACGTGACCACCAACACCGCCAGTTTATGCGTACAGCAGCCGTCTGCCCAATCCACACGTGTTGCTGTGTTACTGGGATTCTGTAATGTCAGCAGATCCCCTGATGTGTGTCTGCCACTGTCTCCTGCTCTGTCCACATTCCCATCGCTTGCAGTGGGAAGGTGGACAGCGCAGGAGACAGTGGCGGACACACATTGGGGGATCTGCTGACGTTACAGAACCCCAGTAACACAGGAACACGTGTGGAATGCGTGGACGGCAACTGTGAGCAGGAACTGGCTGTGTTGGAGGTCAGGGGAAATACTAGAGACAGAGTGGAGACAGAGGCCAAATCAGAGAATGTTTAAATCTGAAGTAGTTACAATTTGGAGGCAGCAGCAGTTTGCCCTCCACACAGCAGGGGATCAGCTGACGTTACCGAACCCCAGTTTCACATGAACGAGTGTGTTTTTCTGTGTGGACAGCACTTCCGAGCACCAACTAGTGTTGTTGGAACCCAGGGACAATCATGGTGCAGGCCGAGGCCTACTAGGAGCCAGGTGTAAAGCTGAGGTATTTTGACTTTGGAGGGAGCAGGACACTTTGCCCTCCACACAGCAGGGGATCAGCTGACGTTACCGAACCCCACTTTCACATGAACGAGTGTGTTTTTCTGTGTGGACAGCACTTCCGAGCACCAACTAGCATTGTTGGAACCCAGGGACAATCATGGTGCAGGCAAAGGCCTACTAGGAGCCAGGTGTAAAGCTGAGGTATTTTGACTTTGGAGGGAGCAGGACACTTTGCCCTCCACACAGCAGGGGATCAGCTGACATTACTGACCCCCACTTTCACATGAACAAGTGTGTTTTTCTGTGTGGACAGCACTTCTGAGCACCAACTAGCGTTGTTGGAGCCCAGGGAGAACCAGGGTGCAGGCCGAGGCCTACTTGGTGGCAGTTTTAGATTGCTTGTAGGCTACAACAGACTGTCAACGTGCTCCAATTAGGCATCTGTCTCCACTCTGTTTCCAGGATTTCACGTGACTACCAACACCGCCAGTTTATGCGTACAGTAGCCGTCTGCCCAATCCACACGTGTTCCTGTGTTACTGGTGTTCTGTAATGTCAGCAGATCCCCTGATGTTTGTCTGCCAATGTCTCCTGCTCTGTCCACATTCCCACCACTTGCAGTGGGAAGGTGGACAGCGCAGGAGACAGTGCCGGACACACATTGGGGGATCAACTCACGTTACAGAACACCAGGAACACAGGAACAAGTGTGGAATGCGTGGACGGCAGCTGTGAGCAGGAACTGGTGGTGTTTGAGGTCAGGGGAAATACTAGAGACAGAGTGGAGACAGAGGCCAAATCAGAGAATGTTGAAATCTGAAGTAGTTACAATTTGGAGGTAGCAGCAGTTTGCCCTCCACACAGCAGCGGATCAGCTGACGTTACTGAACCCCACTTTCACATGAACGAGTGTGTTTTTCTGTGTGGACAGCACTTCCGAGCACCAACTGGCGGTGTTGGAGCCCAGGGACAATCATGGTGCAGGCCGAGGCCTACTAGGAGCCAGGTGTAAAGCTGAGGTATTTTGACTTTGGAGGGAGCAGGACACTTTGCCCTCCACACAGCAGGGGATCAGCCGACGTTACCGAACCCCACTTTCACATGAACGAGTGTGTTTTTCTGTGTGGACGGCACTTCCGAGCAACAACTGACGATGTTGGAGCCCAGGGATAGTCATTTTGTAGGCTGAGGCCTACTTGGAGGCAGTTTAAGATAAGACGTTGTTTGAATTTGGAGGCAGCAGCAGTTTGCCCTCCACACAGCAGGGGATCAGCTGACATTACTGACCCCCACTTTCACATGAACAAGTGTGTTTTTCTGTGTGGACAGCACTTCCGAGCACCAACTAGCGTTGTTGGAGCCCAGGGAGAACCAGGGTGCTGGCCGAGGCCTACTTGGTGGCAGTTTTAGATTGTTTGTAGGCTACAACAGACTGTCAACGTGCTCCAATTAGGCATCTGTCTCCACTCTGTTTCCAGGATTTCACGTGACCACCAACACCGCCAGTTTATGCGTACAGTAGCCATCTGCCCGATCCACACGTGTTCCTGTGTTACTGGTGTTCTGTAATGTCAGCAGATCCCCTGATGTTTGTCTGCCAATGTCTCCTGCTCTGTCCACATTCCCACCACTTGCAGTGGGAAGGTGGACAGCGCAGGAGACAGTGCCGGACACACATTGGGGATCAGCTCACGTTACAGAACCCCAGGAACACAGGAACACGTGTGGAATGCGTGGGCGGCAACTGTGAGCAGGAACTGGCGGTGTTGGAGGTCAGGGGAAATACTAGAGACAGAGTGGAGACAGAGGCCAAATCAGAGAATGTTTAAATCTGAAGTAGTTACAATTTGGAGGCAGCAGCAGTTTGCCCTCCACACAGCAGAGGATCAGCTGACGTTACTGAACCCCACTTTCACATGAACGAGTGTGTTTTTCTGTGTGGACAGCATTTCCGAGCACCAACTGGCGGTGTTGGAGCCCAGGGACAATCATGGTGCAGGCCGAGGCCTACTAGGAGCCAGGTGTAAAGCTGAGGTATTTTGACTTTGGAGGGAGCAGGACACTTTGCCCTCCACACAGCAGGGGATCAGCCGACGTTACCGAACCCCACTTTCACATGAACGAGTGTGTTTTTCTGTGTGGACGGCACTTCCGAGCAACAACTGACGATGTTGGAGCCCAGGGATAGTCATTTTGTAGGCTGAGGCCTACTTGGAGGCAGTTTAAGATAAGACGTTGTTTGAATTTGGAGGCAGCAGCAGTTTGCCCTCCACACAGCAGGGGATCAGCTGACATTACTGACCCCCACTTTCACATGAACAAGTGTGTTTTTCTGTGTGGACAGCACTTCCGAGCACCAACTAGCGTTGTTGGAGCCCAGGGAGAACCAGGGTGCAGGCCGAGGCCTACTTGGTGGCAGTTTTAGATTGTTTGTAGGCTACAACAGACTGTCAACGTGCTCCAATTAGGCATCTGTCTCCACTCTGTTTCCAGGATTTCACGTGACCACCAACACCGCCAGTTTATGCGTACAGTAGCCGTCTGCCCAATCCACACGTGTTCCTGTGTTACTGGTGTTCTGTAATGTCAGCAGATCCCCTGATGTTTGTCTGCCAATGTCTCCTGCTCTGTCCACATTCCCACCACTTGCAGTGGGAAGGTGGACAGCGCAGGAGACAGTGCCGGACACACATTGGGTGATCAGCTCACGTTACAGAACCCCATGAACACAGGAACAAGTGTGGAATGCGTGGACGGCAACTGTGAGCAGGAACTGGCGGTGTTGGAGGTCAGGGGAAATACTAGAGACAGAGTGGAGACAGAGGCCAAATCAGAGAATGTTTAAATCTGAAGTAGTTACAATTTGGAGGCAGCAGCAGTTTGCCCTCCACACAGCAGGGGATCAGCTGACGTTACCGAACCCCACTTTCACATGAACGAGTGTGTTTTTCTGTGTGGACAGCACTTCCGAGCACCAACTAGCGTTGTTGGAGCCCAGGGACAATCACGGTGCAGGCCGAGGCCTACTAGGAGCCAGGTGTAAAGCTGAGGTATTTTGACTTTGGAGGAAGCAAGACACTTTGCCCTCCACACAGCAGGGGATCAGCTGACGTTACTGACCCCCTGTCATGTCGGACGCTGTTCACACCACAGCGTCCGGCAGGCAGAGGTAGTTCCACCTCCAGCCACTATAGCGTCAGTGGCGCCGGCTTGATCTTCAGGCTCTCGGGTGTTAATCCTGCTGGAGACCAGGTTGGATGGTTAGTCACGCCCTCGGTCTTTAAATAGTCATGCTGGCCTATGGGCGTCGCCGATTATAGCTTGTGTTTCATACCAAGTGGTTCCGGTCTGGAGTGGAGGTGTTGCAGAGAGAGAGAGATTCGTATCTGGTGGCGTATGATCCGTTGTTATCCTTTCTCCTTCCCATATTTGTGTTTAGTTGTGCCCTGTTCACATTACTGTATATTCCTGTGTGTGTGCGGCGCAGTGCAGTTTAAGTTCTCCTTGTCTGTCATAATTTGTGTGGGGGCTTTGGTGGTGTGACTTTCCACTGGGTGGAGGATGGAGGGTTAAGTGCAGGGCTGAGCAGGAGACAAGGAAAGGTTGGAGGCTCAGGCATTTGCACCATCAGCAAAAACCCTGGGTTGAGGGTCAGACAGGGTTTCCCCTAGTTATAGGGACATCACAGGGGCCCCGGGCATTACAGCCTTAGTGGAACTAAGCCACCCGTGACATTATAATCGGCCCACATTTTTTCAGGAGTCCATGGATCCATTAGATTCCATAACCCGCCAGTTGGCGGCGCTGTCCATACAGGTCTCCGAGTTGAAAGGGGCAGTTCAGCAGCAGGGCCTGGTAGTAGCGAAGGTGCAAACGGCATCTGCAGGTATCGGTGCAGAGCCGAAGTTTCCACTGCCAGAACGATTTTCAGGGGATCGCAGCAAATTTGTCATATTTCGGGAGGCCTGCAAGTTATACTTCCGCATGCGGCCAGTCTCCTCAGGTAATGAGGCCCAGCGGGTAGGGCTGGTGTTGTCATTACTGAGTGGTGACCCCCAGGCATGGGCATTTTCCTTACCAGCTGACTCTGCTACATTTCATTCTGTTGATAATGTTTTTTCTGCCCTCGGGCTCATTTACGATGATCCTGACCGACTGGCTCTAGCGGAATCTAAAATCCGCGCCCTCCGCCAGGGGGAGCGCTTGGCAGAGGACTATTGTTCGGAATTTCGCCGCTGGGCCGTAGACACACAGTGGAATGACCCAGCACTGTGGAGCCAGTTTATTCATGGGGTATCAGGGAGGGTTAAACAAGCCCTCCTGATGTATGAGACTCCGGCATCGTTGGAGTCTGCCATGAGTTTGGTGATACGTATTGATTGCCGTTTTCGTCAGGCGGCACAGGAGACGCTACCTCTGTGGGAAAGCAGAGGTGCAAGTGTGGTTGAAGTAGATAAGTTCCCTGAACCTATGCAGATTGCTGGCGTGGCACAGGTTAAGCGTCGCGCTCCGGGATTCCGGAAACCCGGAGCATGTTTCTACTGTGGTAAAAGTGGTCATTATGTTAACGTTTGCCCGGTACTACCTAAGAGGGTCACATCGGCAGAAAACTGTTAAGCTCAGAGGGTATGGAGGAGACCCAACTGAGCGTATGCATATCCTCCATGATGGTATCACAATATATGCTCCCTGCCAAGGTTATTATTACGGGCAGAGAGCTACCAATATCAGTGTTTGTGGATAGCGGTTTCGCCACCAATCTCATATATGAGGAGTTTGCACACACCGCCGGGTTTAAGATTGAAAAACTTCCTCACCCCATACAAGTGGTGACCATTAATGCTGTTCCCCTCCCTCAAGGGGAGATTACGGAGTTTGTGGCAGAGGTGAAACTCCACATTGGGGTCCTACATTCTGAGTCGGTTACATGTAGGGTCCTCCGTAATCTCCCAGCACAAATAGTCCTTGGTTTTCCATGGTTGTCCAGGCACAACCCGGTAATTGATTGGAAAACTCAGGGCATAGTACAATGGAGTGGTTTCTGCCAAGACAATTGCTTGGCCACATGTGTGTCCGCCATGACGCCCAGCCTGCCGGAGGCTTTGCAGGATTTCACAGATGTTTTCTCTGAGAAGGGTTGCTCAGAACTGCCTCCACATAGAGCCTATGACTGTGCGATTAGGTTAAAACCTGGGGCCAAATTACCTAAGGCCAGGATGTTTAATATTTCTGGTCCTGAGAGACAAGCTCTGAAAGACTACATCGCGGAGAGTCTGAGCAAAGGACACATCCGGCCTTCGTCCTCGCCTGTAGCCGCGGGGTTTTTCTTCATTAAGAAGAAAGATGGGGGGTTACGCCCGTGTCTGGATTTCCGAGAGTTAAACCAGATTACTATCCGTGATCCCTACCCAATGACGTTAATCCCGGATTTGTTCAACCAGGTAGCGGGGGCGAAATGGTTCTCCAAGCTGGACCTCAGGGGGCGTATAACCTCATAAGGGTCCGTCAGGGGGATGAGTGGAAGACGGCGTTTAACACTCCTGAGGGTCATTTTGAGAGTCTGGTTATGCCGTTTGGGTTGACCACCGCGCCTGCCGTTTTCCAACATTTTATTAATGATGTATTTGCTCATGTCCTGGGGAGATTTGTGATTGTATACCTGGATGATATCCTCATTTATTCTAGCGATCGGGACACTCATTTGGAGCATGTCAGGCAGGTGTTACAGTTGCTCTGGGAGAACCAGCTCTATGCTAAGCTGGAAAAATGTTTATTTTTTGTCCAGGAGTTGCCCTTTTTGGGATATATTGTGTCCGCAGCCGGGTTTAAAATGGACACCGCTAAGGTGCAAGCGGTGCTGCAATGGGAGAGGCCGGAGAGTCTGAAAGCACTCCAGCGGTTCCTTGGGTTTGCGAATTATTATAGGAAATTTATAAGAAACTTTTCGTCTATCGCCAAACCGCTCACGGACATGACAAAAAAGGGTGCCGATCTGGCGAACTGGCCTGAGGTGGCTATACGTGCATTTGAGCGTCTGAAGAATAGTTTTGCTTCAGCCCCCATTCTGGTGCAACCAGACGTGTCTAAACCTTTTGTGGTGGAGGTTGATGCGTCGGAGGTGGGAGTGGGGGCAGTACTGTCTCAAGGCTCGTCCTTGAGCGAGATGCATCCATGCGCCTACTTCTCCAAGAAGCTGTCGCCGGCCGAACGGAATTATGATATCGGCAACAGGGAGTTGTTGGCCATCAAACTGGCTTTTGAGGAATGGCGACACTTCTTGGAGGGGGAGGCTCACCAGGTCACAGTCATCACCGACCATAAGAATCTGCTCTATCTGGAGTCGGCCAAGCGTCTGTCTCCTAGGCAGGCTCGCTGGGCATTGTTTTTTACTCATTTCAATTTTCTTGTGACTTACCATCCCGGGGCTAAAAACACCAAGGCGGATGCTTTGTCTAGGTGTTTTCCGGGTGGAGAACCTCGGGAAGAGCCGGTACCCATCCTCCAGAAAGGGGTAGTGGTCTCGGCTCTCACGACGGAGGTAGAGGCGGAGATTGCCGAGGCCCAAGAGGAGGTACCACCAGGACTTCCCGCCAACAAATCATTTGTACCCCTGCATCTTCGGCTTAAGGTGTTGAAGGAACACCACGACTCGGTACTGTCTGGTCATCCAGGGGTGAGGGGCACCTTAGAGCTGGTATCGCGTCGTTTCTGGTGGCCCAAAATCCGGCAGGACGTGGTCTCATACGTGGCAGCTTGCATCACGTGCGCTAGGGCTAAGTCACCCCGTACCCGTCCTGCTGGCACGCTACAGCCTCTGGGGGTACCCAATAGGCCATGGACAGAAATCTCCATGGATTTCATCACTGACTTGCCAGCCTCGGCGGGGAACATGGTCATCCTGGTGGTGGTTGACCGTTTTTCAAAGATGGCACATTTTGTGGCATTGTCTTCATTGCCCAATGCTAAGACGTTGGCTCAGGTATTTGTGAAGGAGGTGCTCAGACTCCACGGAGTACCGTCGGACATAGTATCTGATAGGGGTACGCAATTTGTGGCGAGGTTTTGGAAAGCTTTTTGCTCACGTTTGGGGATCAAGTTGTCACATTCATCGGCGTTTCATCCACAGTCTAATGGACAAACTGAGCGCATGAACCAAAATCTAGAACAGTATTTACGATGCTTTGTGTCCGACAACCAGGAGAAGTGGTCTACTTTCCTTCCTCTGGCCGAATTTGCGTTAAATAATCACCGCCAAGAGTCATCGGGAGAGTCTCCATTCTTTTGTGTGTACGGTCAACATCCTCAGTTTTGTACCTTACGTCAGGGTGATTCGGGGGGTGTCCCGGAGGAGGATCAGCTAGGAGCCCAATTGTCATCAGTCTGGAGGCGGGTGAAACAGCGTTTGTTGAGCATGAGTGCCAGGTACAAACGGGTGGCTGACAGTAGACGCGTGCCAGGTCCGGACCTGTGTGTGGGTGAATGGGTGTGGTTAGCTACGAAGAACATAAAACTCAAAATTCCATCTTTAAAACTGGGTCCAAGGTTTATTGGGCCTTTTAGGATTTCTGCCATCATTAACCCAGTGGCTTATCGGTTGGAACTTCCTGCGGTGTACAAGATACACAACGTGTTTCACAGGGCTTTATTGAAAAAGGTGGTAGGCTCTGTGGACACGACGCCGATGCCACCTCCAGTCATGGTGGATGGCGATTTAGAGTTTGAGGTCACCAAGGTAGTGGACTCTTGAGTAGTACGCCGTACTCTTCAGTATTTGGTGCACTGGCGGGGGTATGGTCCGGAGGAGAGGTCTTGGGTTCCAGCCTCAGACATACATGTGGATCGGCTGGTCAGTTCTTTTCACCGTCGTCATCCGGACAAGCCGGGTCCTGAGTCTTGAGGGTCCGGAGGTCCCTCGTAGAAGACGGGGTAATGTCATGTCGGACGCTGTTCACACCACAGCGTCCGGCAGGCAGAGGTAGTTCCACCTCCAGCCACTATAGCCTCAGTGGCGCCGGCTTGATCTTCAGGCTCTCGGGGGTTAACCCTGCTGGAGACCAGGTTGGATGGTTAGTCACGCCCTCGGTCTTTAAATAGTCATGCTGGACTATGGGCGTCGCCGATTATAGCTTGTGTTTCATACCAAGTGGTTCCGGTCTGGAGTGGAGGTGTTGCAGAGAGAGAGAGATTCGTATCTGGTGGCGTATGATCCGTTGTTATCCTTTCTCCTTCCCATATTTGTGTTTAGTTGTGCCCTGTTCACATTACTGTATATTCCTGTGTGTGTGCGGTGCAGTGTAGTTTAAGTTCTCCCTGTCTGTCATATTTTGTGTGGGGGCTTTGGTGGTGTGACTCCCCACTGGGTGGAGGGTGGAGGGTTAAGTGCAGGGCTGAGCAGGAGACAAGGAGAGGTTGGAGGCTCAGGCATTTGCACCATCAGCAAAAACCCTGGGTTGAGGGTCAGACAGGGTTTCCCCTAGTTATAGGGACATCACAGGGGCCCCGGGCATTACAGCCTTAGTGGAACTAAGCCACCCGTGACACCCCCACTTTCACATGAACAAGTATGTTTTTCTGTGTGGACAACACTTCCGAGCACCAACTAGCGTTGTTGGAGCCCAGGGACAATCAGGGTGAAGGCCGAGGCCTACTTGGTGGCAGTTTTACATTGTTTGCAGTCTACAACAGACTGTCAACGTGCTCCAATTAGGCATCTGTCTCCACTCTGTTTCCAGGATTTCACGTGACCACCAACACCGCCAGTTTATGCGTACAGCAGCCGTCTGCCCAATCCACACGTGTTCCTGTGTTACTGGGGTTCTGTAATGTCAGCAGATCCCCTGATGTGTGTCTGCCAATGTCTCCTGCTCTGTCCACATTCCCACCACTTGCAGTGGGAAGGTGGACAGTGCAGGAGACAGTGGCGGACACACATTGTGGGATCTGCTGACATTACAGAACCCCAGTAACACAGGAACACGTGTGGAATGCGCGGACGGCAACTGTGAGCAGGAACTGGCGGTGTTGGAGGTCAGGGGAAATACTAGAGACAGAGTGGAGACAGAAGCCAAATCAGAGAATGTTTAAATCTGAAGTAGTTACAATTTGGAGGCAGCAGCAGTTTGCCCTCCACACAGCAGGGGATCAGCTGACGTTACCGACCCCCACTTTCACATGAACGATTGTTTTTTCTGTGTGGACAGCACTTCTGAGCACCAACTGGCGGTGTCGGAGCCCAGGGAAAATCAGGAAGTAGGCCGAGACCAACTTGGAGCCAGGTGTAAATCTGAGGTTGTTTGACTGTGGAGGGAGCAGGAGAGTTTGCCATACACACAGCAGGGGATCAGCTGACGTTACCGAACCCCACTTACACATGAGCGAGTGTTTTGTCTGTGCGGACAGCACTTCTGAGCACCAACTGGCGGTGTCGGAGCCCAGGGAAAATCAGGTAGTAGGCCGAGGCCTACTTGGAGCCAGGTGTAAATCTGAGGTTTTTTAACTGTGGTGGCAGCAGGACACTTTGCCATACACACAGCAGGGGATCAGCTGACGTTACCGAACCCCACTTACACATGAGCGAGTGTTTGTCTGTGCGGACAGCACTTCTGAGCACCAACTGGCGGTGTCGGAGCCCAGGGAAAATCAGGTAGTAGGCCGAGGCCTACTTGGAGCCAGGTGTAAATCTGAGGTTGTTTAACTGTGGAGGGAGCAGGACACTTTGCCATACACATAGCAGGGGATCAGCTGACGTTACCGAACCCCACTTTCACATGAGCGAGTGTTTTGTCTGTGCGGACAGCACTTCTGAGCACCAACTGGCAGTGTCGGAGCCCAGGGAAAATGAGGTAGTAGGCCGAGGCCTACTTGGAGCCAGGTGTAAATCTGAGGTTGTTTGACTGTGGAGGGAGCAGGACACTTTGCCATACACACAGCAGGGGATCAGCTGACGTTACCGAACCCCACTTACACATGAGCGAGTGTTTTGTCTGTGCGGACAGCACTTCTGAGCACCAACTGGCGGTGTCGGAGCCCAGGGAAAATCAGGTAGTAGGCCGAGGCCTACTTGGTGGCAGTTTGCGATTGTTTCTAGACTACTACTAACTGTCAACATACTCCAATTAGGCCTCTGTCTTCACTCTGTTTCGAGTATTTCCTCTGGCTTCCAACTACGCCAGTTGCTGCTCTGAAATGCCGTCTGCACAACCCACACTTGTTCCTGTGTTACTGGGGTTCTGTAACAGCAGCTTCTCCCTAGAGGTGAGTCAGGCAATGTCTCCTGCTCTGTCCACATTTCCACTACAAGTAGTGGGAATGTAGACAAAGCAGGAGACATTGCCGTGCTCAACTCTGGAGATGAGCAGATGTTACAGGACCCAGGTACCACAGGAACAAGTTTGGATTGTGCAGACGGCACTTGAGAGCAGAAACAGGCGGTGTTGTAGGCCGGAGGAAATACTCAAAACAGAGTGGAGACAGAGGGCAAATCAGAGAACATATTAAATCAGAGGTAGTCAGAAGTTGTAGGCAGCAGGAGAGTTTGCCGTACACACAGCAGGGGATCAGCTGACGTTATCGAACCCCACTTACACATGAGCGAGTGTTTTGTCTGTGCGGACAGCACTTCTGAGCAACAACGGGCGTTGCTGTAGCCCAGGAAATAAAGTTCAGGTCATAGAAACATGAACACAACAGGAGACCTGGATCCTGTTGCCAGCCAATTATTTATTCTGGAAGAGGACTGGCAAATTCAGGTGAGATCCAGGCCTTGTTCATTTTCACAAAAGTAAGCCGGTCAACATTATCGGCGGATAGTCACGTGCGACGGTCTGTTACCACACCACCTGCAGCACTAAAGACACGTTCCGATAATACACTGGCAGCAGGGCAAGCCAGCACCTCCAATGCATACTGGCTAAGCTCTGGCTATGTATCCAGATTAGAGACCCAATACTTGAACGGGGAAGAGCCGCCTGGGAGAACACTAACAGGGCACGACAAGTAGTCTGTCACCATCTGACGGAAACATTGCCTCCTGCTGACTGGAGCCGTCTGTGATGGTGTAGCCGTTTGTGGCGGTCCCACAAAACTTTTCCACATTTGGGCCATACTGGCCTTGCCTTGACCTGCGGCACTGCCTCTGCTACCTCTTTGTGCAGAGCTTCCTCCACTGCCTCTACCCACATGGCTGCTTTGAAAAGCTCTACCAGCAACACTTGTGGGGGGAATGGAGAACATGATGGCCTGCACAAGTGTTTCTTGGTACTCCCGCATTTTTCACTCCCGGTTCAACTGTGGTATGAGGCTTTGTAAGTTGTCCCGGTAGCGAGGATCTAGGAGGGTGTACACCCAATAATCAGCCGTGTGGAGAATGTTGGCGATGCGGCGGTCATTTAACAAGCACTGCAGCATGAAATCAACCATGTGCTGCAGACTGCCAACTGGACTGGAAACGCTGTCCCCAGCTTGAATCAGCATCTCTGCCTGCTCAGCATCACCCCACCCTCGCTGTACACACTGACTACTAGAGCCTTGTGTACCTCCCTCCTCTGGAGATATGTGTTCCTCCTCCTCCATTAACTCCTCGTCATCCTCCTCACTAAGTGTCCCCTGCCTGGGCCTTTGTGTGGAAGCACGTTGCGCAGACATGCCAGAAGCAGATGGCATTTCTGACTGCTCATCCTCGACCTCTTCAAAAACCTCCTCACTTAGTGCTTGTAAGGTTTTTTGAAGCAGACAGATGAGGGGGACAGTCATGCTGATTAGTGCATCATCTGCACTGGCCATCCGCGTGGAGTGATCGAAGGCACGCAAAACTTGGCAGATGTCCCTCATAGTGGCCCACTCAGTGGTGGTGAAGTGTGTCCGGCGCACAGTGCGACTTGTTTGCGCCTGATGCAGCTGGTACTCCATTATTGCTGCCTGCTGCTCACACAACCGCTCCAACATATGTAACGTTGAATTCCACTTGGTGGGGAGGTCACATATGATGCGATGTTCTGGCAGGCGGAATCGGCGTTGCAGAGATGCAATGCACGATCTTGCCATGCTGGAACGCCGCAAGTGAGCACACTCTAGGCGAACCTTGTGCAGCAGTGCATCAAGATCCGGATAGTCCCTCAGAAAGCTCTGCACGACCAAATTGAGCACGTGTGCCAGACATGGTATGTGAGTGAGGTTGCCTAGGCCCAGAGCTGCCACTAGATTTTGGCCATTGTCACTCACTACCAAACCTGGCTGGAGATTCGCTGGCACAAACCACACATCGCTCTCCTGCTTGATGGCATTCCAGAGCTCCTGTGCTGTGTGGCTCCGATTCCCCAAAGAAATTAATTTAAGGATGGCCTGTTGACGTTTGGCCACACCTGTGCTCATATCTGGCCTAACAGGCTCACGCAGTGCTGATTCCGAGGAACTAGAGTAGGAGGAGGACTCAATATGTACAGACTGCATTCCTGCAATCCTTGGAGTTGGCAGAATACGTACAGAGCCACTCTCCAGATCTGTACCCGGCTCCACAACATTGACCCAATGGGCAGTGAGGGAAAGGTATCGTCCCTGTCCATGGCTACTGGTCCACGCATCGGTGGTCAGGTGGACCTTGCTACTGACGGCATTTAGTAGCGCATTTTTAATTTTTCCCTCCACATGGTTTTGCAGGGCAGGGACAGCTTGCCTGCTGAAATAAAAGCGGCTGGGCACTGCCAATGTGGAACTGCCAATGACATAAAGTTCCGGAAGGTGTCAGTCTCCACCAGCCTGAATGACAGCATCTCAAGGGCCAGTAGTTTGGCAATGCCGGCATTCAGAGCCAGTGCTCGGGGATGGTTTGCCGAGTATGGCCGCTTTTTCTCCCATGCCTGTGCTACCGATTGCTGGTGAGTGGCCTGGGAGTGTGCTGATGACTGCGAACGTGGTTCAGTGGGTGGAATTTCACTGGGTCTCTGGACAACAGTGGCAGTGGTTCTTCCATGGCGTTCCAGTGAGGAAGCCGAACCAGCTGTGTGTGAGCTGGAGGAAGAGGCCCCAACACGAGCTGAAGAGGTGGTAGGTGCTGCTGAAGGTTGGCCTACATCTTCAGTGTGTCTGTGTAACTCCACCTCGTGCTTGGTACGCACATGTTTCCACATATTTGTGGTATTGAGGTTGGTCACATTTTTCCCTCGTTTCACTTTCTGATGACACAGCTTGCATTTGACAAAGCAAATGTCATCTGCAACTGTGTCAAAAAAAGACCACACACTGCAAGTCCTGGGAGCGCCCGTTTTGTGTTTTGAAAGAGGATTGCTCCTCACGGGTGCCAAAGTGGAGGCTACAGGCAACCAAGTCTGCCCCTGCCCTCTCCCTCCTCTTTTGGCCGTTCGGGGAATCTCTTCCTCAGAGCTGCTCCCACCACCTTCCTGTGGCTGACGCCATGATGGGTCAAGGACCTCATCATCTCCACTCCCCTCTTCAAGCACCGGCTGGTCCTGGGTTGTCTCGCCAGCACCGTACGCACCAGAAATTGGCAACTGTGTCTCATCATCATCTGATGCATACTGAGGTGTGCTGACCATAGGCACTGGCCCACCCGCCTCTTCAGATTCAGAGGGACAATGCAGTTGCGCATCACTGCATACTCCCTCTTCTTCACGCTCTAGAATGCTGCTTGGCTGGCCACCTCTTTCCAAGCCAACAGATTCTGAGAACAGAAGTAAAGATTGAGATGGCTCCTGTCCAGGGCTCTCAGACTGCCTGGGCAATTTGGCAGGTGGTGAAGAGACAGATGGTTGCTCTTCAGTGCTCTGGCCTTGGGAGGATGCGGAAGTCATTGAAGTGGATGCGTTAGCTGCCATCCATCCGACAACGGCTTCAATTTGTTCGTCACGCAGCAGTGGGGTACGGCGAGGTCCTACAAAGCTGCGCATGAAGGACTGTTGCCTGGTAAAAGTGGGGGATGCCGGGTCACTGGTGGCCGCAGCAGACACCGAATCCCCACGTCCTCTCCCTGCTGAATCCCCCCGTCCTCTCCCTGCTGAAACTCCACGGCCACGACCACGTGCCTTACTCCCTGCCTTCTTCATCTTGGTAGACTGATAAAGATAGGCAGAAAAGTAAAAAAGGGGTGGCTTAGTGTTCTTATTCCTGAACACCTGCTAACCAGTATAAGAAACACTAATTTGGCTAAGAGTGTGTGTACTACACTTTAATATGATCTAATGTGGCCTAGACAACTGTAAAGTGGAGTGTTTGGTGAACTTTATTTCCTTTTTTTTGGGTGGGGGGAAAGGAAAGGATGTGACCAAAGTTTGAAAGCTATAGTATCACAAACTTTTTGGAGCGATTACAATGCAGGAAGCTAACCTACAATGCAATTGATGAGGCTCCAAAAAATAGGGTGATACTAGCCTGGCTGGCCCTGAAGGGCACAAGCCAGCAAAAAGGCTCCTCTATCTAATCCTATATAGTGTTTGCAACCAACCAATGACAATGGATGCGGTTGGAAGCACACTAATATAGGAGCAAAAATCTGGCTAAATTAGCTGCAAAAAAAGGACTATGTATGAGGCAGTGACGCACGCTGAGCGGACTACAGCTAGCGGTGGCTGTAGAACACACTGCAGCGTGAGCTGCACTCACACACAGAGAGACCTATCAGACAGCCAAAAACAGTGCAGAGAAATGGGCTATAGCACTGAAAGGCTGCTGAAATGCTCCGCTGTCCACTCCTTTAGTGTTTGCAACCAACGTATATGGATACGTATGGAAGCACACTATACAGGAGAAAAAAAAAGCAGCAATAAAAGAAAAATGTGTATGAGGCAGAGACACACGCTGGCCGGCCTACAAGCAGACGTGACTGCAGGACACACTACACAGCGTGGGTCTGCACTCACACAGCCCTTGCAGACTGCTGTGAAAACAGCGCTGCTAGGGAAAAGCAAGCTACAGTGGTGGTTTATGTAGCCTGGGTTAAGCACTATATGTTTTGTGGAATCGATATTTCTAACTGTCCCTCACAGTCTTCAACAGCAGCCTGTCCCTTACTGAATTCACAGCAGAGTGACCAGAAATGGCGGCTGCAGCGCTTTTTATAGTGCATCATGACATCATTTCAGCAGCCAATCACAGCCATGCCAGTAGTTAACATGCCTACATGCCTAACAGGATATGCCCACACTTCTGAGGATCCCCATTGGCTGAATCAAATCGAGCGGGCTCCTAGCATTATGGGAACTTCCGATTTCGGTATTCGATATGAAAAAAGTATCGGAACTAAGTATCGGAATTCCGATACAGCTAATATCGGCCGATACCCGATACTTGCGGTATCGGAATGCTCAACGCTAGTAACGACCTCCCCCGTGATGCCAACTATCGGTGCTTTGTGGCTAGTGTGCCCCCTAGAATTTCTCCAGCCCTGGGCCTGGCTTGCCTCCATTTCTCTTTCGATCAGCCTAGGCCTCGCAGTCCGCCCACTAATTGCTGTTTCCTGGCTCTCCTGTCTGCAGTCCATAAGAACTGCAGAGGTGAAGGCTGTGGCCTGGGTACAGGCCATGGTGGTTCTGGGAAAGCTGCTGGTTCTGGAAGACAGGCTAATGTCACCTCCACTGTCGCGCCAGCTTGGTCTGGCTCCTATATTTCACTGGTCACTCCCTTGGGGGTCTTGTCACGCACTAAACACGTTACTCTGTATGGATTACTAATTCAATCCAGAAACTTTTTTAAATGCTTTTTTGGAGTGTTATATACCACCAAAATATACCACACAGTATCTAATACTCTATGGCTGGTTAATTGAATGCAGAAGACTTTTGCAACACTCTTTTGGAGTGTTATTTACAACAGAAATGTACCATAGAGTATGTAATACAATAGGGATGATTAATTGAATACAGAAACATTTTTCAACACTTTTTTGGTGTATACCACCGAAATGTAACAGAAAGTTTCTAATACTCTGTAGATGACAAATTGAATCCAGAAAAATATTTCAGCACACTTTTGAGTGTTATATTCCAGAGAAATGTACCCCAGAAATATAATACTCTTAGGATGAGCAATATAATATAAAAAAATTGTAAAATTTTTTTTGAGAAACATATACCACCAAAATGTACCATAGAGGTTTAACTAGTCTATCGATGAATAACTGAATCCATATACATTTTTCAATTCTTTTTTAGAGGTTTATGTACCATCATGTCTGCATTGTGATTCCTATAAGTGTGTTCTAGAAGTGTGAAGATTAATTTAAGAATTAAAACCAGAAGGATGTATACAGACTGTGCCCTGCTACCTGCCACCATCGCACTCTAACAAGCATCTCTATTCTTCTGACAGGTATGTCCATCCACCCAGCTCTCCTGCTGTCTGTCTATGAAGGACACACAGTGCATCACCCAGCTTTGCACATAGACTTGCCTCTGCACCTAGCATTCACATGGTATGTCCATCCACCCAGCTCTCCTGCTGTCTGTCTATGAAGGACACACAGTGCATCACCCAGCTTTGCACATAGACTTGCCTCTGCACCTAGCATTCACATGGTATGTCCATCCACCCAGCTCTCCTGCTGTCTGTCTATGAAGGACACACAGTGCATCACCCAGCTTTGCACATAGACTTGCCTCTGCACCTAGCATTCACATGGTATGCCTTTCAGCTAACCCCAGCTTACCCCAGTGTTATTTATGACCTTGTTTACTCTGGCTTGATCATATACATCTGGTCCACTCTTAATTGTCTGACCAAGAAGAGCAGAGACCACTCCTCTCTGCTTCACACCTGACTGCACTTAGTTGTACATATATTGCAGAGCACAAGTCTGCATAGACTTCAGTCTGCATTGTGATTCCTATAAGTGTGTTCTAGAAGTGTGAAGATTAATTTAAGAATTAAAACCAGAATTGAACCAGAAGGGAACTGAAGGTAACTTGACACAGTCACTGTAAACAATGTTTCTGTTTGTTTTCACTTTCACCCCAATAATCCTTCACTTTCTGCTAATTCCCCTAATCCCTACTCCTAGTAAGGAACTGTTCATCTCTTCTTCAATCCTCCCCATCCACCTCACCTCCGCCTCAAAACTGTTCCTTAACATACAATCCTCTGTCTCCAAACACAGACAGCCCCCTCATGCCCTCTCCTGCTCCCACCTGCTAACACTTTCTCTGCTCCTTCTCACTGCTGGTGATATCTCTCCAAATCCTGGTCCTCCTCACCACATTCCCACAGTCATTTCTACCTCCCATCCACACTCTATCACAACCTTCCGTAACCTCTCCAACCTTATACCCATTCACCCAACCCCCACTTCCCCAGTCCCACTAACAGGAGCTCTGTGGAACGCTCGCTCTGTCTGCAACAAGCTTTCCTACATCCATGATCTTTTTGTTACTACCAAACTTTCCTTCCTCGCCATCACCGAAACCTGGCTCACCCCTTCTGACACAGCCTCTCCTGCTGCACTTTCGTATGGCGGCTTCCACCTTTCTCACACCCCCCGCCCCAGCAGCAAACATGGTGGAGGAGTTGGTTTTCTCCTGTCAGCTACCTGCTCCTTCACCCCAATCCCACTGCCACCCTCTGTTACCCTCCCTTCCTTTGAGGTGCACTCTGTGCGCATCTACTCCCCCTCCAACCTCCAACTGGCTGTCATCTACCGCCCCCCAGGGCCAGCCACCACCTTCTTTGACCACTTCACCACCTGGTTACTTCATTTCCTTTCCGCGGACATCCCTACTATCATCATGGGCGACTTCAACATCCCCATTGACACTTCCCTCTCAGCTGCCACTAAACTTCTATCTCTCACTTCCTCCTTCGGCCTCACTCAATGGTCTTCTACAGCCACCCACAAAGATGGCCACACACTGGACCTCATCTTCACCCGCCTCTGCTCCCTATCTAACCTCTCTAACTCACCTCTTCCTCTCTCTGACCACAACCTGCTCACATTCTCTTCCCTCTTCACTCCATGTCTACAATCCCCACCCCACAAACTTTCACACCCTCGCAGGAATCTTAAACACCTTGACCTACACTCATTCTCTGAATCCCTCCTCCCTCTTACAGATATAAGTTCCTTACACAATGCGGATGACGCTGCCGCTCTATATAACACCACAATAGCTGTAGCTTTGGAATCCGCTGCCCCACTTACACATACCAAAACTCGCAAAATCAACAGACAGCCCTGGCACACCAGCCTGACCAAAGAGCTGAGGCGAGCTTCCAGGGCTGCTGAGCGCAGATGGAAAAGATCCCACTCCAACGAGCACTTCATCGCATTCAAACAGTCCCTCACTACTTTCAAGACCACACTCGCCACAGCTAAACAAACCTACTTCTCATCTCTCATATCCTCCCTGTCTCACAACCCTAAACAGTTATTCAACACCTTCAATTCTCTCCTCCGCCCCCCAGCACCTCCTCCCTCCCCACTCATCTCAGCTGAAGACTTTGCCTCATTTTTCAAGCAGAAAATTGATAACATCAGGGACAGTTTTGGTCAACAACCCCCAGAGCCCTTCCTCCCGACTTCCCAGCCCTCCACCTTCAAAACCAACTTCTCCACCATTACAGAAGATCGACTCTCCACTCTACTCTCAAGATCACATCTCACCACCTGTGCACTCGACCCGATCCCATCCCACTTCATCCCAAACCTCACCACAGTCTTCATCCCAACCCTAACCCATCTCTTCAACCTATCACTAACAACTGGTGTTTTCCCCTCAAGCTTTAAACATGCCTCCATCACACCTATCCTCAAAAAGCCCTCTCTTGACCCATCCTCTGTATCTAGCTATCGCCCTATATCACTTCTCCCATACGCCTCCAAGCTACTGGAACAACACGTCTACCTTGAACTGTCCTCCCATCTCTCTTCTTGCTCCCTCTTCGACCGCTTACAATCTGGCTTCCGGTCACACCACTCCACTGAAACTGCCCTTACTAAGGTCACCAATGACCTCTTAACTGCCAAGAGCAAGCGACACTACTCTGTCCTCCTCCTCCTGGACCTGTCGGCTGCCTTTGACACAGTGGACCATTCCCTATTATTACAGACCCTCTCATCCCTCGGCATCACAGACTTGGCCCTCTCCTGGATCTCATCATACCTAACAGACCAGACATTCAGCGTCTCCCACTCACACACCACCTCCTCACCTCGCCCCCTATCTGTCGGAGTCCCACAAGGTTCAGTCCTTGGGCCCCTGCTGTTCTCTATTTACACCTTTGGCCTGGGACAGCTCATAGAATCTCATGGCTTTCAGTATCATCTTTATGCTGATGACACACAGATCTACATCTCTGGACCAGATATCACCTCCCTACTAACCAGAATCCCTCAATGTCTGTCCACTATTTCATCCTTCTTCTCCACTAGATATCTGAAACTCAACATGGACAAAACAGAATTCATCATCTTTCCCCCATCTCACGTGACCCCCCCTACGAACCTATCAATTACAGTAAATGACTGCCCACTCTCCCCAGTCCCACAAGCTCGCTGCCTCGGAGTAATCCTAAAAACGCTGATCTCTCCTTCAAACCACATATCCAAACCCTTTCCACTTCCTGCCGACTTCAACTCAAAAATATTTCACGCATCCGTTCATTCCTCACCCAAGAATCTGCAAAAACCCTAGTCCATGCCCTCATCATCTCTCGCCTTGACTACTGCAACCTCATGCTCTGTGGCCTCCCCTCAAACACTCTCGCACCCCTCCAATCCATTCTAAACTCTGCTGCCCGACTAATCCACCTGTCCCCCCGCTATTCCCCAGCTTCTCCCCTCTGTCAATCCCTTCACTGGCTCCCAATTGCCCAGAGACTCCATTACAAAACCCTAACCATGACATACAAAGCCATCCACAACTTGTCTCCTCCATACATCTGTGACCTCGTCTCCCGGTACTTTCCTGCACGCAACCTCCGATCCTCACAAGATCTCCTTCTCTACTCCCGTCTTATCTCCTCTTCCCACAATCGCATACAAGATTTCTCTCGCGCATCACCCCTACTCTGGAACTCTCTACCACAACATATCAGACTCTCACCTACCATCGAAACCTTCAAAAAGAGCCTGAAGACCCACCTCTTCCGACAAGCCTATAACCTGCAGTAACCACCGATCGACCAAACCGCTGCACGACCAGCTCTACCCTCGCCTACTGTATTATCACCCATCCCTTGAAGATTGTGAGCCCTCGCGGGCAGGGTCCTCTCTCCTCCTGTACCAGTTATGACTTGTATTGTTTAAGATTATTGTACTTGTTTTTATGTATACCGCTCCTCACATGTAAAGCGCCATGGAATAAATGGCGCTAGAACAATAAATAATAAAAATAATAATAATAATCATAACAAGAACTGTGTTACAATGTATGGATGAATCATTGCATTCATCAAAAAATGTTGAAGGTTTTTTTCAGTTTTATATTCCACCATAATGTAACAAGAACCCCATTACAGTGTATGGATGAATCATTGAATCCATAAAAAAGTTTTGGAAGGGTTTATTCAAGTTTTATATAGCACTGTAATGTAACAAGAACCACATGACAGTGTAGGGATGAATTATTGAATCCATAAAAAATTTTGGAAGAGTTTTTCAAGTTTTAAAGTTTTATGCAGCAGCAAAAAACACAAATGCAATTCTGAGATGTATTAACAGAAGCATACAGTCTATATCACATGAAGTATTTATCACCCTTTACTCCTCTTTGGTCAGACCTCATCTGGAATACTGTGTCCAGTTTTGGGCACCACTTTTAAACATCAACAAACAGGAGCAAGTTCAGAGAAGAGTGACCACATTGGTGACCATGTAGGTAACAGCAGGTTCGCAGGATGCAGTGACGAGACGCGAGACTGGTTGAACTTTGGAAAGCAAACTTTTATAAATTGAAGCTGCTAGGGCTATACTAAGCAACCAAAAATGAATAACAAAGTTGTCCTCACAGGGATTCAGTACAACCAAACACTTATTTGAAAAGAACACGACTAACCTGGCCAAGGCCGGTGACTATGGGGCCGTGGTATGGCCATCTACAGGTCCTTATACTTTATAATGTCATTTATCCGTCCTGACGTCCCTCGGCATCTCTGTTGGAGCTGCATTGCGGATAAAGCCGCTTTGATGCCTTTGATGAGGCTGCTTTGGCGTCTTTGGTGAGGCTGCTTTGGCGACGCAGCCGCTGGGCCCAGCCGCTGAAGATTTGGAGTAGTCTTCGGGCACCCCAGTGCCCAGGAGGAGTTGGGGCACAACAGGCCCTGATGGAGTCTTGCGATGAAGTAACCCCCTCTAGTAACAGCGGGGTTGCGCTTGTTAGCGAGTTCAAAGGGACTTTTGTACTCAAGCAGGGTTGTGTCATAGTCTTTAAGAGTGGCGATTTACTGGCCACTCGCACAGCCTGAGGCTGTGTGCAGAGTGTCTCTGTTGATGAGGAACAGGCCCCAACTGCCGACTGCAGCGGGGTAAAGGCGGCTGTGAGCAGTGATATACAGGCTGCAACCACGGGCTGAAGAGATACAGGCAGCATCCGTGGGAGGCAGCAGGCAGGCTGCAACCGCAGGCTGAAATGGGACAGCAGTGGCCGGGAGGGGCAGCGGACAGGCCGCGGCGGGTTCGGGCTCAGCGGTAATGGCAGAGGATGACCGGGGGCAGATCGTGACCCAGGATTGGGGTGAAGAGGCAGTCGCCTGTCGGTAAGCTCGGCGCCTCTCTCCTGAGGGCCACTGCGTATCTACCCTCTGCTGCTGGTCTCCTCTCTGAACTGTCTGTGTCCTCTTCGTTCGCTCACGCCCCCTCTGCCTCCTGCTCCGTGTCTGATGTATCACCAACTGACTCCCATGTGCGCTCCTTGTCCATTTTATACTCGCCCCTCCCCTTGCTGTCCTGTCACTCTCAGCAGTCCACTTTCCTCCTCTGCTCCCCGGGTACTGTTTCCTTAGGAACTCAGATGCTGGTCCCCTAGGTTCCGGCCCGGACACTCTGTGAGGGTCCTCCTACTACAACCGATCTGCAAACCATGTCATATGAGGAATGGTTACAGGATTTGGGAATGTTTAGCTTGCAAAAAAGAAGACTGAGAGGAGACAATAGCTGTTTAAAAATATCTCAAGGGCAGTGTAGAGAGTCATCATTATTCTCATTTGCACAATGAAAGACAGAATGGGAGGAGACACATTAGATATTAGAAAAAACTTTTTGACAAGGTGATCAATGAGTGGAACAGGCTGCCATGAGAGGTGGTGAGTTCTCTTTCAAAGGAAGTCTTCAAACAGAGGCTGGACAGGCATCTGTCTGGGATGATTTAGTAAATCCTGCTTTGAGCAGAGGGTTGGACCAGATGACCCAGAAGGTCCCTTCCAACTCTACCATTCTATGATTCTATGATTAAATATCATCATACTGCGTGACAGTGTATGGGTGAATCATTGCATTCATAAAACATTTTGGATGGTTTATTTATAGTTTTATATAGCACCGTAATGTAACAGAAAGCATGTAATACTCTATGGATGAGAAATGGAATCCAGACAAATTTTTCTATGCTTTTTTGGTGTGTTATATGGCACAAAAATGTAACACAAATCATACAATATAGTACATTTTGTTCACCTGCCTTGAGCCTTTATTCTATCATTCTCCCTGCAATTGTACCTAGGCTAAATGCAGAATGTATCTGTTACAAATAGCAAACCACTGGATTAGCCCTTAGAAGGCCTGTTCAATATCAGCACCTGTATCAATGCTAGAGGACTCTGATAAGTTCAACTGTGCACACACAGGTCTACACACCCTCTCCCAAAAATATGAACTGTCCTTGAGTTGTGGAATGGCGTCAGTGTGCCAAGCGTGGCAGCACTTGTCCTTTTATAACCTCTGATGATGTTTTGCGGCCAGTAAATCACAATAGTGCCACTACTAAGATGGCTACAGCATTACAGAGAATGGCAGGCAATCACCGCATGTTTATTGGCTATGTAAAAGGCACTAAACTTGCAGGGTTGTGATTCGAGCACTATATTCGAGCACCAGACAATGCTCGTTGAGTGCCAAGTACATCTGATCACCCAGATACTCAAGTGATATCCGAGTATCACCAAGTATGTTTGCTCATCCCTAGTACTGATAAGGAGAGAGTTAAATTAACCCTTCACGGTTGAGCCAGTGATTTCCAAATTATTCCAGTGTTGCTAGCAACTCAAATGACCACACGGAGACGGGGTCTCTGTACGGGAGGATCGAGGCAGATCACTAAGCCCCTTTATTTTAGTCACATCTTTTATAATCTTTTGCTTAATTATGCAAGGTTCTCAAGTACCAATAGCATCTTTTCACTTTATAAGCCAATAATATTGCAAGAAAACCGGAAACTACATATATGTCCGTATCCAAATAGAAAGTAGTATAATGGCATATTCAGAGCAATACACTCCCCCCCCCCCCCCCCCCGAGCCCCTTATCGTGCACCTGATGGAAACAGTCTGGTTTCATGACAGGCCATGCCAATTATAAAAATTTATCTTGCAGTAACAAAAATGAAGAAATGAAACCTTCACAGAAATGGAGAAGCGAAACTTAAGCTCTGATTTTAGTATTAACCCTTAACATTCCCCCCTAGATAAAAAATTTTTTTAACATATATGCAGCATCAGAGGTGCTATCCCAAGCTAACAGCTTGAGGGGTACTGGTCTTCACATGACTGATGCCGTGTTACCAGTCATGGCTGTCGCGGCGCACCCGTCCCCCCTGTATACTGCAGTTCACGAATAACAATTTTTGATGACGGTGGTGGAGATCTTTTGTAGGTAGCCATGCGCTTGGCTTCAACATCTTCATCAAGTAGCCTTTTGAGATCGGTGCAGAGAAGAGCAGAGGCAACGACACCTTTGGTATCATCATTAGCTGTCTTAGTGCAGAATTTCCTAATACATACAGAAATACACCAAAGAACAAGTTTTAGTATCACATATACAACAAGGATACAGGCAGCAATGTGTAACAAGCTTTGTAAGATCCCAGCTATTCAGCCCCCAATTCCCCTAAATCAATTGGCTGAATTGAAAAAGGAGAAGGTGTCTGAACAACCAACTGTCCTTATTACGATCATTGTCTTTATCGTATTAATCTCTGAGTCATTGAATATCTTCTAACTTTAACTTTTAACTTCTACCAATAATAATAAGAAAAATGCGGAAAACCAAAACATTATGCCCCTTCATTTGCTATTGGCTTGTTGGGTGATGAGGAGAACTTGATAGGGACCGTCATACAAGGGTTCTAGTCCGTGCTTCCTGACATGCCTTTTCACGACTACCAAATCACCAGGCTTCAGGTTATAACAGGTATCGGTTTCTGCTGAATCTGGAAAGGAAAAGAAAACTAGAACATAGGTGTTAGCAAGATTTTTACTAAGCAGAATAACATATTGAACAACACGGTCAGTCTCTTCTGATAACTGCTGAGGCTGGAAATTTGCAACTGGGGGCCTAGTACCAAACAATATCTCATATGGGGACAGGCCATGTTTTGCAATAGGGGTAGTACGAATATGGTATAGTACAATGGGTAGGAGCTCCGGCCATGGAGCCGTAGTCTCCTGCATCATTTTGGTCAATTGTCCCCTCAGTGTGCCATTCAACCTCTCAACTTTCCCACTGGATTGTGGGTGGTACGGAGTATGGAGGGCTACAGTGGATGCAAGCATTGTCAGAACTTCTTGGTACACATGAGAAGAAAAGGCCGGGCCTTGGTCACTTTCAACAACTTCTGGAACCCCATATCTGCATATGACTTCCATCACCAGTTTCTTCGCTGTGGTCTTTACAGTCATGTTGGTAACAGGGAATGCTTCCGGCCAAATGGAGAACCGGGGCCCAGTAGAATTTTTGCACCAGTGCAAGGGCCTTATTCTTTCCTCGATGTGTAGGTCCATGTGCCCATATGGCAATAGCAGGGTACATCTGCTTAGGGAGACACACAAGTTGGTCCTTTTTCCAGAGACCATTATCCATTCGTGCCCCATCAGTCTTCCATTGCTTCACCTCTTCCGTTGGAGACATTCTCTGCATCGTCATTAAGTGGTCTAGCGGGGTCCGACAGAAAACTTCAGTCTGTTGTAGATCATCAGGTTCTTGTAGGGTCAGTGCTTCTTGTAACTGTTTACGCTGAGAGCGTGTGGTCACCATAGTTGGTATGGTTGGTTCAACGGATAAGAGAGCGGCGGCTTTTGCTTGCATATCCGCAAATGTGTTGCCAACAGTCTGTGGACTGTTCCTAGGACCGTGCGCCTTAACTTTGATAATGGCCGCCTGAGTAGGTAATTTTATTGAGTCCATGAGGGTTTTAACAGCTTCAGCATTTTTCACTGGGGTCCCAGCAGTAGTAATAAACCCTCGATTGGCCCATAGAGCCCCAAAATCGTGAGCAATACCAAATGCATACCGTGAGTCCGTGTATATATTAGCCCGTCTATTCTTGGCCAAAGTACATGCATTAGACAGAGCCTGGAGTTCTGCTTCTTGTGCTGACTGTGAGGGCGGGAGTGCAGCTGCGTGCACTACAGTGTCCTCTGTGGTAACAGCGTATCCCGTGTGGAATCTACCAAACTCGTCAGCATATCTTGAACCGTCCGTGTATAACACCAGATCAGGATTTGGGAGTGGATTCTCACTGACATTTGGCGGAGTAGCTGTTTCTTCAGTCTGAAGTTGGGAACAGTCATGTTGGAGGTGATCCTCATCACTGCCATCTTTCCTTATAGTTCATTATACCGTCTTTCAAGGCGTTGTAAAGGGGTTGCATTATGCGGGATGCATCCGGTATCCACTGACAAAAATAAGTGCATAGTCCAAGAAAACGCTGGAGTTCAGTTTCATCTTTTGGGAAAGGAAGGGAGCTGGCAGCTATTTTTCTTTCTTCTGCGAGGTGTCTGACACCCTGAAGGAGACAGTGACCCAAGAATATCACTTGACCAAGGCAGAACTGAAGTCTCGAGGCCGAAACCCGACAGTTCAGTGCTGCCAGATACTTGAGGAGGCTAACAGTGGCAGCAATGGCAAAAGACACCTGCTCATATTTTTTTGCAAACTGGTTGGGACTGTTTTGGGCCCCTTGTAACATAGCAGGGACGACAGTTAATATGGACAGTTAAGTGAATACAAATAGAAACTGGCAGTCTGGGTATAACGGAATGCTAAAGAAGGCATTGGTAAGATCAATAACTGTAAACCAAGCAGCATCCTGGGGTATTTGGGACAAAAAAAAAGTATGAGGATTAGGCACCAGGTTTGAGAAACACTTTTACTGGTTCTACAGGCATTTTCCCTATATCATTTGGCCCTTTTGACAGGAGTTTAGATAGTATCTCTGAGAGGTATGGGGTGAGTCATTGATCCTCAGGCAATATTGGGGGTGGATCTGGGCCTATCAGGGCCATCATAACTGTAGGAAGGGCATGCAAAATACAGATTTTCTCACTGTCTTCATCTACATAGGGATTATATAACAAAAAAAAAAAAAAACATCTGACCATCATCTTGGAATTGTATTCAGGAGAGGAACTGCGATAATAAATCTCTCCCTAGTAAATTTACAGGGCATGTGGGAGAGATTACAAACTGGGCAGTAACTTCGGGGAAGGGTCCCACAGAAATAGGGTTTATAAAAATATATTAATTGGGTCTACCATCTACTCCGATCAAAACAGCAGGGGAATGACAATCTCTGATAGTGCTCGAGTCTGGCGCATCGCCAGAATTAGCAGGGAGGGGCTGAAGAGCAGGATTCACAGTAGCTGAAGTCTGAGGGTGGGGGGGCCAGAGTTTGCTGTGTGCTCCAGTGATAAGAGATTGGCTGTGCACTCGCAGCTGCAGTGGGGGCGAAGGGGGATATGGTGTGGGCTAAGATGGGAGGGGGTACTGAAGCAGCTGCAGCTGTTAGCTTGCTCTTTTTTTTTTTTTTTTTTTTTTTTCAAATCATCACTTTTAACTATTTCCCTGACACATTAACCTTGATCTCAGTGTCGTAACCATGACATATAAAGCCATCCACAACCTGTCTCCTCCATACATCTGTGACCTCGTCTCCCGGTACTTTCCTGCACGCAACCTCCGATCCTCACAAGATCTCCTTCTCTACTCCCCTCTTATCTCCTCTTCCCACAATCGCATACAAGATTTCTCTCGCGCATCACCCTACTCTGGAACTCTCTACCACAACAAATCAGACTCTCACCTACCATCGAAACCTTCAAAAAGAGCCTGAAGACCCACCTCTTCCGACAAGCCTACAACCTGCAGTAACCACCGACCGACCAAACCGCTGCACGACCAGCTCTACCCTCGCCTACTGTATTCTCACCCATCCCTTGTAGATTGTGAGCCTTCGCGGGCAGGGTCCTCTCTCCTCCTGTACCAGTTATGACTTGTATTGTTTAACATTATTGTACTTGTTTTTATTATGTATACCCCTCCTCACATGTAAAGCGCCATGGCAATAAATGGCGCTATAACAATAAATAATAATAATAATAATAATCACTCAGAAAAACATCGCAGACCTCCAACCCATATTCCACAGAGACCACAGACTGAAAGCAATATTCTCGGAACTGCCACTTCTCTCCTACAAACAGCCTCCCAACCTAAGGAATATCCTTGTCAGAAGTACCCTCACATCACCTTCAGAGACAGGCACAGTCCCTGTAACAGTAAGAAATGCAAGACCTGCCCCCACATATCACCAACAGATAAAGTCCCCATACCCAACACAAATCAGGACTATAAGATCATGGACTCTTTCTCATGTCCATCCTTCAATGTCGTGTACATGACACAGTGTACAAGGTGCAATGCAGGGACATACATCGGGGAAACTAAGCAAAAGCTACAAACAAGGATGAATCTGCACAGACATACGATAAAGACTGAGCTGGACACACCTGTAGGGATACACTTCTTGGCAGATCTAAAAGTCCTAATATTGAAAGGTCATTTTTCATTTTTTTTTTTAATAGTGACAGAGAAAGGAAGATTTGGGAGTTTAAATTTATAAATATGTTCCAATCGCTAACAATAGGACTGAATTTGACACCTGGGTTCATGACTCATTACATGGACACAGTTCACACCTCCACAAGAAGGTCTTCAGATCTCTAATAGAACACTTGGTCCTCATCTGCATGTGTAACAAAAACCTTAATTTGATTTCCTTGGCATGTCTATAGCTAGCATCATCTCATGTCCTGTTGTAATTCCTATTTAAATGTTGCCATCTTTTCTCAGTGATTCACTTGTAATCTAGCCTGATGAAGGGGCCGCCTGAGCCCTGAAAGCTTGCTTGCAAATATAATTTCTCTGGTTAGCCAATAAAGGTATCACACCTTGAAAAATTACATCTATTTTTCTGGCTAACATGGTACCACAATTTTATTTTGTATTATACATGTGCCAAGCCACAAAATTCTTCTTTTCCTTCCACAGATTCTCTCATTTACAGCTAAATACCCTTACTTCAATTGTGCACAATACTGGAGCGGCCATCTCAGTTTGTTCCACCGGGTCAATAATCCCCCTCTGGGATTGCCCAAAATTCGTGGTACTCAGTGAAAGGAGGAGGGCGTCTCAGACTCTCCCTCTGGACACCTCTGGTTATATATATATATCTATATATACCTGAGTTACGTATCCTACCCATCTTCGATCACATGACCACCCTGATTACTAACAGTGAATTCAGGAATTCAGGATATTTTGAATATAAAGAGAGCCACAATCACTGGTCAATCCGGGGTGTCCGTCCCTTATGAGGTACGGTTCGAGCACTGGGCCCCCAACGGGACTACACCTCTATATGATTCCACCCATGAATCACCCCAACAGGGGACAAACCTCAGATCCTCTTTGCAGCAGCAAGCACAGGAAAACCACACCAACGGTCAGTCTGAACAGTATAACTGCCAACTTACCGTGGTCGTGGGGGGGGTGATCAGTCCCAATTTTCCAGCACCTGTGTCCGCTCCGAGGGTCCTTTGTCTTGTTGTCCTCCGGGGGGGGCAGAGGCGTCCCTATTCAGGGGCCCCACGCTGCACGCCAAGCTGATAAGGAGAGAGTTAAATTAACCCTTCACGGTTGAGCCAGTGATTTCCAAATTATTCCAGTGTTGCTAGCAACTCAAATGACCACACGGAGACGGGGTCTCTGTACGGGAGGATCGAGGCAGATCACTAAGCCCCTTTATTTTAGTCACATCTTTTATAATCTTTTGCTTAATTATACAAGGTTCTCAAGTACCAATAGCATCTTTTCACTTTATAAGCCAATAATATTGCAAGAAAACTGGAAACTACATATATATCCGTATCCAAAAAGAAAGTAGTATAATGGCATATTCAGAGCAATACACTCCCCCCCCTCCCCAGCCCCTTATCTTGCACCTGATGGAAACAGTCTGGTTTCATGACAGGCCATGCCAATTATAAAAATTTATCTTGCAGTAACAAAAATGAAGAAATGAAACCTTCACAGAAATGGAGAAGCGAAACTTAAGCTCTGATTTTAGTATTAACCCTTAACAGTACTAAGTGCCTATTTTCCATAATCATAGTCTATATTACAGTATTATATTTAAATATTCAATGTTTGCATAAATCTTGGTGTACACAGTGCTTGGATTCAATATTTTGTATGTAAATATTATGCTGGATTCTAACTGCCCTTAAAATTTGTCTTATAATTAGGGTCTGATCAGAGTGAGGTTGCCTTGTCGTGGCAGATGGAGACACATGAATTGGCAATTTGTACGCTAAGCACTTTCATTTGATAAGTATACTCTATATATAGCAGTAATGCAGTTTAAATGACAATTATTCAATGTTTACATACATCTTAGTCTATACAAACTGCCCAACTAATCCACCTGTCCCCCTCTATTACCCGACCTCTCCCCTGTTGTCAAACCCTGCACTGGCTCCCCATTACCCAAAGACTTCAGTTCAAAACCCTAACCATGGCATGCAAAGCCACCCACAACCTTTGCCTTCCATACATCTGTGACCTCGTCTCCCGATACCTACCTGCACGCAACCTCTGAGCCTTACAAGATCTCCTTCTCTACTCCCCTCTTATCTCCTCTTCCCACAATCGCATACAAGACTTCTCCCGTGCATCCCCCCTACTCTGGAACTCTCTAGCACAACATATAAGACTCTGACCTACCGTGGAAACCTTCAAAAATAACCTGAAGACCTACCTCTTCCGACAAGCCTACAACCTGCAGTAACCACTGATCAACCAAACCACTGCACTACCGGCTCTACCCTCGCCTACTGTATCCTCACCCATCCCTTGTAGATTGTGAGCCCTCACAGGCAGGGTCCTCTCTCCTCCTGTACCAGTCGTGACTTGTATTGTTTAAGACTACTGTACTTGTTTTTATTATGTATTCCCCTCCTCGCATGTAAAGCGCCATGGAATAAATGGTGCTATAATAATAAATAATAATAATTATACAAACTGATTTATTCTTTTGTATTCTTTTTATTAATATATTGTACTGCTTGGTAATATTTGTAATGTTTTCTAAATTACTGTATTTCTTAGCAAATTTGGAAACAAAACTGAATAATAGAGAATTGGGATGGATAAGAGCTGTCATTGTCCTTTTATGGATCTACAAATGTCTTGTATAATGCAGATAAAACCACGATTTCCATATTTACTGATAACAAGCTTGAAAGCATGGCAAACATTAAAGAACAATGCAGGCAGCTCAAGCAGGTCACAGATCATATGAGCAGACTGCAAACAGATTACTCTCTCAGGCCATTGTGCATAAAAGTAGGATAAATAAGTATCCCAGTATAGAATAAAAACAAATATCTGGTAAATAGACATATGCTTTAGACAGGCATGGCTTGCTTTTAAAAAGCACAGTCAGGAACAAGATCTGTTAAACCTCTAAAGGTTTTCTTCCCTTGCAAATATCTGACAATGTCTGTTTTTGATAGATATTATGGCTAAAAGACAGGGATTAAACAAAAGCTGAACGTTTACATAATTGCACAATTCACACGTCTTACTCAGTTGCCTCTCAGCTCAATTCATGTTAGGTAAAATGAGACACTTGCTGAACACTTCTTAGAACTGTAAGTACAATAAGACAGTACTTGTCTGATTGATAAAAACTGTAAAATTAACTTGTCATCCATTAAATTAGATGCACGGCATTAACACCCATCTTACTAATAAGGCACAAAAATATTTACTTTCTTTGGAAAACAATAACTTTAGAAGTTAGTATGAAAGATGCCAATAATATTTTAGGAAAAGGTGTAACTGAAATTCATTATTAATATAAATTTGTCAACACTGGTTTTTGCTACCTCATCTAAGAGCGGCATAATGCAGGCAAAGAGAAGGTGAAACAAAGGATGTATCAATTACCTTACTAGGTGCAGCAGTTCTGGCACAGAGTTCTTGGATGTGGCATGTAAAAGCTCAGAAAGCTGCCCCTGCCCACACCACAGCTTTCACTGTACATTGTCTATTGACAGTGAGCTGCTTATCAGAGGAGGAGGCGTGGTAGGACCAGGGATTACGTGCAATGTGGTCTGGGTACTGATAATCTACTGGACCTAGACACTTCACTGCTTAATAAATGACACATGGCCAAAATCTGTGTCTCAGCTCCTACCTGTCTTCACATTATGTAGCAAAAACCTTTTTACTGATGCCATTGAAATTACTTCAAAAGATAAGACTCTTTTTTTTTTAAATCAGGTGATTTTTATTTAAAAGTTGTCAGCATGAAACTTTGACAATACATTTAACTTTAGCATATAGTATAAACCATGTTCAACCTGACAGGCGATATAACTGTACTTACATCCTAAATCCCCTACCCTCCCCCCATCCACCCTAACCCCATCCCTTTAAATCATTGCACTTATCACACACCATGTCACATTTTGAATCTTTTTTCGAGACAGCCACTTAAGATCCCTGTTTAAAGTACCACCACAGAGGGTCAAGGGCGCATAGGTAGACGCATTCTTTCTCTCTTAAGAGCCTCCGAAGCCAGGCCTGGGCGCTCCATCCAGCCACCCCACACATTCTCAAACTGCATGTGTTGACCGCTTTTCGCATATATGTTCTGTTCCATCAAAATAATAAAGTTAACCTTATAAACACTCCCATTAATGATTTTACCCTGAAATCCTGTGAAAATGTTAGAGTAGTGTTTTGTCAGTGTGCTTAATGTCATCACCGATTGCCATCTTCTCTGGTGTCCAGTGCTGTTTCACTCCCATTCTGAGTTAAATGATGATGACTTAAACTCCTTCAGATCACAGTGAGCTTTGTGTAACCCGAAAGTCGCTTTTGCGATGAAAGCCTCAAAGCAATGCTCTGTAGATTTACATTGAGTGATTCATAGAGTCTGAATCAATGTCTTGGGACTGGAGAAGATGGCGATCGTTGAGTATATTAACACACTTACACTACACTAAAATTTACACAGGGTTAGGCTAGGTTTAACGGGTGCATTAAACGGACAGCGCTAATGCTAGTCTTCTTTTGATCACGTTTGTGTGATCACGTTAGCGCAGCTGCTCCTTCTGCACTAGCCGTGACGGACCCTCGAACGCGGTAGACCACGTCCGAGGGTCCATCACAGCATAGCAGCACTTCACTAACGCATGCCGATTTTGACATGTGTTAGCGATGCTATGTGAACCTGCCCTTAGAGAATAAAAAAATAACAGGAGTACTTCTTTAAAGACTATTCACCATAGTGTATCATAAGGCAAAAATGTGAATTTGTAATTACTACTTTTTTAGTATTTTCAGACTGATAGTCATTCATTATAGTTTTTAATTATGAAATAGAGATTATAACAACCTGAGAGCTCAATGCACAGAGCCTGTATGACTTTCTGTCTATGGAGCGATGCAACCTCTGCGCATTCCATATGAACAAAGCTACAGTATTTTACACTACGAGCAATACATATGATATCAGAAGGACATAGCTGTTTTTTTTATCAGATTTGTATGGCATGCTTCATAAATAATGTCAGGATGGTGCGGTTTTAGGCCTGACAAGTACCATTCATGGGAGACTGGTTGGGAATCCCTGGTTTTGTTGGCTATATGGGATCCAGTTTTTGGCTCCACATTTTAAAATTAGATATTGAAAAGCTTATGTCGGTTCAAAGGTGCATAACTAAATTATTACACAGGATGGAAAGTGTCTCATAACAAGAAGTTGGAAAAGTTGGTCTTGATTAGAGTTGAGCGAAACAGGTCGGTCAGATTCAAAAATCGACGACTTTCGCCAAAGTCGGGTTTCGCCGATCGAAACCCGACCCTAGCGTGAGGTCGGCCATGAGGTCGCCGATCAGCGAGCCAAAGTCGCGTTTCAAATGATGCTTTCAGCGCCTTTTCTCACCCAATGATGGAGGACACACACTGTGGGCAACGCGATGACATGCCCAGCAGCCAGCACCATCTTAGAGAAGGGCATTGAATTGATTGGCTGGCTTTGTGTGGCGTCACAGTGGGTATAAAAGGCTGTGAACGCCTACCGCCATCTTACTTCTGCCGATCTTACAATAGGGAGAGGTGCTGCTGCTGATTCTGAACCGGGAGAGCGTTAGGCAGGGAAGAAGAAAAAAAAACTGCTTCTGCTGATAGCGCTTTTCACTGTACAGTTAGTGTGCAGTGAAAGGGGAGGATTTTTGTTGTGTGCAACAGCGCTGGTGGTGATTAGGCTTCCATTTAAGGCTACCTGCTAGCTGCATTGCTGTGTGCACACTGCTGTTCAAACTGCTTTTTTCAAAGCACTCCAAATTTTATTATTTTGTCCTGGTGAGTTACTGAGTGTTCATTTTTTCACACACCGTGTAGCGGTGTACGCTCCTCACACACTACAGTGTACCGGCTGGTATCACAGGCAAATAGAAGCTATCTGGGTGTGACTCTGGAAGAAAAAGCCGAGGAGTTTGTCCCTTTTTTCAGACCTACATCTTAGAATCGATTCCGTTTTTCAAACAGTTTCATATATCTGCTGTTTAATAATGGTCAAAACTAGACAGAGACAACGTGTGTCAGTCCGTATACAAATACACGAAGCTTGACAATTTTACATACACACACGGTACAGCGGTGTACGCTCTTCACACACTACCGTGTACCACCTTCTAGCATGGACAAATAGAAGCTACCTGTGTGTGACTCTGGAAAAAAAAAGAGACGTTTTTCCAGACCTATACCTTAGAGTCGTGTCCGTTTTTCAAACAGTTTCGTATATCTGCTGTTTGATAACGGTCAAAACTAGACAGACAGCATGTGTCAGTCCGTATACAAATACACAGAGCTTGATAATTTTCCTTACACACATCATATAGAGCTGTCCGATTCTCCTACAGTATTGTATATTTGCCGTTCGCATTACAGTCACTTTTATACCTAGTCAGCACGTGTGTGTTACACTCCGTAAATACATATACGAAGATTGTTAGTTGCACAAAAATCGTATACAGCTGTAAACTTCTGATACAGTTCTGTATATCTGCTTGTTGGATTACGGTCCAATACATACTGTGGGAGCGTCTGTGACATACATAATATATACATTTTGTGGTGTAGTAACCACTGAGTCCGCTAGGGGGCCCTGTGTGGATGTCCCAGGAGAAAGGATGAATGGCAGAATACTGAATGGCCGTTATGTATCTCAAAGTGGGTGGCTTTGGGATGGAGACTTATGTGTTGATCAGCAGTGATACTGCTGAGGTGTTGTTTCAATGTGTAAGGGAGAAGTCTCCAGGTAACTAGAGTGATGAGCGGGCCTGATTACCTACAAAACCACCCAGGGGGTGTTTTTAAAGCATTATTGTAATGAGTGTGTAAAGGCTTGAAGGACCGGTGATGAGGTCAGAGTCATGTGACCCGGTGGGCGTGGCTATGGACCATATAATGTGGCCAGGGTAGGTCACATGGGGGTGAATGCTGGGACCTGGTTGGTCCAGTGTGGAAGGTCCTACTGAGATGGGGCTTCCTGCCTGACAGCACGTGTGGACTGTTGTGAGTTCATTTTCCCCTTCACTGTCGATGTCTGATGAACTCCCTCTTCTGGTGAAGGAAGGTAGTGAGGCTGATTACCAAACACCTGATCTGATAGATGATGACTGGGTAACAGGATATTCTGACTGGATATAAGGCAGCCGATGCCCTTCTGAGTCCATGGTGATTTCTCTGCTGGATACTTGGAGACCAGTCTGATTCCTGCTTCCCAAAGATAAGTTTTTGCTCTGCTTTTGAACTTATTAGTTTTGTTTTGTTTACCTTGTTTTTTGGAGTTCAGCCATCCCCGGTCGGGGGTGTGCTGAGTTCCATTTTTGTCTCTGATCAGTTTGTCTCTTTGCTCTGTCTTCAGAATTTACCTGAGTGCTGATATAGTCTTTTTGAAGTCCTAGCGACTTCAGGGCCTGTTTTTCCTATCAGTCGGTTGGGACATTTTTTTGGTAGGGTTTTTTACGGATTGCAGACAGCAGCTTTTCTATCCTGTCCTTTTTAGTTAGCTTGGGCCCCATCGTTTGCTCAACCTATCTTTCTATCTGTGTTAGTGTTTTCATCTTGCTTCACTGTCATTATATGTTGGGGGCTGCCTATTACTTTGAGGTCTGCTCTGGGCAGTTTAGATTTCCCCTTTCTTTCTTTAGGCCTATTTAGTTCTCCGGCTGTGATCGAGGGGTCTAGGGCATCGTAGGAACCCCCCACGGCTACTGTTGTTGTGGATAGGATCAGGGGTGAATGCTGGGACCTGGTTGGTCCAGTGTGGAAGGTCCTACTGAGATGGGGCTTCCTGCCTGACAGCACGTGTGGACTGTTGTGAGTTCATTTTCCCCTTCACTGTCGATGTCTGATGAACTCCCTCTTCTGGTGAAGGAAGGTAGTGAGGCTGATTACCAAACACCTGATCTGATAGATGATGACTGGGTAACAGGATATTCTGACTGGATATAAGGCAGCCGATGCCCTTCTGAGTCCATGGTGATTTCTCTGCTGGATACTTGGAGACCAGTCTGATTCCTGCTTCCCAAAGATAAGTTTTTGCTCTGCTTTTGAACTTATTAGTTTTGCTTTGTTTACCTTGTTTTTTGGAGTTCAGCCATCCCCGGTCGGGGGTGTGCTGAGTTCCATTTTTGTCTCTGATCAGTTTGTCTCTTTGCTCTGTCTTCAGAATTTACCTGAGTGCTGATATAGTCTTTTTGAAGTCCTAGCGACTTCAGGGCCTGTTTTTCCTATCAGTCGGTTGGGACATTTTTTTGGTAGGGTTTTTTACGGATTGCAGACAGCAGCTTTTCTATCCTGTCCTTTTTAGTTAGCTTGGGCCCCATCGTTTGCTCAACCTATCTTTCTATCTGTGTTAGTGTTTTCATCTTGCTTCACTGTCATTATATGTTGGGGGCTGCCTATTACTTTGAGGTCTGCTCTGGGCAGTTTAGATTTCCCCTTTCTTTCTTTAGGCCTATTTAGTTCTCCGGCTGTGATCGAGGGGTCTAGGGCATCGTAGGAACCCCCCACGGCTACTGTTAGTTGTTGTGGATAGGATCAGGGGTGAATGCTGGGACCTGGTTGGTCCAGTGTGGAAGGTCCTACTGAGATGGGGCTTCCTGCCTGACAGCACGTGTGGACTGTTGTGAGTTCATTTTCCCCTTCACTGTCGATGTCTGATGAACTCCCTCTTCTGGTGAAGGAAGGTAGTGAGGCTGATTACCAAACACCTGATCTGATAGATGATGACTGGGTAACAGGATATTCTGACTGGATATAAGGCAGCCGATGCCCTTCTGAGTCCATGGTGATTTCTCTGCTGGATACTTGGAGACCAGTCTGATTCCTGCTTCCCAAAGATAAGTTTTTGCTCTGCTTTTGAACTTATTAGTTTTGTTTTGTTTACCTTGTTTTTTGGAGTTCAGCCATCCCCGGTCGGGGGTGTGCTGAGTTCCATTTTTGTCTCTGATCAGTTTGTCTCTTTGCTCTGTCTTCAGAATTTACCTGAGTGCTGATATAGTCTTTTTGAAGTCCTAGCGACTTCAGGGCCTGTTTTTCCTATCAGTCGGTTGGGACATTTTTTTGGTAGGGTTTTTTACGGATTGCAGACAGCAGCTTTTCTATCCTGTCCTTTTTAGTTAGCTTGGGCCCCATCGTTTGCTCAACCTATCTTTCTATCTGTGTTAGTGTTTTCATCTTGCTTCACTGTCATTATATGTTGGGGGCTGCCTATTACTTTGAGGTCTGCTCTGGGCAGTTTAGATTTCCCCTTTCTTTCTTTAGGCCTATTTAGTTCTCCGGCTGTGATCGAGGGGTCTAGGGCATCGTAGGAACCCCCCACGGCTACTGTTAGTTGTTGTGGATAGGATCAGGGGTCTGCAATCCGATAGCTACCAACCTCTCCGGTTTTCTGGACTTAGCTTGTATTTTTGTTTTTTCCTCCTTCGGTGACTCATAACAGTGGACGCTGTGTTTAATGGCTGCAACTGCCCGAGAGTTCCCTGGAGGGAATGAATGTCGGCAGTATGGACAAGCAGCCATGAGAGAACCCTGACGGGGTGAGATATAACTGTGAGGCTGAAAAGCCTGCGTATTGGACATTGCTAACAGAGTGAAGCTCTGTCATGGACGCTATGCCGATTATATATTGCTGGTCATGGTTTATGATGTTTAATAAACCGCATGGACCGTTCTGAGTTTATGGAAAACCTGTGCCGGATCTGATTTTGTGGCTGCCAAGCGAGTGATCCCCTGCTTAAATGACAGCGCTACCTCGCATTTGGTGGAGAATGCTATGGGCATTCTTGTAGCCTTGTTGCTGGGAGCAACGGAAGAGGACTGCAAAGTCGGTTGCTAAGCTGACGGTTGGGGAAGTCACTGCCCGGCTGTGGTTCTGGAACCGTGGGGCAGCCTAGTGAGTAAGGCACTCTCCGGATCGGTGAGCCCAATGCGGCCGTTTCCCCAGGACAAAAAGACTTATAGGATACCACTGCGGTAGAGGGGTCCGAGAACCTGCCCAGCCAGCAGGTGACGGTCATGAAAACCGTGTTGAAGTGACCGGGGTCAGTGGGAAAGAGACTGGTGATTGATAGGGTGCCTTTGTGGAGAAAGGTACCCAAGGACCTGTGTGGCCGACACAGGTAACGGACAGGTGTTCGTGTTGTACTGACCTGGGAAAGACTGTGTACCTGGAGGGTTCAGTGAGCAAGGTCCTGGAGGGTCAGTGTTGGGAGATTCTAGGAGAAGAATCGATTCCCTGGAGCATGTGGTATGACCTAGGACCTGGTGAGGCGTGAGTGTCGGGCAGTCTCAGGCAGAGACGGCTGTCCTGAAGAGCAGCTGCTGAGCCCCTGGACCTGGTGAGGCCGGGGAGTTGGGAAACCCTGGGAGGAGGGCCACTCCCTGAATAGCACCCGGTGTGCCCGGTGTGTTGGACGGTCTCAGGCAAAGACGGTACGTCCTGAATAGCACACAGACAGGACACGTGAGTTTTTGTGGTGTGTTTTTTTTCTTCTTTTCTCAACTCAGTCTGCGGTGGCTCAGTGAGAGTCAAGAAGGTGACAAGCGGCTTACTGTAACTTGGCGGGGTTACGAAGGGGGCAAGTGGCTTCCGGTAACTCGGTGGGGTTATGAAGAGGACACCAGCCACTGAGTGTGAACAGCAACCGGTGGTGTCGGTGATTGGTGACAGCAGGAGCTGTGGTTGTGCCAGCAAGGACTTGTGTGGTATCGTTAAAAGACATAAACTGTACTGTGTGAACTGTGGCATAAGAAGTTCTGCAGAACGTACATGAGGAAATCCCGAAAGGGGGCGGTGGCCCAAATTGGGGTGGTAACTCAAAAGGGGTGGGGTCCCAGAGGGGGGCGGTGACCCAAATTGGGATGGTAACCCAAAAAGGGGTGGAGTCCCAGGAGGGGGTGGCAACCCAAATTGGGGTGGTTCAGGAAATGGCAGCACTGGTTGCCTCACTGGGTAGGTCTGGGGAACCGCAGTGTGTCTGTATGAGTTTTGAGGAGTGCGGCATGTATTTTCTGGATAATGACGGGCCACAGGTGTGTACCGTGATGCTGCACCAGGAAGGAGTCTCTGGTAGGCTGGACTCAAAGAGTCAGGTGACTCTGACAGGAACTCCTCTCGTTTTATCTCTGACCGAGAAAAACATCAGGGTTCGCTGCGACCATGGGGTCATTGTGAATTATACGGTGGACAGAGTTATGATTGAGATGACAAAGGGGAAGTGTCAAGGTGGTAGTATGCCACCAAACTTAGTGCATACCTTTGAGAGGGGCCAAGAATTTGTTTTGTTTGATGATGTATGGTCGGACGATGGAGACATTTCGACTATGGGGCCAGCAGACACTGAGGCATTGACGGCTCCTGACGTGGACAGGTCAGAGGTAGAACTGACCGGGAAAAGAAGTACATCTGCCCAACTGACGGACCTGACGTCTCGTGACAAGACAGATGGTGAGCTGGGAGATGAGGTGACTGGAGTGGACACACCTTCAGAGGGTAACTGGAGGGTTGACTCGGATGATCGGCGTGACTCAGACTCTAGGGGTGACTGTGGCTCTGAGAGAGAAAGGGAGCACAGACTGGATGAGCTAGAGAAAGAAGTCTTTGAGCTCAAAGGTCACCTGGCATTGTGGCAAGGTCTGAATAAGTCCCTCAGAGAAGAGGTAGGAGTACTAACAAAAAATGTAAGAGGTCTTCTGCGGGAGAAGTGGGACGAAGACTTACAGCGGCCAGGCCTGAGTGTTGTGAGTTCATTTTCCCCTCCGTCACTGAGGCCTGGTGAACTCCCTATTCTAGTGAAGGAAGGTAGTGAGCCTGATTATCAGGCACCTGGGACTAATGAAGATGATTGGCTGAGTGGAGTCACTGACTGGATTTAAGGCAGCCTACGCCCTTTCTGCCCTGCGGGTGATTTCTCTGTGGACTCTTGAACACCAGTCTGATTCCTGCTCTCCTAAAGCTAAGTTTTCTGTTTTGCCTTTTTTGCATCTAAGATTTGTTTTTGTTTTTCTTGCTTTTTGGATTCTGCCACTCCCTGCTGGAGTGTGCAGTGTTCCTTGAGCTCTGTCTTCTGAAAGTACCTGAGTGCTGATTTAGTTTTTGAAGCTTAGTTGCTTCAGGGCCATTTTTATATCAGCTTGTTGGCTTTTGTCTCTGATAGGGTTTTGGCAGATTGCAGACAGCAGCCTTCCTATCCGTTCCTATCTAGGTAGTTTTGGGCCTCGTCTTTGCTCAACCTGTCTTTCTGTCTGTGTAAGTGTTTTCATCTTGCTTCACCGTCATTATATGTGGGGGGCTGCCTATTGCTTTGGGGTCTGCTCTGGGGCAGTTAGATTTCCCCTTTCCTTCTTTAGGCCTATGTATCTCTCCGGCTGTGATCGAGGGGTCTAGGTCATTGTAGGAACCCCCCACGGCTACTGCTAGTTGTGTTGATAGGTTCAGGGGTCTGCAGTCTGATAGTTGCCAACTTCTCTGGTTTTCAGGACTTAGCTAGCATTTCTGTTTTTGCCTCCTACGGTGACTCAATCATAACAGAATCACCCGCCCAAACCGCAGATCCTGGGGTACTCAATAGCAGGAAAGAATTGTGTTTAAAAAAAAAAAAAAAAAGAGGTGTGTGTATATTCTTTCCTCTATATCTCTGAGGCCGTAGGGCGAATTTTTTTTTCTCTCAATGGAGATAAAGCAAGTGTCTAATCGTGTGGAGCAGCTCGCTGCTGAAGTGCGAGGAACTTCCGCCTATCTTGCTCGTTCACATGCTGTTGAACCAAAGATCCCCACACCTGATGTATTTTTTGGGAATTGATCTAAATTTTTGAGTTTCAAAAATAATTGTAAATTATTTTTTGCTTTGAAGCCTAACTCGTCAGGGAGCCCCGCGCAGCAGGTTAAAATTGTCATCTCTTTGCTGCGCGGCGATCCCCAGGATTGGGCGTTTTCTTTGAAACCAGATGACCCTATTCTGACTAATGTGAACACATTTTTTCAAGCCTTGGGGTTGCTGTACGACGAACCTAATGCTATTGATCAAGCTGAAAAGACCCTGTTAGCATTGAACCAGGGTCGAGAATCTGCAGAGTTGTACTGTCAAAAGTTCCGAAAGTGGGCGGTCCTTACTACCTGGAATGATAGTGCCTTGGCTGCTCTCTTTCGGAAGGGTTTGTCAGAAGCCGTAAAAGATACTATGGTGGGATTTCCTGTTCCCTCTGGTCTGGACGATTCTATGTCTTTAGCCATTCAGGTTGATCGGCGTTTACGTGAACGAAGGATTACACGAGAGGTGTTGCCACCGGTTGAACAGACGTCTGAACCTATGCAATGTGACAGAGTTTTGTCTAAGGCGCAACGTCAGGAATTCAGAAGGTGTAATAAGCTGTGTTTTTTCTGTGGAGATGCCTCACATGTTATTTCTGTTTGTCCTAAACGTGAGAAACGCTTTGCACACACGTTTTCTGTTGGTGGGGTTCAGCCTAAGTTTCTTTTGGCGATTACTCTGATCTGTTCCCTGTCCACATTTTCCGCCAAGGCTTTTGTGGATTCGGGAGCAGCGCTAAACCTAATGGACTTGGATTTTGCTAAACATTGTGGATTTCCGTTGACACCTCTGCAGACGCTTATCCCTTTGAGGGGATTGATGCTACCCCTCTGGCTAAAAATAAACCTCAGTTTTGGACCCAGTTGGTCATGCGGGTCGCCCCAGACCACCAAGAAAATTGCAGATTTTTGGTGTTGCATGGTCTGCATGATGCCGTTGTTCTGGGGTTTCACTGGTTGCAGCTTCATAATCCAGTTTTGGATTGGAAGTCTGTGTCTGTGGTGAGTTGGGGTTGCCGGTGTACCTTTAGTGAGGCTCCGTTTTTTTCCACCTCTCCTCAGTCGCATGAGGTTCCTGACTATTTGGCGGACTACTATGATGTATTTAGTGAGAATGAGTCTGCGTCCTTGCCTCCTCATAGGAGTTATGACTGTGCAATTGAACTAAACCCGGGGTGTAAATTTCCTAAGGGTCGGCTCTTCAATTTATATGTACCCGAGCACGAGGCTATGCGGTCCTATATTAAGGAGGCGTTGGAGAAGGGTCATATTAGACCATCCTCTTCACCCTTAGGTGCCGGTTTTTTTTTTGTGGCCAAGAAGGATGGTTCTTTAAGGCCTTGTATTGATTATCGTGCCCTCAATAAAATTACTATTAAATATCAGTATCCGTTACCCCTGATTTCGGATCTATTCTCTAGAGTCAGAGGTGCTTGCTGGTTTACCAAGCTTGACCTCAGAGGGGCATATAATCTTATCCGCATTAAGCAGGGGGATGAATGGAAGACGGTGTTTAATACTCCGGAGGGACATTTTGAGTACCTGGTGATGCCTTTTGGGCTCACTAATGCCCCTTCTGTCTTCCAGTGCTTCATGAACGATATTTTCCGAGACTTTGTCGATAAATTTTTGATTATCTATCTGGATGATATTTTGATCTTCTCCAAGGATTGGGATTCTCATGTGGAACATATTCGGACTGTGTTCCGGATCTTGAGAGAGAATTCTCTGTATGTCAAAGGATCAAAATGCCTTTTTGGAGTACAGAGAATTTCTTTTTTGGCATTTATTTTGTCTCCGTCAACTATTGAAATGGACCCGGCCAAGGTACAGGCCATTTATGATTGGGTTCAGCCCACTTCTTTGAAGGCCCTCCAGAAGTTTTTGGGTTTTGCTAATTTTTATTGGAAATTTATAGCAAAATTTTCTAGTATTGCCAAACCATTGACTGACCTGACCAGGAAGGGTGCGGATGTGTTGAATTGGTCTCCGGAGGCGGTTGCTTCCTTTCAGGAGCTGAAGTGTAGATTTACCTCCGCCCCGGTTCTGCGGCAACCTGATGTCTCACTCCCGTTCCAGGTAGAGGTGGATGCTTCTGAGATTGGTGCAGGAGCGGTGTTGTCCCAAAAGGATCTGGTAACATCTAAAATGAATACCTGTGCTTTCTTTTCCCGTAAGTTCTCTTCATCTGAACGTAACTATGATGTGGAGAATCGGGAACTGTTGGCCATGAAATGGGCATTTGAGGAGTGGAGACATTGGTTGGAGGGAGCCAAACATCAAGTTGTGGTCCTCACTGACCACAAAAATTTGATTTTCCTAGAGTCGGCTAAACGCTTGAACCCTAGACAGGCTAGGTGGGCCTTGTTTTTTACACGTTTTGATTTTGTGGTCTCTTTCCTTCCTGGAACTAAGAATGTCAAGGCAGACGCCCTCTCTAGGAGTTTCTTTGCTGATTCTCCTGTGGTGACCAAGCCTGCCACCATCTTAGGCGAAGGGGTAGTTCTTTCTGCCATCTCGCCCGATTTGAGACTTGCTCTGCAAGAGTTCCAGGAGGACAAACCTGAGCGTTGCCCCAGTGGAAAGTTGTATGTTCCTGACCAGTGGAAGAAGAGAGTGATGTCTGAAGTTCATTGCTCTGCATTGGCTGGTCATCCAGGTATTTTTGGTACTAGAGATCTGGTGAGTCGCTCTTTTTGGTGGCCCACCTTGTCTCATGATGTCAGGAATTTTGTGCAGTCCTGTGGGACTTGCTCCCGGTCTAAATCTTGTTCTCGCTCTAGTGGGTTGTTGATGCCTTTGCTGGTCCCCAGGAGGCTATGGACCCATATTTCAATGGATTTCATCTCTGATATGCCGGTCTCTCAAAGAATGACTGTTATTTGGGTGATTTGTGATAGGTTCTCTAAGATGGTTCATCTTGTACCACTACCTAAGTTGCCATCTTCCTCTGAGTTGGTGCCTCTGTTTTGGCAACAGGTGGTTCGCTTGCACGGGATTCCTGAGAACATTGTATCTGACAGAGGAGTTCAATTTGTGTCTAAATTTTGGAGGACGTTCTGTTCCAAGTTGGGAATTCAGTTGTCCTTCTCCTCTGCTTTTCACCCTCAGACCAATGGGCAGACAGAGAGAACAAACCAGACCTTGGAGTCATATTTGAGATGTTTTATTTCCGCTGATCAGGATGATTGGGTTTCATTTTTGCCCTTGCCGAATTTGCTTTGAATAATAGAGCTAGTTCTGCCACTTTGATGTCACCTTTTTTTGTAACTTTGGTTTTCACCCTCGATTTTCTTCAGGGCAGGTGGAGCCTTCTGCCTGCCCAGGTGTTGACACTGTGGTGGAGAGAATGCACCAGATCTGGGACCAAGTGGTGGATAAGTTATCTCTCTCCTAGGAAAAGGCCCAGCGGTTTTCCAATCGACATAGGACCATTGGTCCCCAGTTTAAGATTGGTGATATGGTGTGGTTATCATCAAAAAATATTGCTATGAAGGTGGCTTCTCCTAAGTTTAAGCCTAGATTTATTGGACCTTACAAGATTTTGGAGATTATTAATCCGGTCTCTTTTCGTTTGGCTCTTCCTGTCACATTTAAGATCCATAATGTGTTCCATAAGTCCTTGTTGAAGAGGTTTGTCGAGCCAGTTGTGCCTGAGGTGGCACCTCCGGACCCTGTATTGGTTGAAGGTAACTTGGAATATGAGGTAGAGAAAATTCTGGATTCCCGTCTGGCTAGACGGAGACTCCAGTATTTAGTTAAGTGGAAGGGTTATGGTCAGGAGGATAATTCCTGGGTCTCTGCCTCTGATATTCATGCCAAAAGATTGGTGCGTGCCTTTCATCTGGCTCACCCTGATCGCCCTGGTAGCGTTGTTGAGGGTTCGGTGACCCCTCCTCAAAGGGGGGGTACTGTTGTGAGTTCATTTTCCCCTCCGTCACTGAGGCCTGGTGAACTCCCTATTCTAGTGAAGGAAGGTAGTGAGCCTGATTATCAGGCACCTGGGACTAATGAAGACGATTGGCTGAGTGGAGTCACTGACTGGATTTAAGGCAGCCTACGCCCTTTCTGCCCTGCGGGTGATTTCTCTGTGGACTCTTGGATACCAGTCTGATTCCTGCTCTCCTAAAGCTAAGTTTTCTGTTTTGCCTTTTTTGCATCTAAGATTTGTTTTTGTTTTTCTTGCTTTTTGGATTCTGCCACTCCCTGCTGGAGTGTGCAGTGTTCCTTGAGCTCTGTCTTCTGAAAGTACCTGAGTGCTGATTTAGTTTTTGAAGCTTAGTTGCTTCAGGGCCATTTTTATATCAGCTTGTTGGCTTTTGTCTCTGATAGGGTTTTGGCAGATTGCAGACAGCAGCCTTCCTATCCGTTCCTATCTAGGTAGTTTTGGGCCCCGTCTTTGCGCAGCCTGTCTTTGTGTCTGTGTAAGTGTTTTCATCTTGCTTCACCGTCATTATATGTGGGGGGCTGCCTATTGCTTTGGGGTCTGCTCTGGGGCAGTTAGATTTCCCCTTTCCTTCTTTAGGCCTATGTGTCTCTCTGGCTGTGATCGAGGGGTCTAGGTCATTGTAGGAACCCCCCACGGCTACTGCTAGTTGTGTTGATAGGTTCAGGGGTCTGCAGTCTGATAGTTGCCAACTTCTCTGGTTTTCAGGACTTAGCTAGCATTTCTCTTTTTGCCTCCTACGGTGACTCAATCATAACACCTGAGTGAGGAACAGTGTGAAGACAAAAAGAAACTGAAAAATATGGAAGCAGAGGTGATTCGTTTGCAGATGGAGCTTGCTGCTGCAGAGTGTGCTAAAAGACAAGCACAGCAGGAAAAGATGAACTGGCTGATGTGATTACCAACAACAGAGGTGAAGGAGCTCTGGTTTTGGAAGAAAAGAGGCGGTTAGAGTCTCGCATTGTTCAGCTTGAAGAAGAAGTGGAGGAAGAACACGGCAACATTGAATTAGCCAATGACAAGCTGAAAAAGGCCACACTTCATCTTGACCAGATGGATGCTCATCTAAAGACAGAACGTAGTAAGGCTCAGAAGAATGAGAATGCCCATCAGCAATTAGTTCGCCAGAATAAGGACCTAGAAGCAAAGGTTGCACTACTGGAGGAACAGCTTGATGTAGAAATTAAAGTGTAACAATCTGCTAGCAAACAAGTATGTCGTATGGAGAAAAAACTGAAGGTTGTACTAAGGCAAATGGATGATGAAAGGCGTAATTCTGAGTAGTACCAAGATCTGGCGGAGGGAAATGATGTGCGTCTGAAACAGTTGAAACGCCAGGTGCAAGAAGCAGAGAAAGAGGCTCAACGTGCCAATACGTTGCACCATAGATTACAGTGTGAACTGGAGGTTGCTACAGAGACAGCAGATGAAAAGAACTGTGAGGTTAATGCACTGAAAAGTAAACTTAGATGTGGTGAGGTACCATTTGTTACAAGACGCTAAGATAGAGAAAGGATGGTGACTAACCAGTGTCTGACGATGCAGACAGACCATGACTGGAAGGTCAAAGACAGCGACCGATATTCTGACCACTGGAGGCGGGGGAGGTCTAATGTAGGAACAAGGCCGTATGACAGATGGAGACGGTTCTCTTGACCTGTGGGGCAAGTGTAGTGAGTGCCCGGTCGCGAGACCCTGGTGTAATGTTGTGTGTTCAACCCCACAAGTTTGAACAGAGGGGGGAGGTATGCGGTGTAGTAACCACTGAGTCTGCTAGGGGGCGCTGTGTGGATGTCCCAGGAGAAAGGATGAATGGCAGAATACTGAATGGCCGTTATGTATCTCAAAGTGGGTGGCTTTGGGATGGAGACCTATGTGTTGATCAGCAGTGATACTGCTGAGGTGTTGTTTCAATGTGTAAGGGAGAAGTCTCCAGGTAACTAGAAAGATGGGCAGAACTGGTTACCTACCAACCCACCCACCCAGGGGGTGTGTTTAAAGCACTATTGTAAAGAGTGTGTAAAGGCTTGAAGGACCGGTGATGAGGTCAGAGTCATGTGACCCGGTGGGCGTGACTATGGAGCATATAATGTGGCCAGGGTAGGTCACATGGGGGTGAATGCTGGGACCTGGTTGGTCCAGTGTGGAAGGTCCCGCTGAGATGGGGCTTCCTGCCTGACAGCACGTTTGGATGCTGTGTTTAATGGCTGCAAGTGCCTGAGAGTTCCCTGGAGGGAATGAATGTCTGCAGTATGGAGAAGCAGCCATGAGAGAACCCTGACGGGGTGAGATATAACTGTGAGGCTGAAAAGCCTGCGTATTGGACATTGCTAACAGAGTGAAGCTCTGTCATGGACGCTATGCCGTTTATATATTGCTGGTCATGGTTTATGATGTTTAATAAACCGCATGAACCATTCTGAGTTTATGGAAAACCTGTGCCAGATCTGATTTTGTGGCTGCCAAGCGAGTGATCCCCAACTTAAATGACAGCGTTACCTCACAGTTGATTTAATTTGGTTAATACACCTTACACAGCTGGACGCTCCTCATACAGTACCATCTCTCTGCTGGTATTTTTGGTACATTTTCCCAAACATGAGGAAGTATGGTGGAAGAGGCCGCGGACGTGGGCAGGGGGGCGCAGCTGGTACTGATGGTGGTGGTGCATCGGCTGGTTCTGGCAAAAGCACAATAGCAGCTAAGGCAGGAGGTGTTGAGCCTGTGTCATCCTCTGGCCCAAGAAGGCCTGTAAGGTTGCCTTTTCTTGGAGTAGGAAAACCACTTTTAAAGCCAGAGCATCGGGAACAGGTTTTGGCATACATTGCCGAAATAGACACCAGCTCTATTGCCTCCTCTTCTGAACGGTCGAAACCTGTAAGCACGGAGTCATCAGTGCAGGGTTCTGGTCATAAAAAACACCTTTCCTTGTGTCCTTCACCCCCAACAAAAGTTAAGGATGCGGCAGCCGACACTTCAGATTACTCTATGGAGCTCTTTTCACATACCATGCCTGGGTTATCCAGTCAAATCCTGAATTCCCTAGTCCAAGATGAATCTTACATGGAGTGCACTGATGCACAGCCACTGCTAGATGATTCTGCTGGTATATTGACCCACAGCACTACATTGCCCTTGCTGTTATGAACGGGTAGCCGAGGAGGAAATAAAAAACAACACAAACTAAGTCTCAGAAAACCAATGAGGTTGGTAACTATGCAGACTGCAGACCCCTGATCCTAACATGCAACTAGCAGCAGTCGTGTAGCGTTCCTACGGTGGTCCTAGACGCCTTGTCATAACTGGAGAAACTAAATAAGCCTAAAGCAGGAAAAGGGGAAAACTAACTGCCCCAGAGCAGACCCCAAAGGAGAGACAGCCCCCCACATGTATTGATGGTGAAAAAAGATGAAAACACAAACAAAGGCAGGAAAATAGGCTGAGCAAACAATGGGGCCAGACTAATTAGAAAGGACAGGAAAGGAAAGACACTGTCTGCAGTCTGTCAAAAAACCCTAAAAAATGTCCAACACAACTGATAGCAAAATTAACCCTGAAGTCACAAGACTTCTCCCACTATATCAGCACTCTGAAATATTCTGAGACAGAGCAAAAGAGGCCAATCTAATAAGGGACAAAAAAAAGGCAATTTGGCAAATAAGAGTGGAAATTCAGCACAGCCCAGCCGGTCTGGCTGACCACACAAAAAACTGAAAAGACCAACAAGAGCAAGTGTGAACATTAGCAAAAAACAAACTTATCTTTAGAAGACTGGAACAGAGCTGAGTCCTAGACCTGAGAAACAGACTGAACCACCAGCAACAGGATAGGGCGTCGGCTGTCTTATATCCAGTCTGATACTCCAGAGATCCAATCACTATCTTCCTCACCAGGTGGCAGATCACTACCACTCAAACTAACCTCACCACCTCCCGTCACCACCAGAGGGAGAATGGAAGGGGAACTCTCAAGTGGTGGAGCAGAAAATGAGCTCATAACACCTCGCAGTCTATTGAGCCAGAATCTGACCCTGATAAAAACCCAGGTGCCCCTTCCCGCATACTATACCACCTTCCACGGTGACACAGAGGAAGGTAAAGAGGAAGGGGCAGATGACTTTGAAGAGGAGGTAATGGATGACCCAGTTCTGGACCCGGATTGGCATCCATTGGGGGAGGAGGCTGGCGCTGCCAATAGTTCAGATAAGGAGAAGGATCTGCAGCAGGCATTGACATCACAGCAGCGGTTATCTAGCAGGCCCATAGCTGTCCTAAAACGTAGGACAAAATCTAAAATAGTTGCAGGACACCTTGACCAGACGGTCAACTTAGCACAGCGTGCAAGGATAGAAAATGTTTACCATAGTAGGAAGAGTGCAGTGCAGCACTTCTTTGTCCAAAATCCTACTGATGAGGCAAAGGTTACCTGTAAAAAGTGCGGAAGGACCTTTAGCTGAGGTAAACAACTCAGAAATTTGAATACCAGTTGCATGCTTAGACATTTAATCAACATGCACTTGCAAGCGTGGACGGACTACAAAACCTCAGATATCACATGTGCACCTGCTCCGACTGAAGGTAGCCAACAATGCTCCATAGCTACCCCCACTGTAAGACCACCGCCACCATTAAGCACACCACCAGCACTAAATGTGGAGGTGTCGTCGCAAGGCAAAAGCACACAGGGAATCCCAATGGTTTTGCAACACAACACTGAATCTAGCCCATCACCACCAATACCATCACCAACCCCCTCTCACTCCATTTGGTCCACCGCTACTTCCCCCATATGCAGCTCTCCAGTCCAGCTCACCCTACCAGACACTCTGAGTGAGACAAGAAAGTACTCATCCTCTCATACGCGTACACTGTGTTTGAATGCCTACATTGCCAAACTAATCTCATTAGAGATGATGCCCTACCGTTTGGTTGAAAGCGAAGCTTTCCGCGACCTCATGGCCTTCGCTGTCCCACGCTATGACCTACCCAGTCAGCATTTCTTTTCTCGAAAAGCCATTCCACCCCTCCACCGGCATGTGAAAGACCGCATTGTCCATGCACTAAAACAGTCAGTGAGTGGAAAGGTGCACCTCACAACGGATGAATGGACAAGTAGGCATGGCCAGGGCCATTATGTGTCCATCACTGTGCACTGGGTTAATGTGGTGGATGCAGGCTCCACTGGGGAAAGCAGCAGTGGAACAGTGCTGCCTAGCCCACGGTATAGGAAACAGTTGGCTGTAGGCTTTCGCTCCTCCTTGTCTATCAGCGAAAGCTTGTCCACAGAGTGCAGGCGCACCAGCACTACATCCGCAGCTGGCAGTGTTGCACACGAGATGTCCCACTATCGAACAGCTAGAGGTAAGCGTCAGCAGACTGTGTTAAAGATGATATCTTTGGGCGACAACAGACACACTGCAGAGGTACTGGCCGACTACTTGCAGCAACAAACAGAGTCATGGCTGGGCAGTCTACATCTTGAGGCAGGCAAGGAAGTCAGTGATAACGGCCATAATTTTGTGGCAGCCATAGCCCGTGCAAAACTCACACACATGCTTTGCCTGGCTCACACTTTGAACCTGGTGGTGCAGTGCTTCCTTAATAATTATCCGGAGTTAACATCCCTGCTCCATAAGGTGTGAAGAATGTGCTCGCACATCCGTCGCTTGGCCGTACACTCCAGTCGTATGCAGAAGCTACAGTGATTGCTCCACCTCCCCAAGCACCGCCCAATCATAGACGTTGCAACAAGGTGGAACTCCACCCTGCACATGGCTGAGAGGCTGTGCGAACAGAGGCAGGCTGTAATGCATCTGTGGGAGGATATACGGGCAGACAGTTTGAGGGAAGACATGGAATTGTCGGGTGTGCAGTGGTCAAAGCTGAAAGACCTCTGTAAAGTCCTTCAGTGTTTTGAGGAATGCACATGGCTGGTAAGCGCAGACGACACCATCATAAGCATGAGCATCCCACTTATGCGTCTGCTCGTGCAAAGTTTGACGCACATTAAGGATCAGGCGTCTGCAGCGGAGGAGGAGGAGGAGGAGAAGGAAAGCCTTGATGACAGTGAGCCATTGTCTGGTCAGGGACCTGTCCTGGATGAGGTGGAGGAAGAAGAGGAAGAGGAGGAGGATGAGGATGAGGGGGATGATTATTTTGGGCAGGAGGATGCTTCTCAGGGGGCAAGAGAAAATGTTGCCGTTCCAAGGTCAGGGACAATGTTTGTGCGCAACTGTAGGGATGTGGATTTGCCAGAAACTGCTCCTCCACCCACCACGGACAGTGCTTCATTGACACCTGGAACATTGGACCACATGTGCGATTATGCCTTGCGGATCCTAAAAAGGGACCCCCGCATTGCCAAAATGATGAGGGATGACGACTATTGGCTGGCCAGCATCCTCGATCCACGCTACAAAGGCAAATTACACAACATCATTCCACAGGAGAACCTAGAGATAATATTGGCAAACAAACAAGTTTGTTTGAGGCTTTCCCAGCACATAGCAGCGGTGCTGGATCTCCCATGAGCCGTAGTGGGCACAATGGAAGAGGTGTTCGTGGTGCACACAGCAGAAGTGGCATTGGAGACAGGGGTTTTAATGACCATGTTGTGGAATGATTTCTCAAGTACCGCTCACACGACTGCTAATACTGCATCGATTAAAAGTGACAGGAGGCAGCAGTTGTCAACTATGGTTACAAACTACTTTTCCTCCCATATCGATGTTCTCCCTCACAGGTCATTCCCCTTTGATTATTAGGCCTCTAAACTGGACGCATGGCCTGAATTGGCACAATATGCCTTACAGGAGCTCGCTTGCCCTGCTGCTAGTGTGTTATCTGAAAGAGTCTTCAGTGCTTCTGGGTCAATCCTGACAGAAAAAAGGACCCGTCTGTCGACCCAAAATGTTGATGATCTAACCTTCATTAAAATGAACCATGCATGGGTTTCAAAGGATTTTGTCCCACCTTCCCCTGATGACACATAGGTTACCAGAAAAGTGCCTCGGTTTTTTCCTCCTCTTCCTCGGACTTGCTCAATTACTCCCTTTGAAGCAGCTGAATGTCCAGCCAACACATCTACATATGCCAATTTTTATACCTCCCTAACTGGGCTGCCCACCCCTCCCCCAACGGCTGGGGTCAAGACCTGGCGCACCCAGGCAAGTGCCGTTGCTCTGAACAGGTGCATGGGCCCACTGATGGCCGACGGCAATGGCACAGGGCCCCTCATAGTACAATACAGTGTCTCAGACGGTGGGAGGGCCCACTCACCGTCAGACACACCAGCATACTACGAGGGGTCCTGTGCCAGTACCGTCGACCACGATTGTGCCCCCCCGCTTGGTCATGGCCACAGCACTTGCAAGTTGCAATACTTGCGTCTCCCTGCTCCACCGCTGTGTAGCCTGGGCAGTTAAATCCTTCACAGGGGCGGCCACTCAAAATTTGGTGTATTGATCAATATTAGTTAAGATGTAGCTATGGCCTGTCCTGCTGGCCTCTACCTTCACATGATCAATGGCTACCATTTGAAATGGACGCCAACTTACAAGTGGATGCAGTGATGGTTTATGATCACCTTTCACAGTTGTGATAGTCACAGACGTGTGACATTCCTGCCACCATTTTTCAATGTCTCCTCTCATGCCAATCCAATAGAATCGCCTACGGCCTGTGGCTTCTGTCTTTTGCACTCCAAAATGAACAGACACATCATGATAGGCAGTGAGGACCATGGGTACATCTCTCCTTGTGATCACAATTTGATGGAGACGAGTAACGGTGATGTGATCCATGCTACTGCGATAAAGAAATCCTTTCTTCACAAAGAACCTTTTTCGCTTTCTCCACAGACACAGTAATTCAGGGTCTGCGCTGCCTCTGCAACATCTACCTGGAGGATTCCCACGATGAGTAATTCCAAAATTTCTGCTAACACTCGACTTTGCGTCTATACTTGTGTCCATGTAGTTTCCAGTAGCGGAGATTCTTGACTGGCTTACTGAGATTGAAATATATATGAAGATTTAAAAGTACCACAACACTGTATACTGTTGTACGCTATGAATACCTTTCCCTTTTTCAACTTTTTTAATTATGGTGTAATACATAGTGAGCCTGTGAGTGTCTGTGTCTGACTCCGGAAGTATAGACGGAAATTTAACCCTAGACTGGTCACACCTGGTATGTGCTTATACAGTACCTTGTTTCAAAAATTTGTATTAAGGTATCATCTGTAGGATAACCAACTGTGGGGGGACCATCTTCTTGCCGCAGACAAACTCTGAGATAGAGTTTGTATTGAACAGGTCCATTTTTAGTGCCCATCCTTCTGTCGACAACAGCAATTCACCACAGCTGTTTCACATTTTTCTGTATATAGGCCCCGGTATCTTTACTTCCTTTGTAACTATAATCGTGGCATCCTCTGTGGCTCTTCCACTGTGGCTGGCCTAGGCCCAACCACCATAGCGCTGCACCATTCTGAGCACACCATCCGTATGATAGCCCCAGGCCGTGTTCGTCTGTGGCTACCGTTCTCAGGGCCACCCCCCTGTGACCGCCTCAACTGTCAGTCCTCTCTGGAGCCTTTCCACTGTCTCTATTTCCTCAGCAGAACTTCCTCTTTTCTGTGCTCCCTTCGCTGACTGACTCTTCCAGAACCTTCCCTCAGCCTTTTATACTTCCAGTTCTGGTAACACCGCCCACCATCACCTAACAGTTTCTCTGAACAATGGCAGTTTTTCAGTCCCACTCCTACACTCTCCACTGCCCTCCAATAGGCAAGCTAAAACACTGCACCCTTTCTCTTTATCTTAGTGTTTGCACACCTACACTGCGCTACACTTCTGCTTCTCACTACAGGCTGGTTTGTCTGTCAGTCCACCTTCCCTACATCATCCATAGTGAGTGAGCGTGTGTGGGTTACGCCTTCTATATATAGAGTGAATTGGAGAAACAAATTTTTACACTATACTCGATACAGCTTGTTATACAGTACCTTTGTTCAACATTTAGTATTACGGTCAAATCCATACTGTGTAAGCACCTGAGAGTGACTACGGGACTATTTATACTGAGATTTCAATTGTACCCTAAAAATATATACTTGCTATCTTGTTATCCAGGACCTTTTTTACAATATTTTTTATTATGGTCAAAACCAAACTGAGTGAGCATCTGAGGGTGACTACGGAAATATATACCGATATTTTCAATTTGGCCAACACTGTATACAGCAGAACGCTTCTGATACAATGACCTTTTTAGCTATTTAGATTCTGGTGTAATCCATAACGAGCCTGTGAACATCTGTCTGTTACTCCGGCAATATATTTGGAACTTTAAGATTACCCCAACACTGTATACAGCTGTACGCTTGTGTTACATAACCCATTTACAGCTTTTCATATTCTTGTGTAATCCATACTGGGCATGAGAGCGTTTGTGTCTGCCTCCTGAAATGTATACGGAGAATCAGAATGTTTACACTATACTATATATACCTTGTATCTGGTGATACTGTACCCTTTTTCGACTTGTTATTTAATTGGGCAATCCATACTGAGCCTGTGAGCATCTGTGTATGCCTCATGAAATATATACGGAGATTTACTGTTATCCATAGACTGTATAGAGTTGTACACTTCTGATACAGTACCATATATCTGCTGGTATTTTGGGTCCATTTTCAAAAACATGAGGAAGTATGGTGGAAGAGGACGCGGATGTGGGCGTGGAGGGCCACCTGGTACTGATGGTGGTGGTGGTGCATCTGCTGGTAGTGCCAAAAACATAATAGAAGCTAAGGCAGGAGGTGTTGGATCAGCATCATGGTGTAGCTCTGGAAGGCCTGTAAGGCTCCCTTTTCTGGGAGTAGGTAGACTGCTTTTAAAGACGGTGTATCAGGAACTATTTGTGGCTTACATTGCTGAAACAGCCTCCAGCTCTATCGCCTCCTCTTCTGAAGTTGTAAAAAATGTAAGCATTGAGTCGTAACAGCAGGCTTCTGTTCAGGAGCAACCCCCTTCCTTGTGTCCTTCACCCACACCAAAATTGAAGGATGTGGAAGCACACACCTCAGCTTACTCCATGGAGCTCTTTTCACCTACCATGCCTGGGTTAGTTAAAAATAGGGCCCATCATGTACTGGAGCAATGTAAATAGGGCAGATCAGACACTGGAGCAGCATCTAAGGGGCACATTATACACTGGAGCACTACAAATGGGGCCCATTATATATGGAGCATTATTGGAGCCCATCATACACTGGAGCATCATCCATGAGGCCCATCATGTACTTGAGCAATGTAAATGGGGCAGATCAGACACTGGAGCAGCATCTAAGGGGCCCATTATACACTGGAGCATTACAAATGGGGCCTATTATATATGGAGCATTATTGGAGCCCATCATACACTGGAGCATCATCCATGAATCCATGAGGCCCATCATGTACTTGAGCAATGTAAATGTTGCAGATCAGACACTGGAGCAGCATCTAAGGGGCACATTATACACTGGAGCTTTACAAATGGGGCCCATTACATATGGAGTAGAGTTGAGCGAAACGGGTCGAAAAATTTCAAAAGTCGCCGACTTTTGGCAAAGTCGGGTTTCATGAAACGAAACCCGACCCTAGGATGAGGTCGGCCACGAGGTCGGCGACTTACGCGCCAAAGTCGCGTTTCAAAAGTTTGTTTTGCGCTCTTTTTCAGCCAATCAGGATCCACGGACACTGTGGGCACCGTGATGACATAGGCAGGGGTCACCACCATCTTTCAGAAGGTCATGTAAGTGATTGGCTTGCTTTGGTGGGCGTCACAGGGGTTATAAAAGGGCGTGCACGCCGACCGCCATCTTACTTCTGCCGATCTTAGCATAGGGAGAGGTTGCTGCTGCTGATTCTGTAGGGAGAGCGTTAGGCAGGGAAGAAGAAAAAAAAACTGTTTCTGCTGCTAGCGATTGTGCCTGTACAACACACCAGTCACTGTGTGTGCAGTGCAAGGGGAGGCTATATTGTGGTGGATCAGCGGTGTTGGTTGTTAGGCTGCCTTCTAAGGCTTCCTGACAGCTGCATTGCTGTTTACCCACTGCTCTGCAAACTGCTTTTTTAAAAGCAATCCCAATTTTTTTTTTTGTCCTGCTGAGATACTGAGCGTGCATTTTTTCACAACATACAGCGGTGTACGCTCCTCACACAGTACCGTGTAACGGCTGTTATCACAGCCACAGTGAAGCTATCTGTGTGTCACTCTGTGAGAATAAGTCGAGGACATGTTCCGTTCTTACAGACCTGCACATACTAGTTTTGTCTAGCTTTCAAACAGTTAAATATATTTGCTGTTTGATCACATTCAAAACTATAGAGAGACAGCGGGTGTCAGTCCGTATACTTAAAAAACACGGAGCTTGACAATTTTGCGTACACCGGACAGCCGCGTACGTGCATGCTCCTCTCAGTACCGTGTAACGGCTGTTATCATGGCCACAGTGAAGCTATCTGTGTGTCGCTCTGTGAGAATAAGTCGAGGACATGTTCCGTTCTTACAGACCTGCACCTACTAGTTTTGTCTAGCTTTCAAACAGTTAAATATATTTGCTGTTTGATCACATTCAAAACTATAGAGAGACAGCGTGTGTCAGTCCGTATACTTAAAAAACACGGAGCTTGACAATTTTACGTACACCGGACAGCCCTGTATGTGCACGCTCCTCTCAGTACCGTGTAAAGGCTGTTATCACGGCCACAGTGAAGCTATCTGTGTGTCACTGTGGAAGGATAAGTGGAGGACTTGTTCCGTTCTTACAGACCTATACTCTAGGGAGATTCCTATTCTGCCCAATTCTACATACACCTTGTAGTTTGTGATGCACTAGCCAATTTTTGCCTGTGACATAGTGCTCTGATATTCAGTGGGCCTCACACAATCCAAAAGTGTCCAGTGTCCACTAGTGTGTGCAGAAATTCAAAATCTCCCTTATCCTGTAGTCACTTTTTTCACACCTGTGCCATCGAGCCTGTGACATATTGCTGTGATATTCAGTGGGCCTCACACAATCCATAAGTGTCCAGTGTCCACAAGTGTGTGCAGAAATTCAAAATCTCTGTGATCCTGTAGTCACTTTTTTCACACCTGTGCCATCGAGCCTGTGACATAGCGCTCTGATATTCAGTGGGCCTCACACAATCCAAAAGTGTCCAGTGTCCACTAGTGAGTGCAGAAATTCAAAATCTCCCTTATCCTGTAGTCACTTTTTTCACACCTGTGCCATCGAGCCTGTGACATAGCGCTCTGATATTCAGTGGGCCTCACACAATCCAAAAGTGTCCAGTGTCCACTAGTGAGTGCAGAAATTCAAAATCTCCCTTATCCTGTAGTCACTTTTTTCACACCTGTGCCATCGAGCCTGTGACATAGAGCTCTGATATTCAGTGGGCCTCCCACAATCCAAAAGTGTCCAGTGTCCACTAGTGTGTGCAGAAATTCAAAATCTCCCTTATCCTGTAGTCACTTTTTTCACACCTGTGCCATCGAGACTGTGACATAGCGCTCTGATATTCAGTGGGCCTCACACAATCCAAAAGTGTCCAGTGTCCACTAGTGAGTGCAGAAATTCAAAATCTCCCTTATCCTGTAGTCACTTTTTTCACACCTGTGCCATCGAGCCTGTGACATAGCGCTCTGATATTCAGTGGGCCTCACACAATCCAAAAGTGTCCAGTGTCCACTAGTGTCTGCAGAAATTCAAAATCTCCCTTATCCTGTAGTCACTTTTTTCACACCTGTGCCATCGAGCCTGTGACATAGTGCTCTGATATTTAGTGGGCCTCACACAATCCATAAGTGTCCAGTGTCCACAAGTGTGTGCAGAAATTCAAAATCTCTGTGATCCTGTAGTCACTTTTTCACACCTGTGCCATCGAGCCCTGTGACATAGCGCTCTGATATTCAGTGGGCCTCACACAATCCAAAAGTGTCCAGTGTCCACTAGTGAGTGCAGAAATTCAAAATCTCCCTTATCCTGTAGTCACTTTTTTCACACCTGTGCCATCGAGCCTGTGACATAGCGCTCTGATATTCAGTGGGCCTCACACAATCCAAAAGTGTCCAGTGTCCACTAGTGTGTGCAGAAATTCAAAATCTCCCTTATCCTGTAGTCACTTTTTTCACACCTGTGCCATCGAGCCTGTGACATAGCGCTCTGATATTCAGTGGGCCTCACACAATCCAAAAGTGTCCAGTGTCCACTAGTGAGTGCAGAAATTCAAAATCTCTGTGATCCTGTAGTCACTTTTTTCACACCTGTGCCATCGAGCCTGTGACATAGCGCTCTGATATTCAGTGGGCCTCACACAATCCAAAAGTGTCCAGTGTCCACTAGTGTGTGCAGAAATTCAAAATCTCCCTTATCCTGTAGTCACTTTTTTCACACCTGTGCCATCGAGCCTGTGACATAGCGCTCTGATATTTAGTGGGCCTCACACAATCCAAAAGTGTCCAGTGTCCACTAGTGTGTGCAGAAATTCAAAATCTCTGTGATCCTGTAATCACTTTTTTCACACCTGTGCCATCGAGCCTGTGACATAGCGCTCTGATATTCAGTGGGCCTCACAAAATCCAAAAGTGTCCAGTGTCCACTAGTGTGTGCAGAAATTCAAAATCTCTGTGATCCTGTAGTCACTTTTTTCACACCTGTGCCATCGAGCCTGTGACATATTGCTGTGATATTCAGTGGGCCTCACACAATCCATAAGTGTCCAGTGTCCACAAGTGTGTGCAGAAATTCAAAATCTCTGTGATCCTGTAGTCACTTTTTTCACACCTGTGCCATCGAGCCTGTGACATAGCGCTCTGATATTCAGTGGGCCTCACACAATCCAAAAGTGTCCAGTGTCCACTAGTGTGTGCAGAAATTCAAAATCTCCCTTATCCTGTAGTCACTTTTTTCACACCTGTGCCATCGAGCCTGTGACATAGCGCTCTGATATTCAGTGGGCCTCACACAATCCATAAGTGTCCAGTGTCCACAAGTGTGTGCAGAAATTCAAAATCTCTGTGATCATGTAGTCACTTTTTTCACACCTGTGCCATCAAGCCTGTGACATAGCGCTGTGATATTCAGTGGGCCTCACACAATCCAAAAGTGTCCAGTGTCCACTAGTGTGTGCAGAAATTCAAAATCTCCCTTATGCTGTAGTCACTTTTTTCACACCTTTGCCATCGAGCCTGTGACATAGCGCTCTGATATTCAGTGGGCCTCACACAATCCAAAAGTGTCCAGTGTCCACAAGTGTGTGCAGAAATTCAAAATCTCCCTTATCCTGTAGTCACTTTTTTCACACCTGTGCCATCGAGCCTGTGACATAGCGCTCTGATATTCAGTGGGCCTCACACAATCCAAAAGTGTCCAGTGTCCAGAAGTGTGTGCAGAAATTCAAAATCTCTGTGATCCTGTAGTCACTTTTTTCACACCTGTGCCAACGAGCCTGTGACATAGCGCTCTGATATTCAGTGGGCCTCACACAATCCAGAAGTGTCCAGTGTCCACTAGTGTGTGCAGAAATTCAAAATCTCCCTTATCCTGTAGTCACTTTTTTCACACCTGTGCCATCGAGCCTGTGACATAGCGCTCTGATATTCAGTGGGCCTCACACAATCCAAAAGTGTCCAGTGTCCACTAGTGTGTGCAGAAATTCAAAATCTCCCTTATCCTGTAGTCACTTTTTTCACACCTGTGCCATCGAGCCTGTGACATAGCGCTCTGATATTCAGTGGGCCTCACACAATCCAAAAGTGTCCAGTGTCCACTAGTGTGTGCAGAAATTCAAAATCTCTGTGATCCTGTAGTCACTTTTTTCACACCTGTGCCATCGAGCCTGTGACATAGCGCTGTGATATTCAGTGGGCCTCACACAACCCAAAAGTGTCCAGTGTCCACTAGTGTGTGCATAAATTCAAAATCTCCCTTATCCTGTAGTCACTTTTTTCACACCTGTGCCATCGAGCCTGTGACATAGCGCTCTGATATTCAGTGGGCCTCACACAATCCAAAAGTGTCCAGTGTCCACTAGTGTGTGCAGAAATTCAAAATCTCCGTTATCCTGTAGTCACTTTTTTCACACCTGTGCCATCGAGCCTGTGTCATAGCGCTGTGATATTCAGTGGGCCTCACACAATCCAAAAGTGTCCAGTGTCCACTAGTGTGTGCAGAAATTCAAAATCTCTGTGATCCTGTCGTCACTTTTTTCACACCTGTGCCATCGAGACTGTGACATAGCGCTCTGATATTCAGTAGGCCTCACACAATCCAAAAGTGTCCAGTGTCCACTAGTGTGTGCAGAAATTCAAAATCTCTGTGATCCTGTAGTCACTTTTTTCACACCTGTGTCATCGAGCCTGTGACATAGCGCTTTGATATTCAGTGGGCCTCACACAATCCAAAAGTGTCCAGTGTCCACTAGTGTGTGCAGAAATTCAAAATCTCCCTTATCCTGTAGTCACTTTTTTCACACCTGTGCCATCGAGCCTGTGACATAGCGCTGTGATATTCATTGGGCCTCACACAATCCATAAGTGTCCAGTGTCCACAAGTGTGTGCAGAAATTCAAAATCTCCCCTGTCCTATAGACACCTTGTACCTTGTTTTACATTAATATATAGTTTGTTGGATTTTGTCTACATTTCTACAAAAAATGAGGAAGGCTGGTGGAAGAGGCCGTGGAATTGGGCGGGGGTTGGCAGCTGGTAATGATGGTGTTGGTGGTGGATCTGATGGTAGTGGCAAGAGCAAAATAGGACCGAATGCAGGAGGTGTTGAGCCTGCGTCATTGTCTGGCTCCATAAGGCTTCGAAGGCTTAGTTTTCTAGGAGTTGGCAAACCGCTTTTAAAGCCATACCATCAGGAAAAAGTTTTGTCTTACATTGCTGACTCAGCCTCCAGCTCTATCGCCTCCTCTTCTGAAGTTGTAAAAAGTAAAAGCACTGAGTCGTCATTGGAGGCTCATGTTCATGAACCACACCTTTCCTTGTGTCCTTCACCCCAACCAAGATTGAAGGATGACGCAGGCCATACTACTGATTACTCCATGGAGCTGTTTTCACATACCGTGCCTGGATTATCAAGTGAAATGGTGAATTACCCAGGCCAAGATGAATCTGACATGGAGTGCACTGATGCACAGCCGCTGATAGATGATTCCGCTGGTACATTCACTCAGAGCACTACATTGTCCTCGCAGTGTACAGAGCCAGATTCTGACCCTGATGAGACTCAGGTGCCCCTTCCCGCACACTATACCACCATACACGGTGACACAGAGGAAGGTGCACATGACATTGAAGAGGAGGTGATGGATGACCCAGTTGTTGACCCAGATTGGCATCCATTGGGGGAAGAGGGTGCTGCTTCCAATATCTCAGATGAGGAGCATCCACAGCAGACATCGACATCGCAACAGCTGTTATCTGGCAGGCCCGGAGCACTCCAAAGACAGGTTCCAAAAATCAAAAGAGTTGCTGGACAGCTTGTCCAGAGGGTCAAAACATCACAGCGTGCTAGGCCGCAAAATGTCTGCCAAAGTAGGAAGAGTGCAGTGTGGCACTTTTTTGAACAAAATCCTCATGATCAGGTCAAGGTTATCTGTAAGAAGTGCGCAAAGACCTTTAGCCGAGGGAAAAATCTGAAAAATTTGAATACCAGTTGCATGCTTAGACATTTAACCACATGCACTTGCAAGCGTGGACACAACACCAAACCTCATGTGCCACATGTGCAACTGATCACAAAGAAGGTAGTCAGCAATGCTACATTGTTTCCCCCACTGTAAGCCCACCGGTTAGCACAGCAGCAAATGTTGAGGTGTCGTTGCAAGGCCACAGCAGTCAGGGAATCCCACTGTTATATCAACGAAATACTGAATCTAGGCCATCAGAAAGAACACCAACTCCATCACCATCATCAACCCTCTCTCAGTCCGCCCTGTCCACCGCTACTTCCACCATATGCAGCTCTCAAGTCCAGCTCACCCTCCCAGACACTATGAGTAGGTCAAGAAAGTACTCAGTCTCTCATCCGCGTACACTGAGTTTGAACGCCCACATTGCCAAACTAATCTTGTTTGAGATGATGCCCTATCGGTTGGTGGAAAGCACAGCTTTCCGCGAACTCATGGCCTATGCAGTACCACGCTATGACCTACCCAATCGCCACTTCTTCTCTCGCAAAGCCATCCCAGCCCTCCACCATCATGTAAAAGACCGCATTGTCCATGCACTCAAGCAGTCAGTGAGTGGAAAGGTGCACCTCACAACTGATGCATGGTCCAGTCGGCATGGCCAGGGCCGTTACGTGACCATCACTGCGCACTGGGTTAATGTGGTGGATGCAGGGTCCACAGGGGCCAGCGGTGGTGGGACAGTGCTGCCTATCCCACGGTATAGGAAACAGTTGGCTGTAGGCGTTCGACCCTCCTCCTCCTCCAGAAGCGAAAGCTCGTCCACAGAGCGCAGTCGTACGAGCACTCCATCTGCAGCTGCCACTGTTGCACACGAGGTGTCCCCCTATCGAGCAGCTAGTGGAAAGCGTCAGCAGGCTGTGTTGCAGATGATGTGTTTGGGCGACAGACACACCGCCGAGGTGCTGGCCGAGTACTTGAAGCGACAAACTGAGTCATGGCTGGGCAGTGTACATCTTGAGGCAGGCAAGGTAGTTAGTGATAACGGCCGTAATTTTGTGGCAACCATAGCCCTTTCAAAACTCAGCCACATACCTTGCTTGGCTCACACCTTGAACCTGGTGGTGCAGTGCTTCCTCAAAAATTATCCGGAGTTAACAGCCCTGCTCCAGAAGGTGCGAAGACTGTGCGCGCACATCCGCCGGTCGCCTGTACACTCCGTTCGTATGCAGAAGCTGCAGCGATTGCTCCACCTTCCCAACCACCGCCTCATTATCGACATTGCAACAAGGTGGAACTCCACCCTGCACATGGTGGAGCGGCTGTGCGAGCAGAAGCAGGCCATAATGCATTTGTGGGAGGATACACGGCCAGGCACTTTGAGAGCAGACATGGAGTTGACAGGTGTGCAGTGGTCAAAGCTGAAAGACCTCTGTAAAGTCCTTCAGTGTTTTGAGGAATGCACACGGCTGGTAAGCGCAGACGACGCCATCCTAAGCATGAGCATCCCACTTATGCGTCTGCTCATGCAAACTTTGACGCACCTTAAGGAGCAGGCGTCTGCAGCCAATGTTGATGAGGAGGAAAAGGAGGAGGGAATCCTTGATGACATTCAGCCATTGTCTGCTCAGGGACCTCTCCTGGATGAGGTGGAGGAAGAAGAGGAGGAGGAGGATGATGATGGGGATGATTACTTAGGGGAGGAGGATGCATCTCGTGGGGCAAGTGAAAATGTTGGCGTGGCAAGGTCTGGTACAGGGTTTGTGCGTGACTGGAGGGATGTGGATTTGCCAGAAAGTGCTCCTCCAACCAGCACTCGCAGTGCATCATTGACACCGGGAACATTGGTCCACATGTCAGATTATGCCTTGCAGATCCTAAAAAGGGACCCCCGCATTGCCAAAATGATGAACGATGACGACTACTGGTTGGCCAGCATCCTGGATCCACGCTATAAAGGAAAATTACAAAACATCATGCCACAGGAGAACCTTGACCTAATATTGGCTAATAAACAAGCAACTCTGGTAAATCGGTTGCTTGAGGCATTCCCAGCACACAGCAGCGGTGATGGTTCTCACACGAGCCGTACGGGCCGGGGGCAGCTTGGCAGAGGTGTTCATGGCGCACACAGCAGAAGTGGCGTTGGAGACAGTGGTTTCATGACAATGTTGTGGACTGATTTTTCAAGAACCGCTCACACAACTGGTAATACTGCATCGATGGAAAGTGACAGGAGACAGCAGTTGTCAACTATGGTTACAAACTACTTTTCCTCCCATATCGATGTTCTCCCACACAGGTCATTCCCGTTTGACTATTGGGCTGCTAAACTGGACACCTGGCCTGAATTGGCACAATATGCCTTACAGGAGCTCGCTTGCCCAGCTGCAAGTGTGCTATCGGAAAGAGTCTTCAGTGCAGCTGGATCAATCCTGACAGAAAAAAGGACCCGTCTGTCAACCCAAAATGTGGATGATCTAACCTTCATTAAAATTAACCATGCATGGGTTTCCAAGGATTTTGTCCCACCTTCCCCTGATGACACATAGGGTGACAGAAAAATGGCTTGCTTTGTTCACCTCTTCCTGGGACTTGACCTATTTCACCTTTTGCATCAGCTGAATGTCCAACATCAACATATGCCATTTTCTAAAACTCCCTAACTGTGCTGCCTCCCCCCCCCATGGCCGGGGTCACCACCTAGCGCACGACACCGTGCGAGTGCCGTTGCCCTGGACAGGTGGGTAGGCCGACTCTTGGGCGCGGGCACTGGCACAGGGTCCCTCATAGTGCAATCAAGTGTCTCTGACGGTGGTGGTGCACACCCGCCGTCAGACACACCGCCGTAATATGAGGGGCCCAGTGCCAGTACCGATGCCCACGAGTGGGCCCCCCTTGCTTGGGCAGGGCCCCAGCATTTGCAATCTTTACCTCTCCCTGCTCCTCCGCTGTGTAGTCTGGGCCGGCAAATCCATACTGTGCCTGACACCGTCTGAGCCTGCCTCCTGATGTATAGACATATATTTTGAATGTGTACGCTATCCATACATGTTATCCGGGGATACGGTACCCTTTCTCACCTTTGTGCAATCACGTGCAATCCATACTGGGCCTAACACCATCTGAGCCTGCCTCCTGATGTATAGACATATATTTTGAATGTGTACGCTATCCATACATGTTATCAGGGGATACGGTACCCTTTCTCACCTTTGTGCAATCACGTGCAATCCATACTGGGCCTAACACCATCTGAGCCTGCCTCCTGATGTATAGACATATATTTTGAATGTGTACGCTATCCATACATGTTATCCGGGGATACGGTACCCTTTCTCACCTTTGTGCAATCACGTGCAATCCATACTGGGCCTAACACCGTCTGAGCCTGCCTCCTGATGTATAGACATATATTTTGAATGTGTACGCTCTCCATACATGTTATCAGGGGATACGGTACCCTTTCTCACCTTTGTGCAATCACGTGCAATCCATACTGTGCCTAACACCGTCTGAGCCTGCCTCCTGATGTATAGACATATATTTTGAATGTGTACGCTATCCATACATGTTATCCGGGGATACGGTACCCTTTCTCACCTTTGTGCAATCACGTGCAATCCATACTGGGCCTAACACCGTCTGAGCCTGCCTCCTGATGTATAGACATTTATTTTGAATGTGTACGCTATCCATACATGTTATCCAGGGATACGGTACCCTTTCTCACCTTTGTGCAATCACGTGCAAGCCATATTGGGCCTAACACCGTCTGAGCCTGCCTCCTGATGTATTGACATATATTTTGAATGTATACGCTATCCATACATGTTATCCGGGGATACAGTACCCTTTCTCACCTTTGTGCAATCACGTGTAATCCATACTGGGCGTGAGAACGGCTGGCGAGCTGTTAAGCAAGCTACAGCACCTGTGGTTTGCACACGTAAGTTTTTCATTTTTTCAGGAATGACGGTTAGGCCTAATTCCGGAACTGTGGTTGACCTGCACTTACTGGGAAATCATCGTTCGCGGGTAATAATTGTAATCAGTGATCCCCATCACTAACGTTGTTCAGCGGGTTATCTGCACCTGTAAGCGACAAACGCTGGCCTTTTCAGTGTAGCGCACATGCAGCCACGGACATGTAAGGGCATGACACACCATTTATTGGCCAATCTCATGTGCCAGAGCCTCACGTGTCCCTCTAGTAAGCCGGACTCGGACCGCGGGGCATGACGGAGTCTCGTTCGTTAACGGAATTAAGCTTGCAATGTGTGCATCTTTTCTGTAGCTGGCATGGTTGAGGTTTCCCAGGTGGAGTCGAATTTAACCGTAGGCTCCACTCCTGGTGGTGCCCTTCTGGACATTCCTTTAAGGTTCAGCTTTGCAACCATACTGCCCACGTAAAACAAGCACTTTGCCTTCATGAATGCTGTTTGGAGGGTCATGACTCGTGGGAATAACGCCGCCCAATCAGTTAACCTGCTAGAGAGATCCTTCGTTGCTCCCAAGCATGACATCACACTCCCTAGGAGGAAGGTAATGCCACTGTGGCGACCGTAATCCTGGGGGCGACACAAGTGCACTGATGCCCAGCCACTGCTCGATGAATCTGCTGGTACATTGACCCAGACCACTACATTCCCCTCGCACGCTACACGGCCTGAATCTGACCCTGATGAAACTCAGGTTACCCTTCCCATATACAGTTCCATCTTACACGGTGACAAAGAGGAAGCTGCAGATGAAAGTGCAGGTTCGGCCCACCCGCCATCAGACACACCACCGTACTATCAGGGGCCCTGTGCCAGTGCCGTCACCAACGAGTGGGCCCCCCCTGCTTGCTCAGGATCACAGCACTTGCAAGGTTGAAATACTGTGCAGTGAGATGGAAGATGGGGACGACGAGGAGTCCAGACTAGTACAGGGATTCACTAGCGAGGAGACTTATTTGATTGTTTTCAATGTTGGGACAGCAATTTTTGGGGAGCACTATACTCTGGAGAATGATAGATGGGGCCCACCATACACTGGAACATTCCAAAGGTGGACATCAGACACTGGAGCAGCATTTACAGGGCCCATTATACACTAGAGCATTAGAAATGGGGCCCATTATGTTTGGAGCATTATTTGGGCCCATAAGACAGTGGAGCTTCATCCATTGGGACCAACATATACTGTAGCATTATGTGGAGCTCATCATATACTGTTTCAAACATTATATGGGACCAATGATTCTGTATGGAGAAATAGATGGGCCTCGTCATGAGATGTAAAAAGTGAAGTATTTTTCATTGTACTATACCGCTATTTCTCTGCCGTATCGGAGCATGATGAGTTGTGGTATGTGTTAAAGGGGCGCTCTTTCGCCCAGGGCACATGAAAACCTGGAGCCAGCCCTACCCCCCCACAACTTTAGCCATATAACCCCCATTTTTCAGTGCTTAACTTGTATTATGAAGTTAATTAAGGTTGACAAGCTTAAGTAAGAAGAATTGATGCTTTTGGCATTCAAATGGGCACTGTAGGTGTGTTTCCTGTCCTCCTCTCACTGCCGACTTTTATTCCCCATTGACTTACATTGGGTTTCGTGTTTCGGGACGACCCCGACTTTTCCCTATAATCAGCCGATCTTGCTCGACCCGACTTTTGGAAAAGTCGGGTTTCACGAAACGAAACTCGACCCTAAAAAAACAAAAGTCGCTCAACTCTAATATGGAGCATTATGTGGAGCTCATGAGATACTGTATGGAACATTATATGTGACTAATTATTTGGTATGGAGAAATACATGGGGCTCATTATTCTGTATGGTGCACAGTGTGGTGGCCATAACACTGTATGGAGTAATATACTGTCCTGTTTTTGAGCTATTGTACAATTTAAAATAGATCAGTCATGTCATGTAAGCAGTGAAGTATGTGTCATTGTACTATACCTATATTTCTGTGGCGTATCGGAGCATCATGAGTTGTGGTATGTGTTAAAGGGGCGCACTGACACTCTTTGGCCCAGAGCACATGAAAACCTGGAGCCAAACCAACCCCCCCACAACTTTAGCCAAATAACCCCCAGTTTTCAATGCGTAACTATTATTAGGAAGTAAATTAAGGTTGACCAGTTTCAGTTATAAGAATTGATGTTGTTGGCATTGAAATGGGCACTGTAGATATGTTTACTGTCTTCCACTCCCTGCCGACTTTGCTTCCCCATTGACTTGCATTGGGTTTCATGTTTCAGTCGGCCTCCGACTTTTCCCTATAGTAGGCCGATTTTGTTCGACCCGACTTTTGCTAAAGTCGGGTTTCATGAAACCCGACTCGACCCGAAAAAGGTAAAGTCGCTCATCTCTGTTCTTGATTAGTTTGGACAACAGACTCAGAAGTGATGTAATTTATGTGTATAGATGGTCTGGTGGACACCAAGAATTAACATATGATTAATTCATTTGTAGGAAAGGCGATTCCGGCACCTAAATAGGAAATGCTTCTTTAAAGTTAAGCCCCTGTCAGACACAGCGATCTCGCTAGCGAGATAGCTGCTGAGTCACAAGTTTTGTGACGCAACAGCGATCTCACCAGCGAGATCACTGTGTGTGACACTTACCAGCGACCGGCCCCCCTGCCGGGTATCGCTGATCATCCTGGAATGGCCAGGACATTTTTTTGATCACTGGTCTCCCGCTGGCCAGCACGCATCGCTGCGTGTGGCAGGCAGGAGACCAGTGATCAGCGAGCTGACGCTGGTAACTAAGGTACACACTGGGTTTCTAAGGCTACTTTCACACATCAGGTTTTCGGCGTCAGGCGCGATCCGGCGTCGTGCCGGAACGCCGGATCCGGCAAATGTTTAGTAAAACCGGATGTGACGGATCCGGTTTTCTGCCGGATCCGTCTTTTTCTTGACAGACAAAACCGGATCCGTCTCATCCGGTTCATCCGTTTTTCTATCCGTTTTTCGACGGATTACGCCGGATCCGGTTTTTAAAATTGACCCTTGTGGCCTTCCGAACGGGATTGGCTACTGGAAAACTAGATATAGCATGTTCCTACAGCCCTTCTTTGACAGGTTGTGGAGAAGAAAGTGCAGGTTGGAGAGAAAAGCAAGTTACTGGCGAAGATGGATGTTGTCATTGGAAATATTACCACTAGAAGTTCTGTGACGGTTTCAGGGACAATTTTCCACTATACTTTATGTCACCTCAAGGCAGAGTACACTGGGATGACAGAGTGTGATAGATTTTTGCCCTAAACTTGTGTACCTTCTGGACCAACAGTATATACCTTTGCCAACCAAAGTTGGCTATCTTGTCATGGTCTTACTATTTTTACCTTTAGGCCACAGGTGTGTACCTGGTTGTGTTTTATGCAAAGTATTTCACCTTTTAACAAAAGTTGTGTACATTGGTAGGAAATCACCAACAATAAACACAACTTTTTAAGTGAAATACTTTGCTTCAAACACAACCAGGAACACAACTGTGGCAAAAAGCTAAAATTTACCCACAGTTATACCTGGTTTTGAATACCTTTTTACCTTTGAAATACCCTGTATTTAACCTTTTTTTAAAACATAGTTCGCCGCAGAAAGAAATGACAGACAACCATTGTGAAACGATAATTTAACTTTTATTTAAATTTTTTTTTTTTTGTAAAATGTTTTTAAAGTGCAAAAAAACTTTTTTAGGCTAGTTTCACACTTGCTTTTTTTTGCAGCGCGTTTTTCCCGCAAAAAAACTCATTAAAAAAACGCATACAAATGCATACAAACGCTGCGTTTTTTTCCAGCATTTTAATGCGCATGCAGGAAAAAAACGCAGCGTTTTTGCGCGTTTGTATGCGTTTTTTGTGCGTTTGCGTTTTTTTACAGATTTTGGAAAAACCCCACAAAAAAGAAAATACAACCATTCAACAACACACAAGACCAATGGGACTTCATTGTGGGTGTGGTATGTTAATATATATAGACCTTGTCTACAGTATTCTTCACATTTGCTTGATTCTTCTCGTGACCATGGATCTGCGCTGGAAGAGTTTTCACTTCAACTTGGATTTGGACATCGCGATGGCTCAGGCGTATGCAGTTGCTTGCCATGAACAAAGGAAGAGAGAGAGGCAGCGAAGACGGCGGCGTATGTGGATACATCCGATTGTTGAACTCCGGGAGAGCCGTGGGGCATACCACACCCTCTACAGCGAGCTCCAGTCAAACCCGGAGAAATTTAATGATTATATCCGGATGTCCCACGAAAGTTTCATGGATTTGCTTGCTCGTGTCCAACAATCCATCCGGAGACAGGACACACAGCTCCGTCGTGCGATTCCTCCTGAGGAACGGCTACTGGTGACATTACGGTATGTTTTAAAAACAAAGGGGTGTGGTCTGATGTTTTTTTTTGGAAATTTAGTATTCAAAACCTTGGGTAATTAGTTTTCGTGAATGTACTAATATCTTATTTTATAGTTTTTAAAAATAATATACATAAATATTAATTTTACTTCTTTGTCTGTTCACAGATTCCTGGCGACTGGAGAAACCCTATCCTCACTACACTTCCAGTACCGTATTGGAATCTCTACCTTGTCTGGAATTGTTGCTGACACCTGCCGGGCTCTCTGGAATGTTCTTTGCCCAGAATTTATGCCCCTGCCCACCGCTGAAAAGTGGATGGAAATTGCTGACAAATTCTGGACAGTATGCAATTTTCCCAACTGTTTGGGAGCTGTTGATGGGAAACACATACGGATCATCAAACCCCAAAGAACGGGATCTGAGTACTATAATTACAAAAAGTACTTTTCAATAGTACTCATTGCAATTGCGGATGCCGGATGTATGTTTGTAGCAGTGGACATTGGAGCATTTGGCCGTGGTAATGACTCGCAGGCTTTTAAAAACTCAGACATGGGCCGGAGGTTGTATGGCAACCAATTTAATTTCCCTATGCCACGGCCTCTTACTCACACCGAAGCTCCGCCACTGCCCTTTGTAATGGTTGGCGATGAGGCTTTTCAAATGTGCGGAAACTTACTGAAACCCTACTCCAGCCGGGACTTGGACCACACCAAAAAAATATTTAATTACAGGCTGACCAGGGCCAGAAGAACTGTCGAGTGTGCTTTTGGGATTCTTGTTTCCAGATGGCGAATTCTGGGCACGGCCATTAATCTTAAACTTGAAACAGTCGATGAGGTGGTGAAGGCCTGTGTGGTTCTACATAACTTTGTGATGGCTAAAGAGCACCCGACCTTTGAACTGGACGATGATGCTCCTAACCCATTGCCTGAATTCACTCAGCACACTCTCAGGTCATCCGTTGAAGTTGGCCAAATGAGGGACAAATTTGCGGCCTACTTTATTTCTGATGTAGGACGGGTGCACTGGCAAGATGAAATGGTGTAATGTTGTTGTTTATGGTAATAAAAATCCTTATTTGATACCATTACTGAGTGCACTATATTTTTTAAACTCCAATTAATTAAAAAACTTCCCATGTATAACTGAATTTTTTTATGTTCACACACCTGGGCAGGTAAATACACATATGAGTTAAAATTCAGCATTGCTAGTCTGCGTGAAATATATTGGAACGAGCAAAGCTGCAGGCCATGAATCAGGAAACCATTTTTTTTTCAATAGAAAATTGTGCAACTAGTTTAAAACAAAGTATGTGATTTTCTCAAAACACAACCCTCAAAACCCAACCCCAATGAAAGTCCATGGGGAATACAAGTAAGTTACACTAGGCCTTGGAATGACTATACTAGGCCGTGGTATTTCAAATATGAGTATATTAGGCCTTGTGCCTACTAGTATATTCATATGTGAAATACCACGGCCTAGTATAGTCATAACAAGGCCACAAGGCCTACTCGATTTTGGCAAACTAGTATCTTGTTTCACAAAACTTGACAAGTTTCAACAGTTTGAAAATAGATTCTAGTTGGTAAAACTAGAGTTATTACACTAGGCCTTGTAATGACTATACTAGGCCGTGGTATTTCAAATATGAGTATAGTAGGCCTTGGGGCTAGTAGTATAGTAATATGTGAAATACCACGGCCTAGTATAGTCATACCAAGGCCTTCTGTAATAACTCGATTTTTAACAACTAGCATCTTGTTTCACAAAAAACAAACTGGTGAAACTAGAAAGAAACTTATTTTTTAGACAAGTTTCAACAGTTTGTTTTTCATGAAACCAGATTCTATTTGGTAAAAATAGAGTTATTACACTAGGCCTTGGAATTACTATACTAGGCCGTGGTATTTCAAATATGAGTATAGTAGGCCTTGGTGCTAGTAGTATAGTAATATGTGAAATACCACGGCCTAGTATAGTCATACCAAGGCCTACTGTAATAACTCGATTTTAAACAACTAGCATCTTGTTTCACAAAAAACAAACTGGTGAAACTAGAAAGAAACTTATTTTTTAGACAAGTTTCAACAGTTTGTTTTTCATGAAACCAGATTCTATTTGGTAAAAATAGAGTTATTACACTAGGCCTTGGAATTACTATACTAGGCCGTGGTATTTCAAATATGAGTATAGTAGGCCTTGGGGCTAGTAGTATAGTAATATGTGAAATACCACGGCCTAGTATAGTCATACCAAGGCCTACTGTAATAACTCGATTTTTAACAACTAGCATCTTGTTTCACAAAAAACAAACTGGTGAAACTAGAAAGAAACTTATTTTTTAGACAAGTTTCCACAGTTTGTTTTTCATGAAACCAGATTCTATTTGGTAAAAATAGAGTTATTACACTAGGCCTTGGAATGACTATACTAGTCCATGTTATTTCACATATGACTATACTAGCCCTTGGGTTTGTTTTTAACATGTATTTACCCATCAGTGTGTGTGAGCGGCGCAAACAACATTAATGAAACTTATTAATGGTGAACCACAAATGTAAATTTATTTTTTATCACAAAAATAAAACTAAAAATTATTTTTTACGGCGTTTGGGGGCAGATGGTTTCAATTTGGGGGTGTGCAGGGAATATGCAACACTTGCAGTTGAAGACGGTGTTTGAGGGGAAGGGGCAACAAAACTTGTGGGGGAAGGTAGTCCAGTTAAGGGAATTAAAGTAGGAACACTTGTAGGAGAGGAAATCTGTTCAGGTACATTAGTTGTAATGGCATGTCGCCGTAGGCTTGTGTGCCTGGACCGACTTTGGCCCAATGCCCGCCTTGATTGATTTCGCCTTGAAGTAGGGGCAAATATGGAATGCAGGTCCCCCGTCTGCTGGTATGGCTGCTGCTGCTGAGGTGGTGGCTGCTGCTGAGGTGGCGGCTGCTGCTGAGGTGGCTGCTGCTGCTGAGGTGGCGGCTGCTGCTGAGGTGGCTGCTGCTGCTGAGGTGGCGGCTGCTGCTGAGGTGGCTGCTGCTGCTGAGGTGGTTGCTGCTGCTGCTGAGGTGGCGGCTGCTGCTGAGGTGGCGGCTGCTGCTGAGGTGGCTGCTGCTGCTGAGGTGGCTGCTGCTGCTCTTCGTTGTCAGTGCTCGTCCTTGCAGGAGGACTGGTGGCGGCAGTGATGGTCCAGGTTTGCAGAGTGGTGGTGGCAGGGCTACTACATGTTGTTGTAGCGGCAGGGCTGTTCCATGTTTGCCTAGTGGTGGCTGAGCTCCACGCATGCATGGGATTGGCGGTGGTGCTCCAGACAGGAGCAGCGCTTGCCATGGTGGTGTCGGTGAAGTGACCAGCTGCACTCAGACTTGTGGTGGTGTAACGGTGGGTGTCCTGGCTTTGAAGAGAGGTGTCCGTGCAGTGGTATGCAGCACAAGTCGGTAGTGAGGTGAAGCGAGTCAATGGTGGCACAGGTGGAAAGGACACCACTGACTGCTGACCGTACCGATTATGCTGCATAGCCTGCAAGAAAGCATTGTTGCAGGCCTGCAGCACATTCAGCTGTTGATCAGGACTAAGGTGTTCCGCCATGCCCTTTTCAATCTTACTAAAAAAATGGTGTGCTGGTCTGTTGAGGTCGGCCTCCAGACGGTCAAGGCGCTGTTCTACAGAATTGAAGCGGTGTTCAAAGTGGTTAAAACCACGTTCCATCAGTGCAAAACCGCTTTCAACTCTGTCGGACAGTGACTTGAGGCTGGAATTAAATGTCTCGCTCAAATGCATAAACTCGGGCAAGACATTCCTGTCCAAGGCCCTCTGCCGCTGGCGGGTAGTGCCCGCATAACCAGTGGCAGAGACCTGGGACAGGGGAACACCTGATGGCCCAGCTTCCTGGTCACCAGCTGTGTGTGTGTGGGACCTGCAAGGTGCTTCCTGGCTGTCGGATGGCTGGGACGGGTCAGAGGACGTCCGAGGAAGGACCGCTCCAGGGCCAGGTTGCAGGGTGCTGCTCCAGGTGCTGTGGAAGAAAGGAAAATCATTACTACCATGCCTTTACAAGAAGCATCAGCTGTGGATTAGAAAAACACAGATTAATAAAAATAAAAACCCAAAATGTATAACACTTACGATCTTGTGGCAAGGACCGGTCTTAGGAACTGCAACGCGTGATAGTGACGGTATCTAGTTCTGGTCCTTGACGCAGATCCACTGCGAACCTGGCCCTCAGCACGAACATCACTGTTGAAGCGGTCCTTGATCGAACGCCAACGTGTTCGGACTTTGTCCACTGTTGATAAAAAAAAACAGTGCCGTCAAGGACAACAGTCACTGCGTCACAATGTAGCAATACAATACTCAAAGCAGTCACTGTAGACCCCGATGACACTGTTGGGTTTCCTGCTAGAATACACCTAGCACGAAACCCAACAGTGCCGTCAAGGACAACAGTCACTGCGTCACAATGTAGCAATACAATACTCAAAGCAGTCACTGTAGACCATGATGACACTGTTGGGTTTCCTGCTAGAATACGCCTAGCACGAAACCCAACAGTGCCGTCAAGGACAACAGTCACTGCGGCACAATGTAGCAATACAATACTCAAAGCAGTCACTGTAAACCCCGATGACACTGTTGGGTTTCCTGCTAGAATACACCTAGCACGAAACCCAACAGTGCCGTCAAGGACAACAGTCACTGCGTCACAATGTAGCAATACAATACTCAAAGCAGTCACTGTAGACCACGATGACACTGTTGGGTTTCCTGCTAGAATACGCCTAGCACGAAACCCAACAGTGCTGTCAAGGACAACAGTCACTGCGGCACAATGTAGCAATACAATACTCAAAGCAGTCACTGTAGACCCCGATGACACTGTTGGGTTTCCTGCTAGAATACACCTAGCACGAAACCCAACAGTGCCGTCAAGGACAACAGTCACTGCGTCACAATGTAGCAATACAATACTCAAAGCAGTCACTGTAGACCACGATGACACTGTTGGGGTTCCTGCTAGAATACGCCTAGCACGAAACCCAACAGTGCCGTCAAGGACAACAGTCACTGCGTCACAATGTAGCAATACAATACTCAAAGCAGTCACTGTAGACCACGATGACACTGTTGGGTTTCCTGCTAGAATACGCCTAGCACGAAACCCAACAGTGCCGTCAAGGACAACAGTCACTGCGGCACAATACAGAGCAGGGAAATACTCACTAAACGCCTTTTTGGCGGATGCTGTGGCGCTGTCCCAGCCATCCATCAACGCTGCGGCCACCTCATTCCATAGCCGCCGGGTCACCACATTGTCCTTGTACAGCCGGTCACGGCTGTCCCACAACGGCGAACGCTCCTGGACCAGGCTGATGAGCTGCTCATTATCCAGGTACACGTCTTCATCTCGTTGTGGAACCTAGACAAAACACATTCATTAGAATAATCCAATTTAAATTGAATAAAAAGTTACAAAAAAAGAAACATAAAAAAGAGTAAAAATAGAAGATAAAAAATAAAGAACATTACAAATCATTTGATACTTACATTCCGTATCACCACCGGGACTTGGCTTCGCTGCTCCTGCTCTTCGCCCTCACTAGTCCCGTCCACAGAAGAGGATGATGACGATGTCTTAAAAAAGTTGAAAAAAACGTAAGAGATTTGGAGAAGCAGCAGATATACTTACCAGATGCACAAAAATAATCACCTCACGGTCTGCTTGCGCCAATTCCTGCCGCGATGGGGAATACTCAGATTCTGAAGACATACTGCATGTAAAAATAATAAAAATCATTAGTACATACATTTAAAAGGACAGGCATATAATGTAATATACTCACATTCTTCGCTGATATAATGGGTTCTTGGTTGAATGTCTGCTCTTCAATCTGTCTAGTGTAGTATTGGCAGAGTTTTGGCAGGCACCTCCTTTATATAGACTTTTTTTTTTTGACTTTAGAAGATTCTAACTAGGATAAAAAGTGGACACCACCCAAAAAACGCAGCGCTAAAAAATCGCATACCTGCGCATGCCAGTGCGCACGTATGCGCATCCATAGGCTATAATGGCCATTTTTAGCGCAAAACATGCGCATACGTGCGCATGCGATTTTTTCAAGGACCAAAAAATGCAACATGCAGCGTCTGGAAAATACCAACGCACACCCCAAAAAAACGCAGCGCATGAAAATCGCATACATGCGCTTACAAGCGCGCAGGTATGCGCACCCATGTTAAATATAGGGGAAAAATCGCATGCGCACGTATGCGTTTTTTTCCAGCGCTAAAAAACGCAAATGTGAAACCAGCCTTAGAAAGGTTTTAAACCCAATGGGCATTTTTATTACAAAAACACACATTACAATTCTGTGTACTGTGGGGTGGAAATACTGCTGGAGGGGCTGCGGGACACTTCGACACTGGGTGTGTGGAGAGAGGACTGGGATCTTGGTGGGGAAGGAACAGTTAGAGGTGAAGGTGTGGAAAAACTACAGAATGGGTGGACATGTGGGAAGCAGAAGAGGTGATGGGTGGTGGAGTGGAGGGTTGGGCAGGGACTGTAGGAGCAGATGATGTTGATGGAAAGTTGTATGGGGAAGGAGTTTGGTACGGGGAAGGAGTTTGGTACGGGGAAGGAGTTTGGTACGGGGCAGGTTGCTGGAAGTGGGGAGATGACTGGTACTGGGGAGGTTGCTGGTACTGGGGAGGTTGCTGGTACTGGGCAGGTTGCTGGTATGTAGTAGGAGGGGGAGGATGAAAAGTGGCTGGAGGGGGTGCAGATGTAATAGGAGGGGGAGGATGGAAAGTGGCTGGAGGGGGTGCAGGTGGAGGAACTACAGTGGTGGGAGGTGGAGGTTGGGAGGTAACCTGCTGTAGAGCACCGTGGCACGAATGCATTACATGCATCTGCTGGGCAGGAGAGAGCGTTTCCATGCGCTCCACAACAGACCTGAAAAAGGTGTGGTTTGGCGAAGATCTTGCTTCTGAATGCATGGTTTGCAGAAGTGTCTTCACCTCCAGAATGCTGGAGTTGATCTGCTGAAAGCCTGCGGAGATTTGCTCTGACAAGACTTTGAGACAGTTCTGGAAAGATGCATTCAGATGCAATAACTCTTGCGCATAACTCTTTTCCTGACCCCTCTGCCGCTGTCGCCCAGTACCCGCAGGTGTACTAGAGGCGGCAGGGGCAGAAGGGTGGGGTAAAGGGAAAGCGATCTCCTCACCAGCAGCTTCATGTAATGTAGGTGGCCACGATGCTCCTGTGCTGGTGGATGGGACAGATGGGTCGAATGTGTGGGAAGGCAGGGAAGGTGCAGATGTACCGGGGCGGTCGAAGTGTCCCTCGGTGCCGGTCTCCTCAGGGATCGCCTCAGAAGGGTCCAATCGTGCAGGCTCCCAAGTGCTGCTCACCGTGCTGTGGAATAAAGAGAAAAAAAAACAATTAAAATACTGACATGGTATGGCCCTGGCTGAAAAAAAAAAGTTACATCTAACATTTTTTTCACATGTGGTGTGTAATATTTACCTTCTGGTGAGCATTGTTTCCCGGAGGAACGACAGGGCTTGTGCGTACTTGTACTTGCTCCTGCGTCCTCCAGATCCACTCGGGGCCCGCATCTCTTTATTGAACTCCTTCTTGAAACGATCCCTCACAGACCGCCACCGATTCACAATTCTGTTCCCTGAAACGAGAAAGGAGTGGTTAGTATACAACATCAGTGTTTCACAAACTCCAGTCCTCATGGTCCCCAGGGGTCATGTTTTCAGGATTTCAATAGTAAATAGAAATCCTGAACACATGATCCGTGGGGACCACGAGGACTGGAGTTCGGGAAACACTGGTTTACATCAAGCAACCGTTACTGTATATACTTACGCTCTTTAATCTGGTCCCGAGCTTCGAGGTCCTCCCAGCGGCCCACAAGGAGAGAACAGATTTCCTCCCAGAGTCGTCGGGTAATGATCAGGTCAGCGTGGCGGCGGTCAGCCATATTCCAGAGCGGCTCCCTTTCTCTGACGAGATCGATGAGGCGGTCCACATCAATCCCTCCATCCTCACCGTCAGAGTCGGGAGCACGCTGTGAAGGCTGTTAAAGAAAAAGACAAAAATAACATAATTAGCCTCCACAAAAGAAATGAAATAAAAAGTGCAAAAAAACAAAGCAAAAATATTTATACTTACACGCTGGTGACCGCCGCGTTGCTGTCGCCGACGACCCTGGGAGGCACTGCGAGGACCTCTTGGCCGGGCACCAGATTGGGAAGACTAGAGAAGAAAACAAAAAATGTTATGAGTTTGGATGTAGGCATTTGTTTGCTGTGTGTGGTCTGCAGAACATTGTTTTCTATGTGTTGTGTGTAGTGTGATGTTGTGTTTCTGCGTTTGATGCAAAAACTTACGAATTGTGAGCCCACTCCAAGCGTCTGTCCACCCCTTCCTTCTTCTTCTGGGAGCTCCTCTTCATCTTGTGATTCCTGTTTTGAAATAAAAGGCAATGAATAGACATATATTACAGAGATGATGGATTTTGGAAGTAAAAACTTACCGTCAAACGCTGACGATGCAAGGGAGGGCTCCCAGAAGAAGATGTGCTGTCCTGTTGATGGCCAGACTCCATGGCTGTGGGTATTGCTGCTGCCAGTGATGCCATTTCTGCTGCTGCTGCTGCTGCTGCTGCATCTCTTTGGCGGCTGTTGAATAAAGAGAAACAAAGGGCCAATGAATATCTTGATATTCCATGGCCCTAGTTTGGAGGAATGGGGGATTTGATAATTACCGTCTCTCATCTGCTTCTGGACTCCCCTCCCGTTCAGCATGCTGCTCCATTTGGGGTGGTGCTGATGGTGCTGCTGCTGCATCTCTTTGGCGGCTGTTGAATAAAGAGAAACAAAGGGCCAATGAATATCTTGATATTCCATGGCCCTAGTTTGGAGGAATGGGGGATTTGATAATTACCGTCTCTCATCTGCTGCTGGCCTCCCCTCCTCAGCATGTTCTATTTGCTGCTCCATTTGGGGTGGTGGTGGTGCTGATGGTGCTGCAGTGGTCTCCTGCCTTCTCCTGCTTCGCTTGGTTGCTTTCTTGGGTGGCATGTTGGGTGTGGCTGTGGGTCCCACTGTCTTGCTTTTATATATGTCTTGTGGGCAGAGCTACTGAGCATGCTCAGACCAAAAAACCGGATCCGGCCGCCGGATCCGGCTTTCGCCGGATCCGGCGCATTGCGGCGCTCATAGGCTTTCATTGTGTGAAAAAGCCGGACGCGCCGGATCCGGCGTGTCCGGCTTTTTCGCCGGAGACAAAAAACGTTACATTAGACGTTTTTTCCAGACGCCGGATCGCGACACATTGCGACACATTGCCGGATCCGGCAAAAACCGGATGAAACGCATGGCCATCCGGCGCGATCCGGCGCAAATGCAAGTCAATGGGGGTGAAACCGGATCCGGCATTGCATTTCGCCGGATCCGGTTTCTGTCAAAAGCGCCGGATCGCGCCTGACGGCGAAAACCTGATGTGTGAAAGAGGCCTAAGCTGCGCGCAGCGCTTAGAAACCCGATGTGTACCTTAGTTACCAGCGAGCTGGTGCAGGGAGCTGGTAACCAAGGTACACATCGGGTTACATCGGGTTTCTATGTTACAAAGCTGCTTATTTCTGTTTATTTGCATGTGTACTATTGATTTATGAAATAAAAATTAAAATGGTGGTTACTCTTTAAGGAATGAGAGGAACAGAAACCGCTATCTGCTGACTGGACATTACTTCATGAAAATTGTGCTGCCTTCAAGGTGCCCAAATCAAAGATGTGTCTGATAGGGTATTGAGATTCTTCAGTGCTATAGATAACTACCAATGGCCATTAGTACACGTAAGAACAAGCTACCCACCTGGAAACTACTGTATATAGAACGACTTTGAAAACTTTGAATGGAAAGAGAGGGAACTGTTAGCACATCTTCTCATCCATCCTCACAGTAGGTGGACATGGACAAAGGAGATTGACCAGGATTTTACAGGTGAACAACATAGCCATCACTGAAACTTGGTGATGTGATACACATACTTGGAATTCAAACCTTGAAGGCTATTATTTATTTATTAGAAGCAGGATTAACAAGAAGGCAAGAGGTATTGCATTGTATGTTGAGAAAATGTAAATCTCCACAGAAACTGGGTAAGAATTCAAGGAGATAAGTACAGAAAGGACAGTATTGTAGGTGTTTCCTAAAGGCTACCTGGACAGGCTGAAGATATGGATGAACTATTTTACATATCAGATGTCTTTGTTCTAAAGAAAAGTATGACATAGCGATTGTGGGAGTTTTTAACTATCCAGATATTTGTTGGGGATTGCTCTCAGGCAAAAGTACTGGGGCCAGAAAATTCTTATCTTCTCTGGCTGACAAATTTATCTTTCAAAAGGTAGAAGAGAGAACAAGAGGATCTGCAATCTTGAACCTAATTCTTACCAATACAGAGGAAAAGATTGACAAAGTAAAGGTGGCTGGAAACTTAGAGGGCAGCGATCACGTTATCCTTAAATTTTGGATTACAAGAGGAAGAAGACCAGCGATGACTCAGACTTTAGGTGTTGACTTCAGAAAGGCAGATGTTACTGGAATCAGAAAGAGGATAGGAAAGGTCTAATGACTGGATGTTCTAAAGGACAGAAATATCCAAGAAGGATGGCAGATTTTGCTAAATCAAATTCTTACTGCACAGTCAGTAACAAGAAGTGGACTGCTGCTGGAGTCATTGCTGCAAGAGCCACCACACACAAGGGTATCCAAGACATGGGCTACAAGTGACGCATTCCTTGTGTCAAGCCAGTCACGACCAATAGACAACGCCAGAAGCATCTTACCTGGGCCAAGGAGAAAAAGAATTGCACTGTTGCTCAGTGGTCTAAGGCTGGTTTCACATTTGCGTCTGTGCACTCAGCGTTTTATCTGCATAGATTCGCATTCATCATGCGTAAATATATTTAACATGGTGTATGCAGGGACATGTGCTTGCATGCATTCGCTTGCGGGGTCCGGCGAATGCAACATGTTGCTTTTTTTGAGTCGTCAAAAATCCTTCAAATATGCGCAGGCATGCGCATGCGGATAAGTGTGTAAAAAAAAGCATTACTTTCCATGGGAAAGCATGTGTACGCAATAACTTGCGTACGCTTGCATTCGATACGTATGCATTATTCAGAATCAGCAGGTCCAGGAACTGGTTTATTCCACCCCCAAAGCAAAGCTGTATAAAAAGAGGGGTGGCACTGGAAGTACAATACTCTCAAGCCTCTGGAAGCAATTGTTACTGCTTTGCTGCTCTGAAGACTGCTTTGCTGATCTGAAAACTCTGGATTTCACTCAGGATGTGAGCACAGAAGCTATAAAAATGTCTGTCTTTCTCTCACTGCAGTCTGTACTCACTTCTGTCTCTCTTGCATCATTCCTCATCAAAGATGTCCTCCAGTGAAGAGCATACCTCCCAGAACAGACAGGAGACTGATGAAGTGAGTATATTTGCTACTGATTGGTAAGTATTCACTGTCAATATGACACAAGTGGTAAAATCATGTGTTTTTTTCACAAAACAGTTCCAGTGCGGCAGAGCAGGAGCCGACTCAGGCCCAAGTTCAGGTGGAAAGACAGCGTGTAAGTATTCTTGCCTGTTTTTGTTTTGTTTTATCTTTACAACTATATTAATGTTTCTTTGATTTCTAGGTTCCACATCGTGAAACCACCATTGACAACAACCTCCTAATAACATTGGTGCAGGAGCGAGTTCCGTTGTGGGACACCCAGGATCGGCTGCACTCGGATGCTGTGGTCATTCGGCGGCTATGGAATGAAGTGGCCAGATCGCTGTTGGATGATTGGGACCATGCCACGCCACAAGTTAGAAAGGATTTTTGTAAGTATTGCAATGTGGTCTGATGTGGCAGTGAATCTGTGGGGCATTGTTTACAATTTTATTTTTTTCCTCATTCACAGTGAAGAGTCAAAGTCCGGTGGCGTTCGATGAAGGATCGCTTCAATAAGGACATGAGAGAGGAGAGTCGGGTTCGAAGTGGTTCTGCTCAAACTATTTCAAAATACAAGTACCATTGTAGTTTCTCCTTCCTGAGGCCGGCGGTTGGTCATCAAACGTAAGTATTTTTGTGTTGTATTCCATGGTATAATATCTACATTTTTCTTTCCCACAGGATATGTTAGTGTGGCCGCCCTGAGGGTTCAGTTGCCACAGAGGTACTGCACCTCCTCCTGAGGTGTGGTGCCCCACCATCCAAGTAAGTTGGAGGCTCCTGACCATGCTTCAACACCTGCACCCATCATCACAAAGTAGTGTAGCAAAGCCACATTGCAGCTCCCTGCTTGGAGTGTAGCAGAGCACCTTTGGTGGCTCCCTGCTTGGAACATGAAATGTGCTGGGAGACAGGTGGAGTTAAAATACATAAAAGAGCAGGAAGGTTTAGGATTTCAGTTCAGAGTCCAGTGGTCAGTAGAGTGGAGTAGAGTGTGGAGGAGAGAAGATCCCTGGGAGAGAGAGGGATGGAGGAAGGAAGTGCTGCAGCAGATCAAAGTGATCTGGGTCTGCTGGCATGAGAAAGGAAAGAAAGAGAGACAGACATTGAAGAGAAAGCTGATCTTCCATACGGAAAGACTAGTAAGGAACGGAGGAGTAAAAGGGAACAGAGGACGTGAGTTAGGAGAGAACCCCGCCTAGAAGTTCTAAGCGCAAGGCCGGGGCCCGGTCCTCGAGGTTGTATGGATACTAAGGGTCCTACAGCAGACACCGGAGGAGTAGTGGGCTGTAAATGCACTACTCCCATCTAAGACTTGAGGGCACAACAGCAACCTTAGGAGTAAGGAGTCCCCAAAGCAGGCTACAGCTGTCTGCCGTACAAGTATAGTTCTTGGGAACATCTGACAGGAGTAACTCCAGTGTAACTCAGTACTGGGAGTACTTCACTCAAAGGCGCTATAGAGGAGACGTTCAGATGGCACATGTTGGCGGAGTGTTGGAAGGGAGCAATCCACCTTGCTTGGAGGTTGACTGGGCCCCTGACCTGGAGGACACAGCACGGAGGCAGGCACCTGTACGTACTACAGACTGTGAGTAAAGCTTTGGAACTACAAGCCCTTGTGTCCTCCTCTCATTCCGACGCCAACATCCTCAACACTGCTACAACATTTCTGCACCATCCACGTCTCCCCACTATTATCTCCTTTTTACACTGCCCTGGGACTACAGCTGTTCTGGAAATATATATGTATATTTCATATAGATCTCACTTGCATGCTATATACTTCATATACTCATATATACACTCTATATTCATATATATGCTCGCTTAGAGATATAATCATAGCTGTCTTGAACTTTGTAACTAGTTACTGGAGCTGACCGGACCCCATGAAGTCTGTCTGGACGAACAACGTGATAGCATTGTCTTATGACTTGAGAAATATCTAGCAGACATAGGGAATGAGGAAGTAAGGCCAGATGTGCCAGCCGATACCAGAACATGTTGACACTGCAGAAAAATATGATAAAATGAAAACCTGGCACTCAACTTAATGCTTGGTGAGGCAGTTTATTGTAGTACCAGAAAACGTTTCGGTCAATATAGACCTTCATCAGTTACGTGCTAGTATGTTTGAAAGTAGCTTGAAGGAGGGCGCTTTTTATGTGGTGTTTACCCACGTCCAGGAGGACCAGGCTGCGCTGATATTTTCAACTATTAAGATTATCCTGCGTTACAGCAGCATTCTGACCATTTGATTACTGGCGTTATCAGTGAATAACATAAAAAGCGCCCTCCTTCAAGATACTTTCAAACATACTAGCACGTAACTGATGAAGGTCTATATTGACCGAAACGTTTTCTGGTACTACAATAAACTGCCTCACCAAGCATTAAGTTGAGTGCCAGGTTTTCATTTTATCATATATGGTTTGGGAACCTAACTTGGCACCACTACAGTAGTGCACACGGTGTTTTCTACTGCAGAAAAATAGGCCGTAAATTATACTGCTAGAATCAGCTTTTTTGGGTAAACTCTTCCATATATGTTCATGTATTCAAACTGATCAATTAAACTAGAAGTTCAGCCTTTATGTTAATCAGATAACCTCCCTTTCCTACATGTATCCATAAATATAGGTATGCTTAATAAAGCTACAGAGCATTGAAAGAATCGATTGCTGTCTCTGTGTACAGTTCTTTTCTACCAGTTGAGCGCTCAATAAGACTCTGTCTAATTTGGGCAGGCCACAGTACACACAGGGGTAAATCTACCCATATAAATTTCTACATCACAGCTCCGCCTATGGGGAGCTTTAACACCTTTGCTGCACCACAGCACCAGACTCAGAGGATCTGCATGCAACGTTGGCCTAACACCTCAGTTACCGAACACCACAGGTGGCGTCACGAACTATTCATCTAATCCATTGCATTTCCACCATTCAATCTCCCCTATTATTTGGGCGCCCAGGGCCACAGACCGGGTCACTGCTACCATGACACATCCCGCTGATACCGGCCCAGTACCGAGTACCCCACAGCCCTGGGAGGGCGACCCTTTGGCGCTTTAATTTTTTTTTTTGTAGTAATTAGTGTTGAGCGATACCATCCGATATCGTGAAATATCTGATAGGATTGGATCGGACCGATACCCAAAAAGTATCGGATATCGCTGATTCCGATACCGGAAACCAATGCAAGTCAATGGGACAGAAATATCGGAATTAAAATGAACCCTTTCTTTCCTTGTAGGTTAATTCTACATGAAGAAAAACAACTAATAATAATGTAGAATGTATTGGGGGAGGTGGAGGAGACATTAAAGGCATAGAGGTTTAGCCCATTCAAATGGAATAGCAGGTTTTTTGTTTTTTTTAAAGACGTTCGGAGTAACAAAGATATTGACTATGTTAACTTTTTTATATTTTGTCAGATATGTATGTTTCACTACTTCCATGCTCTTCACCTTCTTTTTTACTTCTCCCACACTTTCTCCTTCATGATCCTCAGCAGCAGCAGCAGCAGCATCTTTTTCATCAACTTCTTCTTCACCTTCTTCTTATTATTCTTATTTTTTACATTCTTCATATTCTTCTTATTCAACTATTATTCTTCTTCATATTCTACTTCTTCATCTTCTTCCTATTCTTCTTCTTCATCAAATTCTTATTTGTGACAGGCATTCCTGTAGTTGTTATCTATAAAAGTTTGAAGATTACACCTTCTGTTCTGCCTGTCACAAAAGATTTACAACAGGATTTGTCTGCTTTCACTTTGGCCTGCAGCAGCAGGCATTTTCCAGGGGCACCACGAGGAAGAAAGGACTCACCCCCATACACTGCTTAGTCTTCTTCTGCTTATAATTTAGATAATATTTTTTGCTCTGATTTTTAGTCTTATGCTTAATGTTCTTCTGCTTTTTGTTCTTCTGCTTCTTGGTCTTATGCTTCTTGATCTTCTGCTTCTTGATCTTCTGTCTCTTGTTGTTCTGTATCTTGGTGGTTGTCTTCATGTTCTTTGTCCTCTTGGTCATCTTCTTCAGGGTCATCTTTTTGGTATTCTTCGGGGTGGTCTTCTGGGTCGTCGTCTTCAGGGTCGTCATCAGGGAGATCCAGAGTGATAACCAAAAGCCATTTCCGAAAGCTTGAACTTGGAAATGCAGCAGAAGGTACAAGAAGGCTGAGGAACTGCCGAGAACCAGCTGACGGTACTGGAACCCGGATGGGTAGCAGAAAGAACAAGAGCCAATGACACTACCGAGGACCAGCTGATGGTACTGGAACCCGGTTAATAAGCAGGAGGTACCTGTGCTAGAAAGCATTACCAAGGACCAGCAGACGTTGCTGGAACTCAGATACCGAGAAGGAGGCACCTAAGCCAAAGGCACTGCTGAGAACCAGCTGACCCTGCTGGAATCCGGATGGGTAGCAGAAGCTGCAAGACCCAATGGAACTATGGAACTAGTGAGGACCAGCTGACGGTGCTGGAACCCGGAGGGGCAGCAGAAGGAACAAGAGCCAATGGCACTACCGAGGACCAGCTGACGGTGCTGGTACCCGGTTACTAAGCAGGAGGTACATGAGCTAGAAAGCACAACCAAGGACCAGCAGACATTGCTGGAACTCAGATACCGAGAAGAAGGCACCTAAGCCAAAGGCACTGCCAAGAACCAGCTGACGGTGCTGGAACCCGGATGGGTAGCAGAAGCTGCATGAGCCAATGGAACAAGCGAGGACCAGCTGACAGTGCTGGAACCCAGAGGGGCAGCAGAAGGAACAAGAGCCAATGGCACTTCCGAGGACCAGCTGACGGTGCTGGAAACCGGTTACTAAGCAGGAGGTACCTGTGCTACAAAGCACTACCAAGGACCAGCAGACGTTGCTGGAACTCGGATACCGAGAAGGAGGCACCTCAGCCAAAGGCACTGCCGAGAGCCAGCTGACGGTGCTGGAACCCGGATGGGTAGCAGAAGGTACCCATGAAAAACAAAGTTGCAAGGCCGCGAGCCGGCCACAGTTACCGAAACCCAGTCCTACACAGGGTGCTTGTCCTATTGGCGGAACCAGCCTTTGTTGCCAGATCCCGCAGCCCACATAGGAAGCCCATAAACTGCAGGCACCATAGACTCGGCTAACCCGACCGCAAAACGACAGGACAACGTATTGGTGGCAAAGTGACATTGACACTACCCGGAAACAGCAAGCATGCTGGAACAAGGCTGGGCAGGAGGGAGTACCTGTGCCAAAGACACTGCCGGGAAACAGCTGGTGGTGCTGGAACCCAGGGAAAATACTACAAACAGAGTGGTAGACAGAGGCGTAATTGGAGCAAGTTTAAAATCTGTAATTGTGTGAGTGTGGACAGAGCAGGAGAAATTGCCGGACACACAGCTGGGGATCAGATGACATTTCTGAACCCCAATAACAATGGAGCATATGTTGACTGTGCAGACGGCACTTCCGAGCAACAACTGGCGATGTTGGAGCCCAGGGTCAATCAGGGTGTAGGCTGAGGCCTAATTTCATCAAGTTTAATATCTGTTGTAGACTACTACTGATTTTAAACGTGCTCCAATTAGGCCTCTGGCTCCACTCTGTCTCTAGTATTTACCCTGGCCTCCAACACCGCCAGTTGCTGCTCAGAAGTGGGAATGTGGACTGAGCAGGAGACATTGCCGGACACACATCAGGGGATCAGCTGACGTTACTGAATCCCAGTAACACAGGAACAAGTGTTGATTGTGCAGACGGCACATCTGAGTAGCAACTGGCGGTGTTGGAGGCCAGGGTAAATACCAGAGACAGAGTGGAGCCAGAGGCCTAATTTGAGCACGTTTGAAATCAGTAGTAGTGTGAATGTGGAGGCAGCAGTAGACATTGCCAGACACACAGCAGGGGAGCAGCTGGTGTTACTGACCCCCACTAACACAGGAGCTAGTGTTTTTCTCTGTGCAGATGGCACTTCTGAGCAACAACTGGCGGTGTTGGAGCCCAGGGTCATTCGTAGAGTAGGCTGAGGCCTACTTGGAGCAAGTGTAAAATCTGATGTAGTTTGAATGTGGAGGGAGCAGGAGATATTGCCGGACACACAGCAGGGGAGCAGCTGTCATTACTGAACCCCACTAACACAGGGGCTAGTGTTTTTCTCTGTGCAAACAGCCCGTCTGAGCAGCAACTGGCGGTGTTGGAGCCCAGGTTCAATCAGGGTTTAGGCTGAGGCCTAATTGGAGCAAGTTTTATATCTGATGTAGTTTGAATGTGGAGGCAGCAGGAGACTGTGCCGGATACACAGCAGGGGAGCAGCTGGCATTACTGAACCCCATTAACACAGGAGCTAGTGTTTTTCTCTGTGCAGACGGCACTTCTGAGCAACAACTGGCGGTGTTGGAGCCCAGGGATTACAGTTCAGGAGGCAGAAACATGAACACAACAGGAGACCTGGATACTGTTGCCAACCAATTATTTATTCTGGAAGAGGACTGGCAAATTCCTGTGAGATCCAGGCCTTGTTCATTTTCAGAAAAGTAAGCCGGTCAACGCTATCGGAGGACAGTCGCGTGCGATGGTCTGTTAGTACACCACCTGCGGCACTAAAGACGCGTTCCGATAATGCACTAGCAGCAGGGCAAGCCAGCACCTCCAATGCATACTGGCTAAGCTCTGGCCATGTATCCAGCTTAGAGACCCAAAACTTGAAGGGAGAAGAGCCGCCTGGGAGTACACTGACAGGCCAAGACATGTAGTCGCTCACCATCTGACGGAAATGTTGCCTCCTGCTGACTGGAGCCGTCTGTGATGGTGTAGACATTTGTGGCGGGCACACAAAACTTTGCCACATTTGGGCCATACTGGTCTTGCCTTGTGCTGAGGCGCTGCCTCTGCTCCCTCTTTGTGCAGAGCTTCCTCCACTGCCTCGACGCACAGAGCTGCTTTGTAAAGCACTAGCAGCACTGCTCTCGGGTGGAATGGAGAACATGATGGAATGCACCAGTGTGTCTTGGTACTCCGCATTTTACGCTCCCGGTGCAACGGTGTTATGAGCCTTTGTAAGTTGTCCCGGTAGCGAGGATCTAGGAGGGTGTACACCCAATAATCAGCCGTGTTGAGAATGTGGGCGATGCGGCGGTCGTTTCTCAGGCACTGCAGCATGAAATCAACCATGTGCTGCAGACTCCAACTGCCCAAGAAACGCTGTCCCCTACTTGAGGCGTCATCTGTGCCTGCTCTGCATCACCCCACCCTCGCTCTACATACTAACTACTAGAGCATTGTGTACCTCCCTACTCTGGAGAGATGTCTTCCTCCACCATTGGCTCCTCCTCATCCTCCTCACAAAGTGTACCCTGCCTAGGCCTTTGTGAGGAACCACGTAGCGCAGACTGTCCAGAAGCAGATGGCATTTGTGACTCCTCATCCTCCACCTCTTCCAAAACCTCCTGCCTTAGTGCTTGCAGTGTTTTTTGAAGCAGATAAGGGGGACAGTCATGCTGACTAGTGCGTCATCTGCACTTGCCATCCACGTGGAATCATCGAAGGCACGCAAAACAAGGCAGATGTCCGTCATAGAGGCACACTCAGTGGTGCTGAAGTGTGACCGGCGCACAGTGCGACTTGTTTGCGCCTGATGCAGCTGGTACTCCATGACTGCTGCCAGCTGCTCACACAACCGCTCCAACATGTGTAACCTTGAATTCCACCTGGTGGGTAGGTCACATATGATGCGATGTTCCAGAAGGTGTAATCGGCGCTCCAGAACTGCAATGCGCGATCTTGCCGTGCTGGAACGCCGCAAGTGAGCGCACTCTATGTGGACCTTGTGCAGCAGTGCATCAAGATCCGGATAGTCCCTCAGAAAGCTCTGTACAACCAAGTTGAGCACATGTGCCAGACATGGGATTTGAGTGAGGTTGCCTAGGCCCAGAGCTGCCACCAGATTTCGGCCATTGTCACACACTACCAAGCCTGGCTGGAGATTCGCTGGCAGAAACCACACTTCGCTCTCCTGCTTGATGGCATTCCAGACCTCCTGTGCTGTGTGGCTTCGATTCCCCAAAGAAATTAATTTCAGTATGGCCTGTTGACGTTTGGCCATGGCTGTGCTCATATCGGTCGTAACAGGCTCCTGCAGCGCTGATTCTGAGGAACTGGAGTATGAGGAGGAGTCAATGTGTACAGACAGGATTCCTGCAATCCTTGGAGTTGGTAGAACACGTACAGCGCCACTCTCAAGATCTGTACCCGGCTCCACAACATTGACCCAATGGGCAGTGAGGGAAAGGTATCGTCCCTGTCCATGGTTACTGGTCCACGCATCGGTGGTCAGGTGGACCTTGCTACTGATGGCGTTTAGTAGCGCATCTTTAATTTTTATCTCCACATGCTTTTGCAGGGCAGGGATGGCTTGCCTGCTGAAATAAAAGCGGCTGGGCACGGTGTATTGTTGGACTGCCAATGCCATGAAGTTCCGGAAGCTGTTAGTCTCCACCAGCCTGAATGAGAGCATTTCAAGGGCCAGTAATTTGGCAATGCCAGCATTCAGAGCCTGTGCTCGGGGATGGTTTGCCGAGTATGACCGCCTTTTCTCCCATGCCTGTGCTACCGATGGCTGTAGAGTGGCCTGGGAGTGTGAGGATGAACGGGAACGTGGTGCTGTGGGTGGAATGTCACTGGGTCTCTGGACAACAGTGCCAGAGGTTCTTCCATGGCGATCCTGTGAGGAAGCCGAACCAGCTGTGTGTGAGCTGGAGGAAGAAGCTACAACTCGAGCTGAAGAGGTAGTAGGTGGTGCTGTAGGTTGGCCTAGGTCTTCAGTGTGTCTCTGCAACTCCACCACGTGCTTGGTCCGCACATGTTTCCACATATTTGTAGTATTGAGGTTGCTGACATTTTTCCCTCTTTTGACTTTCTGATGATACAGCTTGCATTTGGCAAAGCAAATGTCATCTGCAACTGTGTCAAAAAAGGACCACGCACTGCAAGTCTTGGGAGCGCCCGTTTTGGCTTTTGAAAGAGGAATGCTCCTAACGGGTGCCGAAGTGGAGGCTACAGGCAACCAAGTCTGCCCCCTCCCTCTCCCTCCTGTTTTGGCCATTCGGGGAATCTCTTCCTCAGAGCTGCTCCGACCACCTTCCTGTTCCTCACGCCATGATGGGTCAAGGACCTCATCATCTACACTCCCCTCTTCAAACACCTGCTTCTCCTGTGGAGTCTCGCCAGCACCGTACGCACCAGAAAGTGGCACCTGAGTCTCGTCATCATCTGATGCGTATTGAGGTGTGCTGATCATAGGCACTGGCACATCTGCCTCTTCAGATTCAGAGGGACAAAGCAGTTGCGCATCATTGCATACTCTCTCTTTTTCACATTCTTGAATTCTGCTTGGCTGGCCCCCTCTTTCCAAGCCAACAGATTCAGAGAACAGAAGTAGAGACTGTGATGGCTCCTGTCCATGGCTCTCTGACTGCCTTGGCAATTTGGCAGGTGGTGAAGAGACAGTTGGTTGCTCTTCAATGCTCTGACCCTGAGAGGACGTGGAAGTCATTGAAGTCGATGTGTTAGCTGCCATCCATCTGACAACGGCTTCAATTTGTTCCTCCCGTGGCAGTGGGGTACGGCGAGGTTCTAAAAAGCTGCGCATAAAGGACTGTTGCCTGCTAAAACTGGAGGATGCTGACTCACTGGTGCCTGCAGCAGGCACATAATCCCCACGTCCTCTCCCTGCAGAATCCCCATGTCCTCTCCCTGCTGAAACTCCACACCCATGCCCACGTGCCTTACTCCCTGCCTTCTTCATCTTGGTAGACTGATAAAGATAGGCAGAAAAGTACAAAGGGGGGGCTTAGTGTGCTTATTCCTGAACAGCTGCTAATAGATATAAGAAGCACTAATTTTATAAAGTGTGTAGACTACACTTTAATATGAGCTAATGTAACTTACACAACTGTCAAATGGAGTGTTTGGTGAACTTTATTTTGCTTTTTTTTTTCAAAAAAACAAAAAGGATGTGACAAAGATTTGAAAGCGATATTATCACAAACTTTTGGAGCTATTACAATGCAGGAAGGTAACCTACAATGCAAAAGATGAGGCTCCAAAAAATAGGGTAATACTAATCTGGCTGCGGCTGAAGGGCACAAGCCAGAAAAAAGGCTCCTCTATCTACTCCTATATAGTGTTTGCAACCAACCAATGTAGATGGATACGGATGGATGCACACTAATAGGAGAATGAAAAATGAGCTGCAATAAAACAAAAATATGTATGAGGCAGTGACGCACGCTAAGCGGCCTACAACCAGACGTAGCTATAGGACACACTACTCAGCGTGAGCTGCACTCACACACAGAGACCTCTCAGACAGCCGTGAACAGTGCAGATAAGTGGGCACTAGCACTGAAAAGCTGCAGAAATGCCCCACGGTCTACTCCTATAGTGTTTGCAACCAACGTATATGGATACGGATGGATGCACACTAATAGGAGAATGAAAAATGAGCTGCAATAAAAGAAAAATATGTGTGAGGCAGTGACGCACGCTGAGCGGCCTACAACCAGACATAGCTGCAGGACACACTACTCAGCGTGAGCTGCACTCACACACAGAGACCTCTCAGACAGCCGTGAACAGTGCAGAAAACTGGGCAATAGCACTGAAAGGCTGCAGAGAGGCTCCACTGTCTACTCCTATAGTGTTTGCAACCAACCAAAGTAGATGGATACGGATGGATGCACACTAATAGGAGAATGAAAAATGAGCAGCAAAAAAATAAAAATATGTATGAGGCAGTGACACACGCTGAGCGGCCTACAACCAGACGTGGCTGCAGGACACACTACTCAGCGTGAGCTGCACTCACACAGACCTTGCAGACAGCTGTGAACACTGCTGCAAGGCAAAAGAAAGCTACAGTGGTTGATTATGTAGCCTGGGTAAAGCACAATATGATTTTGAAAATCGCTATCTCTAACTGTCCCTCAGAGTCTTGAACAGCAGCCTGTCCCTAACTGAATTCACAGCAGAGTGAACCCGAAATGGCGGCGGGTTTTATAGTGCATCATGACATCATTTCAGCAGCCAATCACAGCCATGCCATTACTTAACATGCCTACATGCCTAACAGGATGTGCCCACACTTCTGAGGATTGTCATTGGCTGAATCAAATCAAACTGGCTCATAGCATTATGGGAACTTCCGATTCCGGTATTCGATATGCTAAATGTATCGGAACTCAGTATCGGAATTCCGATACCGTGAATATCGGCCGATACCAGATATTTGCGGTATCGGAATGCTCAACACTAGTTACATGTAGAGATGAGCGACTTTGCCTTTTTTCGGGTCGAGTTGGGTTTCATTAAACCCAACTCTCTCAAAAGTCCGGTCAAACGCAATCGGCCGATTATCATGAAAAGTCGAAGGCCGACTGAAACACGAAACCCAATGCAAGTCAATGGGGAACCAAGGTCGGCAGTGAGTGGAGGACAGGAAACACACCTACAGTGCCGATTTTAATGCCAAGAACATCAATTCTTATTACTTAAGCTTGTCATCCTTAATTTACTTTATAATAATAGTTAGGCATTGAAAACTGGGGGTTATTTGGCGTAAGTAGAGGGGAGAGTAGGGCTAGCTCCAGATTTTCGTGGGCCCTGGGCCAAAGAGTGTCACTGGGCTCCTTTAATACATGCCACAATTCATGATCCTCTGATACGGCAGAGAAATAGTGGTATAGTACAATGAAAACTACTTCACTTCTTACATCTCATGACTGATATCCATTTTAAATTCTCCAATACCTCCAAAAACGGACAGTATATTACTCCATACAGTATTATGGCCACCGCATAGTGCGCTATACAGAGTAATGAGGCCCATATATTTCTCCATACAGAATCATTGGTTCCATATAATGTTCCATACAGTATATGATGAGCTCCACATAATGCTACAGCATATGCTGGTCCCCATGGATGAGGCTCCACTGTGTTATGGGCCCAAATAATGCTCAATATATAATGGTCCCCATTTCTAATGCTCCAGTGTATAATGGGCCCTGTAAATGCTGCTCCAGTGTCTGATGTCCACCTTTGAAATGCTCCAGTGTGTGGTGGGCCTCATATATCATTCTCCAGAGTATAGTGCTCCCCAAAAATTGCTGTCCCAACATTGAAAGCAAATAAATAAGTCTCCTCACTAGGGAATCCCTGTACTAATCTGGACTCCTCGTCGTCCCCATCTTCCATCTCACTGCACTTGGACTGTTTAGACAGAGGGCGTACAGACATGATGTCATCGCGCTCTCTGACCAGAATGTCACTGTCAGGAAACGCGGAAGACGTCACGGCGGTAGAGCAGGGAGAGGTAAGTATTTCAACTTTGCAAGTGCTGTGATCCTGAGCAAGCAGGGGGGGCCCACTCATTGGCGATGGCATTGGCACAGGGCCCCTCATAGAATGGCGTTGTGTCTGATGGTGGGTGACGGCCCACCCTCCCACCAGCAGAGACACTTTTGCGTACTATGAGGGGCCCTGTGCCAGTGCCGTCGCTCATGAGTATGCCCCCCCACCTGCTCAAGGAACCTGCACTTTCATCTGCACCTGAGTTTCATCAAGGTCAGGTTCTGGCTGTGTAGAGTGCGAGGGGAATGTAGTGGTCTGGGTCAATGTACCAGCAGAATCATCTAGCAGTGGCTGGGCATCAGTGCACTTGTGGCGCCCCCAGGAGTACGGTCGCCACAGTGGCATTACCTTCCTCCTAGGGAGTGTGATATGCTTGAGAGCAACGAAGGATCTCACTAGCAGTTAAACCAACACACAACACAGTTCCCACTCCAGGCCATCAGGGAGACCTCTGAACCTGACTGCTGAGGAGCTGCTCTCTGTGGTCTGGAGAAGGTAAGTTAGGGCAATCTGTGAAGGGAAGGGGAAGTGTGTGGACATGAGAAAGGGAGCTGGAGGATGAGCAGAGTTAAGGCTCACTTCTAGCTGGAGCGCATGGTCCGGATTCCGGTCTCCGAGTTTGTAGGGACACTGACGGTCCTGCAGCAGAAACCGGAGGAAGTAGCAGCGTAAATGCTCTGTTCCCAACTAAGGCTCGGAGGCCCCAGCAGCGACATGTGTGAGCCAGAAGGAAAAGGCTATGGCTGCCTGCCATACGAGAAAGTTCCAAAAAAGAGTCAACAGGGGGAACTTCAGTGAACTCAGTACAGCAAGTACCTCAGATAAGCGCTAGAACGGAGGCCACACTACCTATCTGCAGAGAGAGAATTCAAAATTTACTTCCAGGCTGACCGACTCCTTCTCCATCTGTACTCTGGGTCCTGGACGGCACTTACCAAGTACAGGTAAAGGAATTGCACGACTGTGTCTGTCATCTTTCTCCTGTCCTGGTGCACGGCTCTGCTACATCCTGCACTGCACCATCTACCAATTTTTTCATCTGACCTGTGACTACGGCCCTACCTGTGCAGGGCTTCTACATCTTAGCTGCACCACAACATCTGTCCCAGAGAAGCGACACTGCAGCGCGGGTCAATCTGATCAGAAACCACAGGTGGCGTCACGTATCATTCACCTATAAACATTATTCACCCCTTTGCATGGACGCCCAGGGCCACGGAATGGGTCATCACCACCAACGTGACACATCCCTCTGAGACACCGGCCCGGTACCGATTAACCCCACTGCCCTGGCTGGCCACCCACACTCCATGTCAGATTCAGGACTGGGGAATTCACGATTTGACTTGATAACCCAGGCATGGTATGATAGAAATAGCTACATGGACTAATGTGAAGTGTGGCCTGCTGCATCATTCACTTTTGGTAGGGGTGAAGGACACAAGGAAAGGGGTTCTTTCTGACCAGGAGCCAGCACTTGACGACTCAGTGCTTGCATTTTTTGAAACTTCAGAAGGGGAGGGCATATTTGCTGGAGTCTGTTTCGGCTATGTAAGCCAAAACCAGTTCCTGATGCTACGGCTTTAAAAGTGGTTAACCTACTCCCAGAAAAGGGAACCTTCGAGGGCTTGTGGAGCCAGACGATGACGCAGGCTCAACACCTCCTGCCTTTGGTGCTTTTGTGCTTTTGCCACTACCAACAGATGCACCACCAACACCACCACCATCAGGACCAGCTGGCAACCCTGGCCCACTTCCATGGCCTCTTCTACCATACTTCCTAATTTTTGTGAAAATGTACCCAAAATACCACCAGCTATACTGTAAAACAAGGTAGAAGGTGTATATAGTATTGGTGAGAATTTGAATCTCACTAGAGATTTGAGGATGCTGAACTATTGTCTCAGGCCCAGTAGAGATTACACCTCAATGTAACAGGCTGAAATTGGATGGTGTATGACAAGGTGGAGGGTGTATATAGTATTGGTGAGAATTTGAATCTCACTAGAGATTTGAGAACGCTGAACTATTGTCTCAGGCCCAGTAGAGATTACACCTCAATGTAACAGGGTGAAATTGGATGGTGTATGACAAGGTGGAAGGTGTATGTAGTATTGGTGAGAATTTGAATCTCACTAGAGATTTGTGGGCGCTGAACTATTGTCTCAGGCCCAGTAGAGATCACACCTCAATGTAACAGGCTGAAATTGGATGGTGTATGACAAGGTGGAGGGTGTATATAGTATTGATGAGAATTTGAATCTCTCTATAGATTTGAGGACGCTGAACTAGTATCTCGGGCCCAATAGAGATTACACCTCAATGTAACAGGCTGAAATTGGATGGTGTATGACAAGGTGGAGGGTGTATATAGTATTGGAGAGAATTTGGATCTCACTAGAGATTTTAGGAGGCTGACAATGATGCTCTCAGTCCAAGTATGGACGCAGGCAGCCTAATAAGCAGGACTGCTGCACACAAAAGGGTGGAAAAATGAACGCTTGGTAACTGTGCAGAAAAGAGGAAGAAAAGTATTTTTGCTTTTAAAAAAGCAGTTTGCACAGCAGTGTGCAAACAGCAATGCAGCTATCTGGGAGCCTTATAAGGCAGCCTAATAACCAACAGAGCTGATGCACAAAAATAAAGCCTCCCCTGTCACTGCACACAAACTGTTGTGTTGTACAGCGGAAATCGCTAATAGCAGAAGCAGTTTTTTGGTTCTTCTTAACTTCCTAATTCTTTCCCTTATTCTGAATCAGCAGCAGCAACCTCTCCCTAAGGCCGGAGTCACAATGGCGAATGAAAAGGAAGAATGCAATGCGATAAAAAATCGCATTGCATTCGAACCCATGTTATTCTATGGGGCAGCTCACATCATGCAATTTTTTATCGCATCCGATCCTCTGACCGAGACAATCGCAGCATGCTGCGATTGTCACCGATTTTCGGATCAGATTCGACAATACAAGTCTATGGGGGCAAGAAAAAATGGGGCTAGAAACGGACCCGATGTGTGACTTGCGATTAAATCGCACCCGGTGTCCTTTATCAAAAGCCGGCAATTCTTTATTCCAATACAGTAAAATCACAGAGACCCATTAAATAAAGAAAAAATGAATAGATCTAGACAAATATATATATATATATGTATATATATGTATATATATATATATATATATTTTATACATGTCATAGAGACACATTTATACATATATTTCTAATTCATACAGTTCATCAAAGCAGAATAGCCGCAGAAACATTTGCCGGCTTTTGGATATTTATTCTCCTGCCCGACATGAAATGACACATGGTTTACATATAGTTAACCATTTCATTTCATGTTTTTTTTGTTATGTCTATCACTAGTAATTAGATGAGTGTTTGTGGGTAAAATTATGGAGTTGTAGGGGTTAATTTAAGGGGTTAATTCGTTGTATTAAATTACGGGGACTCCTGCTGACGTCACTGAGGCTGTATGGAGTCCCCGTAATTTAATACAACGAATTAACCCCTTAAATTAACCCCTACAACTCCATAATTTTACCCACAAACACTCATCTAATTACTAGTGATAGACATAACAAAAAAAACATGAAATTAAATGGTTAACTATATGTAAACCATGTGTCATTTCATGTCGGGCAGGAGAATAAATATCCAAAAGCTGGCAAATGTTTCTGTGGCTATTCTGCTTTGATGAACTGTATGAATTAGAAATATATATATAAATGTGTCTCTATCACATGTATAAAATATATATATATATATATATAAATATATATATATATATGTGTGTCTAGATCTATTAATTTGTTTGTGTGCGGAAACCTGTCATTGGGCTCCATTATATGTCCATTTTGCTATCCTGCGAGAAAATCTCACCAGACGGATGTCAAAAGGATCCTTACATGCGATTAAAATCGCATCAATGAAGAAAAATCGCATCAAAAACGCATCACTGGTTAAGATACCTTTGTGCGATTTCGGACCGTTAAAATGGGACCGATTTTTTATTCATTGTGTGTGACTTCAGCCTAATGCTAAGATCGGCAGAAGTAAGATGGCGGTCGGTGTGCACGCCCTTTTATAGCCCCTGTGACGCCATACAAAGCCAGCCAATCACTTGCATGCCCTTCTCAAAGATGGTGGTGACCGATGCCTATGTCATCCCATTGCCCACAGTGTACGTCCTCCATCATTGGCTGAAAAAGGGCCCTGAAAGCATCATTTGAAACGCGACTTTGGCGCTCGGGTTGCCGACCTCATGGCAGACCTCACGCTATGGTCGGGTTTCGTTTCATGAAAACCGACTTCAGCGAAATTCGCCGACTTTTGAATTTGACCAACCCGTTTCGCTCAACTCTAGTTACATGTAAATTATCATCATACTTGTATGAACACTTTATGGGAAGTAATATAAGCAAACATTAGCTCTGCCGCTGTGATTTTGTATTTCAAAAGTTATGCTATTCGTCGTGCTGCAAAAATAGAGTTAACTTTTTTTCTTTGGGTCAGTAAAAATATGGCAAAGCCTAAGTTCCATAGTTTTACTTATAATTTTTAAGATAAAGAAACAATTGGAAAAATAATCGCTTGATTTGGTGTCGCCATATTCTGAAAGTTATACAATTCTACACCAGCAGAGCTTTTTGTTGGCTTATTTTCTGAGTGGCAAACTATAGTTATTAATGATATCATGTTGTGGTACATGCAATTTTTGGATCACTTTTTATCCCTTTGGGAGGCAAAATTAAAAAAAAAAATATATACATTGTCTACAAGTAGTATTCAACCCCCTGCAGATTTAGCAGGTTTACTCATTCGGAATTAACTTGGCATTGTGACATTTGGACTGTAGATCAGCCTGGAAGTGTGAAATGCACTGCAGCAAAAAAGAATGTTATTTCTTTTATTATTTTTTTTTTTACATTGTGAAAAGTTTATTCAGAGGGTCATTTATTATTCAACCCCTCAAACCACAAGACTTCTGTTTGGTTCCCCTAAAGTATTAAGAAGTATTTCAGGCACTAAGAACAATGAGCTTCACATGTTTGGATTAATTATCTCTTTTTCCAGCCTTTTCTGACTAATTAAGACCCTCCCCAAACTTCTGAACAGCACTCATACTTGGTCAACATGGGAAAGACAAAGGAGCATTCCAAGGCCATCAGAGACAAGATCGTGGAGGGTCACAAGGCTGGCAAGGGGTACAAAACCCTTTCCAAGGAGTTGGGCCTACCTGTCTCCACTGTTGGGAGCATCATCTGGAAGTGGAAGGCTTATGGAACTACTGTTAGCCTTCCACGGCCTGGACAGCCTTTGAAAGTTTCCACCCGTGCCGAGGCCAGGCTTGTCCGAAGAGTCAAGGCTAACCCAAGGACAACAAGGAAGGAGCTCCGGGAAGATCTCATGGCAGTGGGGACATTGGTTTCAGTCAATACCATAAGTAACGTACTCCACCGCAATGGTCTCCGTTCCAGACAAGCCCGTAAGGTACCTTTACTTTCAAAGCGTCATGTCAAGGCTCGTCTACAGTTTGCTCATGATCACTTGGAGGACTCTGAGACAGACTGGTTCAAGGTTCTCTGGTCTGATGAGACCAAGATCGAGATCTTTGGTGCCAACCACACACGTGACGTTTGGAGACTGGATGGCACTGCATACGACCCCAAGAATACCATCCCTACAGTCAAGCATGGTGGTGGCAGCATCATGCTGTGGGGCTGTTTCTCAGCCAAGGGGCCTGGCCATCTTGTCCGCATCCATGGGAAGATGGATAGCACGGCCAACCTGGAGATTTTGGCCAAGAACCTCCGCACCTCCATCATGGATCTTAAGATGGGTCGTCATTTCATCTTCCAACAAGACAACGACCCAAAGCACACAGCCAAGAAAACCAATGCCTGGTTCCAGAGGGAAAAAATCAAGGTGTTGCAGTGGCCTAGTCAGTCTCCTGACCTTAACCCAATTGAAAACTTGTGGAAGGAGCTCAAGATTAAAGTCCACATGAGACACCCAAAGAACCTAGATAACTTGGAGAAGATCTGCATGGAGGAGTGGGCCAAGATAACTCCAGAGACCTGTGCCGGCCTGATCAGGTCTTATAAAAGACGATTATTAGCTGTAATTGCAAACAAGGGTTATTCCACAAAATATTAAACCTAGGGGTTGAATAATAATTGACCCACACTTTTATGTTGAAAATGTATTAAAATTTAACTGAGCAACATAACTTGTTGGTTTGTAAGATTTATGCATCTGTTAATAAATCCTGCTTTTGTTTGAAGTTTGCAGACTCTAACTTATTTGCATCTTATCAAACCTGCTAAATCTGCAGGGGGTTGAATACTACTTGTAGACACTGTATATATAATTCAGAATTAGTTTTATTTAAAAAAAAAACACCATTTAGTATAATTGTCATGATGCCTTTATTCTACAGGGTGGGCAATTTATATGGATATACCTATGCAAAATGGGAATGGTTGGTCATATCAACTTCCTGTTTGTGACACATTAGTATATGGGAGGGAGGAAACTTTTCAAGATGGGTGGTGACAATGGCGGCTATTTTTAAGTTGGCCTTTTTGGATCCAACTTTATTTTTTTCAATGGAAAGAGGATCATGTGACACATCAAACTTATTGAGAATTTCACAAGAAAAGCAATGGTGTGCTTGGTTTTAACGTAACTTTATTTTTTCAAGAGTTATTTACAAGTTTATTACCACTTAGAAAATGTGGTCAAAGTGCTTCCCATTGTGTTGGATTGTCAATGCAACCTTCTTCTCCCAATCTTGACACTCTGATAGCAACACCACAGGAGAAATGCTAGCACAGGCTTCCCGTATACGTTGTTTCAGATGCTGCATATCTCGTATCTTCACAGCATAGACAATTGCCTTCAGATGACCCCAGAGATGAAAGTCTAAGGGGATTAGATCAGCAGACCTTGATGGCCATTCAACTGGCCCACAACAGCCAATCCACTTTTAAGGAAACTGTTTATGTAGGAATGCTCGGACCTGACACCCATAATTGATGGTATGGTGTGGTATATGGGGTACAAAGATAGTGGGATCATTCTTCATCAATGGAAATCTCATTGCCACTGGATATCTGATATGGCTACATGATGATGTGTTGCTCTCTTTATGCAATGAAGATGGCACATTCCCCGAGTTTTTCCAGCAAGATGGTGCACCAGCTCATTATGGTTGTCAAGTCCGAGCATTCCTACAAGGAATCTGACCCCCTTAGACTAGCATTTCTTCTGCAGTGTTGCTATGAGTGTGTCAAGAGTGGTAGAAAAGGGTTTCATTGAAAATCCAACACAATGGGCAGCACTTTGAACACATTTTGTAAGTGGTCATAAACTTGTAAATAACTCATGAAAGAAAAAAGTTACATTAAAACCAAGCACACCATTGTTTTTCTTGTGAAATTCTCAATAAGTTTGATGTGTCACATGACCCTCTTCCCATTGGAAAAAATCCAATTTGGCCAACTTCAAAATGGCCGCCATGGTCACAACCCAACTTGAAAGGTTTCCCCCCTCCCACATATTAAGTACCACAAACAGGAAGTTGATATCTCCAACATTCCCATTTTATTTAGGTGTATCCATATACATGGCCCACCCTGTACATATGGTTATATGTACTCATAAGCTTGGGGACCCTTGATGTGCTATTTTTGGAGGATCTCTAAATCCCCTTTTTGTGCTATATTTGTTTAGTGTTAGGACTCATAAGCGTGGGGACTAGTGATGAGCGAGTATACTCGTTGCTCAGGTTTTCCCAAGCATGTCCGGGTGTCCTCCCAGTTTTTTGGTGTGCTCAGATATTTAGTTTGTCTCGAAGCAGCTGAATGATTGGCGGCTGCTAGACAGCCTGAATACATGTGGGGACTCCCTAACAAACAGGCAACCCCCACATGTATTCATGCTGTCTAGCAGCCGCAAATCATGCAGCTGCGTCGACAAACACTAAATCTCTGAGCACGCCAAAATACTCGGAGATCACCCGAGCATGCTCGGGAAAACCCGAGGAAGGAGTATACTCGATCATCACTAGTGGGGACCCTTGACCTTTGCTACGATCTTGCATATTTTGGCCAAAATATTAATTAATACCGCACATATTTTTATGTGTTTTTTATACTTTTTTCAGGGTGCAATTGGGCCCATTTGGTCTTGTAAATTGTGGTGTCTGTTCACATGGAATGCATTTGATAGCGCTGGGCATCCCGCCAGATCTAATAGAAGGGCATAACTAATAAGCTGTTAACATGGATGCAGTGCATTTCCATTGTGTGACCAGCGCCACATACAAGTCTCTTTTGTGTAGTAATATACCAAGCAGCCCCCCTCCATTGGGATTGGTAGGTTGTGATTGGTTGCCTCATCGGTATTTCTGCTCCTGTGTTGCTGCCATCTTAACTACATTGGTCCACTACATCCTGATAGTGCATTTGTTTGGAGGCCTGGGCAGGTAAGCATCTTTTTCTTTTTGCTAGTATTTTTTTGAATTTTTGGAGGATTTCTAAATCCCGTTTTTGTGCTATATTTGTTATACTGAATCAAATGCTAAATTTATGAGGGTTTGTTTTGTCACTTTTGCACACAAAAAAAAAAAGTTTTTTGGTCACTATTCTGTTACCCATAACTTGTTTTTCAGTAGATGAAGTTGTAGTCAATCTTAATTTTTTGGGACAAGTAGTAGTTTGGTGCCATTTTTAGGTATACAGAACTCTGATCACTTTTTCATCACAACATTTTCCTTGAAGGAGACATGAACAAAAAATAAATGTAAAATTGTTTTTAATTGTATTTTATTTATGGAGTTCACTATGCAGCACAATAGACATGTTAACTAGAGATGAGTAGATCTTTTGAAATTCAAATTCACTGACTTTGATTTTTTTTCCCCCAAAATTAGATTATTATAAATTTGCATGAATCTCAATACTGGAAAGCTTGTGATTGCTTGGAAAATACACGTGGGTAGAGGAGAGAGAGCCCAGTTGACCTGAAGAGCTTACATTTTGCAGGTGAGAGAGAAAAAGAGAGTGTGAGTCCCCTTCTGACCATAAATGCTTGAACTTTACAGGAGGGAGAGAGGACTCTGCTGACCATTAAAGCTTACACTCCACAGGAGAGAGAGAGTACCCTGCTAACCACAAGAGCTTACACTCAACAGGAGAGAGAGATTTAGCCAGTGACTCTGGAGATGGAAAACCACTCGTGCATACAAACTTTGCTCCACTGGGAACCATTGATATCACATGTCCAAGCAGGGGCATAATGATCTTGGTCCCAGGGGTCATGACAGCAACCAGGTCCATGCGGGTGAGGGACCCGCTGATGCCAGCGAATACTTCAGATGGATTTACATCCGAGGATGCACATTCAGCTGAAGTGTAATGCAGTGCACAGAGCCATCAGGTCCTTGTGTTGCAATACACGCTGCCAGCCAATCAGAGGCCAGCAGCTGATGCTGGCATGCACATGACAAGGGACATATGGCAACAACGCTATTTGCTACCCATTGCCTGCATACTGAAGTCAGTTGTCAGCTTCGGAAGTCGCAAAGTGGGGGAGGGGAGGGAAGATGATTAAAATCTCTTTTTATGCCTTAAAATCAAAGGCAGAATGGTGTACATATACCATGATGGGCATCATATATATACCAGGATAGGGAACTGATATATAATAGGATGGGCACAGGATGGGTAACATACATATACAAGGATGGGTAAGTATATATATATATACCAGGGTGGGGAACATACTGTATGTACCAGGATAACAAACATACTGTATATACTAAGATGGGCCCAGGATGGAGGACATACAATAGAGAAAATAAGTATTTGATACACTGCTGATGTTGTAAGTGTTCCCATATATAAAGATTGGAAGTACACTTCAACTGTAAGAGACAGAATCTAAAAATAAAAAAACAGAAAAATCACATTGTATAATTTTTAAATAATTAAATTGCATTTTATTGCATGAAATAAGTATGTGAACATTGCCAACCAATTCTGGCTCTCAGAGACCTGTTAGTTTTTCTTTAAGTAGCCCTCCTACTCTTCACTCATTACTTGTATTAATTGGTCCTGTCCACAAACTCAATCAATCACACTCTAACTTCTGCACCATGGCCATGACCAAAGATCTGTCTAAAGACACCAGGGACAAAATTTTAGACCTGTACAAAGCTTGGCTGCAAGACAATAGGCAAGCAGCTTGTTGAGTAGGCAACAGCAGTTGGAACTATTTTTAGAAAATGGAAAAAACACAAGATCACTGTCAATCTTCCTCTGTCTGTGGATCTGTGCAAGGTCTCAAAATTTGGGGGAAGAAGAAGTATGAGTATAACCCAACAACACCATCCCAACCAAGAAGCACTGTGGAGAAAATATCATACTTTGGGGTGCTTTTCTGCAAAGGGGACAGGATGACTGCACCATATTCAAGAGAGGTTTATGGGGTCATGTATCGTGAGATTTTGGCCAACAACGTCCTTCATTCAGTAAGAGCAGTGAAGTTGGGTTGTGGTTGGATCTTCCAGCATAACAATGACCCTTAACACAGATCCAGAGCAACTAAGGACTGACACCTTAAGAAGCATTTTGAGGTTTTGGAGTGGCCTAGCTATTCTGCAGATGTGAGCCCAATAGAAAATCTTTGGAGGTAGCTGAAACTCAATGTTTCCCAATGACAACCCTAAAACCTGGAAGATCTGGAGAAGAATGTATGGAGAAGTGGGCCAAAATCCCTGCTGCAGTGTGTGCAAACTTGGTCAAGAACTAAAGGAAATGTCTGACCTCTGTAGTTGCAAACAAAGGTTTCTGTACCAAATATTAAATTCGGTTTTTCTATTGTTTCAAATACTTATTTCATGCAATGAAATGCAAATTAATTATGTAAAAATCATAGAATGTGATTTTCTGGATTTTTTTTAAAATTCTGTCTCTTGCAGTTGAAGTGTACCTACAATAAGAATTACAGACCTCTCCATTCTTTGTAGGTGGGAAACCATGCAATATCAAATACCTATTTTCCCCACTGTATATACCTGGAAGGAGCCCAGGATGGGGGACATTACAACATAAAGGGACAGGAATTCGTATGTTTTTATAGGACTTAGAATGCTTCAAGGGCAACATGTTTTCCATGTACTAAGAATCCATAAGATATCATTGCTACAGAATACTATGGGAAGGCAACACAAAATAACTTTAGCCAGTTCGGTGTTGCTTCAACTATATCATAGAATGACCAAATAGATATAATGTTGAAATTTACTTTGTGCTTCCAATAAATATAGGAAAACCGAAAAAAACAATGGAAGCTCAAATACCATAAAAAATGCAAATTCTACATATCTTAATAATAAAAGACAAATTTTATTTAATAAATGCAACAATGCCGAATAAAAGCGGGTAACACCAATACAAAAAAATTGCTGAACAAATATCCTATAGTATAGATGGATGATGCATTCCCTGCATAAAAATGTACCCCGATAAAGTTTAATGCAAAAGGGTTATTTTACCGAAAAATGTCCAAGAGACTAGCCTGCATGACCAGATCCTTGTGAAATGTTTATATATAGACAAAGGCTTGTACCAAATATTAGAGAGAAGTCTCTATTAATAGAGCAATGCAAGCATAACAATAACGGAGTGAATAAAATGACTGTCCAAGAAAGAAAGGAACCAATTCCAGACAAACAAGTCTACAAAAGGGACAAATCCATGGTCCTTAAGGTATATGATTAAATTGCTATACTGGCATTGCCCAAGATGAATAAATAATCAAACCAATCAAGTCTAATTACCATGAGAAAGCGCTACAATAAAACACTGGTTATGCAAAAGGTGCCCATATAAGGAATCTGTATCTATACCTGTTAGCAGCAATGATGCCAACGCGCGTTTCGCACTTGGCTTTGTCCAGGGGAGATGTTATCAAACTACCATATATTGGTGCTTTTATATTGTGTCAAAATCATTAGTGGCAGCGGTGAAATGACATCATGTCCGCCAGCGGCTCCAGAGCGACGCCCACCAAAAGCCGAGGCCTGCAAGGATGCCGCCCGCCTCCAAGCCCAAGCGTCAGTGCAGGAGGGGTGGACACCAGAGCGGCACGTTGCCATGGCGAACGATATCACAATGGGGCTCAAGCCCCGCCCACCCGTCTGACGCGTCAGGGCGAGTGGGAGCGACCAGACCCCGTGCGAGCGTCACCCAGGCAACTGTTGGAAAACCCCATCCCGGTGCCCGATCATCCCCCCCACCCCGCATGCCAGGGTGAGGAGGAGGGTCGGACGTGAATGCAGCCGTACAGCTTCCGTGGGCGGCACACTGCAGGAGAGGGCGGACAACTGAAGTCTGAAATATGAGACATGAACTATGCGGATAAACCCAAATTAAAGGGTACAGGTTAGGAGCTATGTGCCCAATCTACATGAAACTATGTACCCAATCTGAATAAAGTGACTAAACGTAAAAAAGTGTATCCGTGCAAAATGTGCAAAGTGTGAAATGCAATATAATCTTATAAAAGTACAGTGAAAGATACATGAATTTATGCAATGATAAGAAGGTAAGTTCATACAACAATGGACAAAAAAGTGTAATACACTATTATATATGCAAAATATAAAGCCAATTAATAAGGCTAAGTGTCACAAAAGTGCAACAAATACTGATAATACACAAAAAAAGTGCTACATGCAATAATATTACAATAACAGCAAATAAGAATAAAGTGTATTTAAAAAGCATAAAAGACGTGAAAAAAGGGGGGAATACAATAAAAAAGGGGGGAATTATCTTCTTCCTAGACTGTATACTTCATATCCGCCAGGAGAAAAAGAAAGATGTTATTTTCGCACAATACTGGAAAACCGCAATACCTAAAGACACTATAATGAAAAGAAAAAAGGTTAAAATCACAAAAATAAAACAATAAAAACAAAAGGCGAAACAATATTAAAGAAAAGGGGCATAGCTGAGAACCTCATTTAAGCCCATAGGTTGAATGGACCCAACTTTGGCGATCCACTTGGCCTCCAACTGGGCTAAATTTTTCCTCCAATTACCTCCTCTGAAATCAATATGGACTTTGTCAATGCCTGTGACCCTCAATGACTTCGCATCACAATTATGATGGATTTTAAAATGTTTAGATATAGGTTTCAACAAATCCAAGTCATTAATGTCACAGGCATTAAGGATATCGCGGTAGTGTTCTCTAGTTCTAATTTTGAGAGCTCGAGATATTAAACCTACATATATTTTTGGACATGGACAAATAGCATAATAGACCACCCCTATGCTATCACACGTGCTTCTCCATTTTGTGGATATTTTAAATGACAACCATCTTAATATCAAATTGACTTGCAAATCCAGCCAGACTAAGATAGATTTTCTGGACAGTATGATTGCTAAGAGTCACAACGGTTTCTTGGAGACTGATGTTTACAGAAAAGAAACTGCAGTCAATTCTTTGCTCAATGCCAAATCATCTCACCCTAGGCCACTCATCAATGGCATACCTACTGGACAATTTTTAAGGATTAAACAGATTTGCTCTAGCGATGAGGTTTTTTCTGAACAAGCAAGTGCTCTATATTCTAGATTTGCGGAACGTGGATACTCTAAAAGAAGTATTAAAAAAGGATATGGAAGGGCAAAAAAAAGCTGAAAGACCTGAGCTTCTTAAACCAAGGGAGAAATCTAAAAATGACTCTATGGTAAGATTTATTTCCACGTATAATCAAAGATGATACGAAATGAAAAAAGCTCTAGAAAAATATTGGTCCATTCTTTATCTTGATTCCACCTTGTGCAATTTCATTTTGAAGAATCCTTCCATTACCTACAGGCGCTCATCTAATTTAAGGGATCAATTGGTCCACAGTCACTATCCGGGACCACAGCCTCAATTAACACTCGGGCCATTAAAATTGAAATGGGGCTTCCACCCATGTGGCAATTGTATTGCCTGCCCTAATATGCGCCAAGCCACCCATTTTGAATCAAGTGATGGCAGGAAGAACTATAAGATCACACAACACATCACGTGTGATAGCATAGGGGTGGTCTATTATGCTATTTGTCCTTGTCCAAAAATATATGTAGGTTTAACATCTCGAGCTCTCAAAATTAGAACTAGAGAACACTACCGCGATATCATTAATACCTGTGACATTAATGACTTGGATTTGTTGAAACCTATATCTAAACATTTTAAAATCCATCATAATTGTGATGCGAAGTCATTGAGGGTCACAGGCATTGACAAAGTCCATATTGATTTCAGAGGAGGTAATTGGAGGAAAAATTTAGCCCAGTTGGAGGCCAAGTGGATCGCCAAAGTTGGGTCCATTCAACCTATGGGCTTAAATGAGGTTCTCAGCTATGCTCCTTTTCTTTAATATTGTTTCACCTTTTGTTTTTATTGTTTTATTTTTGTGATTTTAACCTTTTTTCTTTTCATTATAGTGTCTTTAGGTATTGCGGTTTCCCAGTATTGTGCGAAAATTACATCTTTCTTTTTCTCCTGGCGGATATTAAGTATACTGTCTAGGAAGAAGATAATTCCCCCTTTTTTATTGTATTCCCCCCTTTTTTCACGTCTTTTATGCATTTTAAATACACTTTATTCTTATTTGCTGTTATTGTAATATTATTGTATGTAGCACTTTTTTTGTGTATTATCAGTATTTGTTGCACTTTTGTGACACTTAGCCTTATTAATTGGCTTTATATTTTGCATATATAATAGTGTATTTCACTTTTTTGTCCATTGCTTTATGAACTTACCTTCTTATCATTGCATATATTCATGTATCTTTCACTGTACTTTTATAAGATTATATTGCATTTCACTCTTTGCACATTTTGCACGGATACACTTTTTTAATGTTTAGTCACTTTATTCAGATTGGGTACATAGTTTCATGTAGATTGGGCACATATCTCCTAACCTGTACCCTTTAATTTGGGTTTATCCGCATAATTCATGTCTCATATTTCAGACTTCAGTTGTCCACCCTCTCCTGCAGTGTGCTGCCCACGGAAGCTGTACGGCTGCATTCACGTCCGATCCTCCTCCTCACCCTGGTGCGCGGGGTGGGGGGGATGATCGGGCACCGGTGTGGCGTTTTCCAACAGTTGCCTTGGTGACGCTCGTACAGGGTCTGGTCCCTCCCGCTCGCCCTGACGCGTCGGATGGGTGGGCGGGGCTTGAGCCCCGTTGTGATATCGTTCACCATGGCAACGCACCGCTCTGGTGTCCGCCCCTCCTGCTCTGACGCTTGGGCTTGGAGGTGGGCTTCGTCCTTGCGGGCCTCAGCTTTTGGTGGGTGCCACTCTGGAGCCGCTGGTGGACATATGTCATTTCACCGCTGCCACTAATGATTTTGACACAATATAAAAGCGCCAATATATGGCAGTTTGATAACATCTCCCCTGGACAAAGCCAAGTGCGAAATGCGCGTTGGGGTCATTGCTGCTAACAGGTATAGATACAGATTCCATATATGGGCACCTTTTGCATAACCAGTGTTTTATAGTAGCACTTTCTCATGGTAATTAGACTTGATTGGTTTGATTATTTATTCATCTTGGGCAATGCCAGTATAGCAATTTAATCATATACCTTAAGGACCATGGATTTGTTCCTTTTGTAGACTTGTTTGTCTGGAATTGATTACTTTCTTTTTTGCACAGTCATTTTATTCACTCCGTTATTGTTATACTTGCATTGCTCTATTAATAGAGACTTCTCTCTAATATTTGGTACAAGCCTTTGTCTATATATAAACATTTCACAAGGATCTGGTCATGCAGGCTAGACTCTTGGACATTTTTCGGTAAAATAACCCTTTTGCATTAAACTTTATCTGGGTACATTTTTATGCAGGGAATGCATCATCCATCTATACTATAGGATATTTGTGCAGCAATTTTTTTGTATTGGTGTTACCCGCTTTTATTCGGCATTGTTGCATTTATTAAATAAAAGTTGTCTTTTATTATTAAAATATGTAGAATTTGCATTGTTGCATGTACTAAACAAAAATCCATTTTTTATGGTATTTGAGCTTCCATTATATCATAGAATGGTAGAGTTGGAAGGGACCTTCTGGGTCATCTGGTCCAACCCCCTGCTCAAAGCAGGATTCACTAAATCATCCCAGTCAGATGTCTGTCCAGCCTCTGTGTGAGGACTTCCATTGAAGGAGAAATCACCGTCTCTCGTGGCAGCCTGTTCCACTCATTGATCACTCTCACTGTCAAAAAGTTTTTTCTAATATCTAATCTGTGTCTCCTCCAATTCAGTTTCATCCCATTGCTTCTAGTCTTTCCTTGCACAAATGAGAATAAAGATGATCCTTCTACAATGTGACAGCTCTTGAGATATTTGTAGACAGCTATTAAGTCTCCTCTCAGGCTTCTTTTTTGCAAGCTAAACCTTCCCAAATCCTGTAACCGTTCCTCATAGGACATTGTTTGCAGACCGGTCACCATTCTGGTCGCTCTTCTCTGAACTTGCTCCAGTTTGTTGATGTCTTTTTTAAAATGTTGTGCCCAAAACTGGACACAGTATTCTAGATGAGGTCAGACCAAAGAGGAGTAGAAGGGGATAATGACTTCACGTGATCTAGACTGTATGCTTCTGTTAATACATCCCAAAATTGCATTTGCCTTTTTTGCTGCTGCATCAAACTGTTGACTCATGTTTAGCTTATGATCTATTAGTATACCCAAGTCTTTTTCACATGTGCTGTTGCTTAGCCCTATTCCTCCCATTCTGTATATGCTTTTTTAATTTTTATTGCCCAGATGTAGTACTTTGCATTTTTCCCTGTTAAAAACCATTCTGTTAGATGCTGCCCACCACTTCAGTTATATCTTTTTGAATCCTCTCTCTCTTATCTAGTATTAGCTATCTCTCTGAACTGTGTCATCAGCAAATTTAATCAATGTACCCTCAATTCTAAATTATCAATTCTAAATCATTGATAAAGATGTTGAACAATACAGGGCCCAGACCATAGCCCTGTGGTACCTTACTTGAGACATTCTTCCAACTGGATGTAGAGCCATTTACAACCACTCTTTGGGTCCGATCACTAAGCCTGTTATGTATCCACCTAGCAGTTGCCTTGTCCATTCCATACTTAGTTATTTTTTCAATAAGGATGGTGTGAGATACTTTGTCAAATGCTTTGCTGAAGTCAAGATATACTATATCTACAGCATTTCCCTGATCCACCTAGTCAGTAATTCTGTCATAGGAGGAAATTAAGTTAGTCTGACATGACTTATTAGTTACAAACCCATGCTGACTTTGGTTAATCATTTCATTTTTTTCCAGGTATGTACATACATGTTGTTCAAAAATTTGTTCAAAGATCTTTCCTGGTATAGAAGTAAAATTCACCGGCCTATAGTTCCCTGGGTCCACCTTCTTCCCCTTTTTGAAGATAGGAACAACATTTGCTCTTCTCCAGTCTTCTGGAACTTCTCCTGATCTCCAAGAATTTTGAAAGAGTATGGAGAGTGGTTCAAAAATTTCTTCTGCTAGCTCCTTCAGTATTCTGGGGTGTAATTCATCTGGACCTGAAGACTTGAATTCATTTATGTAAGCTAAGTATTCCCTCACTATCTTTCTGTTTATAGATAGACTGGATTCTTCTATTCCTTTATTATGACAGTGAAGATCAGTTGATGTTACATTTTCTTTCTGAGAGAAAACAGATGCAAAATAGAAATTTGAAAGTCTGGTCTGCTCAACATCCTTTCTTACCATTTCATCATTTTCATCTTGTAAAAATCCTATAGCATCTTTGACTTTTCTTTTACTTTTGACATATCCCCAAAATCCTTTTTTATTGCTTTTGACGTCTCTTGCAAGCCTTAATTCATTGTCAGCTTTAACTAATCTGATGCATCCCCTGCAGGTTCTGCAGACAGCATTATATTCTTCTTTAGATATGCCTCCCTCCTTCCATTTGATAAACATTTACTTCTTCCTTTTTAGCACGTGTATAAGTTCTATGTTCATCCATCCTGGTTTCCTTAAATGCTTCCTGTTCTTCCCTCTTTTCGGAATTGGTAATGATTGTGCTTTGAGAATCTCTTTCTTCAAAATTTCCCATCCTTCCTGGACATTTTTGTCCTTAAAGATATCCAGCCATTGGATCCCTCCGATTCTCTTTCTGAGTCCCTTAAAATCTGCCTTTCTGAAATCTAATCTTGAAGTTTGAGTCTTCACAGGTCTTCCTCCTCTAGTTATCCAAAATTCCAAAATAGCATGGTCGCTACCTCCTAGGGTCCCAGCCACTCTTACTTCCTCAACCATTTCCTCCCTGTTTATAAGGATTAGATCCAAGGTAACAGATCACCTTGTTTTCTCCCCTACCTTTGGAAGATAAAGTTGTCAGCAAGAGAGGATAAGAATTTCCTTGACCTGTTAGTTTTGTCTGAGAGAGAATCCCAACAAATGTCTGGATAGTAGAAATCTCCCATGACCACTATGTCATATTTTTTGGAGAACTTGGCCATTTGATTCATAAACAGTTCATCCATATCTTCATCTTACACAAGCGGCTTGTAGTAAATGCCTACAATGGTGTCCTTTCCATTGTTCTTTCCTTGTATTCTTACCCAAACAGTTTCAACTGAACTCCCAGTCTCTGAAGCTTGGATCTCTGTGCAGGTATACGCTTTTGTGACATACAATGTGACACCTCCTCTTTGTTTATCAAGTCTGTTTCTCGCAAATAAGTTGTATCCATCTAGCCTTGTTTTCCAATCGTGTGTATCGTCCCACCAAGTTTCAGTGATACCAATGACATCATATTTCTTTTTCTGCGTTAGTAGTTCCAGTTCTCCTTGTTTGTTGACCATGCTTTGTACATTTGTATAGAAACATTTTAGTTTGTGATTGGTTTCTCTTTCTACAATATTTTTATTATTGATATCAGGAGAAGCAAAAGAGCACGCAGTCAATTTTATATAGAAAAATGCAAAAGTTTTTTATTAAATACAACAATCTAGGACAAAATGACAAAGAAGTACTCATGAATAATTGTGGACAATATGTCCCATGAAACAACCCCTCACATACCCCTAGATGGAAAACCCAGTAGCGATGCACATGGGAAACATATCCTATCTCAATCAAGATGCCATATCAGCATCTAAAGGGTAAATCATTGCAACAGCGGTCACGGAATAGGAAATAAGAAATGCCTGCTAGCAATAGTAGTAAAAAAGTGTGCCCAATGCTTGATAAAGTGGCGGGGGACGTCGCGAAACACGCGTCGGAGGCCTCACTACTGAACCTCCTCTCCTTCCCCTCCCAGGTAAGCGACTCCATGGGTCTCTGTCTGCAGCTTCAGGATCTAACTATATCGCAGTACTTATTTACTGCTGTGCACTATCTCCACTTTCAATCTTTAAATGTAAGTTAACCATCCAAACCCTGCCCAATCAGGATCTAATTGGCTGAGGAACATAGTAGATCAGGAACTTTTTCAGACCTACCTGTTGGCCTTGCAACCATCTGCACCTTGCGATCTCCCTTTATCAGATTGCTTCCATGGTGCTGTCATTACTGACAACAGCATATGAGGGGTTAAAGTGCTGAGACTGCCACTAGGTCCAGTGCCACATCTGGCTCCTGCTGCGGATGGCCTGTGCTAGAGCCATTATTCTGACATAACTGTATATTAGATTGCAGTAAATAAACTGCAATCTTGATGTACAGTTACATCATTTTGCAGAAAGGGGTTAAAGTATGAATGGTGCAAAAAAAATTATTTTCCCTTATACATTATCAAACTATACACATATGTTGTCTGATATCAGGTACATATCATATGGGTGTGATGATTCATACCAAAAATACAGCTCTGGCAAAAATTAAGAGACCACTGCAAAATGTTCAGTTTTCCTGATTTTTCTCTTTATAGGTGTATTTTTGAGTAAAATGTAAATTGTTCTTTTATTCTATAAACTACTGACAACATGTCTCCGAATTTCCAAGCAATAATTTATTTTTTCTAAAAATGAGAAATGGTCAAAATTAAATAAAAGAACCAGTGCTTTCAGACCTCAAATAATGCAAAGAAAACAAGTTCATAATCATTTAGAAACAACAAATCAATATTTTCTCGAATAACCATGATTTTTAATCACAGCTTTCAAGCGTCTTGGCATGCTTTCCACCAGTCTTTCACACCGCTTCTGGTGCAAAAATTTTAAACAGTTCTTTGTTTGATGGCTTGTGACTATCCATCTTCCTCTTGATTACATTCCAGAGGTTTTCAATGGGGTTCAGGTCTGGAGAATGAGCTGCCCATGACAGAGTTTTGATGTGGTGGTCTCTTAATTTTTGCCAGGGCTGTAAATATGTAATCCACTTTAACAAGATATAGAATGCTGGCAACTTTATTTTCTTGAACAAAGGAAGATCTTTCTTCTTGATACTTCCCCTTCTTAAAAAAATACTCTTCAAAAAGCAATCAGCAGAATGCATAACAAGGGCTTGCCCAATCCTAAGGCTATGTGCACACGGAGTTTTTTGTTGGTGCGGATTTTGTAGTAACATCCGCAGATAAATCCACAGGACTAATGTCCCGCGGTTTATCTGCGGATTAGCCTTCGGTTTTGCCCTGCGGTTTCACACCTCATAATGGATGAGGTGTGAAACCGCAGCGGTTCTGCACAAAAGAATTGACATGCTGTGGATTGTAAACCGCAGCAAAACCGCGCGGAAAAGTCCGCAGCATGTGCACAGCGTTTTCCAGTTTACCATTGAAAAAATGGTACTGTACAACGCACCTAAATCTGCTGCGGACCCGCAGCTGCAGAAACGCTGCAGATCCGCAGCAGAATCCGCACCATGTGCACATAGCCTTAGGCCGAAGAATAACATGGAGCTTCCGTTGCTTGTTATGTCTCTTTTATTAATCTTTACTATGCAATCTTTACTAGACCAATTGGACTGTTTTTCACCATGATTATTTTTTTTTTAATTTTAAGTAGTAATACTGATAGCGATTAGAATGTTTATAAAAGGGTGCAGGAATCAGAATATTGTACATATTTTGCTGTAATCTCCTTTGTACTATGATTTGATCTCTTTCCATTTTTCATATATTTACATATACTGATAAGTAAAAATCGTTAATGCTTTGTTAGTTCTTCAGGGGTTCATCTATAACATGCAGTATTTATAGATTTGTTTAAAGTGGCACTCCAGCATTTTTATTGCCTATGTAGTATACCATAAGTTAAATATTAACCCCTTAGTGACGGAGCCAATTTGCAGCTTAATGACCAAGCCAATTTTTACAATTCTGACCACTGTCATTTTATGAGGTTATAACTCTGGAACGCTTTAACGGATCCCGCTTATTCTGAGATTGTTTTTTGTGACATATTGTACTTCATGTTAGTGATAAAATTTAATTGATATGACTTGTGCTTATTTATGAAAAAAATGGATATGTGGCAAAAATTTTTAACATTTTGCAGTTTTCAGATATTTAATTTTTATGCCTTTAAATCAGAGAGATATGTCACCCAAAATACTTAATAAATAACATTTCACACATGTCTACTTTACATCAGCACAATTTTGGAACCAAAATTTTTTTTTCTTAAGAAGTTATAAGGGTTAAAAGTTGACCAGCGATTTCTCATTTTTACAACAAAATTTACAAAACCATTTTTTTTAGGGACCACCTCACATTTGAAATCACTTTGAAGGGTTAATATGACAGAAAATGTCCAAAGTGACACCATTCTAAACACTGCACCCCTCAATATGCTCAAAACCACATACAAGAAGTTTATTAACCCTTTATGTGCTTCACAGAAACTGAAGCAATGTGGAAGGAAAAAATTAACATTTAACTTTTTTACAAACATTTTAATTCAGAACCAATTTTTTTATTTTCACAAGTGTAAAAACAGAAAATGACCCACAAAATTTGTTGTGCAATTTCTCCTGAATACGTCAATACCCCATATGTGGGGGTAAATCACCGTTTGGGCGCATGGCAGGGCTTGGAACAGAAGTAGCGCCGTTTGATTTTTTCAATGCAGAATTGGCTGGATTTGAGATTGGATGCCATGTTGCGTTTGGAGCGCCCCTGATGTGCCTAAACAGTGGAAACCCCCAACAAGTGACATCATTTTGGAAACTAGACCCCTAAAGGAACTTATCTAGATGTGTGGTGAGCACTTTGAACCTCCTAGTGCTTCACAGAAGTTTATAACCCCTGATGAAGGCAGCGTGCCGAAACACACGTTGGGAGGGCGCCCATCCAGGAGACCAGGAACACATTACACCACTCTTTAAGTTACCTTTTTGATAGTATATAGTGACTATTCTATTTACATAAATGCTGTTCTCTGGTCACATAGTGTATGATGTGGATACACTGGTGTCTGTTGCACTATTTGCACTTTACTTTTTTGCCACTGGCATTTTTCTTTGTGGGAAACATATTTTATCACATGCACTTTATGCCATACCATTGCTTTACTTTTTGAGCACTACACATATGATTAGGTCTGTAAATTCTACACTACATTATTGTTTATACTTTTGTGCACTGCATATATGCTATGTTTTTAACACTTTTTTATGAATTTTTCCACACTTAATGATTTTTTTAAAGTGTAATCCACATCTATTGTACATTAACTGGATAGCTGCGCTCTTACAGCATACAGATTATTGCTTTTAATATTTCATACTGGATCCTATATTATTGTTTTAAACCTGTTATACTAATAAAAATAAAAATATATATTATTTTAAAAACATTTTTGGACTTGCTGGTTGGCTTTTTTCTGCTTTCAGCTGTGTTTTTACAGAAGCTTATAACATAGAGCCATAAAAATAAAAAATCATATTTTTTCAAAAAAAGGTTAATTTAACCCCAAAATTTTTATTTTCACAAGGTTAGCAGTAGAAATTAGACCCGCAAAGCTGTTTTTCAATTTGTCTTAAGTACGCCGATACCCCATATGTGAGGGTGAACCACTGTATGGGCACATGGCAGAGCTCAGAAGGGAAGGAGCGCCATTTGACTTTTTCAATGCAGAATTGGTTGGAATTGAGATTGGAAACCATGTTCTGTTTGGAAAGCCTCTGATGTGCCTAAAAAGTGAAAAAACCCCACAAGTGACACCATTTTCGAAGGTAGACCCTTAAGGAACTTATCTTGACGTGTGGTGAGCACTTTGAACCCTTAAGTGCTTCACAGAAGTTTATAACGCAGAGCCGTGAAAATAAAAAATCATTTTTTTTCCTCAAAAAAGATTAATTTAGCCCACTATTTTTTATTTTTATTAGGGTAACAGGAGAAATTCGACCTAAAAAGTTGTTGTGCAATTTGTCCTGAGTACGCTGATACCCTATATGTGAGGGGGAACCACAATTTCGGTGCATTGCAGAGCTCGAAAGGAAAATAGTGACGTTTTGGAATGCAGACTTTGATGGAATGGTCTGCGGGCAGCATGATGCATTTGCAGAGCCCTTGATGTGTCTAAACAGTAGAAACCCCCTCATGTGACCCCACTTTGGAAATTAGTCCCCCCAAGGAGCTTATCTAGATGTGTGGTGAGCACTTTAAACCCCTAAGTGCTTCACAGAAGTTTATAACTCAGAGCCGTGACAATAAAAAAAATTTTTTTTCCACAAAAATTATGTTTTAGTCTCCAATTTTTTATTTTTCCAAGGGTAACAGGCAAAATTATATCCCTAAAGTTGTGCAATTTGTCCTGAGTATGCTGATGCCCCATATATTGGGGTAAACTACTGTTTGGGCACACTTCGGGGCTCTGAAGGGAGGGAGCACTGTTTGACTTTTAGAATGCAAAATTGGCTGGAATCAATGGTGGCACCATGTTGCATTTGGAGACCCCCTGATGTGCCTATACAGTGGAAATCCCTAAATTCCAACTCCAACCCTATCCCCAACACACCCTTAACCTTAATCCCAACCCTAACTATAATTCTAACCCCAACACACCCCTAACCCTAATCCTAACCATAACCCTAACCACAACCCTAACCCCAACATACCCCTAACCCTAATCCCAACCCTAACCCTGACCACAACCCTAACCCTAATCCCAACCCTAGCCATAAGCCTAACCACAAACCTACCCCCAACACACCCCTATTCCTAATCCCAACCCTAACCATAATCCCAACCCTAACCTTAATCCTGACCCCAACCCTAATCCTAACCCTAATCCCAACCCTAACCCTAATCCCAACCCTAACCCTAATGGAAAAATTAAAATAAATATATGTTCTTTATTTCATTATTTTTCTCTGACTATGGAGGTGATAAAGGGGGGGTTATTTACTATTTTTTCTATTTTGATCTCTGTGATAGGGTCTATCACAGTGACCAAAGAGAACCAATAGGAAAATCTTCCTAATCTTGCAGGGTGACAGCTGGCAAATCTCGGCGGGCACATTGCGCAGGCACCCGCCATTTTTTTCCCAGAAGAAGATGGCGGTGCCCATGAGGAGAAGCACACAGGCCGAGGACCTCCAGGAGGTATCGGGGGGATCGGGGACCCTATTTCTCTCTCCTCTGATGTGATCAGAAATTACATCACACATGGGACTTTTTTTTTGCGGTCGCCGTTATACGGTTAATAACGGCGATCGCAAAACCGGGGTCGGTAAAAACCGACCCGAATCATGTTTTCTGGGGTCTTGGCTACCCCCGGCAGCCGAGACCCTGGAGAATATCCAAATCTGGGCTGCGCTATACACTTTTTCCACAGAGCCGTTATTTAATGGCACTGTGGTTTAAATACCCTTAACTACCGCCGTTAAAAGGCATATCGGCGGTCATTAAGGGGCTAAGTAATAGTTTAGATGCCCTAGCGTAAAACATTTGTGTATATCTTCTATTTATATTTGAGTTCTATTTCTGATTAGTCTGCCGTCTTGATTCCTTCTTCCCCTCTGATGTGGTTACTCAAATACAGACTACATTTCTCACTACTCCCCTGGTTTGCATACACTGCTTTATCTTTGAAAGATGAGCTGCTGCTGAGCTTTTTATATGCATCATTGTTGGTAAATCTCTCCCTATGTATCCCCTCCAACTACAACGAACTCATGTTAAAGCAATGAAAAATGCATAAATAAAATACGGCATTGCTTAGTATAAAATCTATAAAAACAAAGGTATCTCCATTTATAGCGGATAAAACAAGAGCAATTATGTTTTATCTGTATATGCTGCTCAAGCTATAATTAAGAAAGAATGAAAAGTTTTGGTTAAACAAAATTTGTTGTGGCCCTATGGTAGCATTACCTATTTACTTATAAATTTTGCTTCTTCTGTTAGCACAATTTAATACAGGCAGTTAACATAATTGCTCAATTTTTCTTTTGCTGCAAAATGTTAAAAATTTAAACAGAGACTATTAAATATTATAAGCTGACATACCGACAGATGCATCAGAAAGATTGCTCTGGTTTTATGATTAATTTGGGATGCATACTTTAACATTCTCTTGGAAAATGATCTGAGATTGTAGGACAATGTTTCATTAAGGTCAAATATTTGCATTCATGTGTGGATTCGCTTACCACATAATTTCTCCAGCACAATAATGAAGCTCTTAGCTTAGCATAATAATTTACACATCCATTTTAACTTTTGCATATATGAGAAACTGCCTTCTGCTCATTGGTGGTGCATTCAAATAGTGTCAAAGAATTACAATGCATAATGAAAGGCAATTGAAATTATAATGTGCCTTTTATATGACACCAAACCTTGCATTTTAGAAACTGGGATCTGATGTGAATGCTTGAAAACATAGATTTAATAGAATGTAGCATAAAACAAAAAAGTTAATTTTAAGAAAAAGGAGCAATTCAATAAGCTAATTTAGAAATAGCTCTATTCTGAGGTTTATTCAAATAATGTCAGGGAGGAAGCCAAATTATTGGAATGATGTATATGTTGTTGTGGCCAAACATTCGGAGACTTTTTAAGACAAATTTTGTCTTCCGCAAAATTTGCTGCTTTAGTGTTTTTAGATATTTTTGCCAGATGTTTCTATTGTTACTGAATTTCAATTACAAGCATTTCTTCAGTTTTTAAACTTTTATTGACAAATCCATCAAGTTTATGGAAACACTCAAAATGTCCAGTCTTGTTTTTCAACACTTTCCCCTGGCACATCAGATATCAGCTTCTGGACAAAATTGTAACTGATGATAATATAAACCATTATTATCTAATCATTGCTTGGAGGCTATCATAATTTCTGTGCTTCTAAATGTCCTCCTGGTTTTTGAAGATTAACCACAGGCTCTCAATGAGATTGAGATTTGGGAGTTTATTGAACATGTCCCAAAAATTTGAATAGTTTGTTTACTGAGTCACTTAGCTATCAATTTTGCCTTGTGACATGGTGCTCTATCATGATGGAAAAATCATTGTTCATCACCAAATTGCTCCTGGATTATTGGGTAAAGTTGATCTTGAAGTATGTTTAGATACTATTCTTTATTCATGTCAGTATTCTTTGGCAAATTGTGAATGAGCTCACTCTCTTGGATGAAATCTACCTATAGATTGTCTCAGGATGCCTTACTGTTGGCATGATACAGCACTCATAGCAGTGCTCTCCTTTTTTTTCCAGACAGCCAATCTTCCAGATATCCCAGTCTTTAGAGTCTTTTCTTTTCATAGAAAATAGCATAAACCCAGTACTCTGTAGTTCCATCTCCACTTCCTATAATGTTATTTTATTTGATTAAATCCCCTCCAGAATGTTTGGGACATCTGGTATAATAATTGACCAGAGTAGATAAATGTGAATGCTAGTATGAGTACTGTGTTATGGCAACATTAACGTTTTCTATGACCATTCAGTGTGGGGTTGCTTTTCATCCAAAGAAGTGGGCTCACTCATAAATTTGTCTTAGAACACTGCCATGAATATAGAATTTTATGTAAATACCGTTCAAGAGGAACTTCTTCCAACATTCCAGGAGCAATTTCGTCATGAGCAATGGTTTCTTCAGCATGATGAAGAACCATGCCTCAAAGCAAAAAGTGATCACTAAGTAGCACAGTGAACAAAACATTCAAAGTTTTGTCCATGGTCATGAAATTCAACACAGCCCAATCCTATTGAGCACCTGTGGTCAATTCTCAAAAAGCAGATGGAGAAACATAAATTAATTATGAAAGGGGTACCATTTGAAATGAGTGGATAGATCCATGGAGGATCAAGCTTGAGTCAAATTTCCTAAAATTCAATTTGTCACACAAATTTAGCACTTTATGGCAAAATGGCAGAGACATCACTAGGCACTTAGATTCTGGCCTGGTCCCCAGATCATACGAGTCCTGCTCTTAATGTCTAGGTATCTGCAAACAGACACACTTGTACGGTTTCCCTGACAGGGGGTATTTTTGTTTTCATACTTCTGTAGCTCTGCTCTTCTTATTCATATTCTTCCAATACCATGCCTATCAGAGGAGATCAGGAGTGCAGCACATCTAACTAATTGGCTGCTCCTGCAGTTAATTCCTTCTCCTGTCTCCCAGTAGCTAGATCCTTCCCATTCTGCTCTGCAGACATCGCTGTATAGCAGTGTAGAGGCTGGCAATTCAAGGGAAGCAGAAATCACCTTGTCTTCTGGTGAGGTGAAGGAACTGTTTGTCTTTGTGTCAAGAAGGTATCTGATTAAGACAAATTATAGATTGTAAGCTTGCGAGCAGGGCCCTCATTTCTCTTGGTATTTGTTTTGATCTATGTGTTCATTGCTATGCTATGCTGTAATGTCTGTTGTCTGTACAAGTCCCCTCTATAATGTAAAGTGATGCGGAATATGTTGGCACTATAGAAATAAAATTAATTATAGGCAAAAGGGTGGTCTATGACAAATCCAAGGTCAGGCAACAAAGATTAGAATATTAGAACTTAAAGCACAGAGCAGACACACACAAACCTCTTGAGCAGAGCTAAAACTGGCAGAGATAAGAGGCACACAGACAGCTAAATAGCCTGGTAATCACTCCAAACAGAAGACACCTGTAGTAAACCTAGCACCCCCGGGCCCTGATTGAGAGACTGGACTGTCACTCACCACACTGACAGCTCAACAAGCCCAAACCTCAACACTATCCTGCCACAGTCTGGATGGCTGAACTGCCACTCACCATACTGAGTGGAGGAATTGTAATAGTAATCGTTATTCTAGGGGAACCACTGGACCCTCAAGTTTCCAAGAAAACCTAGAATGGAAGACCCTGATCAGGTGATCCGTCTTCACAGCTCTTGCTGGAACCCAGGACCTCTCCAATGGTCTGTATCACTTATAATGGATGAGATACTAGAGAGAATTATGAATATTCTGAGCATCCACAATTTTTTGTACTCTAAACTGTCATTAACAGAAACCATAGGATGCAGGGATGAGGGAGGTAAAATTGAAGGGACAATCTCCTTTTACAGGGATTTATGGAAGACGTTAGGGATGCAAAAGGATGGAGAAAGCTTCAACTTGAAAGCCACTGAATTGACTACTTAAAGACTCTCATAGGAACCAATGGAATTTTGGACCGAACTTTGCGAACGATATTTTAAGTTTAATATTTTTGGATGACATCCAAACTCTATCATCTACTTTAAAGACAGGACCTGCTGAGCATTTTGCGTTAACCTTCCATTTTAGCAAATCTGAGCAACTCCAATATTCTTTTGAAACTCCCTACAGACATCCATTAAATATTGTATATATGTCAAGGTCATCCAAGTCATTGTATCATAAAAAAACCCTTAAACAATCAATTTTATTAAATGTGAATTAAAATGGAACAACCAGCAAAGGAACCATACTCCTACAATGGATAAATAAGTATTGTGATATAACCAGTCAACATTATTACACCCTGCAATATTATCCTATTTTAATAAATCTGCCTAGCCGTGGAGGTTGGCACCATGTAGGTCAACTATAAATAGTGCTCCCCTATCGGTAGCTATCCCTACAAAATCCTAATTATGTCCAAGGTTAGTCAGGAGTATATATGCCTTACATAATATATGTATATCTCAAACAAGATGTAAAGATTGCAGATAGGACAGGGATGTAGGAAAGATAATATAAAATAACTGTTCCTCTATTTCAGGGATGTACAACATTTTTTTATCCAGGCATCACATTGCCATACTGTACGAATCCAAAGAGCCGCAAAAAGTTTTTAAGGCTAACTTACATTAATGCATCACCAGAACCAAGTTTTCAGTAATTGAGGAGGACTTGAAGAGTTCCTGCTCCCAAAAAGAATCAGTATAAATATACACCAACTTAAACTGAGTTTTTTCAGCATAAACTTGCCAAATTCTCCTCATAATCTCACACCTAAGTTTTGAGGATTTTTAAATTTTTCACATAGCTGCAAAGCTCAATATGGATAGCTACGTGTACAAGATCAGAACCAATGTCAGAACAGGTATGTGATGCTCCCCGGGGACCGTGGGGTACTCGGTACCGGGCCTGTCAACTTCAAAGTGGATGTCACGAAGGCTGCGACCTGGTCCGTGGCCCCAGGTGGTCAAATGAAAAGGATGTTGTTTGTTGTTGCTGAAGTGTAATAAATTGGGAATAAAGGCTTATAGATGAATACGTGACGCCACCTGTGTTATTCTGGTCAAAGGTGACCAGCGCTGCTATGTTGTTCTCCTGAGACTGTTGGTGTGATGCAGCTGAGGTGAAAATGGCTCTCCACAGGTAGTCCCAGGGCTGTTAAGAGTTGTTTTTAGGGGTGGTGTTGTCAAGCGGAGTGGAGGATGTAGCAGAGCTGAGTGCTGGATGTAGAAAGGAGACAAGGACTCAGTTGTATGCAGTTCAAAAGGGTTTTACTCACTGTCTGGTGCACACAGACGCCCACTTCGGTGCTAAGTCCTCCAGGTCAGGGGTCCAGTAAACTCCCGGGTAGATGAGTACACCCCTCCAACACTCCCTGTCAGTATATTCCTTCCTAGGCCGTCTCACTGTGCTGGTTTCCACTCTCCTACCCAGCACCATCACAGTCAGTGTTCCAGGCTAGCTGCTGCGGATCCTGCCAGAATTCGTCACTCAGGCAGCATCTTGATCCTATGTGGCTGCTTTTCTGGGAAGGTAACTGTGGGAATCACTGTGGCCCATTCAACAACCACAACTGTCAGCTTGCTAGTTCCCGAGGGAACTCTCTCAACTACTCACTTCAAATCTCCCACTCTTTCTCTAAGCTCCACCCACTTGCTATCACTCATTGGCTGCTCTAAATCACTCCACTTTCTAAGCTCCTCCCCTTCTACATACCTTCCCCACTAACCCCCAACACCCTTTCCTAGCCAGTCTGGGATGAGGCCATCCTCCCGAAGAGTACACCCATATGCCCTGACTAACTAGTGTGTGTGTTGGGTGCAGTTTTAGGAGTGTGGTAAAGTGCCCCCATCTTACCTGGTCGTGAGATACCATACCTCTGGATGAGGTGCAGTACCTCTGTGGCTACTGGACCCACAAAGGCACCACATATGCAGCGCCAAAACCACCATCAGTACATGAATGCCTATAGCCTCATAATGTTCTCCATAACTGCCTCTGTAGTCTTCCCCATTGCTCCATAGTTGCACCTGTAAAGTAACACCAAGCAAAAAACAAACATTTCATTTTTGGCTCCTGGAGCGCTTACCTGTACCCACCGCATCCTCTGCAACTCTTTGGCCCAGCACCAGCAGCAGTGTGCTGGCCTCATCACACTGTTGCATATGGGAGGTGGGACAGATGAGAACTGCTCTGCCCCAATCCCAGACCTGCAGTTTTAAAATGTATTCATTTGAAAACATTTGAATTTAGGAAGGAGGGAAAGTCCTCTCCAGGGCAGCTGTGAGAGCCGCACAACAAACTTCGGCGGGTCTCATGAGACCTGAGGGCATATGTTGTGCAAGCCTGCTATATGGTAATAAACAATTATAAAAGTAACTTGTAAATCACTGACTATCATTTCCTGAATAGGTTATAGAGGGTCAAATTCTAATTTTTCTATCACCATAGGGTAAAATAGATAATAATAGATTGTCAGTACTTCAAAATGAATTCAAGATCATACTTTACTTATCCTTCCCTTCTCACACCTCAAATCCTTTCCCATATTTTGTTCATCATGAGAACCAGATAGTAAATTGAAGAATAGATAGAAAGTCAAACATGGTGTGTGTAATGGAGGTCATAATCCACATTAAATGTCACACTTGATTTCAAGAAGAGGCTAGTTCACTCCCCCTAATAACATGGGTTTATTGGGTCTGTAGAGGTCTAATGACCCTACATTTTGTCTGTGCATGCATCAGATAATCCAGATGCTAGAAGCAGACGTGGACCAAAGTTATACAATTCCATTGTCTCATCATATCTGGCCTCTGAGTCTGTGCATGCATTCTCCTTCATTGCATCTCTATGCATTCCACTCAAGAACATATGCGTACTGAGCATGTGCTTTGCGTATGTACTCCATATTCTAGCAAACGATGACACACTAATGTATACCATTCCTCTATGCATTTCACCCTGGAATGAAAGGACAATGTTCTCCATATCATATCACACCGTATATGGGGACGTAAGAGTGATAATTTCATATTTCATAATGGAGTGCAGGATACTCCAAAACATTCTTCTCACCTGTCTAAAACTATATAGACGGAATCATTGTTAACCCTTTGTGGACATGTTAATATTTAACTGATGTAAAGCTGTCGTTGCATGAACCAAAGTGGATTTCATGGAAGACGACCAAGGAGGACATCATTGTTGAAAACAAATCATAAAAAATCTAGACTGGAATTTGCCAAACTACATGATGACAAGCCACAAAGCTTCTGGGAGAATGTCCTATGGACAGATGAGACAAAACTAGAACTTTTTGACAAGGCACATCAGCTCTATGTTCACAGAAGGAAAAATGAAGCATATCAAGAAAAGAACACTGTCCCTACATTGAGACATGGAGGAGGGTCTGTTATGTTCTGGGGCTGCTTTGCTGCATCTGGCACAGGGTGCCTAGAATCTGTGCAGTGTACAATGAAATCTCAAGACTATCAAGGGATTCTAGAGAGAAATGTACTGCCCAGTGTCAGAAAGCTTAGTCTCAGTCGCAGCTCATGGGTCTTGCAACAGGATTGTGACCCAAAACACACTGGTAAAAGCAGCCAAGAATGGCTAAGAGGAAAACATTGGACTATTCTGAAATGGCCTTCTATAAGCCCTGACATAAATCCTATGGAGCATCTTTGGAAAGAGCTGAAACTTGCTGTATGGAAAAGGCAACCTTCAACCTCGAGACAACTGGAGCAGTTTGCTTTTGATGAGTGGGCCAAAATACCTGTAGAGAGGTGCAGAAGTCTCAATGACAGTTACAGGAATCGTTTGATTGCAGTGATTGCCTCAAAAGGTTGTGCAACAAAATATTAAGTTAAGGGTACCATCAGTTCTGTCCAGGCTTATTTCATGAGTTTTATTTTTTTTTTTATTCTGTTGAAAAGCAATGTATGCCTTTCATTTGTTAATTTTCATAGATATTTGATTTATTATTACTTTTGTCAGATTCAAGTTATTTCTGTGACTATTTTGGGTTTTTCTGTCATTAAACGAGGGGTACCAGCAATTTTGACCACGTGTGTATATAGATAAAAAATATTGATAATAGCAATGATAAAAGGTCCCACATTATTGAGGAACCCAACATGGCAAAGAAAACAATTCACAAAATAATCACATCATGAATAGAGATGAGTGAACTTGTTAGGAAAACGTTTGCCAATCTCAAATTCGGCACAAACGTAGCACATTTGGATTCGTGTTCATTTTCCCAAGCCTTTTAACTCAAAGTTGGCAAAATTCAGTCACAGTTCGGTAAGTTATCGCGTTTCCACTAATGCATTTGTTATGACTTTGGCTAGGATAGTGGTTCAGTATGACGAGCAAGGGGATAGATGAGTCATGTTTGATGAGGGGAGGGTTGTGTCTAGGTCAGAGGAGCTGCAAAGTATAACTTTTTTATCTTCCTTTTTTTTTCTTTAATAGCTTAATGTGTGTACATTCCGGCAGCCTGTCAGGGCACAGAAACCATCCACAACGTCATGACACAAGGTCTTCTGTGATTGGCTGTGTTACCATGGCTGGTCAGGAGACAAATCTCCAGGAGTGGAACCTCTGGACCGTGGCACCGAGGGGCCCCGGGCGAGCTGCCAGGTGGAGCTGACCCCTATGCAGGGATCATTAGGAGCAGGCCCAGGGGTTCGGGTAACATGATAGCCGGTACCGAGAGGGGCGGCTCAGGACAGACCAGAGTAGGACTGCAGGACTGGAGCATAGACAACAGGACGGAGCAGGAACATGGGAGGCAGGACTGGAGTGGGACTGTAGGACTGGAGTGTGGATAGCAGGATGGAGCAGAAGCACTGGAGGCAGGACTGGAGTAGGACTGAAGAATTGGCGTGTGGATAGCTGAATGGAGCAGGAACACCGGAGGCAGGACTGAAGTAGGACTGAAGGACTGAAGTGTGGATAGCAGGGTGGAGCAGGAACACCGGAGGCAGGACTGGAGTGTAGATAGCTGGACCCACGGAGCACAGGACTTCGGGGCTACTGCAGGGACCACGGAAGGCAGGACTGCGAGACTGCAGAGAGCACACGAAGAAACAGGGCCCAGTATGCTAGCAAACACAACGACCAGGCGCCTCCCTCAGGGGGGAGCGGCCTGATATGGCCTGTCAGGTCTGCCATTGGTCCGTAGGTGCTTCCGGGTCAGGGCATTGCTGGAGCACAAGTAACAGGAGGGAGGCGCGGCCGCAGCCTATGGCGCATGCGCATTGCATGCAGAGACCCCGTCGGCCATGAGCCTCTCAGAAGGGACCGCCGTGGCTGTCGGGCGGCAGGGGACTGCGGCGTGGGAGCGGAGGCCGGTTGAGTATGCGGAGGCGACGTGACAGTACCCCCTCTCCTAAGCCGCCCTCCCCTGAGATTAGCAAAAAATCTCTTGAGGATACGGGGAGCATTGATATTCTCCCAAGGTTCCCAGGATCTCTCCTCAGGAACAAAGCCCTTCCAGTCAATAAGAAAAAGAGTCCTACCTCTAACCTTCTTCATGGCGATGATGTCCTCCACCTCAAAGACATCATCGGCACCAACAGGCTGAGAACCAGGATCAGACACGGAATGGAAGCGATTCAGTACTGCAGGTTTCAGAAGAGAGACGTGGAAGGTGTTCGGGACCTGGAGCGAAGCAGGCAACCTCAATTTGTAGGTGAATTTGTTGATATGTCCAAGAATTTCAAACGGACCAATGTAGCGTGGACCTAACTTGTAAGAAGGCAGTTTCAACTGGATAAATTTGGACGAGAGCCAGACTTTGTCCCCGACATCATACGGTGGGGAATCCAATCTCTTCTTGTCGGCATAATTCTTCATCCGATCAGCGGCCCTCTTGAGTGACGTGTTGGTCTCAGCCCAGATCTTGGAAAATTCAGAGGACAAGGCATTGTCCGTGGGTACCTCGGAGGCAGGGGTTATCGGAAAGGGAACACCAGGATGTCTGCCAAACAAAATGAAAAATGGAGACTTGGCCGAGGACTCGCCAGCATGGTTGTTATAGGCGAACTCTGCCCAGGGGAGTAAGTCAGCCTAGTCGTTCTGGTGGGCATTAGAGAAATGACGTAGGTACCCAGTCAACGTCTGGTTGGTACGCTCCACCTGCCCGTTGGACTGTGGATGGTCGGCAGAGGAGAAGTCGAGGGAAACGTTCATGAGCTTACAAAGTGTCTGCCAGAACTTGGAGGTGAACTGAACCCCTCGGTCAGACACAATGCGTTGAGGTAGTCCATAGAGTCTGAAGATCTGATGGATGAAAACTTTGGCCAACTCAGGAGCCGAGGGGAGACCGGGCAGAGGGACGAAGTGTGCCATCTTGGAGAAGCGATCCACCACCACCAAGATGACTGTACAGCCAGAAGAACGGGGTAGGTCGGTGATGAAATCCATGGCAATGTTTTCCCAAGGAACCACATGGACAGGCAACGGAAGCAACAAGCCGGACGGAGGTTGTCGTGGCACTTTGTTTTTTGCAGAGGAGGGACAAGAGGCCATGAAATCGAGCACATCTTGGCGAAGCGTGGGCCACCAGTAGTGACGCGTGATAAGGGCAAGGGTCTTCTTAGTTCCAGCATGGCCGGCCAGTCTGAAGGAGTGCCCCCATAGAAGGACCTTTAGCTTGAGGTTTTCAGGCACAAGAGTCTTGCCAGGAGGTGTAGAAAGCCAGTTTACTGGAGCCACTGTGATGATTCTAGTGGGGTCAATGATATGTGAAAGTTCTTCCACTGTTTCGTGTGGATGGACGACCCTGGACAGAGCGTCGGCTTTGGTATTCTTGTTGCCAGGGTGAAAACGGAGCTCGAAGTCAAATCAGGCAAAAAATAAGGACCATCTTGCCTGACGAGGGTTGAGTCTCTGGGCAGACTGAAGATAGGCCAGATTCTTGTGATCCGAGAAGATTACAAAGGGATGGACAGCCCGCTCCAGGAGATGACGCCATTCTTCTAAGGCCAACTTTATGGCCAGGAGTTCCCGGTCGCCGATTGAGTAGCTACACTCGGGTTGGAGAGAAGGCCTTAGAGAAGAAGCCACAGGGGTGCAGACAACCGGAGGTGGATCTCTGGGACAATACTGCCCCGGCACCTGTCGAGGAAGCGTCCACTTCGAGTACAAAGGGTCGGTTGCTCTTGGGACGGTGCAGCACTGGGGCCAAGGAGAAAGCCCGTTTTAGGGTCTGAAAGGCCTCCTCCGCCTCAGGAGTCCAATCATTGGGAGTAGTCCCTTTACGGGAGAGAGCAGAAATAGGTCTGGTTATTGTGCAAAAGTGAGAGATGAATTGCCGGTAATAATTGGCGAGTCCGAGAAACCGTTGTATCACCCTTACTCCGACGGGGCGAGGCCATTTGAGAATGGCAGTCAGTTTCTCGGGATCCATCCTTAATCCAGCATCAGAGATAATGTATCCCAGAAACGACAGAGAGGTCTGTTCAAAGAGACATTTCTCTATCTTAGCATACAGGCAATTCTCCAAAAGACACTGTAACGCCAGACGAATACTCTTTCTGTGGGACGAGAGATCCGGAGAGAAGACGAGGATGTCGTCTAAGTACACAACCACACAGGAGTACAAGAGGTCCAGGAAGATCTTGTTGACAAACTCTTGAAACACTGCAGGAGCATTGCAGAGACCAAAGGGCATGACCAGGTACTGGTAATGGCCGTCTCGAGTGTTGAAAGCCGTCTTCCACTCGTCACCTGCGCGTATACAGAACAGATTATAGGCTCCCCTGAGGTCTAGCTTGGAGAAGACCCAAGCCCATCTGAGGCAGTCAAACAGCTCTGGAATAAGTGGAGGAGGGTACCTGTTCTTGATGGTAATCTCGTTCAAGCCCCTATAGTCAATGCACGGCCGTAGAGATCCGTTCTTTTTCTTGATGAAGAAAAACCCGGCTCCCGCGGGAGAGGCGGACTTCTATATAAAGCCTTTGGTGAGGTTCTCCTGGATGTACTTGGACATGGCTACGGTCTCTGCGGGAGACAGGGGGTAGATTCTGCCCCTTGGGGGGTTGAACCGGGGACTAGTTCAATTGGGCAGTCAAAAGGCCGGTGTGGAGGAAGAACCTCTGCTTCCTTCTTATCAAAGACATCAGCGTAGGAACTGTAGGCTGAAGGAAGGCACGGAAGGTCTGGGGGTAGCCGAGGAGCGTCCGCTAGATGGACAGGAGTCAGACAGCGAGCTTGGCACGGGTGCCCCCAGGGGAGTATCTCCCCTGAAGACCAGTCGAGGACAGGCTGATGAGTCCTTAACCATGGAAGATCGAGTAGAATCGCATGGGAGAGCTTGGGCAGAACGTTAAAGGCTATCTTCTCTCGAGGTAACTCCTCTTCCTCAGTGACCAAGGTGACGGTCTCCTGTAGCGGTTTGACATCCACTGCGGCAGTCAGGCGAGGATTACATAGGGTAACCATGGGAATCTGGTATTTGTCCACCTCTTCACGCCGGATGAAGTTACCTGCCGAGCCCGAATCCACATAGGCCACCTCGGACCCACGTCTCTCCCCTGAAACCAAAATAACAGATATAGTAAGAGGTTGAAAGGAATCATTAGCACCAAGGGAGGTCTCTCTTACCTGACTTAGGTGGAGGAGTTTCCCTGTGTCTCAGGACAGGTACGGACAAAGTGTGGCGAGCCTCCGCAATAGAGGCATAGACCTTGTGCCCGCCTCTCTCTCCGACGCAACTCGGCCAACTTGAGGTGATCTACCTGCATGGATTCGACTGAGGAGGGACATGAGGACCCGGCAGGACAGGAACTCACAGACCGGATGGAAAAGGACGCTGGCCTGGTAGACCTTCTGTCTCTCGCTGACTCCCGGGCACGCTCCTGGATAGTAGGCCAATGCGGGTGGCCAGCGAGATAAGGTCCTCCAAGGTCGTCGGGGTATCCCGACCTGCGAGTTCATCCTTTATTCTGCTCGAAAGGCCGTGCCAGAATGACCCTACCAAAGCCGCGTTGTTCCAGCCGAGCTCAGAGGCGAGAGTGCGAAAGCGGATTGCGTAATGCCCGACCGTGAGAGAACCCTGATGTAGGTTAAAAAGAGACTCGGTGTGAGAGGCTAACCGACCTGGCTCATCAAAAACCCTGCGAAAAGTATCCAAGAAGACCGTAAGACTCAAAACAACGGGATTGTCACGTTCCCAGAGAGGATTCAGCCAAGACAGGGCCTCTCCCTCCAGATGGGACATAATAAAGGCCACTTTGGCTCATTCAGAGGGATATTGCTGAGGCAACCATTTAAAATGGAGGCTAAACTGATTTAAGAACCCCCTGCAGAGTTTGGGATCACCAGTAAACCGTAGAGGCTTGACGAGGTGGGGCACCGGGAGAGCTGTAGACACGGGGGGGAGGAGTCGGGATCGCGGTGGCAGACTGGAGGACCGACAAGTGGCTATCAAAGGAGGCCATGTAACTCAGAATATAGGCTTGAGTATCTCGTTGCTGACCCAGCTCCTGTTGAAGACTGGCCAGTTGAGTGGCATTTCCCGGATCAGCCACCTGCAGGGCCGACAAACGGGTGTCCATAGACTTCATGACAGAAATGATGCATCCCTGATTCTCCCACAAAAAGAGCAACTCCTTCTGGGTAGCAGCAGTAGTACCAGCGGAGTCCATGGCCTGATCGTACTGTTACCATGGCTGGTCTGGAGACAAATCTCCAGGAGTGGAACCTCTGGACCGTGGCACTGAGGGGCCCCGGGCGAGCTGCCAGGGGGAGCTGACCCCTATACAGGAATCGTTAAGAGCAGGCCCAGGGGTTCGGGTACCACGATAGCCGGTACCGAGAGGGGCGGCTCAGGACGGACTGGAGTAGGAGTGCGGGACAGAAGCGTAGACAGCAGAGCGGGATCACTGGAGACTAGACCGGAGTAGGACTGCAGGACTGGAGCATAGACAACAGGAGGGAGCAGGAACACGGGAGGCAGGACTGGAGTAGGACTATAGGACTGGAGTGTGGATAGCAGGATGGAGCAGAAACACCGGAGGCAGGACTGGAGTAGGCCTGAAGGACTGGCGTGTGGATAGATGAATGAAGCAGGAACACCGGAGGCAGGACTGGAGTAGGACTGAAGGACTGAAGTGTGGATAGCAGGGTGGAGCAGGAACACCGGAGGCAGGACTGGAGTGTAGATAGCTGGACCCACGAAGCACCGGACTGCGGGGCTACTGCAGGGACCGCGGAAGGCAGGACTGCGAGACTGCAGAGAGCACACGAGGAAACAGGGCCCATTATGCTAGCAAACACAACGACCAGGCGCCTCCCTCAGGGGGGAGCAGCCTGATATGGCCTGTCAGGTCTGCCATTGGTCCATAGGTGCTTCCGGGTCAGGGCATTGCCGGAGCACAAGTAACAGGAGGGAGGCACGGCCGCAGCCTATGGCACATGTGCATTGCATGCAGAGACCCCGTCGGTCATAAGCCTGTCAGAAGGGACCGCCGTGGCTGTCGGGTGGCAGGGGGCTGCGGCGTGGGAGCGGAGGCTGGGTGAGTATGCGGAGGCAGCGTGACAGGCTGTCAAAGTCACATATCTCTGTCCAACTCTGTCAGTTTAACATTGCAGAGAAGGTGCTCCTGTTAGTGCTGTTGCTGCCGAAAGTGAACTTGTCAGTTAGCTAGATAGGATCCTGTTCTGCATGAAGTCGATCTTCCAGCATCAAAGTAGATTGTTACAAAACTGTGTTGCAGTCTCAGGAGTCCCCATTTGCTAATCAAAATCGTTTTGGGCAAAAACTATGTTGCAGTGGGGAATCAGAAGGCCATATTTCCTCTTAAAAATCGTTAGACCTACTATAGGGGTTCAGCCATGAGACACCTTTTGCTAATCCAAATCGTTTATGATAAAGCTGTGTTACAGTAAGAAATCAGAAGGCCACATTTCCACTTAAAAATCATTAGGCTTAATACTGGGGTTCAGCCAGGAGGCCTAATTTGCTAATCCAAATTGTTTGTGATAAAACTGTGTTGCAGTGAGAAATCAGAAGGCCAGATTTCCACTTATAAATAGTTAGTCTTCGTCTTGCAGTTCTGCCAGGAGGCCCAATTTGCTAAGCTAAATCGTTTGTGAGAAAACTGATGTGGTGACAAATCAGAAGACGACATTTCGTCTTAAAAATCGTTAAGTATAACAATATTGTGCAGACACACTATCTAACAAAATAAATATTAATTGCTCATTTAGAAATAGATGACTGATGGTGTGGGCCTAAAGTTGTGAAACAGCAGGTTAGTAGAGAAGAAGGCTACATAGAACATGAGTGGGAAAAAGTGAGGTTGTGATGGAAGGGGAAATAGGCTTTATGTTCGAGATGTATGTATGTTAGGTGTTAATCTTAATGAAAGCTCAACTGAACAAACACCATCTCATCTTATCCAAAGATCACTGACTACATCTGTTTCTGGACTGACTACTCCACTCCTTTTCTTTGGCAGCTGCACAGCGGTATGCCTTGTAGATGAGGGCTAGAAATAGCATGTGATCCAGTGGATGGCAAGCACTGCATCAAGTGGCCTCTCCTCCTCTTCCTCCACCTTACTCCCAGTCCAGCAGTTTATTCTGTTCAACTTACTCCACCTTCCCTCAGCACAGCAGCCTGCTCCTGGTCACACAGTTGTGGTCAGTCACATAAAATAATGTCCCCTCCTTCCCATGCCAAGGCTAAGAGTTTGAACTCATCCATATCCAATCTGTTGCCCATGGAAATGCTGCCTTTTTTGCGCCTGGTGAATACAGGCAGTTTCCAAAAGTTGATGACCATTGCAGTACCCCAGTACCAGTTGCCAAGTTGCCTTTACGTCTATAAGAAAGCTGTGCCTGCACTACACCAGCATGTTGCAGACAACATCACCTGTTCCCTCAAAAAGTCTATATCTGCCAGGGAGCATTTCACCACTGACACCTGGACGAGCAAACATGTGCAGGGATAATACTTCTTGCTGACTGGGGATTGGGTGACTCTGGTGGCTGTGGGGGCAGGCGGTAGACTTGTGGGACAAACCTCTGTATCTAACACTTCCTCCATGGCTTCTGGCTCCTCCACCTCCTCGAGAGTTTCCACCTATGCCCTCAACCTCTTCCTTAATCAGACACGCATTTCAACATTGCAGATAGAATCTCCCCACCTCCATATTGCGCAGCTATGGCTCACCGCAATCAGATAGTGTTTGAATATGCCTTGGAGATCATGGCTATACAGCTCAAGAGTTGTTCACAGCTATCAGGCTGAGTTAGAGCAATGGCTGTCTCCACTTAACCTAGAGCCAGTGAAATCTATTTGTGATAATGGTGCAAGTCTGTTGGCAGCCCTACACTGGATCAAACTCACACACGTGCCTTTCATGGCCCACGTCCTCAACCTGGTGGTGCAGCAATTTCTCCAATTTCTGCATCTATCCCGGCCTAGATGCACTGCTGCAGAAAGCACAGTCGCTGTGTACTAACTTTTGCTGATCGCACCCTGCCAGTCATCGACTTGCATCAGTACAAAGGTATTTTGGCCTACTGGTTAACCGTTTGATTTGCAATGCTCTGACACAGTGTGATTCCACTGTGCACATATTGCAGTGGCTGTGGCAGCAGTGATGAGCCCTGGTGTAGTATGTCCTTATGAACAGCCTGGGCCAACACAGTACGGACATGGTGAAAATCACGCTTGCAGAGTAGGTACAGATGAAGGATCTTTGCACCCTTCTTCACAGTTTTGAAATGGCTACTAAGATGGTTAGTGCTGATGATACTATCATCATTATGACTATTTCGGTCAACTACAAGCTGGAGTATTCTGCGTGAGGAGGTGGTGGTCCCATAGGAAGAGATAGAAGCAGAGGAGGATGTGGAAGGGATAGCAATATCTCTAAGTTCTGGACTGTCATATCACAGGCAGGTGCCATGGGAGGGTGGATTGCAGTGATCAATGGGGGCTCATGGTACCAGATTAACTGTTAGTGAAAGCACTAGAACTGAGGAATAAATGGATGATGCCTTATAAATTCTGGCCACCAGAGGGGGTTGGTGAGTCAGCTAGAAATCAGCTGAGGGAGTTGTCATGGAAACGAAGCAGCTGTGAGCTGTGAGGAAAAAGGACAGTTAAATGTGAGGACGTGAGGTAAAGAGATCTTTCTGGAACATCCTGTCAGATGAAGACAGGGAGCCGATCTGAGAGGAGTTCGATAGGCAGAGCTGATCTGTGAAGAGGGAAAGGACAAGAGCAGAGACTAAGAGACTCTAGGGAAGCTAAAATACTGCATATAGCAGACCCCTGAGTGAAGCACTAATAAAGAGAAAAGGGACATCAGAGTCCTAGGCTGACAGGAGCTGTATGCCCTGATAGCCGAATCTGAAAGTACAGGGGATTGTAAATTCCTGTGCACATTAAACACCTGAGGGCACGGCAGCAGATAAAGAGCCCGGGGTTGACGGTGAAGAGAACGGTACCCGTGGAATAGGCTCATGCTGACAGCCATACAGGTTAGTGAAACCATCACGAATAGTGGGTCGCAGCATCGTTATATACTGTATAGCGGAGACCCACACACAAAGCGTAGAAAGGATGGTTCTAAATCCCCACCTGGTGGATCCCCTGAATGCCTCCAGGCGAGCAGGACTCATTCCATCACCTGTATGTGGTACTCCGGACTAGAACCAATTACCAGTAAAAGGTAAAGAAACTGCACCTCTCTGTGTCTTTCTCTCATTTATCTGCACCCCGTTTACAGCCACTTTTACTACTTATTTAACATCTTTGCCCTGTGACTACAGCCCTACCTGTGGAGGGCTACAACATCATAGCTGCGCCCAACATCCATCCCAGCGAAACAACACCGCAGTGCTGGTCACCTCTGACTAGAATACCACAGGTGGCATCACGTATTTCACTATCTAATAACTTTATTTTCATTTTTACCACATAAATACCACACAACTTTCCCCTATTTTATTACTGGATGCCTCTGGGCCACCGACCAGGTCACCGCCGTGACACCGTCCTCCATTGAAGTCGATGGGCTTGGTACTGAGTACCCCCAGGTCCCGCGGGGCACTCCAACAGGTGATAGCAAGGATCTTAGCAGTTTAAGCCTCTAGATGTCAAACTCAACAGTGAATTGCAGGATCTAGATCATTGTAAGAGGGAGCGAGCTCCCTCTTTCATGTCATTTGGCCCCCCTACATAGTGATTGTGGGTTGCCCATGTTTAATACAGCGACCTCAGGCCAACCATTAGCATCTGGGTCTGCCCTATATGAAGGCCTATTAGGATATAGTACATATCAAATCTAATAGGTCACTCTCATGTGTAATAATGACAAGTCTAACGCTGGTTTCACAATTGCGTTGGGCAGAGCTGCAGAGGACTGCATACTTCCTCCATTAGGCCCTGCCAAATGCCGCACCTCTTCCATTCAGCACCGCCTACGTCTGCCTGCATTCTCCGTACCTATCTTTAACATTGGGTGCGCAGACCACACGTGTGTATGCAGATACCTCTGAATGTGTCGTTTTGACACTGCGCCGACTGCAGCAAAATGCAACATGTTACGTTTGACGCAGTTCGGCGCAGCGTCAAAATGGTGCAGTCGGAGGCATCCGCATACACCAGCATGGCCTGCATACCCAACTTAAAGATAGGTACGCAGGATGCAGGCAGACATAGGCGGAGCTGAGTGGAAGAGGTGCGGCAGTGGGTGGGGTTTAACAGAGGAAGTACGCAGCCCTCTGCAGCTCTACCCAACGCAAGTGTGAAACCAGCCTAATGCACAGAAAACCTAAAGATCAGCAATCAGATCATTGAAAATTCAAATCCAATAGTGGGACAACATAGTGAATATAATCATTTATAATATAATTTATAAAAATGTAAAATAAAATGAAGCATGAAAAATTCAAAGAAAAATGTTTCACTAATAAAAACACAATTTTATTTATAAAAAAGAATGTACATATAATTGGTATCAATGTCTTTGGAATGTCCCTATAAAACTTTAACCCTTAACCTATACATTGAATAACGGAAAAAACAAACAAACATGGCATCATACTGCCACACAAAAAGTCACATGTAAAAAAAATTGGTATCACTGAAAAATGCATATTATACTGTGTTTTGCAAAAAATTGTTTTAGTGTGCAAAAGAAGCAAAACATAAAACCTGGTTCAATCTGTTTGCTCTAATCGTATTGACTAAAGTTATTTTATCACTTTTACAGTAAAACATTTCAGAATTGGTATTTTTGTTCCTTTTGTCTCCCAAAAAATCATGTAAAATAAGGCTATATACAAGTGTTAAGTAGCCTCAAATTTTACAAATCAAATGTTAATGTTATTATAGCTCTCAGAATACGGAGAAGCAAAAGCAAATATATTTTTTAAAAATATAGCCACGCTGCCAGTATTCTCATAATGTCCTTACAAGTCCATGAAATAGGTGCACGGAATCCTCTGGGTTGGCAATCTTGGATGAACAACATCTAGCACCAAATAGAAAAATCCTCGATTAACCCCTTCACTCCCAAGCCTGTTTTCACCCAGGCCAAATTTTACAATTCTGACCAGTGTCACTTTATGAGCTAATAACTCTGGAACACTTCAATGTATCCCAGTGATTCTAAGGCTATGTGCCCACGTAGCGATTTAATCCAGACAATGAAAACCGGACTCCTTCCCAGAAATCGCACGGTTTTTTCCTTTACCGCGATTATGTTCGCGATTTTGCTGTGATTTTCGCGTGCGATATTCAAGCACTTTCCAAGCGATTTGAAGCATCGCTTGGAAAGTGATTGACAGGTTGGTCACACTCGTCAAACATAGTGTTTGACAAGTGTGACCAGATTTTTACTATTGAGACAGCCTATGCGGCATCAATAGTAAAAGATAGAATGTTAAAAATGATAAAAAAATTAAAAATCGGGGTATATTTACCTTCCGACGTCCCGCGCTGTCTCAGCGTCACTCCCGTTCCCAGCGATGCCTTGTGAGACCTGTGATGACGTTGGTCTCGCGTTGCTATAGCGATCTCATGAGACCGCTAGAGTCACGTGAGACTACGTCATCACAGGACCTTGCCGCAAAGCATTACTGGGAACGCTGAGGTCGGGAAGGCAGCGCGGGACGTCGGAAGGTAAATATACCCCGAATTTTATTTTTTATTCTTTTTTTTTACAGGGGTATGGTACCCAGGGCCTGGAGGACAGTCTCCTCTCCTCCACACCGTGGGTACCAACCGCACATGAGACGCTTAACTTAGTAAGTAAGCAATTCTCATGCATTCCTATGGGTGCGGAATTGCGGCAATTCTTTGCGATTCCGCACAAAAGAATGAGCATGCTGCGATTTTTTCCGCGATGCGATTCCGCCATGGAAAATAGTGCAGCATTAGCACTATTTTTTTGCAACTTTCACACTTTTCATTTTTATGCCCTTAAATCAGATAGCTATGTCACACAAAATAGTTAATAAATGTCATATACCACATATCTTCTTTACCAAAGCACAATTTTTTACACATAATTTTTTTCATTAGGATATTAGAAAGGGCAAAAGTAGATCAGCTATTCCTCAATTTTTCCAACACAATTTACAAAACCTTTTTTTAGAGACCACAACTCATTTGAAGTCACTTTGAGGGGTCTATATGCCAGAAAATACCCAAACGCGACACCATTATAAAAACTTCACCCCTCAAAGTACTCAAAGCCACTTCCAATAAGTTTATTAATCCTTTAGGTGCTTCACAGGAAGGACATTCCACATACAATGTGGAAGTAAAAAGTTTATATTTTAATTTTTCCCACAAAAATGTCCATTTAGCCCTACATTTTGCATTTTTACAAGGGTGATCAGAGAAAATTAACAATAAGTTTTGTTAGGCAAGTTCTCCTGTGTACACTGATACCCCATATGAGGGGAAAACTACTGTTTTGGTGCATGGCAGGGCTCAGAAGGGAAGGAGCGCTATTTGAATTTTGGAGTACACAATTGTCTGGAATAGATAGCTAATGTCATGTCTCTGTTGCAGAGCCCCTGATGTGCCTAACCAGTGGAGACCCCCCACAATTGACCCCATTTTGTAAACTAGACAAATAAAGGAATTTATCTAGATGTGTGGGGAGCATCTTGAACCCTCCAGGTGCGTTACAGAGTTTTAAAACCTAGAGGTAAAAATGTAAAAATTATATTTTTCCCACAAAAAGCTTTAGTCCCAAATTTTTCATTTTTACAAGGGTAACAGTAAAAGTATACAATTATACAATATCATGTGTTGTGCAATTTCCTCTGAGCAGGGTGAGCGGATTCAAGGTTCTGGTTCATCGAATTTGATCCAACTAGAGTTAGAAGTTCGGTTCGGTATCCAAACATGACCCAAAACTTGAGACCCCATAGAAATTAATGTTGACCTGAACTTCGTTGCTTTAAAATGGCTGTAAAATAGTCATAGTAAGGGCTAGGAGGTTTTAAAAAGAAGCTAAATAAGGATAAGTGCAGAACAAGTGTTCTGCAAACAAATTTGGATAGGGAAATGGCTTAAAATAACAGAATCCCCCAAAAAAGGACACATTTTGGGACTAATCAAAAAAGTTTGAAGTGAATTGGATTAAAAATATTTTGATGATGAGGCCCTGTACCACAATGGTTGCGTACACCCAGATGGTACAGTGAAACTGCGAATGGCCAGTCTATTTGTATTACATTTTTTTAATTTCTGGCTACAGTTGTAAAGTTATAAACTGGTAAATGAATGCATGGAAAACCTCGAGAAAAATTACATAGGACCCCCACACCCTCACCCCTCTCCCAAGTTACCCTGTGCATTGCCTTGTGTGTGTTGGTTGATGAGGCAGGGCATCCATGGTATCCGCTGAAGGCCATTCACCTCACCCTCACGGTGCAAGGGATGTTTTCTCTCCATCTGCTTTTTCTGGTCCTGCCCGCACAGTGTGCCACTCTCCCTTCCAATCACCCCCTCATGCCATATGGGCTCCATTCCATGCTGACCACGGGTAAAGGAGAAGCAGGGATCTATTCAATAAATGCAGCCTGATAAATGGGTACCATATCCATGGAGGTAACCTGTTAAATGGATAAGACATGCAAGGAAGGCAACAGTTAACAAATTAGCCACTCCTCAACTAAGTCAGAAGTTGATGTTGCAAGACACAATAGCCATCCATGACATTTCAAGGCTCTTTCATTTTAATGAGTAGTTAAATCCTTTAATGAGCATCTATTGGATGACAAACCTTGTGAAAACAGCCATGGTAATTCCAGCTCCAGCAGCATACATTAAAGTCTCCCACAGCTACCGTGCACACATGAGTGGGACAGTAAAATGGCAAATCGTCATTATTAAATTAGTTATTTTTCCCTGCATGGTGGGTCAGTGGTTAGCACTGCAGCCGTACAACGCTGGGGTCCTGGGTTAAAATCCCACCAAGGACATTTGTTTGTGTGTTCTCCCCCCATTTGCATATGTTTCCTTCAGGTACTCCGGTTTCCTCCCAAACTCCAAAGACATTATGATTGGTAATCTAGATTGTGAGCCTCAATGAGGACAGTGCTGATATTCTATAAAAAATGCTGTGAAATTAATGGAGCTACATAAGTGAGCAAAATCCATAAATAAATACATTTCTCACTACAAATCACCGTAAATAACATGAATCTGAATTATTAAAACTAAATTTAGCAATTTAGTACAACCAGAAGGCATAAGTCCAAGTAGAGGAAAACGTGGATGTGTAGGTGGAAGCAATGAGGGAGTAATCAACACTTTGTGTTTTTTGCATGATTTTTTAATTTTTTTAGAGAGAATTGACTTAAAAGAACAAAGAATGAACCAAAAATAAGCTAACAAGCTACAGCCGGGGACAAAGGTCCAACTAAACGAAGTGGACATTGTGGTGAAGGTGGAAGATGAGGTAGACACAGTTTTTGCTTTTTTTTTTATTTGGAGAGGAGGCACCTGATTGAAACAATTGGCAAATAAAGCTGAATATTGACTGATTGAGGCTTGTCTAGTCATCCAAAGGTATGGACAAGTCCTGTGGGATCCACGCCTGTTCCATTCTAATAAATGTTAGCTTCTTGAAGTTGGCTGTGGACAGGCTGATGCACCTGTCTGTGATCATACCCACTGCAATACTAAACACACGTTCAAGCAGAACAGTTGCTGAAGGGCAGTCACCTCCCAGGCATAAAGGGTAAGTTCGGACCATGTGTCCAATTCAGAGATCCAGAAGTAGAGATGAGCGAACATTCGGAAAACATTTGCCAACCTCAAATTCAGCATAATCATAGCACATTCGGATTCCTGTTTGCTTTTAACAACATTTTTACTCTGCAAAATTCGGTCACAGTTTGGTAAATCATCGCGTTTCCACTAATGCTTTTGTTATAGCTTTGGCTAGGATAGTGGTGCTGTATGATGAGTGAGTGGATGGGGGGACTTGTTTTCTAAGTGGAGGGAATGTGGAGAGGTTTGAGGAGCGTGTGAAGAGATTATAGGAGTGGGGCACACTTTTTTCCCCCTTGTGTTGATTCCGTCAATCAATCAGGGCGCAAAAACCATCCACAATGTTATGACATAAGATCTTCTGTGATTGGCTGCCGAAGCCACATATTCCTGGCCATATAAAGAGTGCACATTTTGTTCTGCTGGTTCCATTTGCTCAGTGTCACAGTGCAGCAGAGAAGTTGCTCCTGCACTACTGCTGGTGCTGAAAGTGAACTTGTCAGTTAAATAGCTGGGATCTAGTGATGGGCGAGAAGCATCGTTGCTCGGGTCTCCCCGAGCATGCTCGGGTGATCTCCGAGTATTTGGGTATGCTCAGAGATTTAGTTTTTGTCATCTCATCTGCATGGTTTGTGATTTGTAGACAGGCTGAATACATATGGGAATTCCCTAACAAACAGGCATTCCACAAACAGGCTGTCTATAAATCTTGCCAAATCAGACAAAGGGATTTTCCGGATTTGTTTTCTCATTTTGATTCTCATAGTTGTGGTCTACCTATGATGTCAATTACAGGCCTCTCTCATCTTTTTAAATGGGAGAACTTGCACAATTGGTGGCTGACTAAATACTTTTTTTTCCCCACTGTAGGTATAAGTAATTGGGTTAGCACAGAACTGTCCAGCGAGCTGAATAGTTCCGAGGAAAGAGCTGCTATCTGATACACAGGAGGCGCTGGGTTCGAATTCTGACAAGCACAGATGCTACCCCTGAAACCCAAGTACTAGGCCTCTAATCAATAAAATCAGATTTCATACTTGTTCTGAGCAGTGGCAACACCCTGAAACACATGTCTGTAAATCAAGATTGTGGTTTGGCTTCTATTCTAAGTCATATGGCAAGGCTTGTTAAAGGATCAGTATTGACTTTTATCATACCTACTTCTAATTAGTGGGAATAGAATTCAAGTTATTTTCCGCTCTGAAAAGGCAATCTGCATTTTAAATTTTCCAGAGGAGCATTGGACTGGCACTCTTTAAACTGGCATGTGACTATCCAATAGGAGAAACCATACCCCTGAGAACCCAGTCAGAGGCCTCTAATACAGCCAAATCAGACCTCATGCTTTGCACTGAGGAGGAGCAACACCTCCAAATACATGTCTGCAGGTTTAGATTGTGGTTTGGTTTTTATCCTGACATATAGCAAGGCATGTTCCAATATATGGCAGTAGAAATTAAATTATCTTCCTCTTTGAAGAGGCAGTTTGCACAGGCAAATAGAATTAAATGGAAATAGTTTGCAATAATGAAATTTTTTGGTCACAGAATTTTCTGCTCTAGTGTTATGCTTCTGTAAAAAAAACTGATAAAGATGATGTAAAGGATTCACTTATTTCAGCTGGAAAATAGATGTGAATCTTTTGATTGTCAGCATACAGTGACAAGTGACTGACCTTTTCTATTTTTACCAATAAGAAACGTTCCAGTGCTTGATTGGCTAATTGACTCCTATGGTCTTTTTATGAATGGGGTAAATTGATAATAATACTTAGTGGATGAAGCTAAGTGAGTAAAAATCCTGGCATTGTGTAAGCTTAGTTCTTTTGCACATGAACAGTGAATTGTGCTTACAAAAGCAAAATTCTGATTATTCAGAAGCCTCATCTTAGAAAGAGATGTGAATGTTTTGTGATTAAGTTGGTTTTGAATAGGGAAGGCATTCCAGTCCACAATTGTTCAGATGTGGTCATAGTTATTTCAATTATGAAATGATCCACTGTTTTGTAATAATGACAGATTTTATTCTTAATGATTTTTGGTCCATGGAGAGTAGATATCATGCTTATAAGTGTAAGGGATTATCATAATAGGGACATTTAATTACTATTTCATGATCTTCCGATGTAAGTGATACAACTGTTATGGGTAAAGATGTACAGATTGATCTACAGAGGATCAACTTTGAGTTGAATTTCCTGAAATTTACAAGTTACTGCAAATTTCAAAACTCTGCTATACTATAATTCATGAGACGCCTAATCTGATTGTGATATACTACTACATTGCTTAAGTAGATTGAAAAATGGGAATGCTAATTTTCTTCTGTGAATGCTAATACAAAGATTCAAGTGTTATACAGGGAAGTTCTGAACCTGAATAATCGCGCACTGTGATTGAATTGATTGATCTGAGATATATTACTTAATAACAGCCCTTTTTAATTTTACACAACCGCCAGCAAGGATTGCTGCCTTAAAATCATTGATGCTATTTTTGCAACTAAAACAAAATCTTGTATCCCATGCTGTGTAACAGAGAGTGTGCTTTCTGCCTTTTAGGTCCACATCTTAAAGAAATACAGTATCTCCATAATTCAGAAATTTTAACACTTCTGTGTACCTCACAAATTGTGCACGTTGTAAAAAATGCATTTTTTTGCACACTAAAAAAATGAAATATATTAAATAAAATGAAAAAAGGTTACAGTTTTACCACATTTTAACAGGTGCATTTAACATCTGTAGGTACCGTAACAAGCTGTTGCGGTAAATTAGTTTAATGCATTTGTGTTATTTTTGCGCATGCGTTCGATAGGACCATGCTTTTCCAGGAGAATTTCCTTGACACAAGCCACGTCCAATGGGCGTGTCTCATGGAAATTCTGTATATAGACCCTTGTTCAGATAAAATCCTCAACTTTTGCTGCTGTATCCAGCTGCAAGATGGATCTTGGCATGGAAAGCTTCTATCGTAATCTGGATTTGGATTTGAAATTGGCTGTTGCCTTTGCTGTGGCTTGTGAAGAAGAAAGATGAAGAGAAAGACGGAGAAGACGTCATTGTCGCTAATGGCAACACCCCATCGTTGAAGTCCGAGAGAGCCGTGGAGCCTACCACTTGTTGCGCACCCAGCTGTGTGCAAACCCTCAGAAGTTTTGAAACTACACGAGGATGTCAGAACAGAGCTTCGATGACTTGCTGCTACGTGTCCGAAGATCCATCACCAGGCAGAACACACAACTACGTTGAGCAATTCCTGCTGAGAAAAGTCTGTTGGTGACCTTAAGGTATGTAATTTTGAAAAAGAAACATCTGTCATTAATATTATTGTTATAAAAGCCATGTACTGATTTTTTTTTCCCATTTTCTGTTCTGCAGATTCCTGGCTACCAGAGAAACCTTATCATCTCTACATTTTCAATTCCGCATTGGAGTGTCCACCCTTTCTGGGATTGTTGGAGACACCTGCTGTGCTTTATGTGATGTTCTGCATGAGGAATTCCTTCCCAACCCTCAACTGATCTCTGACTGGAAAAGGCTACAAAATTCCAGGACATCTGTAGTTTTCCTAACATTCGGATTAGGAAACCTGCTGGTAGTGGATCCAAGTGTTTCAATTTCCAAAATTATTTTTTTATTGTTCTTATGGCAATTGCAGATGCTGACTGTTGATTTGTGGCTGTGGACGTTGGCTCATTTGGATGAGAAAATGACTCACAGACTTTCAAAAACTCTGACATGGGCCAATGTTTGTATGTAAATAATATCAATTCTCCATAGCCACGACCTCTTCCAAACACTGAAGTACTGCCAATGCCATTTGTCGTGGTTGGGGATAAGGTGTTTCAAATGTGTGCCAACCTCATAAAACCATACTCAAGTCGGGACTTGAATCACCCAATACGGATTTACAACTACCGAATGACAAGGGCACAAAGAACTATGGAGTGTGCCTTTGGTTTGCTGGCATCTAAATGGTGCATTTTGGGAACACCCATCAATCTACAAACTGCGACAATTGATGAGGTTGTGAAAGCATGTGTTGTTATGCACAATTACATCCTAGCAAAAGAGTGACCCAACTTAGAACTTGATGAACCTGTTGTTACCACATTGCAAAAATACCAAGATCACCCACTGAAGACTACAGTGGAAGGTGTCCAAATGAGGAATACATTTGCTGCCTGCTTTGTTTCGGATATTGGACATGTGGCATGGCAAGACAAAATGGTTTATTAAGCTGCTAAAATGTACCTGTAATGTTATGTACCTGTAATGTTATGTACCAGTAATGTTATGTACCTGTAATGTTTGCTGACTTTTATAATAAAATACCTCTAGTGAAACACCCGTTACAAGTTACCTCACCAATATACACACATATGTGTATTTGTGGCGCATAAAGAGATAAAGAAAACAGTGATTGTGCAAACAAAAGCAAATTTTTATCGAACAATTAAATCAGTAAATAGTTTTGGGGTATGTCAGAGGGTGAGATATTGTAGACGTGGGGGTGTGGAGCTGGAATGAGTGGCTACCATGAGTGGATGACGAAGGGGTTCCACGGGAAGGGCCTATAAAATGCATGGGGTTTGGGAGATCATGGATGGGAGTAGACACATTAGGAGTGGAATCGTGAGAATGGAGAGACACATTGGAAGGGAGAGACACATTAGAAAGGAGAGACAAATTACAAAACAGAGACACATTGATAGGTGAGGGTAGAGTTGGTTGGACAGTTTTGGGGTGATGTTTGGTGCTCCTAGTCTTCCTCTTCTGGCAGTGCTGAGCAAGGCTGGCACTGGGCATCTGTTTCCTGCTTTTTTCCTTGGGTGTATTGGAGTGGTGACTTCAGGCTGGCATGCTGCAGGACTTGGCACGGTGGTGGCTTAAGGCAGTCGAGCTGCATGACTCTGCATGGTGGTGGCTAGAGGCTGGTGTGCTGCAGGACTCAGCATGGTGGTGGGTTGAGGCTGGCATGCTGCAGGACTTGGCATGGTGGTGGTTTGAGGCTGGTGTGCTGCAGAACTCGGCATGGTGGTGACTTCAGACTAGCATGCTTCAGAACTCGGCATGATATTGGCTTCAGACTGGTGTGCTGTTGGACTCGGCATCGTGGTGTAGCAGGGTAGTGGTGGAATAGCCCTGGTGTCCAGCGGTGGTGGTGGAGGATAGGTCGCCATCTTCTGCCACTGCCCTTGTTGCCGTGTTGAAAATGCCATGTGTGGCTGCTACATTGCCTGACTGTAAGCAGCCTGGAAGGCCTGCATCACATTCAGCTGGAGTTCAGGCGCAAGGTTTTTCTACATACCCCGCTCTTTAGCAGAAAAAAATGTTGTGCCAGTCTCTGAAGGTTGGCTTCCAGGTGGTCAAGGCGCAGTTGACTTCCTGGAAAACTGTGTTTACATGTGTGAACCCACTTTCCAGTTTCTCTCAATCGCCTTCTGCCCATTCTGGATGACCGAACCTAAATGAAGAAACTCAGGCATGACTGGCCTGTTCCAGGCCCTTTGACATTGGTGAGAAGACCCCAAATAAACAGTGGCAGAGGACTGGGAGAGGGGAAAACCTATTGGACCAGCTACCTGTTCCCCAGCCTGTGAAGCATACCCACTTGCTGCATCAGTGGTGGATGACTGGAACTGTTCGGTGGCTGGTCGATGAGGGGCCGCTCCAACAGAGGACGATCCAGGTTCGGTGGTGCTGCTCCAGGTTATGTGTGGAAAAGAAATGAAAAAACATTACTATAAAAAAATTAAAATTTTAAAAGCGCCAACATATCCTGTGGAATAGAAAAATTCAAATGTTACACAATGAAAAACAACACAAAAATACTTACATTCGATGAGTAACTGCAGGCCTCAGGAAGGAGAGGTTGCAATGGTACTTGTATTTGGAAAGCTTTGGAGCAGCACCACTTCGAACTAGTTTCTCCTCTCTCATGTCCTTATTGAAGTGATCCTTCATCAAACGCCAAAGGACTTTTACTCTCTTCACTGTGAAGGGGGAAAAAAAGAAATTATAAAGCAATGCACCTTTTACAGGTTCACTGCCATGTCAGACCTAATTGCAATACTTTCGAAAATCTTTTCTGACTTGTGGCGTGGCTTTGTCCCAATCATCCAAAAGTGATCTGGCCACTTCTTCCCAGAGTTGTCGAATCACCACGGTGTCTGAGTGCTGCCAATCACGGGTGTCCCACAATGCTACTCGCTCTTGCACCAGCGTAATCAAGAGGTCATTATGAATGGTGGCTTCCTCACGTTGTGGAACCTAGAAATCATAGAAACACATTAGTAATATATTTGAAAAGATAAAACATTTAAACCAAGACATTCAAGAATACTTACACGCTGTATTTCCACCTGAGAAACTTGGGCCTAAGTCAACTGCTCCTACTCTTCCGCACTGGAACTGTTCTGTAAAGAAAATACATGATTTTACCACACGTGTCATGATGACAGTCAATACATACCTATCAGTATAGCAAATGTCCTCACTTCATCAGTCTCCTGTCCACTCTGGGAGGAATTCTGGTCTTCATTTGAGGATATCTTTGAAGAAGGCTGCAAGAGAGACAGAAGTGGGTACAGACTGCAGTGAGAGAGACAGACAGACATTTTCATAGCTTCTATGCTCACATCCAGAGTGAAATCCAGAGTCTTCATAGCAGATCCACTGGCTTGTATTAGCATCCAGAGACTTGAGAGTACTGGACTTCTGTGTCCACCCCCTCTTTTTATACAGCTTTGTTTTGGGGGTGGCTGAAACCAGTTCCTGGACCTGCTCATTCTGAAGTACGCATGCATATTGAATGCATGAGTACGCATGTCATTGCGTACAAATGCATTCCTATAGACAGTAATAAGTTGTTTTGATGCACTTCATCCTCACTCATCTGCATGTGTTTGGCTGCACATATTTGATGCCTCAAAAAATGCAACATGTTGCGTTCGCCGCACACCGCGAAACGACGCATGCGTATGCATCCGCAAGCAAGCAGGTTCCTGCGTACACCTTGTTAAAAATATGTACGCATAATGCATGCGGATCTATGCAGATCAAACGCTGCTCACAGATACGCAAATGTGAAACCAGCCGAAGGGTACCGTTACACTTAGCGATGCACCAGTGATCCCGACAGCGATATGGATCGCTGCTGCATCGCTAAGTGGTTGCTAGTGAGCTGCCACACAGGCAGATCTCACCAGCGACATAGCAGGGGTTGGGGGTCGCTACTTACCTGTCAGACGCGGCGATCCTGATGTCCTCCCGCCCGCGTCCATGCGTCGCTCGTTGGCGCCACAGGAAGCCCAGCAGGGCATTCTCGCGCGACCAGCGATGAGCGGCAGGGAAGCCGGTCGGAGGTAAGTATCAGACATAGCGATATCGCTAGCAATATCGCTGCTTCGTCACAAAATCGGTGATGTTACAGCGATATTGCTAGCAATATCGCTATGTGTAACGGGGGCTTTAGTTTAAGACTTCAAACATTATCTCCACAAACAAATAGAAGGCATTTGCATGACACTGGGCTACTATTCAGAAGTCTAACTACAGGTGTTCCAAGTACATTGATGAAGGTCATAAGACTGAAACGTCTGACTGTATGTTCTGCACTTTATTAAATATCACTTCTTGCATCTGAAACCCACGTGTGTGTGCCAAGTTTATACTATATTCATCACGGATTGGGCCCCTACTTGTGCACCACGCATATTGGAGTTGTGCCAACGGTGTCTCACTACTAAAATTATCCCTTACACTGAGCACACTCCATCTGGGCAATGTCATCACTTACATTTTCATATAATGCTGAAGAAACATCTAACATCAAAGCACAATCTACCTTACCAAGTGATTTCCTCAGAGTCCCTCCTAAAGAGACTAGAGGACGCGATCTTGAAAGGGAGCTAAGACGCTGTACCAATTACGAATTACATTGCGTCACCCTCACGGAATATCTTAAAGTCCAGAGAATCCCTAGGGGTCTACGGGTACCCCTACGTCCAACCCTCTTTAGTGACTCACATGATTTTTGCTCACGTTTTGAACAAATCATTAACAAATGTTCTTTTGACCTCATAACTCTCACGTTAGAGCATCTACACAGAGGAATCACTAAGTGTAAGGAGGAGATAACCAACATCGAAAATCAGCTGGCGGCCTCCACCACGACTGAGGAATTCAACAATTTATAGACCAGGATCAACGAGGTAATTACTCAACACCGACGGGATACAGAAATGAGGAAAAGGAACAAATTTGCAAGGGACACCGAAGACTACGAACAGAACAGGGTCTATAAATGGCGAGAATCCTACAACTTAGGGAACTTCTCCACGCGAGCAAGCTACAGATCCTCTACAGACATCTCGACATCAGGATCGGACTATGAAAGACAACCCCCAAGCAATCGTTTTTTAGGCCAGAGACGCAGATCTTCAAGAAGAAGAGGACCCACACTCGCAGAAATATGGACTCCCAACGTGTAACTCGCTCACAGGTATTAACCCCCTTGTGATAAATATCTCATCTAAACATTTGGGTATTGCCGAACATCAAGTCTTACAAAAAGGTCTCTCTTTCTGACCGAGTTATAAATACGACACATGGATCTACAAAGATTCTATAGATCCTTGAGATTAAAATTATATTTCTCCAATAAAATTAACTGTACATATGATAATACAACACTATCTTCCTCAGTAATTTCTTCTGAGAGTCTAGGCCTTAGAAATAAGGGCAAATTTAGACCACCTACAGGTTCTCACGCATTGGAGACTTTCCATTCGTTTGTTGATAACACATTTCAATCCTTGAGAGATGATATAAATAGAGGCAGGGTACACTTTCCCTCCAACCTGTCTCCACTTGACCAACAGGCATTGAATAACTTACGAAATGATAAAGACATAATTATCAAACCAGCGGATAAGGGGGGAGCGATCGTAATTCTAGACAAATCTACATACTTGGATGAAGTTTATCACCAATTAAATAACACATCCGTCTATCAATTACTCCGGGGTTATCCAACCCAGGAGATTGCACAACTAATTCAAGAGACACTGATGAGGTACCTACACCGTGGGATCATTGACCCTAAAACGGTAGATTATTTAACTAAACAGTCCCCCATAACACCGGTGTTTTATGTACTTCCTAAAGTTAATAAAAGCCTAGATAATCCCCCCCGGCAGACCCATTGTAGCATCTGCAGAATCTGTCTTCTCAGTACTTAGAGAAAATATTAACAACTCTTATCAAATGCACATCATCTTTCCTACTAGACACTGGGGCATTCCTAGATATCCTACATAATCTTAGTCACATTCCTACGGAAGCCATCCTTGTGACATTTGATGTCAAGGATTTATATACATTGATACCCCACCAGGAAGGGATAAACTCAATACGGAGATTATTAGAACAGTCTAACTTTGAACCAGAACAGGTCAACCTGTGTTGTGACCTATTCTCAATCATTCTAACTAAAAACTTCTTCCTATTTGAGGATAAATTTTATTTACAAATCAAAGGGACCGCTATGGGCTCAAATGCCGCACCCCCATATGCGAACTGCTATGTGGCACATTTTGAAGATAGCCTGATCTACCACAATGACCTCTTCCGTACACATGCCTTATTGTGGAAGAGGTACATTGATGATATATTCTGTATCTGGAGAGGTCCCCCAGAAACTTTGGATATATTTTTCTTCTTTCTGAGATCCTCCTGGCCAGGGTTAGACTTCACAATGACATCTGATAGGAAACAAATCAACTTTCTAGACACCCTGGTCATTAAAGATGATGAAGGTTTTTTGACGACAGATATTTACACGAAACCTACGGATCGTAACAGTCTGTTACATTTCGGGAGTTTCCATCTGACTAGAATGAAATACTCCATACCTAAATCTCAATTTAAGAGGGTGGAAAGAATAGTCTCAAATGCTGAGACCAGGGACAAACGCATGGAAGAAATGCGCAATAAATTCACAGAAAGGGGGTATCCCCCTTGTACATTGAATACACCTAAACCAACTACTCCTCCAAAACCAAAAATTCAAAACCACATTCCCTTTGTCCACAATTACCACCCTCTGGCATACAGATTGCATACCACCATACTTCGACATTGGCAGATTCTACAGGTAGCACACCCAGATATTGATGAATTTAAGAAAACTTTCCTTCCTTGCTTCAGACGACCACGGAACATCAGAGATCTACTGGTCAGGGCAGACGTCGGCCCTCCCCGTCTATCCACACCACAACGTTTTCTTATGAATCCAAAATATGGGACCTTCCCCTGCCTACAGTGCGTACAATGTAACAATGTCCAAAAGGGCAATTCTTTCTGCCACCTTTATACAGGGAAGAAATACAATATTAAAGGATACTACACTTGCAATACATCATTTGTAGTATACCTGATCAAATGCCCCTGTGGACTACTTTACATAGGCGAGACCACACAACCTATACATGACCGTATCTTGAAGCACAAATCCACCATTAGGTTTAAAAACTTGCTGCTTCCCATCCCTTTTCACTTTGTTAATGCAGGACACACCATTGCCCAACTTAAGTTCCAAGTTATAGAACAGGCCAATTTTCCCCGCAGGGGGGGCAACCGAATCCACCTCCTCAAAAAGAGAGAGGCATACTGGATACACGAACTTAATACCGGGGTACCTAAAGGGCTAATAAAGATTATGACATTCAATCTTTTATGATGTATTAAATGCTCTTTTACCCCTCTAGGCCGAATGCTTTTCTGGTATATCTGATATATATGATACTAATTACATATTCTTTATTGCAGAATTCACAACTATGAATATGAGTCCCATCACTTGAGCACAAGACGTCACTTCTCCTGTGTATGACACCGCCTCCTTCTTAATATTTACCACCGAATAAGATGGCACATTTAGAGACAGGCTTAGTCACGCCCACGTCTATGGGTTTCACACCGTTTTTACAAACAATACTGACCAGACCACACCTCCGCTCCTCCCATAATACTTTTGGGCTGGTGGAGCGCAACATGGCGGCGGTGACACGCACACCCGGGCCATTTCCGCCCTGCCGTCATGTTCCTCCTTTTATATTTAAACACGGCCGGCCACGCTGGATATAGCACCCGGAACAAGCGGCGGATGCCGCGTTCACTGCCCAGGCACGCGCTGTACACCATCAGACCGGTAAGCCCCTCTGTACATCTTCTTCTTGGTACTTCTTAATATGGGGATTATAACTTAACTAGATTAAGGCCCGATGCTATCGCATCGAGAGGATAGTGACACACCTCTTGCCAGGTTAACCCTCAATACACACACACCTCCTCAACATACACTCCTCTCACCTTTCACCATCTCCACTCACATCTACTCACTCTTTCACTCCACATACGACCCTTTCTCTCACTCCATCTCTCATACTCACACTGTCATCGTCGCTGCTCCATGATCCCCGACATCTTCTTCCGCCGGCGCCATCCTGGATCCCGACGTTGTCCACGCCGGCGACTTGTTCTTGCGGCCATGCCATCTTGAGTATTCTGAAATCCTGCGAGTGGACATTAATGGAGATAGTGAAAGGTGAGAGGAGTGTGTGTTGAGGAGTGGTGTGTTGAGGGTTAACATGGCAAGAGGTGTGCTGTGACGTCACCAGTTACAACTGGACGGAAGTTGTTACAACCCGGAAGCTGCTTAGCGCATTTATTATAGTAGATTAAGGCCCGATGCTATCGCATCGAGAGGATAGTGACACACCTCTTGCCATGTTAACACTCAATACACACACACCTCCTCAACACACCACACCGCCTCAACACACACTCCTCTCACCTTTCACCATCTCCACTCACGTCCACTCACTCTTTCACTCCACATACGACCCTTTCTCTCACTCCGTCTCTCATACTCACACCGTCATCGTCGCTGCTCCACGATCCCCGACATCTTCTTCCGCCGGCGCCATCCTGGATCCCGACATTGTCCACGCCGGCGACATGTTCTTGCGGCCATGCCATCTTGAGTATTCTGAAATCCTGCGAGTGGACATTAGTGGAGATAGTGAAAGGTGAGAGGAGTGTGTGTTGAGGAGTGGTGTGTTGAGGGTTAACATGGCAAGAGGTGTGCTGTGACTTCACCGGTTACAACTGGACGGAAGTTGTTACAACCCGGAAGCTGCTTAGCGCATTTATTATAGTAGATTAAGGCCCGATGCTATCGCATCGAGAGGATAGTGACTCACCTCTTGCCATGTTAACCCTCAATACACACACACCTCCTCAACACACCACACCGCCTCAACACACACTCCTCTCACCTTTCACCATCTCCACTCACGTCCACTCACTCTTTCACTCCACATACGACCCTTTCTCTCACTCCGTCTCTCATACTCACACCATCATCGTCGCTGCTCCACGATCCCCGACATCTTCTTCCGCCGGCGCCATCCTGGATCCCGACATTGTCCACGCCGGCGACATGTTCTTGCGGCCATGCCATCTTGAGTATTCTGAAATCCTGCGAGTGGACATTAGTGGAGATAGTGAAAGGTGAGAGGAGTGTGTGTTGAGGAGTGGTGTGTTGAGGGTTAACATGGCAAGAGGTATGCTGTGACGTCACCGGTTACAACTGGACGGAAGTTGTTACAACCCGGAAGCTGCTTAGCGCATTTATTATAGTAGATTAAGGCCCGATGCTATCGCATCAGGAGGATAGTGACACACCTCTTGCCATGTGAACCCTCAACACACAGTCCTCCTCAACACACCACACCGCCTCAACACACACTCCTCTCACCTTTCACCATCTCCACTCACGTCCACTCACTCTTTCACTCCACATACGACCCTTTCTCTCACTCCGTCTCTCATACTCACACCGTCATCGTCGCTGCTCCACGATCCCCAACATCTTCTTCCGCCGGCGCCATCCTGGATCCCGACATTGTCCACGCCGGCGACATGTTCTTGCGGCCATGCCATCTTGAGTATTCTGAAATCCTGCGAGTGGACATTAGTGGAGATAGTGAAAGGTGAGAGGAGTGTGTGTTGAGGAGTGGTGTGTTGAGGGTTAACATGGCAAGAGGTGTGCTGTGACGTCACCAGTTACAACTGAACGGAAGTTGTTACAACCCGGAAGCTGCTTAGCGCATTTATTATAGTAGATTAAGGCCCGATGCTATCGCATCGAGAGGATAGTGACACACCTCTTGCCATGTTAACACTCAATACACACACACCTCCTCAACACACCACACCGCCTCAACACACACTCCTCTCACCTTTCACCATCTCCACTCACGTCCACTCACTCTTTCACTCCACATACGACCCTTTCTCTCATTCCGTCTCTCATACTCACACCGTCATCGTCGCTGCTCCACGATCCCCGACATCTTCTTCCGCCGGCGCCATCCTGGATCCCGACATTGTCCACGCCGGCGACATGTTCTTGCGGCCATGCCATCTTGAGTATTCTGAAATCCTGCGAGTGGACATTAGTGGAGATAGTGAAAGGTGAGAGGAGTGTGTGTTGAGGAGTGGTGTGTTGAGGGTTAACATGGCAAGAGGTGTGCTGTGACGTCACCGGTTACAACTGGACGGAAGTTGTTACAACCTGGAAGCTGCTTAGCGCATTTATTATAGCAGATTAAGGCCCGATGCTATCGCATCGGGAGGATAGTGACACATCTCTTGCCATGTGAACCCTCAACACACACTCCTCCTGAACACACCACTCCGCCTCAACACACACTCCTCTCACCTTTCACCATCTCCACTCACTCTTTCACTCCACATACGACCCTTTCTCTCACTCCGTCTCTCATACTCACACCGTCATCATCGCTGCTCCACGATCCCCGACATCTTCTTCCACCGGCGCCATCCTAAATCCCTACGTTGTCTACGCCGGCGACATGTTCTTGCGGCCACGCCATCTTGAGTATTCTAAAATCCTGCGACTGGACGTTAGTGGAGATAGTGAAAGGTGACAGGAGTGTGTGTTGAGGAGGAGTGGTGTGTTGAGGGTTAACATGGCAAGAGCTGTGCTGTGACATCACCAGTTACAACTGGACGGAAGTTGTTACAACCCGGAAGCTGCTTAGCGCATTTATTATAGTAGATAGATGTATCACACCTATGTTTTTATGTGGATAAGATATTTACATAGTGAGCCTCAAGAAGGACAGTATTACTGATGTATGTAAAGTGCTATTGAAATAATAGTACTCTATTAATAAATAAAAAATTAATTATTATTACCTAAGTTATGTAGGTATGTGTTAGCTATGTAGTTGAAATCTACGTATGTTTGCCTAAATTTTTTTTGTTTTTGCCTTTTTTTTTTTAATCTATATATACCTATACCTATGTATACTTTTTTTTGGATTTAAATATGTCTATGACATATATGTGAAAGAGATAATTAGTGTAAGATATATCTATCTGCTTAAAATATTTATATATATAACATATATCAAGCTATGTATAGAAGTCTTAGAAGTCTATTATCTATATCTATTTAGAATGTAACTAATATTTATATATCTATATATCTATCAATTCCAGGACCAACTTAAATAGTTTAAAGTAAGACATTTTTGTAAACGACATTTCTAGTGAAGATTTTTGGGCTATTAGGTAGCAATTGTCCTTGAAGTGGTGTATCCACCACTTTGACCCTAACGTTGCTGCGTTGCTTTACTCGGGAGAATGCAACATACAATTGTCCATGGGCAAATACAGGTTCGGGCAAAAAAATTCCAACTCGATTGAGGGTCTGTCCTTGGGATTTGTTAATGGTCATAGCAAAAGCAGGTTTTAGAGGAAACTGTCGACGTTTTAATTTAAAAGGTAACCCAGTTTCTGAAGGACACAAATCGATGCGTGGAATAAACACAATGTCTCCTTCAGCTGAGCCAGTAATCACTTTAGCCTGTATGATGTTGCGGAGTAAGGCAATGACAATGAGGCGAGTGCCATTGCAGAGACCTTTCTTGGTGTTTAGGTTTCTTAATAGCATCACAATGGTGCCAATTTTAAGTTTTAAGAGATGTGATGGCATTCCTGATGGTGTCAGAGAGTTTAAAAATTCAACTGGGTAGTTTTCACATTCCTCTGCCTCATCAGCATCGACAGAATCATCACTTGTATATACAGTATAATCACCACTAATGCGATCCATTACTTTACAGTTCAGAAAATCGACGTCATCATTTTTCGGACATAGTATAGCATGTGATGCAGCAGTGTCGAGGCTTTGTTGGTCATTAACATCAATGCAAATATGGTCTCCAAAGATCTCGGTTACTATAGAGCCAGTGCAAAGCATGTCTGGAGGAATTTCAATGACATCCTCTCCAAGGTTATGTTCATTAGACAGCTCACCATTTCCAAGTTTAAGCAACCAAGTGCTGTATTCAGGATCAGTGGAGCGCATGTTGTTAATTAGCGGTAGTCTGGTAAAATGTTGCCAATGTTCTGAATATTTAATGCAGGAATCTACAATGTCTATTCTTGTTCCATGAATGATGACGGGAAGACATTGTCTGAAGTCTCCTCCAAGAACAATAACTTTACCTCCAAATGGTGTTTTATTTTTTTCAGCAACATTTGTTGTCATGATGTCACGTAGAAGTCTATCTATCACATTCAATGCATGTTTTTGGACCATAGTGCACTCATCAATAATAAAAAGTTTTGTACTCTGTAAATGTTTTCCTGCATTTGTATCGTTTTTAATCCTGGAAACAGATGTTTCGTTGATCGGAATAGGTATGCCATATAGAGAGTGGATTGTTCGGCCTCCTTGTATCAAGTTAGATGCTATTCCTGTAGTTGCTGCAGGTGACACAATTTCTCCTTGTCCTCTTAAATGATGTGTAAGTAGATGGTATAGATAGGTCTTTCCACTGCCACCAGGTCCATCGAGAAAAAAGCACTTTGGTATTAAACTGCTATTTTGTAAAGCTTCAGTAATGACATCATAGGCAAAAAGTTGCTCCTGATTAAGAGTTTCTTTCATCTCTGCAGCTTTTTTTAACTCATAATCCTTATCATATTGTTTAAGGAGTTGTTTAATATTTTTTGCTGGGCGTGGTAAATTATAATCAGCAAAAGTTTTTCCATGGACTATGAGGACATCTTGGACATCTTTCATAGCATATCCTTCACAATCGATACACTCTTCAGTGTTGCTGTGGTATGTATGACAATAGTCTTGTAAAAAATGGTCCTTAAATTCATTCCACAATTCAAGTGGATTACTGGGGGGGCCAAAAATACAGATATAAGCAAACATGTCTCTAAGTTGGGAAGGCATGTTAAGAATGCAAGCATCTGTTAAAGTATGTCTCCAGATGCTATCATCGAATAATAATCCAAGTGCTAACGCAGCATCCTTAAAGGTTTCATGCATAACTCCATTGACGGTTTTAATGCTGTCAAAACTGGTAGCAGCTTTTACATGCAGTAACAACAAACGTAAATAATAGCGTTCTTGGTCTTTCACACTAACAGTATACATTCTTCCAATAACTGTGAGAGCCCCTTGTTTTCTTTGTTCCCATGTGCCTTGTTTCCAAACGTAGTGTTCTGGAATTTCGCGGTAGAAATAGTTATGTGCATTGTGGTCGATCTTATTAAGGTTGAAATACGCCATAAGTGTAGAATTGGAATTGAGCTTTTGATGGATGTTGTCTGCAGAGTCATTCTCATGAAAATAGAGTGGTTGAGAATTAGGCAGATGTACGGCTAGGCGAATGATGGCATGAGATTGTTTATGCATAGGAAAAGCAAATATCCGCCATGCAGCCTCAGGTGCACTAACATATCTGGTATCCGTAAATTGGTGTGTTTCATCATGTTGGATGTTATTTTGGGAAATTTCAAGGTTGGCTTTGTCATGTCCTTTGTAAACGTATTTAAATAAATATTTTACACTTTGAATGGAAGCACATATTTCTACATTAATATGGCACTTGTATTTGGTGAGTAAAAATGGGTTATATGGAACTACCCATGAATTGTCAATCGTCTTAGAATGGTGTTCATATGTTTTGCCAATGGGTCTGCGGTAAGTGGGATAGCCATCCTTTTCTTTGATGGTGTATGGTTGGTTTTGTTTTGGGAAACCTTTGCTACACTTTCCAAGATCCATACAGGGAGAATTAGGATTGTGTTCTCCACAGGGACCATGAATCATGTGTTGAAGAACAATGTTATGGAGCTGAGGGTAGATTGTTTCATCAGGTATTTCAGCCCAGACAATATTGTCTATGTCCGCCTCAGTCCGTAATTTAGACAGGCTGTCAAGAATAATTAAAATATGAGCGTGTGGAAGACCACGCTTCTGAAATTCAATGACATGGACCATTGCAGTGACGTTTCCAAATAATCCACTGCTAATGTCTTTTAAGAGGGATTCCAGTTTAATTTTAAAGACACGTGCAACCAAGTCTGGTCTGTGTTCAACACGCTGCCACGGTTCTAAATGTGTAGTAATCTCATTCCACTTAGGATTACATGTCATGGTGATAAATAGATCTGGTTGACCATACTTTGTAACAATAGCCATAGCATCCTGGTAGCGCTGCTGCATGTTTCTTGGACTGCCTTCAAAAGAAGATGGTAAAATGACGGTTTTCCCAATAGGGATGCCCTTTTGAACCGATTTTTTGAGTAGATGTTCTTGAAGGAGGCAGTAATCCTCCACTTTTAAATCTTTTTGGTGTTTGCGGATGTAATGTAGGCGATTAGCTTCGATTTTGACATAAGCATCTACTAAATATTGCTGTGTTAGCTTACCACCATTGAGGAGTGGATTAAAGTAATTTCTGACAGATAACATATAGCAATAGTATTGGAGTTGAGTGATCCTCCTCGAACTTTTGCCTTGTTGTTTGAGTCCATCATGCCATCCTTGGTCTCCATAAGGGAAAAATATTGGATAGAGGAGGGCATCCAAATTGCTATGGAGAATACTAATTTGTTGTGTTTTTGGAGCTAAAGGGTTATGGGGATCAGGTTTTAAATGAATTAATATGTCTCTATTGAAAGGTGGCTCACAATTGTCATTTTGAAACACGACTGCTACTTCACTGACAGTGGGATTATTGTAGTGTCGAGGGTCTTGAGTACGATCTTGTTTAATAGCCATAGTGATGTTTGACATGACAGTTCTGTTTTGTAGAGATTTAATTTTTTCTTGTTCTTCCACATCACGTAACATTTGATAAGCTTCCACAAAAGGATTAATAGTTTGGATTTGAAGGGCAATAATGTTCATCAATGTAGGATGACATTTTTGATTTTCTTTACATAGTAAGCGTTGTTCGTTTGCGGTAGTGGTATCGAGAATGTAAAGTTGGGCAAATGCGCGTTGCTGGTCATCTGAGGGATGTAGTGTTCCAGTTCTATGATAGATCTGGCCATGTATGCGGAAACAGTATGGGCCATATCCAGGAGGTGTTGAAATATTTGCCCCCATGGAGGCAAAAGCAAAGGAACTGTTAATACTTCGAATATTATCCATGAAATTTTTGCTAAATTCACTTTGCCCTTTCAGCAAACGTGTAAAGACATCAGGATATTGTAGTATGGGTACATGGACTTTACCCTTCTGACAGCAGAGCGTAAAGTTGTTATCAGAAGGTATCTCTGCTACAAAATGCAAAGCTTCTTAATGCTCACATACATGGGTCATGTCACCACAGCTGTGTTCGGTAATACTATTTTCATCATTAGTGAAAATGTGAGGTTGTAGTAGAAGTGCATGTCCAACCGATGGGGTGCGCCTAGTTTTGAGACCAACGTATATTTGTCTTGGTTGCACTTTCTGCGGGCTAACTGCAGCTTGTATGTGAAGAAACTGTGCGTTGGTATTGAATGGTGGTATTGATAGGGCAGAAACAGATTGCTGATTAGTTATGTCAGTGAACGGCATATAGGATGAAGTGTGGTAGTAACTTGTTCCACATGCTGATGTGGAAGAATCCTGTTGTGAGTCTACTAATAATGATGAGGAAGAAGCCGTCTGTTGTTGGCGGTGATGGCGTGTAGAGGCTTCTTCAGCCAATGTAATAGATTTAGAGTTAGGGGATTCGTGTGTGAGACGACGGCGTTTATAAGCCTTAATCTTGTCAAGTCGATGCTGTTTTTCCTCAGGATTCTCATTAGCATGGCGTTGTTTTTGTCGTAGTGCTAAAGCTGCTTTCCTTTCACTGGCATTGGCATACTGTGCATCGGTATTGAATGGTGGTATTGATAGGGCAGAAACAGATTGCTGATTAGTTATGTCAGTGAACGGCATATGGGATGAAGTGTAGCAGTAAATTGTTCCACATGCTGATGTGGAAGCATCCTGTTGTGAGTCTAATAATAATGATGAGGAAGAGGCCGTCTGTTGTCGGCGGTGACGGCGTGCAGAGGCTTCTTCAGCCAATCTTATGGATTTAGAGTTAGGGGATTCGTGTGTGAGGCAACGGCGTTTATAAGCCTTAATCTTCTCAAGGCGATGGTGTTTTTCCTCAGGAGTCTCATTAGCACGGCGTTGTTTTTGTCGTAGTGCTAAAGCTGCTTTCCTTTCACTGGCATTGGCATAGTTTTTGTTATGACTCATGTTGGCACAGGTAAAGGAGTCTATTTGGCAGTTATCTGGCAGTGAAGAAGGCGTCCTGGAGTATTGTAGAGTAAACAGATACTAATTGACCCTGTAATTGCCCAGCAGTAGTTATGAAGTGGTACTGGCAAATTGGCCCTGTAGTTAGACACCGGCAGAGGAGCAAGGCAGCAGTAGTTATGGCAGTAGAGGCAAATTGGCCCTGTAATTAGACACCGGCAGAGGAGCAAGGCAGCAGTAGTTATGGCGGTAGAGGCAAATTGGCCCTGTAATTAGACACCGGCAGAGGAGCAAGGCAGCAGTAGTTATGGCGGTAGAGGCAAATTGGCCCTGTAATTAGACACAGGCAGTGAACAGTCAGAGGAGCAAGGCAGCAGTACTTATGGCGGTAGAGGCAAATTGGCCCTGTAATTAGACACCGGCAGAGGAGCAAGGCAGCAGTAGTTATGGCGGTATTGGCAAATTGGCCCTGTAATTAGACACCAGCAGAGGAGCAAGGCAGCAGTAGTTATGGCGGTATTGGCAAATTGGCCCTGTAATTAGACACCAGCAGAGGAGCAATGCAGCAGTAGTTATGGCGGTAGAGGCAAATTGGCCCTGTAATTAGACACCGGCAGAGGAGCAAGGCAGCAGTAGTTATGGCGGTAGAGGCAAATTGGCCCTGTAATTAGACACCGGCAGAGGAGCAAGGTAGCAGTAGTTATGGCGGTAGAGGCAAATTAGCCCTGTAATTAGACACCGGCAGAGGAGCAAGGCAGCAGTAGTTATGGCGGTAGAGGCAAATTAGCCCTGTAATTAGACACTGGCAGAGGAGCAAGGCAGCAGTAGTTATGGCGGTAGAGGCAAATTGGCCTTGTAATTAGACACCGGCAGTAAACAGGCAGATGACCAAAGCAGCAGTAGTTATGGCGATAGAGGCAAATTGGCCCTGTAATTAGACACTGGCAGAGGACAAAGGCAGCAGTAGTTATGGCAGTATAGGCAAATTGGCCCTGTAATTAGACACCGGCAGAGGACAAAGGCAGTAGTTATGGCGGTATAGGCAAATTGGTCCTGTAATTAGACACCGGCAAAGGAGCAAGGCAGCAGTAGTTATGGCGGTACAGGCAAATTGGTCCAGTAATTAGACACCGGCCGTAAACAGGCATAGGACCAAGGCAGCAGTAGTTATGGTGGTACAGGCAATGCCAAGCGTCCGCACAGCAAGTCGGCATGAGGTAAATGACGCAATTTCACGAATGCAAGATGGCGTCGGCGAAATCTCGCGAGATTTCGCCGACGTCGTTAACACCTCTTGCCATGTTAACCCTCAACACACCACTCCGCCTCAACACACACTCCTCTCACCTTTCACCTCCACTCATGTCCACTCACTCTTTCACTCCACATACGTTCCTTTCTCTCACTCCGTTTCTCATACTCACACCGTCATCGTCGCTGCCCCGACATCTTCCTCCGCCGCCGCGATCCAGGATCCAGACGTTCTCCAGGCCGCCGACATGTTCTTGCGGGACGCCATCTGGGATTTCGTGAAATCTCGCGATATTCAAGATAGCGTCGCCACAACAACATGTCGCTGGCGTGGACGACATCGGGATCCAAAAAGATGGCGTCGGCGAAATCTCGCGAGATTACGCCGACGCCATTTTGGATCCCGATGTCGCCCACGCCAGCGACATATTCTTGCGGGACGCCATCTTGGATGTCGTGAAGTCCCGCGATATTCAAGATGGCGTCGCTGCAACAACATGTCGCTGGCATGGGCGACATCGGGATCCAAAATGGCGTCGGCGTAATCTCGCGAGATTTCGCCGACGCCATCTTTTTGGATCCCGATGTCATCCACGCCAGCGACATATTGTTGCGGCGACGCCATCTTGAATCTCGCGGGACTTCACGACATCCAAGATGGCGTCCCGCAAGAACATGTCGGCGGCCTGGAGAACGTCTGGATCCTGGATCGCGGCGGCGGAGGAAGATGTCGGGGCAGCGACGATGACGGTGTGAGTATGAGAAACGGAGTGAGAGAAAGGAACGTATGTGGAGTGAAAGAGTGAGTGGACATGAGTGGAGGTGAAAGGTGAGAGGAGTGTGTGTTGAGGCGGTGTGGTGTGTTGAGGGTTAACATGTGCGTGTGTGTGTGGTGACGTCACCGGTTACAACTGGACGGAAGTTGTTACACATGGAAGCTGGTTAGGGCATTTATTATTTTAGATGGCAACTCTGTCTCTTTATATAATTCTAGACAAAGGCCACAAGCATTTTACCGAACTTATTGTGGTAAGATTAACGGTTCATTTTTCACATACTGGCACTATATGACGGCATACATATATAGCCTGACCTCACCTCTTACCCTCACAGTAACACTTTTGCTCACACACCTAAAAGCTTTCAGTACAGTACAGGGGTATGTGCAATTTTCATTACCTGTTACCTGCTCTTTCTATTTTTACCCTCAGCATTATATGGCACTTTTATGCACTTCTGCTATTTTGATTATGATGACTCATGGCATATATTATTCTATACACCATTTTGTACCCAGCAATCTTCTGTGTGTATATATATATATATATATATATATACGTGTATATATTTCATTTTCCATTTTATTTTATTTTATGTTAAACTACTTTAAATAATTTTTTTTCAGTACATTGATGAAGGTGATAAGACCGAAACGTCTGACTGTATGTACTGCACTTTACTAAATATCACTTCTTGCATCTGAAACCCACGTGTGTGTGCCAAGTTTATACCATATTCATCACGGATTGGGCCCCTACTTGTGCACCACGCATATTGGAGTTGTGCCAACGGTGTCTCACTACTATCTTATTCAGTGACATAATCCACTTTTTTGTGGGGGCACAATAATAACTGGAGAATGATCTAGTATTTATGTGGTCAACGCCATGAATGGTCCTCCACAAGGGAATGTCACACCAATACTTATCCTAAGATTATGATATAGGGTATGGGGTATCATAATACATGGTAGCTGGAGCTCTCTAGTCTTCATTCCTTGTGATCTAACAACTCAATGTTACAATAATTTGGTTGTGGAACAAGTGATATCGTCATTTCTCTAAAGCTATTTTGCAATGTGGCAAAACAAGGCCACATGTTGCTTTTTTCTATTATGAGCAGCAAGCATGGCATTAACATGCTACCATGACATACAGCATCTATGGGATCATCTTCCATTGAGCCAATTCATCAGCAATTGCAAATGAAGCTGTAGAGCATCTTGATGATTTGCGAGCTAAGGTGCATTAAGCATTACAAAAAATTCTTCATTCAAACATTAATACCTTCAATGATAGCATTTTTTGCACATAGTGCTCATTCATGGTACTGAAGAAATCAATTTCCTTCCAAATTTTCATCATTTGTATATCATTAGCATGTCTATCAATCCTGTGAAGTCCAAACTTCCAAAACTTTTTTGGTCTTGCAATTTGAATGCTGAAAATTTGAGAAGGAAAAAATATGGATTTGTAAACACCACTTTTCAGCTGGTATTATTTAAAACTTTTTTTCATGGTTACAATTAGTGATGGGCGAAACCGTGGATGTTCGAGGTGTTCTGAATATCTTAAAAAAGTTTGATTCAGGTACCAGAACAGTACCTGAATCCAAATCCAAACCTCTTTCAGATGAATGGGAGTCCCCAAACATCTGTTTGCTAAGCTGTCATCTCTGTGACTGTGCAGCAAACATGAGCTCTGATCGGCAGTAAGATCATTACTGGCTGTCAGAGAGCAGCAGTTCCCAAGCTGTCAAATGACAGCGTGAGCCAGAAGCGATGACCAGTGATAAAAAGCTTTCCACCGGTCAAAGGCATCGGCTGATGAGAGATAACAGCTAGAACAGGCACCACTGATGGGAGTCTTCATCAGATGGTGCCTGCGATATAAATAAATAAAAAAATAGTGCGTGGTCTCTTCTATTTTTGACAACCAACACAGGCAAAACTGACAGCCACAGGCTTCAATCCTCAGCTGTCAGCTTTATCATGGCTGGTTATCAACAATCGAGGGGTCCCACTTCATTTTTTTTAAGTTATGTAAAAAATAATTTAAGAAAACTGCTTAGGATACCCCCATTTTTGATAACCAACAAAGCTAAAATGGACAGCTAGGGGCTGGTGTTCTCAGAAAGCTAAGGGCCATGGATATTGCCCTCCATGCCTAAAAACTGCAGCCCACAGCCTCCTCAGGAAATGCACATCTATTAGATGCCAATCCCGAAAACATGGATTTCCTGGAGAAGTCTGTGTTCAGGTTCCAAGCATGGACACTATGTGTTTTGTACGGACTCTGAACTTTTTGGGTTAGCCCATCTCTAGTAGCAATGAAATACTATATCTCTGTAATACATGTTTTAAAGCTAAAATGTTGCATTGCAACTCTGATAGAATTGTGGACAGTGTAGCTTTCCCTTCTGTCTGTACATCAACCTCTATGAAAATCCACTTTATCATCTAAATTAACCCCTTAGTGACAGAGCCAATTTCCTACTTAATGACCAAGGCAATTTTTACAATTCTGACCACTGTCACTTTATGTGGTTATAACTCTAGAACACTTTAACAGATCCCGCTGATTCTGAGAATATTTTTTCGTGACATATTGTACTTCATGTTAGTGGTAAAATTTCTTTGATATGACTTGCATATATTTATGAAAAAAACAGAAATATGTTGAAAATTTTGACATTTTTGCAATTTTCAAATTTAAATTTTTATGCCCTTAAATCAGAAAGTCATGTCACACAAAATAATTAATAAATAACATTTCCCACATGTCTACTTTACATAAGCACAATTTTGTTAGGAAGTTATAAGGGTTAAAAAATTGACCAGAGATTTCTCATTTTTCCAACAAAATTTACAAAACCATTTTTGAAGGACCACCTCACATTTGAAGTGAGTTTGGGGGTCAATATAAAAACTTCACCCCTCAAGGTGCACAATACCACATTCAAGAAGTGTATTAACTCTTTAGTGCTTCATGAGAACTAAAGCAATGTGGAAGGAAAAAAATAAACATTTTATTTTTTTCACAAAAATTTTCTTTCGAAACAATTTTTTTTTATTTTCACAAGGGTATCAGGAGAAAGTGGACTAGAAAATTTGTTGTGCAATTTCTCCTGAGTACACTGATATCCCATATGTGGAAAAAAGCCACTGTTTGTGTGCATGGCAGGGCTCAGAAGGAAGGGAGCATCATTTGACTTTTTGAACGCAAAATTGGCTGGAGTCAATGTTGGCGCCATGTCGCATTTGGAGATCCCCTGATGTACCTAAACAGTGGAAACCCTCCAATTCTAACTCTAAACCTAACTCCAACACACCCCTAACCCTAATCCCAACCTTAACCTTAACCCTAATCCCAACCCTAACCTTAACCCTAACCACTAACCCTAATCCCAACCCAAACCGTAATCCCAACCATAACCACAACCCTTACCCTAGTCCTAACCATAACCCTAACCACAAACTTAACCCCAGCACACCCCTAACCCGAACCCTATCCATAACCTTAACCACAACCCTAACTCTAACACACTCCTAATCCTAACCATAATCCTAACCCCAACTCTAATCCTAACCCAAAACTTAACCCTAACCCTAGCCCTAATGCTAACCCTAGCCCAAACCCTAACCTAACTTTAGCCTAACTCACTTTAACCCAACCCTAACCCTAACTTTAGCTCAACTAACTTTAGCCCAACCTTAACCCTAACTTTAGCCCAACTCACTTTAGCCCAACCCTATAACTGGCTCACTCTCGTTACCTGCACCTCAAAAATATTTCCAGAATTTGACCTTTTCTTACTTTCAACTCTGCAAAAACTCTAACAGTTTCTCTTATTCATTCTCATCTGGACTATTGTAACTCTCTACTAAGCTGTCTCCCTCTTACCAAACTCTCCCCTCTCTAATCTGTCTTGAATGCTGCCGCCAAGATCATATTCCTCATCAATTGTTACACCGAATGTCATTACCTTGTGCCAGTCATTACACTGGTAAGGCTGGTTTCACACTTGCATTGGGCAGAGCTGTGGAGGGTTGCATACTTCCTCCATTAAGCCCCGCCCACTGCCACACCTCTTCCATTAAGCTACACCTACGTCGGCATGCGTTCTGCATACCTATCTTTACCATAGGGTATGCAGGCCATGCGAATGTATTCTGATGCCTCAGCATGGGTCACTTAGACACTGCGCCGAACTGCGTCGAACGCAACATGTTTCATTTTGTTGTGGTCGGCGCAGCGTCAAAACGATGCATGCGGAGGCATCCACATACATTCGCATGATCTGCGTATCGAATAATAAAGATAGGTATGCAGGAAGCATGCCAATGTAGGCGGAGCTGAAAGGAAGAGGTGCGGCAGTGGGCGGGGCTTAATCAAGGAAGTACGCAGCCCTCTGTAGCTCTGCCCAACGCAAGTGTGAAGCCAGCCTTAGTTATCCATCCTCTCCAGAATTCAGTATAAACTTATTACCCTCACCCACAAAGCACTCCATGGCTCAGCACCACCTCCATCATCTCAGTCTATCACCCTACCCTTGCCCTCCGTTCTGCTAATGACCTGAAATTAACATCCTCAAAAATCAGAACCTTCCACTCCTGTCTCCAAGACTTTTCACGTGCTGCACCAATTTTGTGGAATGCACTCCCCAGATTAATTTGATTAATCCCCAATACTCACAGGTTTGAGCATGCCCTAAAAAAGCATTTCTTCAGATTGGCCTACCGCCTCAACACAATAATCTTACTATCCCTGTGTTGCCCATTCAAAATATTTGCCATAATCAGGTTCCTTGCATCATGTTCTCATATGCTTTATGCATTTAATAGCCCTCTGTGTTTGTACTGTTACATACTTAGGCTGATAACCATCCACCGCCATTTTCTCCAGGAAGAAGATGCTGACAACCTGGGGGACTTCATGGGGGGTTGCCTGGACATCAGAGGTACCTAGGGGGGTGATCAGGGGAACCTCTTTCTCTCTCCTCTGATGTGCGATGACATCAGAGGAGAGAGAAATTAAATGGAAAATCAGTCTTTTTTTGCGGTCGCCGTTATACCGTTAATAATAGCGATTGCAACACCAAGGTTTTTTAAAAACTGACGAGAATCATGTTATCTTGGGTCTCAGCTACCCCTGGTAGCCGACACCCCGGAGAAATTCCGACTCTGCGGGGTGCTATACACTTAAACCTCAGTGCCGTTAAAAAGCGGCGATGTGGTTTAAGTACCCTTAACTGCCGCCTTTAAAAGGAGTATTGGTGGTTGTTAAGGGGTTAACGTAAAAATAAACTAAGAAAATCAAAGCAGATTCTTAGAGTAACATCAGATGGTTTGTAAAAGGTGTGGCTGCAATATGCACGACACTCTGCCCAACCAGTGGGCCAATAGTTGTACGATTGCAAAACAAAATCATGAGGCAACTGTTAATTAGGGTGCCAAAGTTTCAAATGCACATGGCCAGCTGCACCACCTGACCCTACCCATAAAGAAAGTTTTAATTAATAGAACATATACAAAATGATAGCTTTCTTTTAATCCCTTCACCCGGAAACCTGTTTTCATCTTCCTGGCCAGGCCAAATTTTTCTGACCAGTATCAATTTATAGAATGATATCCTTCGACATGATTAATATCATCATATGAAGCAACAAAAAAATCATGATATTTAGCATGAACCAAAATGGTGAAAAAATAAGGACCAGCCACTAGTCAGCGGCTGTGAAATTCTAAATGAGAAAACCAAATCTCAGCAAAAAAGAAGAAATCCAAGTGTCCAGAGCGAGTTCAAAATAGTGAGACAGAAAAAATCAAATAGAAAAAATAGCATAGTCACATTAAAGGGACAGGCCTGTCCAGTAGAGGCTAATGTGAATGTGAGCAACATGAACACGCTATTATTAACTTTAAATTTACCCCAAGAGAAGAGACACATAGGTAAGCAGGGGGCTATAGACCCAAATTTGAGCGTTCCAGAGTACTAAAAAAAAAACACTCAACATCAAATACAAACCAAAAGCAATTGAACCCAAAGAAAATAAATTACTAGGGAGACAAAAAACAATGAACATGATGTAGATACCTGTAAATAAGAAACACGAAGAAAGCCAATAGTATGGTGGAAATGAGATGGAGAAAACTGAGATGCCTCCTCTAATATGTTATGTGGATATCCACTGTCTGCAAATTTATTGCACATCTCAACGACTCTACACTTCCTTATACTAGGATCTGTGACAATGCGATTCACACGATATATTTGTGACTTTGGTCATGATTTTTTAATATGGGAAGGGTGACAGCTGGAAAAATTAAGTATGCTGTTTCTATCAGTCATTTTTGTATATAAATCAATTTCTAATACAAAGTCTTCCCCATGTCTCTCCACTCACCGCCAGCTACATCGGAAGTACGCCGGCATCGCCAGTATCACAGGTAATATATCCTTTGCTTGCATTATAATCTTGTGACTAGCTTTTCGATTTGATACCTGGTTTCATTTCGTCTGGGATATCGTTTCAGCAAATGGCTGTCTTCACAGGTGCCTAGTGGCACTTTCGTCACCATACCATTGGCTTTCTTTGTCATTCCTTATTTACAGGTATCAACATCACTTATAAGTTCATTGCTTTTTGTCTCCCTAGTAATTCATTTTCTTTGAGTTCAATTGCTTTTGGTTTGTATTTGATGTTGAGTGTTTTTTCTATTGGTATCGTGGACTCTAATTTGGGTCTATAGCCCCCTCCTTACCTATATGTCTCTACTCTTGGGGTAATGTTGGCTCTTTAAATTTAAAGTTAATAATACCATATTCATGTTGCTCACATTCACATTAGCCTCTACTGGACAAGCCTGTCCTTTTAATGTGACTATGGTTTTTTTCTATTATTTTTTTTCTATTTCACTATTTTGAACTCGCTCTGGGCACTTGGATTTCTTCTTTTTCCCTGAGATTTGGTTTTCTCATTTAGAATTTCACAGCCGCTGACTAGTGACGAGTAACTATTTTTTCACCATTTTGTTTCTAGCTAAATATCATGATTTTTATTGTTTCATATGATGATATTAATCATATAAATTTTTGGTTTTTGTTTAATTAATTATAGACTATCTTAATAAAGGCATCATTGCTGAAACGTTGGATGATGTCTGTATTTTCCATATTGTCGGCTGTTCATTACATTAGATTCATTTGGAAATCTTATTTTCTCGTGACTTATTGAGTGCTGAAGGCTATCATTCTATACATTACACACTTGTTTTCCTTTGAGCACAATACCCAAAAATTGAGTGCACCACTTTTGATCTATCTTCAGTGTCAATTTATGTTATAACTCTGGAACGCTGTAACGGATCCCACTGGTTATGAGATTATTTTCTCCAGACACCACATATGCCACCGCTACAGGGCAATAGGAAGAGAGAGGCTAAGTGCCAGAATTGGCGCATCTTACAGATGTGCCTTTTCTGGGGTGGCTGGGGGCAGATGTTTTTAGCCAGGGGGCCAATAACAATGGTCCCTTTCTAGGCTATTAATATCTGCCCTCAGTCACTGGCTTTCCCTCTCTGGCAAAGCAAATTGCGCGAGAGCCCACGCAATTTTTTCCCTGAATAAATTTGTTAATTTAACACCTACATCTCCCATATTTAACACACATATAGTACTAACATTATTAGTCAGGGATATATAGAAATCTAACTGATATGCAATGTTTTACTGTATGTACACCATGTGTCATATCCTGTTGACTTCTGTAAAAAGAGACTAAAGGGGGTTTTACACATAGCGATATCGCTAGCGATATCGCTATGTGTGATACCTACCTCCGACCGGCTCCCCCGCTGTCCATCGCTGATCGCGCGAGAATGTCCGGCTCCATTTCTCGTCATCAGCTTCCTGCTGGGGCTTCCTGCTGTGACGATGAGCGACGCGTGGAGGCGGGCGGGAGGACGCCAGGACGCCAGGATCGCTGAGTGTGAAAGGTGAGTATCGTGCATAATGATCGCTCGTAAATATCCAACACAAGTGCATTACCTTGTTCACAAAGGTACTTAGACACTGCGGTTTTTAGCGCTAATGTGCATGCTTACAAGCAAGGAGGTCAGGAATCAAAAATAGAAGAGGCACAAATGAACCTATTGCTATACCAATCCTCATATCTAAAAGATATAGTTTTTAATCCATAATGTCAGAAAAAATAAAAGTAATTCATTTGTACGGTATATAACACGTACATACCCAAAATATATTTTTCTGCTTGGTACAAGGCACATTATAACAGACCAATTATTGCAAAACAGACCATCCTTGAATGGTGAGAGTAGTATGGGTCACCCAAGAGAACGCTTAGATGGTTCTGAGCATGTGGACAGGTGCACAATATCCACATGCTCAGTGAAAAAGTATCTCCAGATAAATCAGTCCAGGTCTATAAAAGAACCTGGAGATCAATACCTCCAAATATTGGTGCTCTATTACAAGAGGTATATGTGTGTGTCCACATGCACTATGTAAACAATCATGCTTATTATTCAAACCCCATCATTCAAATAGGTGTTATAGAAGGTGACCATTTTTCGGTAATCAACACACATTCTCATGGTACCATCTTTCTTTTTCACAAAGACTATTGGGGCTGCCCAGGGGCTACAACTGTCTCTGATCACCCCAGCCTCCTTCATTTCCCGCAACATACTTTTGGCACACTGATATTGTGTTGGGTGTATAGGCCGGTACCTTTCTTTAATGGGTGGATGATCCCCAGTGGGGATATGGTGTTGAACCCCTTTTGCCTTCCCAAAGTCTAGAGGGTGTTTACTGAATACCCGCTCATACTCCTGAGTCACTACGTAATCCCAACTCTTTTGGTATGAAGGGGTGGAGTCAGTTCCCACCTTTAGCTGCTGACACCACGCCTCCAGCTGCTTTACAGAGCTATTGTCCTCCACCTGGTCGGATGAGACCAAGGGCTCTGCTGCCTGTATTGCGTTGTTACTGACAGTAAGCAGCTTAGCAACTGTGGCATACCGAGGTATTGTGGCCTCCTCTTCCCCACAATTCAAGAAGCGTACAGGTACTCTCCCTTTGCGAACATCAACTACCCCTCTGGCTGTCAGGACAGTGGGCCTGCTATCATAGTACACTGACTCTACCAATGCTTGGTAATCTTTTCCTCTGAGGCCTATGGCTGCCCGACACCAAATTAATATTTCACTTATGGGGGATATCACAATGAGGAAAGAATAACTCACTCTGACGCTGCCAATTTCTCCACCAGACAGTTCTACCTGCTGTCTTTGCATCAGGGTCTTGATCTCCTTCTGCAGTACTCGTTGTTCACTGGAACCAACAGTCTCAGCCACCTGTTGCAACAAAACAATAACCTCGGCAAGACAATTTTCAATCACATTAGTACCTATGGTCATCATTGGGTTACATTCTCGTCGGTTAATGTCTACAACTATCAGACCCTGAGATTTTAACTCTACTCTCCCCACTTTAATGGTAATATCTTTACATCCTACTTGCGGAAAAGACTGACCATTGCTTGCAACTACTGTGAGTTCATCACTTGGGCCACGGGTAAGTTCAGAGTCAGCCCAATACCGCTTGTAAAGGATATATGGCTTAGTTGTCACCTGAGAGCCAGTGTCCTGCAAAGCGTTCATGGGGATGCCGTCAATCACCACTGGGAGGACCGGTCGCCCTCCAACATACTTGGCTCGCCAGTTCTTTGGGCCTTATGGTCCTACTCCTGGGGGTTGGCCCTCTGCCCCAGGGTGGCAGAATCTTGCGATGTGGCCTGCCTTGCAGCAGCGACGACAGATGGGACGTCCGTTCTGGCAACAGCGATCGTTGTCTCTCCCTCGGCGTGGCGGGATCCTCTTCTTCCGTAGCCACGGGACATCCTCTGGACTGGAGGCCAGCTGGATCTTCTCCTTTGAGGACACCTGCATGGACTGCACAGTTTTAGCAAGTGCAGCCATACTTTTGGCCAGCTCTTGGACCTGAAGGTGCAGTTCTGTAGATGGATCATTATCCAGAGTCTGTGCGTCAGCCCCCACAGGGCTGCGAGGGAAAGATGCTGCTTCTTGGTGGTATGTGATTGCTGGGTGCCTAGGGGGCGCTGGACTGCTGACATTTGGTTCATGCAGCCCTGTCTTTGAAGTCTGCAAAGTCTAGGTCAGGGTTTTGTAAGGCTATGATGCGCAGCTGCGCTCTGTGGGTACTGGATAGGAGGCCCTCAATAAATTGCTCCCTTAACAGTCTGTCTCCATCTTTCACACTGTCTGGATCAATCTGCTTGATGGCTCGCAGCGCCTCCTGCAGGTTAAGAGCATAGTCCCGTATACTGTCCTGCACTCTTTGCTTACAACCAAAGAATCTCATCTTTATTTCAGCTGCAGGACGGGTGTCAAAGGTGCTTCTTAGCTTATACAGGATCTTTTTAACAGTCTCTTTATCAGTGTCCTGCCAGGCTTTTACTTCCCGCTGCGCTGCACCAGTTAGCTGCCCAATATGGATGTTCACTTTTTGGTTTTCAGACAGATGATACACTTCAAACAAACTGCACAGTCTCTCTTTAAATTCACTCAGGGTATGTGACTCCCCTGAGTACTGCGGTAGCCAGGCTGCTCCCGGTATATAGGGCACGGACAGCGGCATTATGGGGACCGCTGCGGTGGGCGCTGATTCTTGCGGTGCTCTGGAGGCAGCGCTGGCTGCTGGATTCTGCAGTGCCATTGGAGCTGCAGCTGCGCTGGCCCCTGCATCTTGCGGCGCTGTGGGGGGTACCGTGGCGTCCACCGCTGCATCTGCTCTTGCCTCAGACATTCTCCTCCCCCCCAGTTAACGTTGGCCAGGCCGTGGGTTGCGCTGGCTTACCGGTTGCCGCTTTGCAGGCTGATGATCGGGGGGACACTGGGACTCCAGGCCTCGGCTTCTCACTTCCCGCGCGCTGGCCTCTTCCTGCGCAGCACTTCACTTTTTCGCGCTTTTCGGCTCGCCAAGCAGCGGGGTAATGGCGGCAATTGCACAAATAGTCTATGGCACAAAACACAGTCTCTGGCACACAGGACCCGGGGGCACCGGGCTCCGTAAATCCTGTTCGTGACGCCAAAATGGACCGCCCACCAGGGCAGTGGGGTACTCGGTACCGGGCCGGTATCTCAGAGGGAAGTGTAACAGTTGTGGTGACCCGGTCCGTGGCCCTTGGCGTCCATGTAAAAGAATAGTGTGGCTGATGATTAAAGTTTATGAGTGGATGATACGTGACACCACCTGTGGTGCTCGTCAATGAAGATGTTAAGCCGACGCTGCAAACAGATCCTCTGGGACAGATGGTGTGGTGCAGCAATGATGTTGTAATCCTCCACAGGCAGGGCTGCAGTCCAAGGGCAGAGTAGATGAAAAGGATATGTGTTGAGGAAGAGGGTGTAGTGTCTGGCACAGAGATGTAGCAGTGCTGGAGAGTTTGCAGGAAGGAAGCAAGGACACAATAGGGTGCAGTTTCTTTTACCTTTACTTTGCTTGGTAAATGCAGTCCAGAATTCCAGATTACAGATGGAACAGAGGCTGGCCGGCCTGGAAGCAACTTAGGAATCTCTATGCATTTTGGTTGTGTATTCTCCTTTCTAGCGCTTATTTTAGGTACTTGCAGTACTATGTTACACTGAAGTTCCACTTGCTTGTTCTCATTTAGAACTCCCTTGTATAGCAGACAGCTGTAGCCTTCTTCTTCTTCTGGCTCACCCGTTGCTGTTGTGCCTCCGAGTCTTATGTGGGAACAGAGCATTTACAGCTTCCTATTCCTCCGCTTTCTGTCGCAGGGCCATTAGTATCCATACGACCTTGGAGACCGGGCTCCAGATCATGCGCTAAAGCTAGAAGTGAGCTCTGACCTCTGCTCAATCTTCCAGCTCCTCTCCTCACGTCCACACATGTTGCCCTCCTCACACGAACTCTTAATTTCCCCTTCCTGGCCCCCAGAGAGCAGCTCTTCCCCAGTTTTGGTTCAGAGCTCCCTCTGCTGGCCTGGAAAGAGAACTGTGTTGTGTGTTGTGATTAACTCACAGAGAGACCATTCATTGCTTCCAAGCATGACATCACACTCCCTAGGAGGAAGGTAATGCCATTGTGGCGACCATACTCCTCGGGGCGCCACATTTCTATCTGCCTCAATACATTAAATCTTCCACCAGGGGTTCTATCTGAATCATGTTTTTCAGAGATTAACATGGAAACCCGTGGTGTAAGCTATCAGCCTAGAGTGCAAGATAAATGTGAGCCGAGCCTTAAGGGGGTTTTACACTAAGCGATATCGCTAGCAATATCGCTAAAACGTCACTGGTTTTGTGACGTTATAGCGATATTGCTAGCGATATCGCTATGTGTGATACTTACCAACGACCGGCTCCCCCGCTGTCCATCGCTGATCGCGCGAGAATGTCCAGCTCCATTTCTCGTCGGGCGCTTCCTGCTGAGACTTCCTGCTGTGACGACGAGCGACGCTGGACGCGGGCGGGAGGACGCAGGATCGCTGTGTGTGAATGGTAAGTATCGTGCGCTGCGTCGCTGCTGCATCGCTGTGAGATCTTTCTGTGTGAAAGCTCACTAGCGATCATTTAGCGATGCACCAGCGATCCTGACCTGGTCGGATCGCTGGTTGGATCGCTGGTGCATCGCTAAATGTAAAAGGGCCTTTACTGTGATCTTTGTGAGAATGAAAAAATCAATAGCAGGTGAAGAATTGGTTTCAATTATTTTTTACACTGTTTCTTGTGCGGTATAAGTGATAAAGCGTCTTTATTTTTAAGGTCGATGCGATTACAGCGATACCAGATTTATATAGTTTTCTTATAGTTTAGCTGCTGTCACACTCTAAAAGACCCTTTAAATTGCAAAAACTAGTTTTAGTGTCACCATATTTTGATAGCAAAAGTTTTCCATATTTTTGCTGAGTCATGTGATGGCTTGTGTTTTGCAGGACGGGTTGACATTTTTATAGGTATCATATTTGGGCACATGACATTTTTTGATCGCTTTCTATTACTATTATTTTTTGGAGTTTTTATGGCATTCCCTGTATGGTAAAATTGATAAGACAGCTTTATTCTTCGGGTCAGCACAATTACAGCGATTCCTCATTTATGTCTTCTTTAATGTTTTGGCGCTTTTACACAATGAAAACTATTTTAGGGAAAAAATAAATATTTTTGCACCACTTTATGCTAAGAGGTATATATTTTTTATTTTTCCGCTGCTTTTTGCTGGACAAGTTGATGTTTTCATTGGTCTTTTTGATCACGTTTTATTCTAGTTTTTGTTTGGTGGTATGATGATAAAGCATCATTTTTTGCCGCATTTTTAAATTTATTTTTTTACGATGTTCACTGGAGGGGTTAACCAGTGAGACAGTTTTATATGTTGGGTCGTTCTGGATGCAGCGATACCAAATATATATTTTTGTTTATTTTTTACATAAACAAATGTATTTATTATTGGATTAAAATATTTTTTTCTTTATTTTGTGATTTAAAAAAAAATATATTTTAACAATTTTTATTAACTTTTTTGTAATTTTTTTACATTGTCCCAGGAAGGGATTTCAACTCTATAATGACAGATCGCTGATCTAATACTCTGCAATGCTTCTGCACTGCAGAGCATTGGAGTGGTGTCTCAGATGTAGGGAGGAGGTGTGTCAACTCATGCTGTAAGCATAAGTTAGCATGTCACCATCCCTGGGTGACCCTGCGGCCATCTTGGGACTTGTGGTGACCATCGAGACCATCAACACAATGTAATCGCATTGCTTTGTGCCGATGGGAGCGCAGAGAGAGCTCATTCCCTCTGCGGTGTTCCGCGATGTCACTGTCACTATTGACAGCAGCATCACAGAGGTTAAACGCCCACGATTGGTGCTAGCACCGATTGTGGGTATCGCTGCAGGGTGTCAGCTCTCAAATAGAGCTAACACCCGCACTCAATCGAGGCGGCACTCAGCGTGAGCCTGCACGATCATGGTGTTGTATGTATACTGAGCTTTGAGGGAAGGCAGCTCCCGCAGCTTACAGCACATGTCGGGAAGGGGCTAATTGTTTGCTACATTGGAAATAGCATAGCAGAAACATATTTTTGTATTTTGTAACTTACCACTTAGAGTAATTTTTGGGCTGTTCAATTCTCCTTGTAAATTAAGGGCTATAAATTTCTTTTATTACATAGTACATGGATAGTAATTTATATCACTGAAAATCATAGAAACAGTCAGCTCATATATATAACACATCTACAAATTACTACTTACGTCATGTTCTCCAAAGCTTAGTTAAACTCACTCTTCTGTAGTAATTATTCACAACATACTTCCAGACTCACTTGGCTTTAAACTCAAACAGAGAACGTTTCACATTATGTTTTGACAAAGAACATTTCTTAACAGCAGTAGTGACCCTTCAAATCTTGATTTCTTTTACAAGTTAAGAAACATGTTTTTAGTCGACAATAACCAGGAGCCTTTTTATTATGCTGTTCATATTTTGGTTTTATTAAAACCTTGAGCAATTTATGATTGCAATATTACCATAAATTACAAAAATAAAGGCTATAGATTCAGATACAATTTGTAGATGACAACTCATTTATTAATTATTTATTAATTATTCATCTACTTATCAGAAAAAGAGATGCAGTGTTAGGGTAATACAAAAATAGGGAAAGCGCTCCTTCTGTAAATCTGTGGATCCAGGTTCAATACAAGACCATGCACTGCTCACCTGGGGAAGTTATGCACAAGATAAGGCACAAACCTAGAGAATGCTAAAGACTCCACTAGAGACAGTTGCAGCTCCAACCACTGGTTCCTAGGCGTGTATTGCTGGAACTGCTACGAACGTTTGAGAATACGTAAAAAAATGCAGGATATTCCAGAAATAAAGATGTTCAAAGTAGGGTAGATGAAGAGACTTTTAAATACGCTATTCATTTCTAAGTTGCTTCAACTCCTTCCTCAGATACATTAAAACAGGATATTACCTTTGATCTCTAAAAGTGTCAGCAATGTTACAAATAGCATCATACACAGTGTCGGACTGGAGTACCTTGGGCCCACCAGAGAAAAATCATTCTTGGGGCCCACCATGCAGTTATGTAAAAATACCACACAGGAGAGCTGACAGATCCTCTATATACTACACTACACAGGAGAGCTGGAAGATCCTCTATATACTACACCACACAGGAGAGCTGACAGATCCTCTATATACTGCACTACACAGGAGAGCTGACAGATCCTCTATATACTACACCACACAGGAGAGCTGACAGATCCTCTATATACTGCACTACACAGGAGAGCTGACAGATCCTCTATATACTATACCACACAGGAGAGCCGACAGATCCTCTATATACTACACCACACAGGAGAGCCGACAGATCCTCTATATACTACACCACAAAGGAGAGCTGACAGATCCTCTCTATACTGCATCACACAGGACATACCCTCTATATACTGCACTACACAGGAGAGCTGACAGATCCTCTATATACTGCACCACGCAGGAGAGCTGACAGATCCTCTATATACTGCACCACGCAGGAGAGCTGACAGATCTCTATATACTGCACCACACAGGAGAGCTGACAGATCCTCTAAATACTACACCACACAGGAGAGCTGACAGATCCTCTATATACTACACTACACAGGAGAGCTGACAGATCCTCTATATACTACATCACATGGGACACATCCTCTATATACTGCACTACACAGGAGAGCTGACAGATCCTCTATATACTGCACCACACAGGAGAGCTGACAGATCCTCTAAATACTACACCACACAGGAGAGCTGACAGATCCTCTATATACTGCACTACACAGGAGAGCTGACAGATCCTCTATATACTGCACTACACAGGAGAGCTGACAGATCCTCTATATATTGCACTACACAGGAGAGCTGACAGATCCTCTATATACTGCACTACACAGGAGAGCTGACAGATCCTCCATATACTACACCACATAGGACAGCTGACAGATCCTCTATATACTACTCCACACAGGGAGCTGACAGATCCTCTATATACTGCACCACACAGGAGAGCTGACAGATCCTCTATATACTGAACCACACAGGAGAGCTGACAGATCCTCTAAATACTACACCACACAGGAGAGCTGACAGATACTCTATATACTGCACCACACAGGAGAGCTGACAGATCCTCTGTACACTACACCACATAGGACACAGTCTCTATATACTACACCACAAAGGAGAACTGACAGATCCTCTATATACTACACCACACAGGAGAGCTGTTAGATCCTCTATATACTATACCATAAAGGAGAGCTGACAGATCCTCTATATACTACACCACACAGGAGAGCTGACAGATCCTCTATATACTCCACCTCACAGGAAAGCTGACAGATCCTCTATATACTACACCACACAGGAGAGCTGACAGATACTCTATATACTGCACCACACAGGAGAGCTGACAGATCCTCTGTACACTACACCACATAGGACACAGTCTCTATATACTACACCACAAAGGAGAACTGACAGATCCTCTATATACTACACCACACAGGAGAGCTGTTAGATCCTCTATATACTATACCATAAAGGAGAGCTGACAGATCCTCTATATACTACACCACACAGGAGAGCTGACAGATCCTCTATATACTCCACCTCACAGGAAAGCTGACAGATCCTCTATATACTACACCACACAGGAGAGCTGACAGATCCTCTAAATACTACACCACACAGGAGAGCTGACAGATACTCTATATACTGCACCACACAGGAGAGCTGACAGATCCTCTGTACACTACACCACATAGGACACAGTCTCTATATACTACACCACAAAGGAGAACTGACAGATCCTCTATATACTACACCACACAGGAGAGCTGTTAGATCCTCTATATACTATACCATAAAGGAGAGCTGACAGATCCTCTATATACTACACCACACAGGAGAGCTGACAGATCCTCTATATACTCCACCTCACAGGAAAGCTGACAGATCCTCTATATACTACACCACACATTAGAGCTGACATATCCTCTATATACTACACCACACAGGAGAGCTGACAGATTCTCTATATACTACACCACACAGGAGAGCTGACAGATCCTCTATATACTACACCAAACAGGAGAGCTGACAGATCCTCTATATACTCCACCTCACAGGAAAGCTGACAGATCCTCTATATACTACACCACACAGGAGAGCTGACAGATCCTCTATATACTACACCACATTAGAGCTGACATATCCTCTATATACTACACCACACGAGAGCTGACAGATCCTCTATATACTACACCACACAGGAGAGCCGACAGATCCTCTATATACTATACCACACAGGAGAGCTGACAGATCCTCTATATACTACACCAAACAGGAGAGCTGACAGATCCTCTATATACTACACCACATTAGAGCTGACATATCCTCTCTATACTACACCACACAGGAGAGCTGACAGATCCTCCATATACAACACCACACAGGAGAGCTTACATATCGTCTATATACTTCACCACACAGGAGTGCTGACACATCCTCCATATACTACACCACATAGGAGAGCTGACAGATCCTGTATATTCCACCACACATGACAGCTGACAGATCCCCTATGTACTACACCACACAGGAGAGCTGACAGATCCTCTATATACTACACCACACAGGAGAACTGGCAGATCCTCTATATACTAGAACACCCAGGAGAGCTGACAGATACTCTATATATTACACCACCCAGGAGAGCTGACAGGTCCTCTATATATTACACCAAATAGGACCCATCCTCTATATACTACACCACACAGGAGAACTTGCAGATCCTCTATATATTACATTACACAGGACACATCCTCTACATACTACACTACACAGGACACATCATCTATATACTACACCACACAGGACACATCCTCTGTATAGTTCACTACACAGGAGAGCTGACAGATCCTCTATATAATACACAACACAGGAGAGCTGCCAGATTCTCTATATTCTACACCACACAGGAGAGCCAACAGATCCTCTTTATATAACACACCACATAGGAGCTGACAGGTCCTCTATATACTACTCCACACAGAGAGCTGACAGATCCTCTATATACTACACCACACAGGAGAGCTGACATATCCTCTATATACTACACCACACAGGAGAGCTAACAGATTCTCCATGTACTACACCACACAAGACAGCTAACAGATCCTCAATATACTACACAAAACAGGACAGTTGACAGATCCTCTGCATACTACACCACACAGGAGAGCTGACAGATCTTCTGTATACTGCACCACACAGGAGAGGTGACGCATCCATTATATACTACACTAGAGATGAGTGAATATTTCAATGTTTGGTTTAGATTACGTTTGACGAATTTGCATTATTCGCTGATTAATTCGTCTAATATTCGCCGAACATTACTGAACTCCATTAACGTCAATGGGAGACAAAAAAAAACGTATGCACAACACCTTATAACGGCGCCAAATGCTGCCAAAACACATCAAATGAGGGGAAGACACCAAGAAATTGGCCTCAATTCATCTACAGTACATATTTTAGCATGGCACTGCAGCCATCAGCCAGGCATATGGTATCAGGGTCTGGGGCTGCATTTACAGCTTTCAATTGAACGTTACAGTAAGACAAGGTGAGTGAGAGATACGTTTAGGCCCCCTTTGCTGGGAACCATGATACCACATGCAACATCTCTTCCTGCTTAAATGCTGAGCCACATTCAGGTGGCACAAATATCACTTTTGAAGACTAACATTGTCAGGAAAATTTAAGGATAGTAACAAGGGTAGTTAAGTCCAAGGTGGTGGAGGCATGAAGGTCTTGGAGGCCTATTGCTACAGACAAGATGCATGAAGGAGACCCAACCAGGGGTCTACACATTTACAAAAATTAGTGGCAGACATCAACAAAGTGTGATCAATTGCAATAAAGTAGAATTAGTATAGCGGGAACCGACACCTCTTCCACTACAGCCAACCCAGCAGATGGAGACTGTAACCAGCTAGGCAGTGGAAACACTGTTCTGTATCCCTCTGAAAGCCTGGAAGGGGTGTAATTAGGTGGCCTACCAAATCCCTACTTGGACAAGTGGCATCAGGTGTAAACTGCGACCCATGGAGGTACAAAGAGGTAGCACCAGGTGCTACTCCATGGCTGACCTACAGAATGTAGCAGCTGACCCCCTACAGTGGGTAAGCTACTAATGCCCAAAGGAGGGATGAAAAATGCAGGCAGGTACTGTAGGGACTCTGGGACCATGGATGCAGATGGGACCAGCTGAGGAAAAGAAAAGCACTGGCAGGTGTGGGCTGGACTGGGTGTTAGACAGATTGGTGCTGGCAGGTGTGATCTGGGCCAGCTGATGGACAGAAGAGTGCAGACAGGTACAAGCAGACAGGCACAGACAGGTAAGAGCAGATGAATACAGGGTAGACAAGCAGACAGGAGGGCCTGGGGAACGTGACAACTAGCAAGCATGCAAGGCAAACTAATAACATAGCTCAGGCACCTCCATATTGAAGGAGAAGCCTTAAATAGAAGGTGCTGCCCAGCTATAGATTGGGAATACCTTAGGTTGATGTGGTCGGTCCCTTTAAGAGGGAGGGAGAGCGCGAGTACGTGCTCTAAGCATAGTTCCCAGTCCTACAACTGAACCTTGGTGGACACTGACACATAGGGGGCGATATGAGGAGGTGGTGTGTGAGTGGGATACACTGAATATCCTGTATGTTTGGTACCAGGAGATCCAACAAAGGGCCAAGACTGTAATGTCAACAGATCAGAAAGTCTGTAGAAAGAGGGAATGGTCCACTGTGTCAAAGACAGATGCCAGGTCCAGTAAAAGGGTAGGACAAACACGCTTCACTTTCATTTGGTTGTTAATAGGTCCTTGGTGACTTTAACCTGGGCAGTTTCAGTGGAATGGTGCAGTCTGAAGTCAGATTGTACATGGTCAAAGAAGGAGCAAGAGGAGAGGTGGGAGGACAGTTCAAAATGGACATTATGTTCCAGTAGTTTGGTGACATAGGGGAGAAATGATATGGGGTGATATGTAGACACAGAGGATGGGTTAAGGGTGGGCTTTTTGAGAATGGGTGTGATCGAGGTATGTTTCAATCAGGATGGAAGACACCAGTTGATAGTTACAGGTTGAAGAGGTGGGATATGCTTGTGATAAAGACTGTGTTAAAGTTTGGAATGAGGTGGGAGGTTATTGTGTCAAGTTCACAGGTGGTGAAGCAAAGTATTCAGTTGAGATCAGTGCAGATGGAGGAGGAACTGGTAAACGCAGGAAAGAATTGAAAGTACTGAATAGCTGTTTAGGGTTGTTAAACAGGTATGATATGAGGGATGAGAAGTAGGTTTGTTTTGCTGCAGTTAGAATTTGCACAACATTTTTACAACTTCTGTTACCGGATGGGCAACTCTGCTCCCTTTCTATGCCAGCTGTACAACGGTGCGCTCTGTAGATGAGGGCCAGAAAGAACATGTGCTCCAGTAGATGGCAAGCGCTTCATCAAGTGGCCTCTGCTCCTCTTCCTCCACCTTAATATCACAAACAGTACAATCCTCAGTGGTGGCACCCCAATTAACCTTTTTTCCCCCCACATCACAACTTTCCAAGCTCACAAGTGACTGTTGGGAACCACAGATGTCTGCAGATCTCTACACATATTGTATGCCACAGGCATAGGATGTGTACTCTAAAGATTCACAAAATCAAGAGGAGGAAATCATCTGCACAAAAGGCCAAATTTTTTCTCACTTTGATCCATGACGAGACCAAGTTTTGTCCGAGCATAAACCAAACCCTCGTCAATAGTCGTTATCCCCGTTGGGTGAAAGAGATCCATTTGAGACAAGACTCAGATATTTGAGGCGCGCGTGGACTGTACTGTGCTGTCAAGGCAGAAAGAAGAGGAGGGTGACTCTCAAGGTGAGGAGTAGGAGAAAAGAGAGGATGACGATAAGGAAGTAGATCACACTTGGTATAAACCCAGAGGCATGCAGCTGAGTAGCTCATCAGAGGAGGAAGAGGAGGAGGTTACGTAGACAAGGAATTATGCAACCACGACAACCAATGCATCCTGAGGCCTAACTCTGGCAGTGGGCAGCAGCCTTCTAGGTTCTGCAGTTGGCTACCTTGGGTCTTTCTTTCAGAGTGGGAAAATAGAAGAAATCATGTTAGCTGTCAAATTTTTAAAAAAAGACCTAGTAGAGTAAAAAAAGTAAATAATTTCAGTACTAAAATGCATGAACTGGCACATGCGTGATTAACATGTGTTAATCTGGGATTGTCATTGTGCTAAAATGCAGACTAGCGGGTCTCGCCAACCACCGTCCGCTCCAGCAACCGCATCTTCTGATTCTTCCTCCTCCCTCACCGTGGCAAGTATTGTCACACAGGCCAAAGAACCTCCACTTGTTTACCCCCTACAGTTGGGGTGATTGAGATCCTGTCAGCTGATACGGAATTGGACATGCCTGCTGTTTTTCACTGATCTTACATACCAAGTGTAGGGTCGGTGGGCTGGGCTGGGGGGTGGTCCCTCTGGGTACCGCACAGCAATGTATAGACACAAGATGAGGCAGGTTTCGGGTTTCACAGGTCCAAGTTTATTCTCTCACCGTCCGACTGACGGCCCTCACAGTACACCACAATATCTCCTTCACGGCCATCCATATCCAGGGCCGCTTCAAGCACACCGTACTTTACACCGGGGACGTACATGTACACACCGTCCCCTCTTCACTCTTCGACGCTCCTGTCAGATCCGCCACTGTGGCCGCTTTAGGCCCGTAAACCAACAGTACTTTTACTGATCAGTAGTCTCTCTCAATATGGTATGCTTTTCCTCTGTGCCTCATCTATACTGCGGTACTTTTGTGTCAGGACCACCCCCTGACTTTCTCTCTCCTCAGTCCCCCTGGTTTGGTTCTCTCACAGTGCACAAACTGTCGTAGTCTTCCTGTCACTTGAGCTCCCTCTGGGAACTGGAACTTTCTGGAATCCTCCTGTCCAATTTATAACTTTCCCGATTCCCTTTGACTCCGCCCCCCATGACCAACGGTTTCTTAAGCCCTAAGCTGATGTCAAGTCCTGTGCTCACACTCCTCCCTGCCCTCTAATGGTCAACCCAAGGTACTGCACGTCCACTACACTTTCCTAGCTGTTTCTCCACTGCAATAACTGGCACCTGTTGTGAGTTCATTCTCTGGTTCACCAGTTGTGAGTTCTCCTTCCAGACTCAATCTGGTGGTAACAGGAGGTAGTGAGGCTGATTTAATCAGAAGAGATCTGCCACCTGATAAAGAGGACGAGGATTGGACCTCAGGAATCTCAGACAGGATTTAAGACAGCCGACGCCCTATTCTGTTGCTGGTGATTCCTTCTGGCTTGTCAGCTCTTGGTTTTCAGCTCTGTTCCAGTCATCTAAAGCTAAGTTTTTCTGCTAATGTTCACACTTGATTTTCTTGGTCTGGGGCTGCACTGAATTTCCACTCTTATTTATCTGTATTTGCCAATTTGCTTTTTGTCCCTTACTAGTTTGGCCTCTTTTTGCTTTGTCTCAGAATATCTCAGAGTGCTGATATAGTGGGAGAAGTCTAGTGACTTCAGGGTAAATTTTGCTATCAGAAGTGTTGAACATTATTTTTGTAGGGTTTTTGCAGGTTGCAGACAGTGTCTTTCCTTTCCTTTCTAGTTAGTTTGGGCCCCATCGTTTGCTCAGCCTGTTTTCCTGCCTGTGTTTGTGCTTTCATCTTGTTTCACCATCAATACATGTGTGGGGGCTGTCTTTCCTTTGGGGTCTGCTCTGGGGCAGTTAGTATTCCCCTTTTCATGCTTCAGGATTATTTAGTCCTCTGGCTGTGACGAAGCATCTAGGAACATCGTTGGTACGCTCCATGGCTGCTGCTAGCTGTGTGGTAGGATCAGGGATCTGCAATCTGCATAGTTACCAACCTCTCTGGTTTTCTGTGACTTAGCTTGTTTTGCTTTTTTCTCTTCGGTGACCCATTCATAACAGAATCACCAGCCATACCACAGATTCTAGGGTACTCAAAAGCAGGAAAAAGTTGTTAAAAAAAGTGTCAGAATTTTTTTTTTTTTATATATATTTTTTCCTCTTTTTCTCTGGGGCCGTAGGAGGATTTTTTTTTCTTTTTCCTTATGGAGATTAAGCAATTGTCTGATCGTGTGGAGCAGCTAGCTGCTGAAGTGCAGGGAATTTCCACCTACCTCATTCAGTCACATGCTGCTGAACCTAAGATCCCTACTCCTGATGTGTTTTCTGGGGATCAGTCTAAATTTCTGAATTTTAAGAATAATTGTAAATTGTTTCTAGCCTTGAAGCCTAACTGATCGGGGAGCTCTGTGCAGCAGGTTAAAATTGTCATCTCCTTGCTGCACGGCGATCCCCAGGATTGGGCTTTTTCTCTGACACCTGAAAATCCTATTCTGACTAATGTGGATGCATTTTTTCAAGCCTTGGGGTTGTTGTATGATGAACCTAATGCTGTTGATCAAGCTGAGAGAACCCTGTTGGCATTAAACCAGGGTCAGGATTCTGCAGAGTTATACTGTCAAAAATTCCAAAAGTGGGCGGTCCTTACTACATGGAATGATAGTGCATTGGCAGCTCTCTTTCGGAAGGGTTTATCAGAGACCGTAAAAGATGTTATGGTGGGTTTTCCTGTTCCCTCTGGTCTGGATGATTCTATGTCATTAGCCATTCAAGTTGATCGGCGTTTACGTGAACGTAAGACTACGCGGGAGGTGCTGTCACCTTTTGAACAAGCGTCTGAACCTATGCAATGTGATGGGGTTTTGTCTATGGCGCAACATCAGGAGTTTAGAACGCGTAATAAGCTGTGTTTTTTCTGTGGAGACGTCTCTCATACTATTTCTGTCTGCCCTAAACAAGAGAAATATTTTGCAGACACATTTGCTGTGGGCAATGTACAACCTAAGTTTCTTTTGGCAATTACTCCGATCTGCTCCTTATCCACGTTTTCCACTAAGGCTTTTGTGGATTCAGGAGCAGCATTGAATCTGATGGATTTGGACTTTGCTAAACGTTGTGGTTTTTCCATGACGCCTCTGCGGACGCCTATTCCTTTGAGGGGTATTGATGCTACTCCTTTGGCGGAGAATAAACCTCAGTTTTGGACCCAGGTGACAATGCGAGTTGCCCCAGACTACCAAGAAAATTGTAAATTTTTGGTGCTGCATAATTTGCATGATACTATTGTTCTGGGTTTTCCTTGGTTGCAAACTCATAATCCAGTTTTGGATTGGAAATCTGTGTCTGTGGTGAGTTGGGGTTGTCAGTGTGTTCTTAGAGACGCTCCTGTTTTCTCCACCTCTCCTCAGTCTCATGATATTCCTGATTATCTAGCCAATTTTTCTGATGTATTTAGTGAGAGCAAGTCTGCGTCTTTGCCTCCTCATAGGAGTTATGACTGTGCATTTGAGTTGATGCCTGGGTGTAAATTTCCCAAGGATCTTCTTTTCAACTTATCAGTACCCGAACATGATGCTATGCGATCCTATATTAAGGAGTCATTGGAGAAGGGTCATATTAGACCATCCTCGTCACCTTTAGGTGCTGCTTTTTTTTGTGGCCAAGAAAGGTGGTTCATTAAGACCGTGTATTGATTATCGTTCCCTTAACAAGATGACGGTTAAATATCAGTACCCGTTACCTCAAATGTCTGATTTATTCTCCAGAGTTAAGAGTGCCTGCTGGTTTACTAAGCTTGACCTCAGGGGGCGTATAATCTTATTCGCATCAAGCACGGGGATGAATGGAAGACGGCGTTTAATACTTCGGAGGGACATTTTGAGTTCCTGGTGATGCCTTTTGTGCTCACTAATGCCCCTTCTGTCTTCCAGTCCTTTATGAATGATATTTTCCGTGACTTTGTGGATAAGTTTTTGATCATCTATCTGGATGATATTTTGATCTTTTCTAGTGATTGGGATTCTCATGTGGAACACGTCCGGACTGTGTTCCGGATTTTGAGGGAGAATTCTTGGTTTGTTAAGGGATCGAAATGCCTCTTTGGTGTACAGAGGATTTCATTTTTGGGATTTATCTTATCTCCATTGACTATTGAAATGGACCTGGCCAAGGTACAGGCCATTTATTATTGGGTTCAGCCTACTTCTTTGAAGGCCCTCCAGAAGTTTTTGGGTTTTGCTCATTTCTATCGTAAATTTATAGGTAATTTTTCTGGTATTGTCAAACCACTGACTGATCTGATCAAAAAGGGCGCTGATGTGCTGAATTGGTCTCCTGTGGCTGTCTCAGCCTTTCAGGAGCTAAAGCAGAGATTTACTTCAGCTCCAGTTTTACGGCAACCTGATGTCTCACTTCCATTTCAGGTGGAGGTAGATGCTTCTGAGATTGGTGCAGGAGCTGTTTTGTCCCCAAAAGACCCTGTGACTTCTAAGATGAATCCCTGTTCCTTCTTTTCTTGAAAGTTCTCCCCATCTGAACGAAACTATGACGTGGGGAATCGGGAATTGTTGGCCGTGAAATGGGCATTTGAGGAGTGGAGACATTGGTTGAAGGGAGCTAGACATCAAGTTGTGGTCTTCACCGATCACAAGAATTTGATTTATCTGGAGTCGGCCAAACGCTTGAATCCTAGACAGGCTAGATGGGCCTTGTTTTTCACGTGTTTTAATTTTGTGGTCTCTTTTCTTCTGGACACTAAGAATGTTAAGGCAGACGCCCTTTCTAGGAGTTTCTTTGCTGATTCTCTTAATATGACCGAGCCTACTACCATCCTAGGTGAGGGGGTTGGTCTTTCTACCATTTTGCCCGATTTGAGACATGCCCTGGAGGAATTTCAGGAGGATAAACCTGAGCGTTGCCCTATGGGAAAATTGTATGTTCGTGACCAGTGGAGAAAGAGAGTGATGTCTGAAATTCATTGCTCCGCATTGGCTGGTCATCCAGGTATTTTTGGTACCAGAGATTCGGTGAGTCGGTCTTTTTGGTGGCCTGCCTTATCTCGTGACGTCAGGAATTTTGTACAGTCCTGTGGGACTTGTTCTCAGGCTAAGCCCTGTTCTCGTTCTAGTGGGTTGCTGATGCCCTTGCCCGTGCCCAAGAGGCCATGGACCCATATCTCAATGGATTTTATTTCTGATCTTCCTGTCTCTCAGAGAATGACTGTTATCTGGGTGATTTGTGATAGATTTTCGAAGATGGTTCATCTTGTACCACTCCCAAAGTTGACATCTTCCGCTGAGTTGGTGCCCTTGTTTTTACAACAGGTCGTTCAGTTACATGGGATTCCTGATAACATTGTGTCCGACAGAGGAGTCCAGTTTGTTTCCAGATTCTGGAAAGCCTTTTGTTCCAATCTGGGAATTCAGTTATCCTTCTCCTCCGCGTTTCATCCCCAGACCAATGGACAGACTGAGAGAACAAACCAGACCATGGAGTCTTATTTGAGATGTTTTATATCTGCTGATCAGGATGATTGGGTCTCAGTTTTGCCCTTGGCCGAATTCACACTGAACAATAGAGCTAGTTCTGCTAATTTGATGTCACCCTTTTTCTGTAATTTTGGGTTTCATCCTCGATTCTCTTCAGGGCAAGTGGAATCTTCGTCCTGCCCAGCTGTGGACACTGTGGCTAAGAGAATGCAGCAGATATGGGACCAAGTGGTGGATAAGTTGTCACTCTCTCAGGAAAAGGCCCAGCGATTTTCCAATCGGCATAGGACCATTGGTCCCCGGTTTAAAGTGAGTGATATGGTTTGGTTGTCGTCTAAGAATATTCCTATGAAGGTTGCATCTCCTAAATTTAAGCCAAGATTTATTGGACCTTTTAAGATTTTGGAGATTCTTAATCCTGTTTCGTTTCGATTGGCTCTTCCAGTTACGTTCAATATCAATAACGTATTTCACAAATCTCTGTTGAATAGGTTTGTTGAGCCAGTGGTTCCTATGGCAGCACCTCCTGACCTTGTGTTAGTTGAAGGCAATGTGGAATATGAAGTAGAGAAAATATTGGATTCTCGTTTGGTTAGGCGGAGACTCCAGTATTTGGTCAAATGGAAGGGTTATGGTCAGGAGGATAATTCTTGGGTCTCTGCCTCTGATATTCATGCCAATAGATTGGTTTGCGCTTTTCACCAGGCCCATCCTGATCTGCCTGGTGGCGTGGATGAGGGTTCGGTGACCCCTCCTCAAGGGGGGTACTGTTGTGAGTTAATTCTCTGGTTCACCAATTGTGAGTTCTCCTTCCAGACTCCCTCTGGTGGTAACAGGAGGTAGTGAGGCTGATTTAATCAGTAGAGATCTGCCACCTGATAAGGAGGATGACGATTGGACCTCAGGAATCTCAGACTGGATTTAAGACAGCCGACGCCCTATTCTGTTGCTGGTGATTCCTTCTGGCTTGTCAGCTCTTGGTTTTCAGCTCTGTTCCAGTCATCTAAAGCTAAGTTTTTCTGCTAATGTTCACACTTGATTTTGTTGATCTATTCAGTTTTTTGTGTGGTCAGCCAGCCCCGGCTGGGGCTGCGCTGAATTTCCACTCTTATTTATCTGTATTTGCCAATTTGCTTTTTGTCCCTTACTAGCTTGGCCTCTTTTTGCTCTGTCTCAGAATATTTCAGAGTGCTGATATAGTGGGAGAAGTCTAGTGATTTCAGGGTAAATTTTGCTATCAGAAGTGTTGGACATTATTTTTGTAGGGTTTTTTGCAGGTTGCAGACAGTGTCTTTCCTTTCCTTTCTTTTCTAGTTAGTTTGGGCCCCATCGTTTGCTCAGCCTGTTTTCTTGCCTGTGTTTGTGCTTTTATCTTGTTTCATCGTCAATACATGTGTGGGGGCCGTCTTTCCTTTGGGGTCAGCTCTAGGCAGTTAGTATTCCCCTTTTCTTGCTTCAGGCTTATTTAGTCCTCTGGCTGTGATGAAGCATCTAGGAACATCATAGGTACGCTCCACGGCTGCTGCTAGTTGTGTGGTAGGATCAGGGATCTGCAATCTGCATAGTTACCAACCTCTCTGGTTTTCTGTGACTTAGCTTGTTTTGCTTTTTTCTCCTCGGTGACCCATTCATATCAGGCACCTGTCTAAACTGTGCAAACCTTCCTTTCTCTATTCTGACAAGTCCGTCCGTCAGGTCACCTTCCCTACACTGCTCCTTCCTTTGTCTATTGTCGTCCCCGACAATCGTAATCCCTGCCTTCATCATTATGAAGTTTACCCTACCTTCTGTTGTCGGACCAGCTGTTGGGCCAAACCCACTACCCGCTGGGGCCGAACCAAACTGGGAGCACCATGCTCTGAGCATCCTACTGCTACTCGCCAGCGAGCACGCCACATGACAACGTCTTTCAAATTGGGCTAGGTACACCTGGATTCTCTTTCCAGCGTGTACCTTCCCCTACTCTCCCCTTCTGTCACCTTCCACTATCCGGTACGCCATGATCGAGGCCTTACACCTACCAGATCATTGTCGGCGTCCGCCTTCTTCCTTCAGGGGTGTCCGTGGTGTCAGGGACCTGACCTAGGATGACTGTCTTTCTCACGTCTTCCATCTCTTTGCCTTTCTTTTGGTTACACATCATGGTCGGCGTCTAGGTCTCCCAGACCTTCTCAATACATAGATCCCTTTGGATCTCACACTTCCCTTTGGTCGCTCAGACCCTCTCGTACCCGGACCGGTTGCATTTTCTTGTGCATATCATACATCTGAACAACTCTATAATATCACAAGTACCCATTTTCTTACATTGTTTTCTCTTTTGCGATTGCTTAAAACCATCACACACAAAACAATAAAACATAGCAGATTTTTTTTTCCTCCCCCTTCCTTTGACAAGGACACTCCCTCTCTTCTTCAAACCCCAGCTTTGTCGGGTTAGTAAATAAACGTAAACCATCCTATAAGAGGAATATAATAAAAGAAACTCAACAGATAAACAATTTTCTTTCGCGAACTGTCCTTCATAACCTGCACTACGGTGCAACAAACTCCCGACAGTCCAATTCACTTTCCAGTGACTGGTAGCAAGGAATCCCCACAGCCGTGGAGCTCCTGGGATACAGAGAGTGTCCTACATTTCTTCCTATGGGGGCTCGTGTTCTTCAGGCTCCGCGAGCACGGCTACTGCATAGTAGCCGCGGGGGCAATACTCCTCATAATAGGATACTAAGTCCCCCTTTGTATGAAGCAAGTTCCACACTTCCTGCTCCCTGACTTTCTTTTTCTTTATAACCTCCGTGACCCAAACGGAGGGTACAATGCAGGCTCTGGAGTCCGGTGGGTAGGGCTCCGCCGAAAAAGGGAGCGGAGCAGAGGCGGCCAATGATGTCAGCGGCCCAGCAGCCGCTGGGGCCGGGTGGCGGGTGGGAGCAGCCATGTTCTCAGAGGATTGGGCCACAGGGTCTGTCAAACAGGCCGCAGCCATTCCAGCGCCGGCATAACCGTGGCCGCAGGGTAGGCCGCACCTGAAGTTTCAGCCGGAAATGGGGTAGAGGTCGACTTTGAAGTTGAGGTCGCTAGTGACAGAGGGGACGCAACGGCGTCTTCTATGGTCAGACTCCGCACGGGCGACACCGGGCGTGGTGCCACTGGGTGCGGCGGTTCAGGACCAGGAGCGGAGGCCCTGCTCAATTCTGCATAGATGGTAGGGCCCTCCTTGGCCGGGCTCCCGGAAATACAGGATGCCACGTGCTGCGGCTGAATGGTAGGGGCCGCTTGTGGAGCCACTGTCGGGGCCGGGGGAACTTACCTTCCCCGGCGCCGTGGCCTCCGTCACGTCATCACGCGGCTCTTCCTGTAGTCTACACTCTTCACCCTGCCATTGGGCGGGGCTAGCCTCCAGGCTCCGGGGCTCCGCAGGGAGGCTCTCTGCTGGTAACTTCGGTGGCCGCTCTCGCTGATTCCGCACAGGCTCCGCTTCTCCACTCAACATCCAGCTGCCTGCCCGTGGCTCTAAGGGGGTCGTTTTCTGGTGAAGCTCGACCTCCCGCCGCCATCGCCACTCCAGGCGCCCGATGCCTCGACACCCGCAGCGTTCCCGATTTGTAGTCCCCAGGTGGGTGATTTGTATTCCACAGGTGCTTATAATCCTCACAGATCAGTCTGAGTCTTTTTCCATCCCTTGGGGCAGGCCTGCCGCAGAAGATGACGTATTAGCGGTGGCGATCCTGCCGACCACGCCAAGTGTAGGGTCGGTGGGCTGGGCTGGGGGGTGGTCCCTCTGGGTACCGCGCAGCAGCATATAGACACAAGATGAGGCAGGTTTCGGGTCTAAAAGGTCCAAGTTTATTCTCTCACCGTCCGACTGACGGCCCTCACAGTACACCACAATACCTCCTTCACGGCCATCTATATACAGAGCCGCTTCAAGCACACCGTACTTTACACCGGGGATGTACATGTACACACTGTCCCCTCTTCACTCTTCGACGGTCCTGTCAGATCCCTCACTGTGGCCGCCTTAGGCCCGTAAACCAACAGTACTTTTACTGATCAGTAGTCTCTCTCAATACGGTATGCTTTTCCTCTGTGCCTCGTCTATACTGCGGTACTTTTGTGTCAGGACCACCCCCTGACTTTCTCTCGCCTCAGCCTCCCTGGTTTGGTTCTCTCATAGTGCACAAACTGTCATAGTCTTCCTGTCACTTGAGCTCCCCCTGGGAACTGGAACTTTCTGGAATCCTCCTGTCCAATTTATAACTTTCCTGGTTCCCTCTGACTCCGCCCCCCATGACCAACGGTTTCTTAAGCCATAAGCTGATGTCAAGTCCTATGCTCACACTCCTCCCTGCTCTCTAATGGTCAACCCAAGGTACTGCACGTCCACTACACTTTCCTAGCTGTTTCACCACTGTAATAACTGGCACCTGTCTAAACTGTGCAAACCTTCCTTTCTCTATTCTGACAAGTCCGTCCGTCTGTCAGGTCACCTTCCCTACACTTGCACACCCCATCTTTTTCAATCCACCATAACATCCCCGCCTGCACCTCTCATAGTCCAGCAGCTTGTCTTGTTCACCCTACTCCACCCTTTGTTAGCACAGCACCAAACCCTTGTTGGGGCAGTTGTGCTCACGTAAAAATTCTTTACTCCTACACATGGCAAAGTTAACAGCTTGAATTTCATCATCGTTAATCTAGTAATAATAATAACAACCTTTATTTATGTATCACAAACACATTACGCGTAGCTTTCCAAGTCAGCAGTTCAAAAGTTACAAGTGTAAACTAATCAAACAATTCAAGAAAAAATAATGACGATCCTGCTCTTCATAGCTTACAATCTACAATGAGGTGGGGGTGACACCAATTACAGGTGCTTATTTGCAATGATGATAAAACCATCTTGAGGAAATGGGGGGTAGATAAAGGCTGCATGAGCCTTCTGAGTACGGTTGAGTTTGATGGTGAATTAAGTTCAGAGAAGTAGAGAATAAGCTATATATATAAAGGACTTTGATTAGGGAACGTGATAGGTGGCCCTAAACAGATGTGTTTTTAGGTAGCACCTAAAAATGTCTAAGTTGTGGTTATCCTCCTAGTTTCATGGGGGACAAAGGGTAAGAGGTGAGTCATCTAGATAGGAGATTGAACTGAGCCAGACAAAGTCTAGATCAGGGATGTTACTGTCTTTGTGTGTCTCAGAGTTTGAAAAATGTGAGAGGCCATGAGAACTGGCTAGAGATAAAAGCTGGGATGCAGTTGGGGAGGTGGAGCTGTTGAAGTCTCCCAGGATAAGAGTTGTCAATCCTGAGGACATGAAGAGTGGCCGCAATGCACAAAAGTGGTCAAGGAAGTAAGTGAGTGAGCCTGGGGGACGGTATATGACTGCTACTCTGAGGGAGAGGGGATGGAATACCCATATGGGGTGAACCTCAAAAAAAGAATGGTGTCCAATCAGCTTGCATTTATTTATTGAGTTACAAACAGGATTGTTGTTGTCAGCGAGGAGTGTAAGGTTATCGTGGAGTTAGCAGTGATTGTACAGTGGGATAAATGCATATTCCATGTGTTGTAATCTGGACGTGGATAAGCTGTACGCTCACTCTTACCTTTTCAAGAACTAATTATTGTGAATAGCCTGTGGCCTCCTCGGATGATTCGTTGCCCAATCATGCCATTGTCTGGACGATATGGGCCAGCTGAGCACTATTTGCTACTAAGATCACAGCGCTTGTTTCTGTATGACACATGTCTTGTGATCTCTGTGATTATTGCATGGCCACTCCAATCTGTTGGCCATGGAAATGCAGCCTTTCTGCCTTATGTCTACAGACAGTTTCCGAAAGTTGATGGCCATCACAGTCCCCCCAATACCATCTGCCCTGGCACCATTACTTCTCTAAGAAAGATGTGCCTGCTCCACAGCAACAAGTCGCAGACAACATCACCTGTTCCCTGAAAAATTCTATGTCTGCCAGGGTGTATTTCAACAATAACACTTGGACGAGCAAGCATGGACAGAGGCGTTACCCCTAGATGACTGAGCACTGGGTGACTTTGGTGGCTGTAGGCACAGTCAGGAAAGGGGCTGCTCCACAAGTCTTGCAATCCTTAAGGCTTGCAGGGCGCTTGGGGTTGGAGAAATAAACCACAACACACCATAAGATGGATACCTAACTACTAGACAACAGGGGTTGGAGGACTAAACTGCTAAACAGCTAGGGTTGTACAACTAAACCACTACACACCATACGATGGATAACTAAACTAATGGACAACAGGGGTTGGAGAACTAAACTACTAAACAGCTATGATTGCCGAACTAAACAAATTAACTCCAGAATATGGAGAGCGAAACTGATAGACAACAGGAAAAATATCCTACAAAAAATCAGGACGCATATGCCAAGTAAAATATTCTTTATTAATCAAAATGAAATAAAAACCTAACATAAAATCATTTTTCAGGGAGATACAGGTTACAAAATAAACTGTTTACAAGGAAAACATGCTAACATGCTAAGGGATCAGTATCATTATATAGGTATATATTCAAAAGCCTATAAAAAATGTGCAAATAATATATCTCAAGCTATATAATTAATTTGTAGGAGTTAAGTTAATGGTTTATATAACCAAACAATTTTATCCATGTAGTATAAGTGTGCAACTATACAACTATCCTATAACTGAAGCCAGAAGGTCAGAGTAACATATACTGTACATACATTAAAGCACAATGGGTATATTTAATAAATATGTGCTATTAATGCCCTGGTAGGTAAACGTCTAGCAGTTTGCCAAAAAATACATCTGATCAATAAAGCATAATAACCAAACCTTCAATAGGCTATCAGATAGATTGTTAGAGCACCTCAGTAGTGCTACAGGCAAATCAAATGTACATTTATATAATAAGGAACAGCGACCAAACCTCCAATAGGCTATCAGATGAATTATAGAAACTCTTATAGGAAATTTTTATTTTGGTTTTCATTAAAGCAACTAGAAAGTTCATTTTTCATCTTATCTAATTGATTGCAAATATGTGAATATTCCTCTCTTTTTCCTTCATGGTGACGGCTCCCACATCCATGGGCTCCCCCGGTGGTGAAGGTTCCAACTTAGCCGAGAAAAAAGGAACGTCACATTGCACCACTCCTCTCTGTTGCAACCTGCGGTCCATGTGGACCGCCTGTATCAAGGCCTCCTCCAGAGAGTTGGGTGGCGGGTGCAGAGCCAGCGTGTCTTTTAGATGCTTGGAAAGGCCCCTTCGGAAAATCCCCGAGTGCCTAGTCATTCCAAGATACTTCTGGTGTCCATCGTCTGTACTCAGAACAGAACCACTCAGCAGAGAGCTTTCCCTGGTTGAGACTCAGAATCATGTCTTCAGCCAACCTCACTCGATCAGGTTCATTGTAAATCAGACACATGGCCTCAAAGAACCGATCCAGAGACAATCTCTCAGGGGAGGTGAGGAAAAGGGAGAAAGCCCAAGCTTGCGGCCTGTCCCAAAAAAGAGAAATAATTATCCTCACCCTTTGACTCTCATCACCCGAGGACCAAGGACGCAGGGAAAACAGTAACTTGCAATTCTCTCTAAACGCCAGGAATTTACTTTTGTCCCCAGAAAAGGTATCCTGAAGTTTGACAGAGGGTTCAGGAGAGGGTAAGAAAACATAAGACACAGCACCACCCACACTGCCAGATGAAGAGGAGGTACCCCACACAGTGTTAACAGTATCAGCCAACTCTCGTACGTGGCTTCAAAAGTTTATTGGGGTGCATGTAACTTTGGGGTAGGCCAGGCCTTGCATTCAATGTAACATTTTTTCAGGAAGCCCTCATGTACCTCTTGTGAAAGGGTATTGGGATGCGTTGTAATTCTTGGCAGCCCATCCACTCACTGCATAGGCAATAACAGTATAGGAGTCACAATGTTTAATAATGGCCCTTTAAGAACATTAATGCTGCCTGATGGCCCTCTAAAATAGTCACTGACTTTAAGAGTACCTCCTTCATAAATGAAACAAGCTGTGTCTGCTTATGTGTCACACACACCACATGGCCAGCTAGGGTTGTTAAATGTTACAATGACATTTCCCAGTGAATGCATTTGTATTGGTTAAAAGTAGAGTTGAGCGACTTTTGGTTTTTTAGGGTCGCGTTTTGTTTCGTGAAACCCGACTTTTCCAAAAGTCGGGTCGAGCAAGATCGTCCGATTATAGGGAAAAGTCGGGGTCGTACCGAAACACGAAACCCAATGTAAGTCAATGGGGAATAAAAGTCGGCAGTGAGAGGAGGACAGGAAACACACCAACAGTGCCCATTTGAATGCCAAAAGCATCAATTCTTCTTACTTAAGCTTGTCAACCATAATTAACTTCATAATACAAGTTACGCACTGAAAAATGGGGGTTATTTGGCTACAGTTGTGGGGGGGGGCTGGCTCCAGGTTTTCATGTGTCCTGGGCGAAAGAGCGCCCCTTTAACACATACCACAACTCATCATGCTCCGATACGGCAGAGAAATAGCGGTATAGTACAATGAAAAATACTTCACTTTTTACATCTCATGACGAGGCCCATCTATTTCTCCATACAGAATCATTGGTCCCATATAATGTTTGAAACAGTATATGATGAGCTCCACATAATGCTACAGTATATGTTGGTCCCCATGGATGAAGCTCCACTGTCTTATGGGCCCAAATAATGCTCCAAACATAATGGGCCCCATTTCTAATGCTCTAGTGTATAATGGGCCCTGTAAATGCTGCTCCAGTGTCTGATGTCCACCTTTGGAATGTCCCAGTGTATGGTGGGCCCCATCTATCATTCTCCAGAGTATAGTGCTCCCCAAAAATTGCTGTCCCAACATTGAAAACAATCAAATAAGTCTCCTCGCTAGGGAATCCCTGTACTTGTCTGGACTCCTCGTCGTCCCCATCTTCCATCTCACTGCACAGTATTTCAACTTTGCAAGTGCTGTGATCCTGAGCAAGCGGGGGGGCCCACTCATTGGCGACGGCACTGGCACAGGGCCCCTGATAGTACGGTGGTGTGTCTGATGGCGGGTGGGCCGAACCTGCACTTTCATCTGCAGCTTCCTCTTTGTCACCGTGTAAGATGGAACTGTATATGGGAAGGGTAACCTGAGTTTCATCAGGGTCAGATTCAGGCCGTGTAGCGTGCGAGGGGAATGTAGTGGTCTGGGTCAATGTACCAGCAGATTCATCGAGCAGTGGCTGGGCATCAGTGCACTTGTGTCGCCCCCAGGAGTACGGTCGCCACAGTGGCATTACCTTCTTCCTAGGGAGTGTGATGTCATGCTTGGGAGCAACGAACGATCTCTCTAACAGGTTAACTGATTGGGCGGCGTTATTCCCACGAGTCATGACCCTCCAAACAGCGTTCATGAAGGCAAAGTGTTTGTTTTACGTGGGCAGTATGGTTGCAAAGCTGAACATTAAAGGAATGTCCAGAAGGGCACCACCAGGAGTGGAGCCTACGGTTAAATTCGACTCCACCTGGGAAACCTCAACCATGCCAGCTACAGAACAGATGCACACATTGCAAGCTTAATTCCGTTAACGAACGAGACTCCGTCATGCCCCGCGGTCCGAGTCCGGCTTACTAGAGGGACACATGAGGCTCTGGCACATGAGATTGGCCAATAACTGGTGTGTCATGCCCTTACATGTCCGTGGCTGCATGTGCGCTACACTGAAAAGGCCAGCGTTTGTCGCTTACAGGTGCAGATAACCCGCTGAACAACGTTAGTGATGGGGATCACTGATTACAATTATTACCCGCGAACAATGATTTCCCAGTAAGTGCAGGTCAACCGCAGTTCCGGAATTAGGCCTAACCGTCATTCCTGAAAAAATGAAAAACTTACGTATGCAAACCACAGGTGCTGTAGCTTGCTTAACAGCTCGCCAGCCGTTCTCACGCCCAGTATGGATTACACGTGATTGCACAAAGGTGAGAAAGGGTACCGTATCCCCAGATAACATGTATGGATAGCGTACACATTCAAAATATATGTGTCATGATCCCAGTGCGGGTTTTTGAGCTGCACTCCGGGGGTTAATGTCTGGAGCTCTGTGCAGGTTTTGACCTGCACACTTGGGGTTAATGATTGTGGCCTCTTTCTGGTTCTGGGAGAGCTTCATAAACCCCTGGGTAGCTTCAATCCCTGCCAGTTATACTTTTGCCATTGGCCTAGTGTGCTGACCCCCCTGAGTCGCCGTCCTCCATTCTTCCCCCAGGGGTGGTAGTGGCGGGGGTCTCAACTGAGTTGGAACAAGAAATCCTAAGGGCTCAGGCCCTAGCTCCGGCAACCAGGCCAAGCGATAAACTGTTTGTTCCAGATTCATTGCGGCCTAGACTTCTGCGGGAGTTTCATGATTCTAGGCTGAGTGCTCATCCAGGTATCATGGCCACTAGAGAGGCAGTAGCCAGGGGTTTTTGGTGGCCTTCATTAAGGTCCGATGTCAAGGAATTTGTTTCTGCTTGTGGCATATGTGCCCGTTCCAAAAGCTCGCATAACCGACCGGCTGGGGAACTCATACCTTTACCGGTTCCTGATAGGCCATGGGCTCATCTTTCCATGGATTTTATTACCGGCCTTCCACCTTCCAGAGGCAATACTGTGTTCTGGGTGGTGGTGGATAGGTTTTCTAAACAGGCCCATTTCATTCCCTTGGCAGCATTACCTTCAGCAGAAACGTTGTCAAGATTGTTTGTGCAGCATGTGGTCCGATTGCATGGGTACCCCTGAATGTTGTGTCTGACAGAGGTGTGCAGTTTGTGGCCAAATTTTGGAGGGCGTTCTGTATGAAATTGGGCATCTCACTCTCCTTCTCGTCGGCATATCACCCGGAGAGTAATGGTCAGACAGAACGCACCAATCAATCCCTGGAACAAATTCTCAGGTGTCTGACCTCCGCCAGACAGGAGGATTGGTGTGATGCTTTACCGTTGGCTGAATTCGCTTTTAACAACCGGGTGAGTCAGTCCACCAACATGTCCCCATTCCTGATTAACTATGGCTTTAATCCGCATTTTGGGGAGTTTTCTCGGGTGGATTCCAGTTGTCCAAGAGCAGAGGGGTCCGTTCAACGGTTAAAAGACCTCTGGGCTGAGGTCCAGCGTAATATCTCTCGAGCCCAGGGGAGATACAAATATTTTGCGGACAAAAAGAGAGCCTCGGGTGACATGTTTCAGGTGGGAGAGAAGGTTTGGCTCTCCACGCGTAACATCAACTTAAAGGTACCATTAGTTAAGTTGGGATCAAAGTTCATTGGTCCGTACGAGATTATGGAGATAGTCAACCCAGTAGCATATAGGTTGCGTCTCCCCGCCTCCTTAAAAATATCTAATGTGTTCCATAAGTCTCTGTTGAAACATCAGGATCTGTCAAAGAGAACTCTGAGACTGTTGTTCCTCCAGTGCTGATGGAGGGTCAATTGGAGTATGAGGTCGGACATATTGTGGACTCTCGGCGGGTGCGCCGCTCTTTGCAGTACCTGGTCCACTGGAAGGGATATGGACCAGAAGAGCGCTCATAGGTCCCTGCTCACTCGGTACATGCAGATAGCCTGGTTCAGGCGTTCCATGCCAAGTACCCAGGGAAGCCTGGGGGTCCGGAGGCCCCCCGTTGAGAGGGGGGTACTGTCATGATCCCAGTGCGGGTTTTTGAGCTGCACACCGGGGGTTAATGTCTGGAGCTCTGTGCAGGTTTTGACCTGCACACTTGGGGTTAATGATTGTGGCCTCTTTCTGGTTCTGGGAGAGCTTCATAAACCCCTGGGTAGCTTCAATCCCTGCCAGTTATACTTTTGCCATTGGCCTAGTGTGCTGACCCCCGTGTGCCTGTTTGTTGCTATAGCTTGTTTATATGGTTCTGACCCGATTCTGTTTCCCGTTGTGAGTTTGCCTGTTGATTTTGTACTGCGTTATTATCTGTGTATGACTCATTTCATGTGACCTGACTACTCTCTACTCACCCCTCTTGTACCTTGCAACTATCTGTGTATGACTCATTGCCTGTGACCTGACTACTCTCTGCTCGCCCCCTTTGGTACCCTACAGCTATCTCTGTGTGTGACTCATTGGCTACGTCCTCACTATTCTCACTGTCTATTCCCCTTGGTAACTTTGTCTCGCAGTTACTCTGCTAGGAATTGTCTTTCAGTTCCTAGCTCTGTGGAGTTTAGGCCACGCCCCCAGCAGTCACGTGCTTTAGGTCCTGCAGCTCTGAAGTATGCATCTATTCGGTTGCTGCCCGCTCCACAGGTAGCTTTGAGCACTGTTCGCTTTACTCAGGACACGTGCACTGGCTCAGTGAGCAAGTTCAGTGCGGTGTCTTTGACATTATGTCTATACATCAGGAGGCAGGCTCAGACGGTGTTAGGCCCAGTATGGATTGCACGTGATTGCACAGAGGTTAGAAAGGGTACCGTATCCCCAGATAACATGTATGGATAGCGTACACATTCAAAATATATGTCTATACATCAGGAGGCAGGCTCAGACGGTGTTAGGCCCAGTATGGATTGCACGTGATTGCACAAAGGTTAGAAAGGGTACCGTATCCCCAGATAACATGTATGGATAGCGTACACATTCAAAATATATGTCTATACATCAGGAGGCAGGCTCAGACGGTGTTAGGCCCAGTATGGATTGCACGTGATTGCACAAAGGTTAGAAAGGGTACCATATCCCCAGATAACATGTATGGATAGCGTACACATTCAAAATATATGTCTATACATCAGGAGGCAGGCTCAGATGGTGTTAGGCCCAGTATGGATTGCACGTGATTGCACAAAGGTTAGAAAGGGTACCGTATCCCCAGATAACATGTATGGATAGCGTACACATTCAAAATATATGTCTATACATCAGGAGGCAGGCTCAGACAGTGTTAGGCCCAGTATGGATTGCACGTGATTGCACAAAGGTTAGAAAGGGTACCGTATCCCCAGATAACATGTATGGATAGCGTACACATTCAAAATATATGTCTATACATCAGGAGGCAGGCTCAGACGGTGTTAGGCCCAGTATGGATTGCACGTGATTGCACAAAGGTTAGAAAGGGTACCGTATCCCCAGATAACATGTATGGATAGCGTACAAATTTAAAATATATGTCTATACATCAGGAGGCAGGCTCAAACGGTGTCAGGCACAGTATGGATTTGACGGCCAGACTACACACCGGAGGAGCAGGGAGAGGTAAAGATTGAAAATGCTGGGGCCCTGCCCAAGCAAGGGGGGCCCACTCGTGGGCGTCGGTACTGGCACTGGGCCCCTCATAGTACGGCGGTGTGTCTGACGGCGGGTGTGCACCACCACCGTCAGAGTCACTTGATTGCACTATGAGGGACCCTGTGCCAGTGCCCGCGCCCAAGAGTCGGCCTACCCACCTGTCCAGGGCAACGGCACTCGCACGGTGTCGTGCGCTAGGTGGTGACCCCGGCCATGGGGGGGAGGCAGCACAGTTAGGGAGTTTTAGAAAGTGGCATATGTTGATGTTGGACATTCAGCTGATGCAAAAGGTGAAATAGGTCAAGTCCCAGGAAGAGGTGGACCAAAGCAAGCCATTTTTCTGTCACCCTATGTGTCATCAGGGGAAGGTGGGACAAAATCCTTGGAAACCCATGCGTGGTTCATTTTAATGAAGGTTAGATAATCCACATTTTGGGTTGACAGACGGGTCCTTTTTTCTGTCAGGATTGATCCAGCTGCACAGAAGACTCTTTCCGATAGCACACTTGCAGCTGGGCAAGCGAGCTCCTGTAAGGCATATTGTGCCAATTCAGGCCAGGTGTCCAGTTTAGCGGCCCAATAGTCAAAGGGGAATGACCTGTGTGGGAGAACATCGATATGGGAGGAAAAGTAGTTTGTAAACATAGTTGACAACTGCTGTCTCCTATCACTTTCCATCGATGCAGTATTACCAGTTGTGTGAGCGGTACTTGAAAAATCAGTCCACAACATTGTCATGAAACCCCTGTCTCCAACGCCACTTCTGCTGTGTGCACCACGAACACCTCTGCCAAGCTGACCCCGGCCCGTACGGCTCGTGTGAGAACCATCACCGCTGCTGTGTGCTGGGAATGCCTCAAGCAACCGATTTACCAGAGTTGCTTGTTTATTAGCCAATATTAGGTCAAGGTTCTCGTGTGGCATGATGTTTTGTAATTTGCCTTTATAGCATGGATCCAGGATGCTGGCCAAACAGTAGTCATCATCGTTCATCATTTTGGCAATGCGGGGGTCCCTTTTTAGGATCTGCAAGGCATAATCTGACATGTGGGCCAATGTTCCCGGTGTCAATGATGCACTGCGAGTGCTGGGTGGAGGAGCACTTTCTGGCAAATCCACATCCCTCCAGTCACGCACAAACCCTGTACCAGACCTTGCCACGCCAACATTTTCACTTGCCCCACGAGATGCATCCTCCTCCCCTAAGTAATCATCCCCATCATCCTCCTCCTCCTCCTCCTCTTCTTCCTCCACCTCGTCCAGGAGAGGTCCCTGAGCAGACAATGGCTGAATGTCATCAAGGATTCCCTCCTCCTCTTCCTCCTCATCAACATTGGCTGCAGAAGCCTGCTCCTTAAGGTGCGTCAAAGTTTGCATGAGCAGACGCATAAGTGGGATGCTCATGCTTAGGATGGCGTCGTCTGCGCTTACCAGCCGTGTGCATTCCTCAAAACACTGAAGGACTTTACAGAGGTCTTTCAGCTTCGACCACTGCACACCTGTCAACTCCATGTCTGCTCTCAAAGTGCCTGGCCGTGTATCCTCCCACAAATGCATTATGGCCTGCCTCTGCTCGCACAGCCGCTCCACCATGTGCAGGGTGGAGTTCCACCTTGTTGCAATGTCGATAATGAGGTTGGGAAGGTGGAGCAATCGCTGCAGCTTCTGCATACGAACGGAGTGTACAGGCGACCGGCGGATGTGCGCGCACAGTCTTCGCACCTTCTGGAGCAGGGCTGTTAACTCCGGATAATTTTTGAGGAAGCACTGCACCACCAGGTTCAAGGTGTGAGCCAAGCAAGGTATGTGGCTGAGTTTTGAAAGGGCTATCGCTGCCACAATATTACGGCCGTTATCACTAACTACCTTGCCTGCCTCAAGATGTACACTGCCCAGCCATGACTCAGTTTGTCGCTTCAAGTACTCGGCCAGCACCTCGGCGGTGTGTCTGTCGCCCAAACACATCATCTGCAACACAGCCTGCTGACGCTTTCCACTAGCTGCTCGATAGGGGGACACCTCGTGTGCAACAGTGGCAGCTGCAGATGGAGTGCTCGTACGACTGCGCTCTGTGGACGAGCTTTCGCTTCTGGAGGAGGAGGAGGAGGGTCGAACGCCTACAGCCAACTGTTTCCTATACCGTGGGCTAGGCAGCACTGTCCCACCACCGCTGTCCCCTGTGGACCCTGCATCCACCACATTAACCCAGTGCGCAGTGATGGACACGTAACGGCCCTGGCCATGCCGACTGGACCATGCATCAGTTGTGAGGTGCACCTTTCCGCTCACTGACTGCTTGAGTGCATGGACAATGCGGTCTTTCACATGATGGTGGAGGGCTGGGATGGCTTTGCGAGAGAAGAAGTGGCGACTGGGTAGGTCATAGCGTGGTACTGCATAGGCCATGAGTTCGCGGAAAGCTGCGCTTTCCACCAACCGAAAGGGCATCATCTCAAACGAGATTAGTTTGGCAATGTGGGCGTTCAAACCCAGTGTACGCGGATGAGAGACTGAGTACTTTCTTGACCTACTCATAGTGTCTGGGAGGGTGAGCTGGACTTGAGAGCTGCATATGGTGGAAGTAGCGGTGGACAGGGCGGACTGAGAGAGGGTTGATGATGGTGATGGAGTTGGTGTTCTTTCTGATGGCCTAGAATCAGTCTTTCGTTGATATAACAGTGGGATTCCCTGACTGCTGTGGCCTTGCAACGACACCTCAACATTTGCTGCTGTGCTAACCGGTGGGCTTACAGTGGGGGAAACTATGTAGCGTTGCTGACTACCTTCGTTGTGATCAGTTGCACATGTGGCACTTGAGGTTTGGTGTTGTGTCCACGCTTGCAAGTGCATGGTGTTTAAATGTCTAAGCATGCAACTGGTATTCAAATTTTTCAGATTTTTCCCTCGGCTAAAGGTCTTTGCGCACTTCTTACAGATAACCTTGGCCTGATCATGAGGATTTTGTTCAAAAAAGTGCCACACTGCACTCTTCCTACTTTGGCAGACATTTTGCGGCCTAGCACGCTGTGATCTTTTGACCCTCTGGACAAGCTGTCCAGCAACTCTTTTGATTTTTGGAACCTGTCTTTGGAGTGCTCCGGGCCTGCCAGATAACAGCTGTTGCGATGTCAATGTCTGCTGTGGATGCTCCTCATCTGAGCTACTGGAAGCAGCACCCTCTTCCCCCAATGGATGCCAATCTGGGTCAACAACTGGGTCATCCATCACCTCCTCTTCAATGTCATGTTCACCTTCCTCTGTGTCACCGTGTATGGTGGTATAGTGTGCGGGAAGGGGTCAGAATCTGGGTCTGAATCTGGCTCTGTACACTGCGAGGACAATGTAGTGCTCTGAGTGAATGTACCAGCAGAATCATCCATCAGTGGCTGTGCATCAGTGCACTCCATGTCAGATTCATCTTGGCCTGGGTAATTCACCATTTGACTTGATAGTCCAGGCATGGTATGTGAAAACAGCTCCATGGAGTAATCAGTAGTATGGCCTGCGTCATCCTTCAATCTTGGTTGGGGTGAAGGACACAAGGAAAGGTGTGGTTCATGAACATGAGCCTCCAATGACGACTCAGTGCTTTTACTTTTTACAACTGAAGAAGAGGAGGCGATAGAGCTGGAGGCTGAGTCAGCAATGTAAGACAAAACTTTTTCATGATGCTCTGGCTTTAAAAGCGGTTTGCCAACTCCTAGAAAACTAAGCCTTCGAAGCCTTATGGAGCCAGACGATGACGCAGGCTCAACACCTCCTGCATTCGGTCCTATTTTGCTCTTGCCACTACCATCAGATCCACCACCAACACCGTCATTACCAGCTGCCAAACCCCGCCCAATTCCACGGCCTCTTCCACCAGCCTTCCTCATTTTTGGTAGAAATGTAGACAAAATCCAACAAACTATATAGTAATGTAAAACAAGGTACAAGGTGTCTATAGGACAGGGGAGATTTTGAATTTCTGCTCACACTAGTGGACACTGGACACTTTTGAATTGTGTGAGGCCCACTGAATATCTGAGCGCTATGTCACAGGCTCAATGGCACAGCTGTGACCAAAGTGACTAGAGGATAAGTGAGATTTTGAATTTCTGCTCACACTAGTGGACACTGGACACTTTTGGATTGTGTGAGGCCCACTGAATATCTGAGCGCTTTGTCACAGGCTTGATGGCACAGCTGTGACCAAAGTGACTAAAGGATAAGTGAGATTTTAAATTTCTGCTCACACTAGTGGACACTGGACACTTTTGGATTGTGTGAGGCCCACTGAGTATCTGAGCGCTATGTCACAGGCTCGATGGCACAGCTGTGACCAAAGTGACTAGAGGATAAGTGAGATTGTGAATTTCTGCTCACACTAGTGGACACTGGACACTTTTGGATTGTGTGAGGCCCACTGAATATCTGAGCGCTATGTCACAGGCTCGATGGCACAGCTGTGACCAAAGTGACTAGAGGATAAGTGAGATTTTGAATTTCTGCTCACACTAGTGGACACTGGACACTTTTGGATTGTGTGAGGCCCACTGAATATCTGAGCGCTATGTCACAGGCTCGATGGCACAGCTGTGACCAAAGTGACTAGAGGATAAGTGAGATTTTTAATTTCTGCTCACACTAGTGGACACTGGACACTTTTGGATTGTGTGAGGCCCACTGAATATCTGAGCGCTATGTCACAGGCTCGAGGCACAGCTGTGACCAAAGTGACTAGAGGATAAGTGAGATTTTGAATTTCTGCAGACACTAGTGGACACTGGACACTTTTGGATTGTGTGAGGCCCACTGAATATCTGAGCGCTATGTCACAGGCTCGATGGAACAGCTGTGACCAAAGTGACTAGAGGATAAGTGAGATTTTTAATTTCTGCTCACACTAGTGGACACTGGACACTTTTGGATTGTGTGAGGCCCACTGAATATCTGAGCGCTATGTCACAGGCTCGATGGCACAGCTGTGACCAAAGTGACTAGAGGATAAGTGAGATTTTGAATTTCTGCAGACACTTGTGGACACTGGACACTTTTGGATTGTGTGAGGCCCACTGAATATCACAGCACTATGTCACAGGCAGAAATTGGCTAGTGTATCACAAACTACAAGGTGTATGTAGAATTGGGCAGAGTAGGAATCTCCCTAGAGTGCAGGTCTGTAAGAACGGAACATGTCCTCGACTTATTCTCACAGAGTGACACAGATAGCTTCACTGTGGCTGTGATAACAGCCGTTACACGGTACTGTGTGAGGAGCGTACACCGCTGTATGGTGTGAAAACATGCACGCTCAGTACCTCAGCAGGACAAAAAAAAAAAATTGGGATTGCTTTTAAAAAAGCAGTTTGCAGAGCAGTGGGTAAACAGCAATGCAGCTGTCAGGAAACCTTAGAAGGCAGCCCAACAACCAACACCACTGATACACCACAATATAGCCTCCCCTTGCACTGCACACACAGTGACTGGTGTGTTGTACAGGCACAATCGCTAGCAGCAGTAGCAGTTTTTTTTTCTTCTTCCCTGCCTAACACTCTCCCTACAGAATCAGCAGCAACCTCTCCCTATGCTAAGATCGGCAGAAGTAAGATGGCGGTCGGCGTGCACGCCCTTTTATACCCCCTGTGACGCCCACCAAAGCAAGCCAATCACTTGCATGCCCTTCTGAAAGATGGTGGTGACCCGTGCCTATGTCATCACGTTGCCCACAGTGTCCGTGGATCCTGATTGGCTGAAAAAGAGCGCAAAATAAACTTTTGAAACGCGACTTTGGCGCGTAAGTCGCCGACCTCGTGGCCGACCTCATCCTAGGGTCGGGTTTCGTTTCATGAAACCCGACTTTGCCAAAAGTCGGCGACTTTTGAAATTTTTCGACCCGTTTCGCTCAACTCTAGTTAAAAGCAATGCTAAAGTTGAAAAACGCATCAGAAATGCTGCGTGTGAACATAACCCAAGTGGTGGAGGAACATTTTTGCTTTGGGTTAATTATTTTGCCTTATATACTGTACAAGTCATTAACCTGGAAAGGATGTTCCTTAACATATTTCCCAGCAAAATCCATTTTGCTTTCATTTTTGTATGTTTTTTTGGTGCGCCTGTAAAAATGGCGTGAAACTCTGATAACATTGTTTACAGCTGTGACCTAGGAGTCAGAAATGCTTCCATGGGCATTTGCCATGATATTCCCGTGTCATTTGAGCAGTGTTTCAATCATTTTCAGACATTTTAGACCTTAGAAGGACCCCCCGGGGGATTGCGGTAAAAATGCTTGGGTCTACCATAGACTTACAATGGGCTCGTTGTTCTGTCCGAGTACCCGAGTATTCCAATTTGCTTGACGCGAGCAATGAGCACCAGAGCATTTTCGTGCTCGCTCATCACTAGAAGTTGTCTTATTCCCCTCCAATTGTATGTGTTAGGAAGAAGGACGGTACGTTGAGACTCTGCTGTGATTACAGGAAACTAAACCGAAAGTCAGTACCTGATCGACACCCGATACCAAATATCAAAGACATGCTGAATAGCCTATCAGGAAGTACCTAGTTCTCTGTCCTCGATCAGGGTAAGGCATATCACCAAGTGTTTGTAGAGGAGTCCAGTAGACCCTGGACAGCATTCATCACCCTATGGGGATTATATGAGTGGTTCCGCATACAATTTGGGCTCAGTTCAGCTCCAGCAGAATTCCAGAGAAGCATGGAGACATGTTTAGAAGGATCGGGGCACGATATCTCTCAGCCGTACTTGGATGACAATGTGGCACAAAGTAAAACCTTATGAGAGCATGTTGAACATGTGAGGACCGTACTTCAGCGGTATCAACAACACAGAGTTAAGTTGACCCCAAAGAAGTGTGAACTGTTCAAAAGGCAAGTCTGATTTCTAGGGAAAATTGTGTCAGGAGAAGGATATACCATGGACCCAGCCGAAATCTCTCCAGTACTGGCCTTAAAAGATAAGAGGCATTCTGCTGTCAGGGAGGTGAGGCAGATCATAGGATTCCTCTCATACTATTGTACTTATATCCAGAACTTCTCCAGGATTACTGCTCCACTATATCTCCTCTTGGGAGGACGACAGAGCCAACAACACCCATGGAAAAAAAGAATGCGGGCAGGACTGGACTTAAAAGAAACAATGCTATTTCATCCCAGCAGCCCAAAGACTGGACATCAGACCACCAGGAGGTATTGGAACAACTAGTGGATTGCCTGGTAAAATCACCCATATTAGGATATCCTGATTTCAACTTACCATTTGGTCTTCATTGTGATGCTTCTCAAGTTGGAGTGGGAGCTGCCCTGTATCAGCATCAAGATGGGATATTGAGAGTCATTGGTTACAGCTACAGAACCTTGACAGACGTTGAGAGAAATTACCATCTACATTCTGGAAAAGTGGAGTTACTGGATTTGAAATGGGCTATCTGTGAACAATTTAGAAATGATCTCTATTACAGCAAAGAGTTTGAGGCCAATAACCCTTGACCTATGTTCTCACTGCAGCCAAACTGAATGCAACGGGTCAGAGATGGGAAGCTGAACTAGCTGACTTTTTAATTTTAATATTCAATACAGGCCAGGGAAATGCAATGCGGATGCTGACGGATTGTTGAGAATGCCACTAGAGCCTGAGGAGTTCATGCAAGAATGCTCAGAGGAAGTCAGTCTGGAAGCTATTGAGAGCACTACCCAAGCAGTATAAGCTCATCAAGAGGAAAACACACCATTGTGGTGTCTGTTGATGGTGGAAACCCCCATAAAAGAGAGAGAACGAGATCACTCCCTGTCCATTCAACAACTACCAAAAGGAACAATCTATAGAGCACAACAGGAAGACCAGATAATTGGCAGAGTACTTCCTTATGTTGACCAAAATCATTTTCCAAGAAAACGAGAGAAAGATAATCACCAGCAGTTTTGGTTTTAGTGAAAGAATGGACTAATATCTACCTCAGTGAAGATGGTATCCTGTATTGTAAAGGAGGACAAAAACAGCAGTTGGTGCTACCCAGAGTGTACCGTAGGTTGGTCTTCAAAGAACTCCATAAAAACATGGGACACCTGGTATTAGAAAGAACAACAAACTTGATCCGTCTACTTTTCTTCTGGCCATACATGCAGAGAGATATTGAGAGGTGCATGACCAGGTAGTGTGGGTGTCTGAAAGATAAACATCCTATCACATCAAACCAGGCACCTATTGGCCACATTCAGACTATGTATCTGTTTGAGATGGTCTCAATAGACTTTTTACATCTCGAGACATGCAAGGGAGGTTATGAATACATCCTGGTGGTGATGGACCATTTTGCTCAATTTGCTCAAGCATATGCCACCACTAATAATTCTGGTCAAACAGTGGCAGAGAAGATTTTCAATGATTTTGCTTTGAAGTTTGGGTTCCCTACGAGTTTACACCATGACCAAGGAAGAGAATTTGAGAACCAGCTCTTTGCCAAATTAGGAAAGTACTGTAGAATTCAGAGATCCCATACAACATCCTATCACCCAGAGGATAATTGACGAGAGGAACGTTTTAACCGGACATTATTGTCAATGCTGCGCACTTTAACAGCTGACGAGAAGAAAGATTGCAAGAGTTCTCTGTCAAAAGAGGTACATGCATATAACTGTACCAAGAGTAAGGCAATGGGTTATTCACCTTTCTTCCTATTGTATGGACGATTGCCAAGACTGCCAATCGACATCATGTTCGACACTGCTGTGTCAGAGACTTACAGAATGTATCTGGAGTATGTTCGGAAATGGATGGAACGGATGACTGAGGCATACTACATATCCTTCAAAGTGGCTACCCAAGGGCAGAGCATGAGTAAGGAGTACTATGATCGAAAATGTTATGGAGCAGAATTCTCACTGGGAAGTCGGGTGCTAGTCAAGAACGTACATGAAAAAGGTGGTCCAGGAAAACTTCATTAGTACAGGGAAGACAAGGTGTATGTGGTCATAAGGAAGAAAGCCTATGACAGTCCAGTGTATGAAATCCAATTGGAAACGGAGGACAAGAAAACCAGAATAGTACATCAGAATTTACTACTACCCTGTGCTTATCCCCAACCACAGCAAGTCTCTCCAGAAGTAGACCGGCATAGATTGAGATCGACTACGGGACTACCCCAGACAGAAGCTCCAGAGGTGGATAGTGACCTTGAGATTTCCAATGAAGAAGAGCAAATTGCTTTATCTTGCGAACTGGCAAGGAGAGGGATGTATGATCCCCAGGAGAGTGAACTAAGTCCAGAGGCTCCAGAGTTTGTACCAAGGAGTACAGATGAAGTCCAATTCTGTTCTGATGACCGGACACCAATCACTGCAGAGACCGATCGACACTCAAAAGGAGCAGTATTACCAGACTGTGCAGAACCAGATAATTCAGGACAAGTACAGGAACTTACAGAGGCAGTTTCAAGAGCTTCTGAGGAAGTACAAAATATGAGTGAAGTGGAAGAAACTCCTGCAACCGAAGAACCTGTTGTATCTGAGGAGCAACCCATCAAAAGGATGTCGACTCGAGAAGTGAGGAGACCCGTGATGCTGATGTATGAGACACTTGGTGAACCTAGTCAAGTACTAAGGACTGTCAATTGGTAACAGGTATCCCTGCCTAAGGACCAGGTAAGCCCACTTGAGTGGTATTCACCACCGAGAGGCAGTATGGAAGATATTGCCTGGTGGAAAGACTTGTTTTCACACTCTAGTTTTCCTTAAAAGACTTTGTAGAAGCAAAGAACTGTTAAGGCCAAGTGAGAGAGCTGCTTAAAGACGTACAAAAAGCTCCAGCTAAAGAAATGCTGTTGATTTAAATGATTATTTCTTACAGGAGTCCGGCAAGTAAATGGTCGTAAGAACAGGTTGTTATTAATGTTTATGAATGTTATGCCAATATGTATATGAAGTGACATGACTTCCACCACAGTCTTAGAATTGGTCAGATTGATCAATTGAGGCAAACGTCGAGGGCGACATTCAAAAAGGAGGGAAGAGTGTGACATGCAGAAATAAAGCTAACTGCTGTTGCTTCAAAAGCATCCAGTAACTAGAGGGGCTAACACAGTCACAGGAGACAGGGAGTGGTTAGCAGAGCTGCAGGGGGATTGTGGGAAACTTGTTTACATTCTTACAGCAGCCGAAAGGGATGAGTGGTGTATGATCTGTCTCTAAAATACATTCAGGCAAGTGAACCATAGGGACACAGGATTCCATTACAGAGTGGAGCTGGGCTACCCCTATACTGTTACTGGAGAAAGTCTATCAGGAGCAGGAAGATTAGTATGATAAGAAGTTGTGTTACAGGATAATCTCCCTCAGCAAACCCTCCCTCCGCCTCCATCTCACTGTGCTAGAAGAAATGCTGTGTACTGTTGTGCCTTTGTAGAGTCTTGAACTCTACTAACAAAAGAGACTGTTAGTCAATGTGCCTCTAAGAAGCAGCTGTACTGTTATAAAGCCTGTGCTTAAGAGACTTGAATTGTACTGAATGTGCTATGACATTAAACTACACTGTTCATGTTCATGAGGACTCTATTAGTTGTATCTGTGTGAGCAAGTGGATCCATCTTGTGCCTGAGGAAGCTGTAGTACATGGTCACCCTGAGTTAAAGGTTCCCCCAGAATTCCAAAGAAATCATGGGACCTGTTCCACCCCTATCTGAACCTAGCGGCGTGCAAGTAACATCAGGTCTCTATAACACACTAAATGCTACAAACTATTTTACAGTCAGGTCCCTTACTGTATGACGTTAATAATAACAGAAGACTTTTTTGTGGCCTAAGGATCAGGCTTCTTTAACACACTAGATGCTTCAAACAGTCTTTAAAGTCAGGTCCCTTACTGTGTGACTTTAATAACAGAAGAATATTTTGTGTCCTATGGATCAGTCCCCTATAACACACTAGATGCTACAAACTATCTTACAGTCAGGTCCCTTATTGTATGATGTCAATAATAACAGAAGACTTTTTTGTGGCCTATTGAGCAGGCCTCTATAACACACTAGATTCTACAAATTATTTTACGTCAAGTTCCTTACTGTATGACGTTAATAACACAAGACTTTTTTGAGTCCTATGGATCAGGCCTCTGTAACACACTAGATGCTACAAACAATTTTAAAGTCAGGTCCTTTACTGTATGGAGTTAATAACAGAAGAATTTTTTGTGGCATATGGATCAGGCCTCTACAGCTTAATTTCAACCCAATCAAACGACAAAGTGTGATACGGAGGGTTGCCTAACTTTTTGCAACTGAAAAATTATAATTTTTTTTAATGTGCCTTAGTTCTGCAGATAGGTTCACATCACCGCCACAAAATGACCACGTGGGATACAGCAGGTTGTTTCACATTTAGCAACAGAAAAACTTTTTTTTAATGTGCCTTAGGTCTGCAGACAGTTTAATATCACCACAACACTAAATGACAAGGTGGGATACAGCAGGCTGTTTAATATTTTTTCAGTAGCTACATGTGAATTAGAATGCTATGCTCATGCATGGATCACAATAGAAGCAGTGCACAACACGTGCCTTGCTGGCTTTGTCTGTGGACCTCAGTAATGTCCAAAAAAGAAAAAAAATGCTGGAAGGTAAATTTAACAGCCACACTGGACAGTAGCTTGCTATACTATCTGACTGATATACAACCACCTATCTAACTAGCTAAATTGTGGGATACAGCAGGCTTTTTCACATTTAGCTACTGAAAAAAATATTATTTGGAATGCTATGCTCATGCATGGATCACAATAGAAGCAGTGCACAACACATTTGTAGGACATGTGCCCTGCTGGCTTTGTCTGTGGACCTCAGTAATGGCCTAAAAAAAAAATTACGGAAGGTAAATTTTACAGCCACACTGGACTTTATCCAGCTACACTATCTGACTGATATACAACCGCCTAACTAACTAGCCCAATCTTGCTGCTAACAGAGCCAGCGTCAGGAGCAGCCTTTCTGCGCTGTTACTGTGTCAAAATGGCAATAAAACAAGATGTCTGCTCTTTATATGGAGAGGGACATGATTTCAGCTGCCAATGACACAAGCCGTAGTATCAGGACATTGTGGGTGTTTCCTGCGCCCTGATTGGCTAGCCACAATGTGCACACATAAAGTTAGGAAAAAAATGACTGCTGTACTGTACTTACAAGAACGCTGTGCCTCTGGGCTCTGAAAATCCCCTCCCCTCATCAAACACAAGCCAAACGCTCATGATACACCACCATTATCGTTGCTAAAGTGCTGAAAATATTTTTGTGGCAATGCAAATATTTTCCCGCACTTTTACCGAATGTATCCGATTTTTACCGATTTTATAAAATTTTGCTTGGGTATCCATCACGAATCTGAATGTGCCATATTCGTGCCACATTTATGTTTGGCGATGATTGTTCTCTAAACAAATTCGCTAATCACTACACATGATAGATCTATTGCCTTTAACCCCTTTCTGTCATGTGACGTACTATCCCGTCCATGTGCCCTGGGACTTAATTCCCAGGGATGGGATTGTACGTCACAGCGATCAGCGGCGCCCACGTGGTGAACGCCGCTGATCGCGGCCGGGTGTCAGCTGATTATCACAGCTGAAACCTGGCACAATGTGTCAGGGGCGGTCACAGACCGCCCCTGACACGTTAACCCCTTGCACACCATGATCAAACACGATCGCGGTGTACCGGGGGTTAAAGGAAGCATCGGCAGGGAGGGGGCTCCCTCCGTGCTTCCCTGAGCCCCCCAAAGCAGCGCAATGTGCAGCGCTGCTGCGGGGGGCTCATCTCTGCAGGTCCCCGAATCCAAGATGGTGACGGGGACCTTCGGGGGCCTGCAGGGAGCTGGCTTCCTCATGCCTGCAAAGTGCAGGCAAGGAGGAAGCCTTGTGCAGTGCCTGTGACAGGTCGCTGATCTGTCACAGTGATCTGTGATGTGACAGATCAGCGATCTGTCACATGACAGCTATGTCCCCCCTGGGACAATGTAATAAAGTTAAAAAAAAAGTGTAAAAATAATTTTAAAGAAATCGCTAAATAAATTAAAAAAAAAAATATTCCCTAATAAATTCATTTTTTGGAAATAATGAAAAAAAACAGTAAAAGTGCACATATTTGGAATTGCAGCGTCTGTAACGACCCGCCCTATAAAAGTGTCCCATTAGTTAGCCCCTTTAGCGAACCCCTTAAAAAATAAACATAAAAAACGAAGCAAAAAATAATGATTTATTATCATACCACCGAACAAAAAGTGCAATAAGGCACGATCAAAAAGACGCATATAAATATCCATGGCACCGCTGAAAACGTCATCTTGTCCCGCAAAAAACGAGCTGCCATACAGCATCATCAGTGAAAAAATAAAAAAGTTATAGCTCACAGAATAAAGCGATGCATTGTTTTCATTGCATAAAAGTGCCAAAACATAAAAAAAGACTTAAATGAGGCATCGCTGTAACCGTACTGACCCGAGGAATAAAAGTGTTTTATCAATTTTACCACAGGCGGAACGGTGTAAACGCACCCCCCAAAAGAAATTCATGAAACGCTGGTTTTTGTTCATTCCGTGTCCCAAAAATCGGAATAAAAAGCGATCAAAAGATGTCACGTGCCCAAAAATGATACCAATAAAACGTCAACTTGTCCCGCAAAAAATAAGACCTCACATGGTCAATATATGGAAAAATTATAGCTCTCAATATGTGGTGATGCAAAAACTATTTTTACAATAAAAAGCATCTTTTAGCGTGCGACAGCTGTCAAAAATAAAACCCCGCCATAAATAGTAAATCAAACCCCCTGTTATCACCCCCTTAGTTAGGGAAAAATAATAAAATTTAAAGAAAATGTATTTATTTCCATTTTACCATTAAGGTTAGGGCTAGGGTTAGGGCTAGGTTTAGGGTAAGGGGTGTGTTGGGGCTAGGGTTGGAGTTATAATTGGGGGGTTTCCACTGTTTGGGCACATCAGGTGCTCTCCAAATGCAACATGGCGTCTGATCTCAATTCCAGCCAATTCTGCATTGAAAAAAAGTCAAATGGTGCTCCTTCCCTTTCAAGCTCTGCCATGCGTCCAAACAGTGTTTTACCCCCACATATAGGGTATCAGCCTACTCAGGACAAATGGAAAAACAACTTTTGGGGTCCAATTTCTCCTGTTACCCTTAGGAAAATTAAAAATTGGGGGCAAAAATATCATTTTTGTGGAAAAAATGATTTTTTTATTTTCACGCCCGGGCGTTATAAACTTCTGTGAAGCACTTGGGGGTTCAAAGTGCTCACCACACATCTAGATAAGTTCCGTGGGGGGGTCTAGTTTCCAAAATGGGGTCACTTGTGGGGAGTTTCAATAGTTTAGGTACATCAGGGGCTCTCCAAACGCACATGACACCCGCAGACCATTCCATCAAAGTCTGCATTCCAAAACGTCACTCCTTCCCTTCCGAGCCCCGACGTGTGAAAATACAGTAGTTTTCAACCAAACATAGGGTATTAGCATACTCAGGACAAATTGGAAAACAACTTTTGGGGTCCAATTTCTCCTGGTACCCTTGGGAAATTAAAAAAATTGGTGACTAAAAGATCATGTTTGTGGAAAAAAAACCGATTTTTTTATTTTCATGCCCGAGCGTTATAAACTTCTGTGAAGCACTGGGGGGTTCAAAGTGCTCACCACACATCTAGATAAGTTCCTTGGGGGGGTCTATTTTCCAAAATGGTGTCATTTGTGGGGGGTTTTCACTGTTTTGGTACATCAGGGGCTTTCCAAACGCGACATGGTGTCTGATCTCAATTCCAGCCAAAAACGTCAAATGGCGCTGCTTCCCTTCCGAGCTCTGCCATGCGCCCAAATAGTGGTTTACCCCCACATGTGGGGTATCAGCGTACTCAGGACAAATTGCACACTAACTTTTAGGGTCTATTACCCTTGGAAAAATAAGAATTGAGGGTGAAAAGATCATTTTTGTCGAAAAAATATGATTTTTTGATTGTACGGCTGTATGTTATAAACTTCTGTGAAGCCCTTGGGGGTTCAAAGTTCTCACCACACCTCTAAAAGAGTTCCTTGGGGGGTCTAGTTTCCAAAATGATGTCATTTGTGGGGGGTTTCCACTGTTTTGGTACATCAGGGGATTTCCAATCGTGACATGGTGTCCGATCTCAATTCCAGCCAAAAAAGTCAAATGGCGCTACTTCCCTTCTGAGCTCTTCCATGTGCTCAATTAGTCATTTACACCCACATATGGGGTATCAGCATGCTCAGGACAAATTGCACAATAACTTTTAGGGTCCTGTTACCCTTGGGAAAATAAAAATTGGGGGTGAAAAGATCATATTTTGGAAAATATATGATTTTTTAATTGTACCGCTTTGCGTTATAAACTTCTGTGAAGCACTGGGGGGTTCAAAGTGCTCACCACACATCTAGATAAGTTCCTTGGGGGGGTCTATTTTCCAAAATGGTGTCATTTGTGGGGGGTTTTCACTGTTTTGGTACATCAGGGGCTTTCCAAACGCGACATGGTGTCTGATCTCAATTCCAGCCAAAAACGTCAAATGGCGCTGCTTCCCTTCCGAGCTCTGCCATGCGCCCAAATAGTGGTTTACCCCCACATGTGGGGTATCAGCGTACTCAGGACAAATTGCACACTAACTTTTAGGGTCTATTACCCTTGGAAAAATAAGAATTGAGGGTGAAAAGATCATTTTTGTCAAAAAAATATGATTTTTTGATTGTACGGCTGTATGTTATAAACTTCTGTGAAGCCCTTGGGGGTTCAAAGTTCTCACCACACCTCTAAAAGAGTTCCTTGGGGGGTCTAGTTTCCAAAATGATGTCATTTGTGGGGGGTTTCCACTGTTTTGGTACATCAGGGGATTTCCAATCGTGACATGGTGTCCGATCTCAATTCCAGCCAAAAAAGTCAAATGGCGCTACTTCCCTTCTGAGCTCTTCCATGTGCTCAATTAGTCATTTACACCCACATATGGGGTATCAGCATGCTCAGGACAAATTGCACAATAACTTTTAGGGTCCTGTTACCCTTGGGAAAATAAAAATTGGGGGTGAAAAGATCATATTTTGGAAAATATATGATTTTTTAATTGTACCGCTTTGCGTTATAAACTTCTGTGAAGCCCTTGTGGGTTCAAAGTTCTCACCACATATCTAGATAAGTTCCTTGGGGGGTCTAGTTTCCAAAATGGGGTCCCTTGTGGGAGGATTCCACTGTTTAGGTACATCAGGGGCTCTCCAAATGTGACATGGCGTCCGATCTGAATTCCAGCCAATTTTGCATTGAAAAAGTCAAATGGCGCTCCTTTCCTTCTGAGCTCTGCCATGCGCCAAAATAGTGGCTCCCCCCCACATATCAGGTATCAGCGTACTCAGGACAAACTGCACAATAACTTTTGCAGTCCAATTTCTCCTGTTACCCTTGGTAAAATAAAAAAATTGAACCTGGAGTATTTTTTTTGTGAAAAAAAGTTAAATGTTCATTTTTTTCAAATATTCAAAAAATTCCTGTGAAGCACCTGAAGGGTTAATAAACTTCTTGAATGTGGTTTTGAGCACCTTGAGGGGTGCAGTTTTTAGAATGGTGTCACTTTTGGGTATTTTCTATCACATAGACCCCTCAAAGTGGCCTCAAATGTGATGTGGTCCGTAAAAATAAAATGGTGTTGCAAAAATGAGAAATCGCTGGTCAACTTTTAACCCTTATAACTTCCTAACAAAAAAAAATTTTGGTTCCAAAATTGTGCTGATGTAAAGTAAACATGTGGGAAATGTTACTTAATAAGTTTTTGTGTGCCTCTCTCTGTGATTTAAGGGCATAAAAATTTAAAGTTGGAAAATTGCGAAATTTTCAAAATTTTCGCCAAATTTCCATTTTTTTCACAAATAAACGCAAGTTATATAAATTAAATTTTACCATGAAGTACAATATTTCACGAGAAAACAATGTCAGAATCACTGGGATCCATGGAAGCGTTTCAGAGTTATTACCTCATAAAGGGACAGTGGTCAGAATTGTAAAAATTGGCCCGTCATTAACGTGCAAACCACCATTGGGGGTTAAGGGGTTAAAGTAACCACATTATTTTAGGGAAACAAAAGGACTAGAGAGGCAAAATCCATCTAATTAGACCTGTCCTCCTACACAAAACTGCTATATCCCCATTACAATATATTGTAATAATTTCTATCTGAATACAGAAATATTGTAATTACAATACTTAATGCATTGCTCTCAAAATGCTTTTATTCTTGTGTATTAATTTTTTGTGGTCTTTTTGGTTTTCACAATTAAGCTGTAAAATAAAACTGAAACAACAGCAATTATTAATAATTAATAAAATGTGATTCACTTAAATACTGCCAGATCACCTTAACTGAAATATATACAGTATGTGAACTATATAGCAAGCATAAAGTGAGTAATTGATGGACTATGTTATTCTATGAAGTCAATTTATCAAGAGGTGAGATATTTAAATACTAGGGGATTAAAAAGATTTTCTCACAGGAAATATTATGTTAACATTTTGTATATGTAGGACACAATTTCCAAAACAAATGGAACAAGAAAATATGAATGAAATTCCTTTTTTGATTAATTCATGCACCGACAGTTTATTTCTGTTAGCAGCGGATTAATCAGCGTGACATCCAGAGTCAGCAACCCAGAATGTAGATTTATTCATATCCAGGTTGAACAGCTTACAGCATGAAATGTGATCAGTCTTTTATCTGCTGTGGCTTGCAGCATGGGAGCATTACAACAGCAAGAAGGGAAGAAAAGGAGGGGGCATCCTGTCTGTTTTTTTTTTTTTTGTCACTGAACTTTGTTAATAATCTCACAATATGCAAAATATATAAAACAGTACAGTAGTAGTTGTTGCAATACATACAGATCAATATGCAGTATTCCAACACCCCCACTCAACAACTACTTATCCTCTTAGTTCCAGTGTGGTCCTCAATTCTTAGAACCTGGCTCGTGGCAATGGCTTTGTCATAATGTCAGCTGCCATCTTATCAGTTTCACAATAGACGAACTGAATTATGCCACGATCTATCAAATCACGTAAATGATGATGTCTGACGTCAATGTGCTTGGTTCTAGCACTGATCTTTTTCACTGCATGCAAGTTTAATGCATCCTTGATTGTCCTCATAAATCACCGTCGGCTGAGTTGACGGTGTGCCAAGATCATCCATCAATTGTCTTAGCCAAATGACCTCCTGGCTTGCATAGGCTGTGGACACATACTCCGCTTCTGTAGATGACAAGGCAACAGACACTTGTTTCCTACTAGACAAGGAGATTAAACTTTCTCCAACTTTAAACAAGTATCCGCTTGTGGATTTACGATCATGCGAATCACCAGCCCAATCTGCATCTACATAGCCGGTGAGTTCTAGATCTCCCGTTGCAGACAGCTTTAAATTTACATCTTGCGTTTCTTTTAAATATCGGAGAAGTCTCTTAACAGCATTCCAGTCTCTTTGGCGTGGTTTTTCCACATATCTGCAAAGGATTCCATCTGTTGTTGTGATATCCGGTCGAGTCATAGCTGATATGTATAGAAGTGCCCCCACTGCCTGACGATATTTCTCATTGTTTGGCAACAGGTCATCTTCTCCTTCCAGCTTCAGGTAGGATGGTTCCATTGGGGTTGATATACCTTTGGCTTCTGACATTCCAAAGTGATTCAGAATCGAATTAATTTTTGCACTTTGGTTTAGAAGAAAACTTCCATCTTCCTCTCTCTGGATTTGGATTCCTAGATAATATGTCACATTTCCAAGGTCTTTCGTTTCAAAATGCTGGTTCAGAATTTCAGCCATTTTTCCAATTTCTGCATCTTCCTGATGAACTACAATCACATCGTCCACATATAAGAGAATATACATCCACTTTCCATCTGTATATTTTGTGTATAAGCATGGATCCGCTTGACCTCTTTTAAAACCTTTTTCCAACAAGACCTTATTCATCTTGGTATTCTATGCTCTTGCTGATTGCTTAAGACCATAAAGGGATTTTTGTAGTGTGCAAACAAGAGTCTCTTCACCCCCTTTTACATAACCTTCAGGTTGAGTCATGTATAAGTCCTCCTCAATGTCACCATTTATAAAGGCAGTTTTTATATCCAAATGTCTGACATTCATCTTTTGTACAGCAGCTACAGCTAACAAAGCTCTGAATGTGGTCTGTCTAGCGACTGGAGCAAACGTAGCATCGTAATCTTCGCCATATTTTTGAGAATATCCTTTTGCCACCAACCTTGCTTTAAATCTGTGGACTTTACCTTCAGAGTCATATTTGGTTTTGAAGACCCACTTGCACTTGATTGCCTTTTTGCCCTGTGGCAGCTTGGTGAGTTTCCAAGTTTGAAGTTGATGAAGCAATTTGATTTCCTCATTAGCAGCATTGATCCACTTTGTTCTTTCATGGACAGGTAGTTCTTGGATTTCATCCCATGACTGCGGCTCTGATTCAGGTGGTGTCTTGACTATGTAGGATAGACGTTTAGCTGGTACGCCTCTGTTTGATCTTGAAGATCTCCTGATTTCAGATTCACCTGATTTTTCTGTTGTTCCTTCAGTGGTTGAAGAATCCAGCCAGACCTCTACATCCTTCTTGTTATTGTCTTGTAATTGTGACTTCAGCTGGACTACTGGCGTGATGTCACAAAACTTGGGGGACACAAAGTTCTCATCAATCACTACATCTCTACTTATTGTGACCTTGTTTGTTTCTGGGTGTAGAATCTTATAACTTTTCTGGGTTTCACTGTAGCCTACCAGGATCCCTTCCTTAGCGTGAGATTCTCACTTAGTTCGCCTTTCTTTGGGAACATGTACAAGCGCTTTACTTCCGAATATTCTTATATGATGTAGTTTTGGCTTTCTGCTGTTCCATTGCTCAAACGGAGTTTTCTCTGTAGCTTTACCTGGTAGTCTGTTCTGAGAATAGCAAGCTGTCATGATTGCTTCACCCCAATATGCTGTGGGCAGATTTGCATCAAACAACATACTTCTTCCACTTTCACAGAGTGTTCGGTTCTTTCTTTCCGCGACACCATTTTGCTCAGGATTGTACGGTACAGTGGTCTGAAATAGGATTCCATTTTTCTTTAAAATGCTCTGTGTCTCATTACTTGTGTATTCAGTCCCATTATCTGCACGTAAAATCTTTGGCATTCTCCCAAATTTATTATATACCTCAGCTAGATATACTTCAAGTTTCTCTGGAACTTCTTTCTTGCTGTGAAGCAGACTGTATATCTTGAATGATCATCAATAAATGTGAGAAAATATCTCTTCTTCCCAGGAGTCTGAGTGCTCACTGGACCACAGACATCTGTGTGTATTAAATCTAGTGTCTGTTCTGTTCTTGTAGTACTTCTCTTAGGAAAAGCTTTTCTAGACATTTTCCCTTTGATGCAGCTAGTACATTTCATTATCTGGTTACATAGATCAATTGTAATGTCCTCAGCTAGTTGCTTTTGAACTAACTTCCTTATTGCTTCTGGGTCTCTGTGTGCTAGGCACCTATGCCATACATGAATGCAGCTATTGTGCCTTTCTTCCTGAGCAGTATACACACACTCTTTGCATTTAAGCTGGTAAAGTTCATTTGTGATTTTTCCTTCTGCTTGTGTGTGGCCCTCTTTTAAGATGATGCAGCTATCATGCTTAAATGTAACTTCATTTCCTTGTTTTGTGAGTTTCTTCACAGATAGTAAATTACTCTCAAGACTAGGCACATAGAGAATATCTTTTACTGGGATCTTCTTGCTTTGTGTTGGTGAGTTTTGACAATCAATATAACCATATCCTATACCTTGTGAAGTCATGTACTGACCATCAGCCATAATCACGTTCTCTGACTTACTTTGGTTAAGCTTAGAAAAGAAGTCCCTGTTATTAGTCATGTGACTAGTTTCTCCAGAGTCTATACACCATGCATGCTTTGATGTATTTACACTGACAGCAAATGCAGTTTCAGTATTCACAGAATCATTTTCTGCAGACACAGCACTTTTAACCCTTTGAAAACTGCTTTGCTTTTTCAGCTGATTCATTCTAGCTTTCCAGACTCTGCAGTCGGCTTTCAAATGTCCTGATTTCTTGTAAACAAAACATTCACGTGTTTCATTTAGGTGCTTTCTGTTATCATTTAGATTTTGTGTCTGTAAAGCAGATTCTGCATCGCATGTCCTGCTGTTTACACCTTCCGCTTTCCGCTTATATTTATCTATGAGCTTCCCTCTGACATACTCCAATGTAAAAAACCACAATGAACACTAAGTAGGATGGAAGTTGAAACTGGCAGGGATCAAATACGTGTAATAAAATATGGCTACACGCAAAAAAGTGAGATAAAATACCCTTTATAAAAAAAATGGGTGTACACATGAAACATAAAATGGCATCACCAAAATTTATACATAGCATAATAGCATAATAGGCTATAGGAAGAGGTCAAATAAATAACCCTGTAATACATATAAAGTAAAATCCCCAAAGAAATAATGTGTGATAACATATATCGTGCTATAAAAAATGCAGTGCCATAAAAAATATATAAAATATATAATATATAAAATATATATAATATGCAATAAATAATATATAAAATATAAATTGTGAACGTGGCTAAATCAAAAAAACATTAGGTACAAGTGTGTAATGAAGGAAGAGCTAAAAATCGCTAAATACAATGGGAAATGAAAAAATATTAAAGGGTTAATACCTCATGAGCCAAAGATGAATGCCAAGGAACGCGCCCCGACGCGCGTTTCGGAGTGGAAAACTCCTTCGTCAGGGGGTACTCCGAAACGCGCGTCGGGGCGCGTTCCTTGGCATTCATCTTTGGCTCATGAGGTATTAACCCTTTAATATTTTTTCATTTCCCATTGTATTTAGCGATTTTTTTGCTCTTCCTTCATTACACACTTGTACCTAATGTTTTTTTGATTTAGCCACGTTCACAATTTATATTTTATATATTATTTATTACATATTATATATATTTTATATATTATATATTTTATATATTTTTTATGGCACGGCATTTTTTATAGCACGATATATGTTATCACACATTATTTCTTTGGGGATTTTACTTTATATGTATTACAGGGTTATTTATTCGACTTCTTCCTATAGCCTATTATGCTATTATGCTATGTATAAATTTTGGTGATGCCATTTTATGTTTCATGTGTACACCCATTTTTTTAATAAAGGGTATTTTATCTCACTTTTTTGCGTGTAGCCATATTTTATTACACGTATTTGATCCCTGCCAGTTTCAACTTCCATCCTACTTAGTGTGCATTGTGGTTTTTTTCACTGGATGGTCTGCCATCCATTATTTCAGAGGGGTTGTTTATACAATTGGCCTATATTATTATATTAGATTTATTATTGGATTAGTATTGAACATCATCCCCACTGTGTTAATATTATACTCCAATGTAAGCTCATCATCTGGGCGTGCATCTAGTGCGGTTACAAGCATGTCATAGTTTTCTGGAAGACCACTAAACAGTAATGCGGCTACATGAAAGTCCTTCAAATCTTCCCCAATGCCTCTCAGGCATTCTACAATCTCTAGAATGCTTGTTATGTAGTCCTGCACATCCTGGCCATTCTGTAGTTTAGACTGGTACAATTTTCTCATGAGATAAAGTTTATTGCTTAAATTTATCCTCTCATGCACCTTTTGCAGCTGCTCCCACATTTCTCTTGCAGTTTCACTTTTACACACATGCACAATCTGATCATCTATACTGAGTGATATGGTACTTTGTGCTTTCTGATCCATCTCTATCCACTCCTGTGACACTGGGTCAGGTTTAGGCTCCTGTGTGTATTTCCACGTACCTTCTCTTATCAGCAGCATTTTCACTTTGAATTTCCAGGATTGATAATTCTGGTTAGTGAGACTTGGTACTGTAAACTTCATGGGGTTGCTGCTGCTAGTGGCCATCTTTACTGTCTTCCTTTCTTTTCTTTTCTCTGTGCTCTGGGGATCTGGGACTCTAGGACTCTGGGCCCATAACCTGTTAGCAGCGGATTAATCAGCGTAACATCCAGAGTCAGCAACACAGAATGTAGATTTATTCATATCCAGGTTGAACAGCTTACAGCATGAAATGTGATCAGTCTGGTATCTGCTGTGGCTTGCAGCATGGGAGCATTACAACAGCAAGAAGGGAAGAGAAGGAGAGGGCATCCTGTCTGTTTTTTTTTGTTTTTTGTCACTGAAATTTGTTAACAATCTTACAATATGCACAATATATAAAACAGTACAGTAGTAGTTGTTGCAATACATACAGATCAATATGCATAATTCCAACAATTTCCAATGCGGATGTTCAGATTTCTGGCGCTTAACAAAATCATTAGAAGATTTATCAAATTTAATAGGGAATGACAAATGAACTGAGCTATATTATCTTTTCCATTTAATTTCACGTACCGTAAAACAATATATGTGTCTTTTCTGAATTCTCTTAAGTTGGATTGAAGTGTGCTGCTGACAAATCTCTCCATCGACATTGCATTAATTTAGTTTCACACGTGCAAAAATAAGAATTTCCACTGTGACTTATAAAGACTTATATTATGTGGAAAATCCCTTGGGGGTGGGGGAAGCTGTGTATGAAATGGTAACTGAATTATTTTATCAGATTTCTTTGTGACATGGTTTCCTGAAATATGGAACAACAGAAAAATGTTACTTTGCCAATAAAACTTCTTTTAAAGATCGCTCTCGCTCAGTTGAGGTGTGAAAGTTGTAAAATCTAAAAACTTGAATGCTTATTTTTTATTTCTAGTAAACCTTTTTCTTTAAAAGTAATCACATTATCCTTCTTTATTATGTTTAGTGTGGCATACAGAGATGGGAGAGTTCAATACAATTTTGCGCTGTCACTTTTCTATTTTACTAAAACATCTACTACTACAATTGGAAAATAAGTAATATAGGCTATAGAGTCAGCTTGTGAATTCTGTATATAAAGATCCTAACTCCACAAGGAATATCAATTTGACAAGCAATGGAAACCAGAAAGCATTCCTGCATTATCTTTGTATAAGATGAGAAGTTTCTGTGTTACTATGTAACAATTAAAGATCCTAAATTACTATACAAAATATACAGTGTCAATACATCCACATTTTATCAAAATTTTATTATTTGCATTGATCATCGTAGGGGAATTCTACTATTAGTTTGATGCAATAGAATTATATTATGGTTAACCTTAGGTCATTTTGTCAAGCATCATTTTGGATTTGCAATGACAGGAGGATCCAAATTGTGTGAATTTCATCATGACAGCTTATAAAGTGAGTCAATAGTATGTCTAAAAGGCGAGGGAAAGGTATCAGTGCCATCATCATCAATGAAGTGCCTATGCACTTGGGCATAATGAGGCCAGATATTGTCTTAAAAGACAACACGTGTGGACAAGAAGAACCAATTATGCAAAGCATCAGTGTAAGGTCTGACAATGGTTCCAGAGATTTCATCATGGAACATAACAGCAGTCAAGCTGTTGGCTTACAACTAGAGATGAGTGAACCTGTGGTTTTCCATGCTAATTTTTAAAAGTCATGAACTAGACCTGAACTTGACCCCAAACCCCGAACTTCCGGACTGTAGAATGGCTATAAAATGGTAGTAGTAAAGGCTAGGACCCTGGAAAAGAAAGAAAGATGGGCATAAAAGCAAGACTATTGCCTTGCAAAAAAATGTGGATAGGAAAATGACATAACATTTTTGTGTTATTTTTATGTTTTATGTTATGTACTGTCTATTGTTTTATGATTGCTATGCATGTGGTAGTCCTGAAGAAGGGGTCACTCAAACCCTGAAACGCGTTGAATAAACCACGTTGGATCTTTACAACTTCTGGAATTCTTCTTGCGGCAGCGCGGTGATGATCCTTCCTTCCTACTAAATGATTGCTAGGATGAATTAACCCATTTAACATTGCCCATACTGAGACTGAGGTTTGCTAACGCCAGACCAGTTACAAATTTTACCCACAGAGCATGGGGCAGAGTATCCCCACTAAAGCAGCTTACAAACTTCACCTCCAGACTATACGGCACAGCACCTCAACAGGAGTTTATTAAAATTTCACGCACTGAGCAGGGGGAACAATACCCTCAAATAAGATTATGAAAAATTTCAGCCACAGAGCATGGGGAACAATACACTCATATAAATTGTTTAAAAATTTCAGCCTCGGAGCATGGGGAAAAATACCTTATATCAGAACCAAAATAAAGCAGACCTAAAAGATAACTTTTATTGAAATTACTATTAAAAAACTCAAAAAAAGTCTAGAACATTAATAACAATTCGGTGAGAGGATCAGACAGAAAATATAGGAGTGCATCGTAGTCATATACCAGGTCCAATATTGTCTCAGTTACAAAAAGGATATCTACTAGGGAGATAGAAATAATACTGTACTTTTCCCTACCTGGCAGTGGAGGTTGGCACACTATGGGGAGACGAAGTGGCACCCCCGCTCCACGACGACTAAACCTGTCTGACCCTAAAGGGAATGCCTCACCAAGTCAACACCCATAAAGTGCTTAAATGCTTATAGGTTAGATAACCTAATGATTATTTGCTTATTCAGTGAGTATTGATCAAACAGTTTGTAAAAAAAAGTGCTTGCTTAGATTCAGGTTTTTAGGAAAGTATACCTCCTGGACAGATATAACTTCTGCTGACCGGTTAAAAGAGAACATATATGTCTCTAAATTAGTTAGTGGAGTTTCTAGGTATCATTGATGTATACAGATCATATCACCTCATGTACTGTCACATGCAACTGTCACCATAAAAATAGTCAAGAAACATTACCAGCCAAGATATATGCAGAAAGTATGTCACCATAATAAATCGAGACACTTCAAGAGCACTGTAAAATGTATATAAAAGTTCACTGTAAATATCGAGATGACAAGTTTATGACAGGCATTCTAATAAACACCCTACTGAAAAGAATTTTTCTTAAGTCTTGGTGGTAAATAACCATTTCCCCAGCCAAAATTAGCTGGTGCAACTTATCTTTCTGGTGAAGAAACACCACACCCTGCACGTTTCTGCCCCTACAGATGAAGTCAGAAGTTCATCAGGGCTTATGCACATTGTGCAGTGGACAAACCAGGACAGTATTCCTACTCCAGTCTAACTACTATTTGTGATTGGAGGCCCTTGGGATGGTGGCTTCCTGCATCAAACATGACACAGCTCATAGAGCTAATTTTTACAAACCTTATGCACATTGTGCAGTTGACAAACCAGGACAGTATTCCTACTCCAGCCTAAGTACGATTTGTGATTGGAGGCCCTTGGGATGGTGGCTTCCTGAATCAAACATGACACAGCCCATAGAGCTAATTTTTACAAACCCTATGCACATTGTGCAGTGGACAAATCTTGACTGTAGAGTGGTCCTATCAAACGAATATTTGTTATTGGATGCCCTTGTGACAAGTTGTCCCACATTGTGACTGAGATAGGGGATACATATTCAATAGAAATCTAGGTTTGGTAATTGTTAGAGTTGAGCGACTTTTGTTTTTTTAGGGTCGCATTTCGTTTCGTGAAACCCGACTTTTCCAAAAGTCGGGTCGAGCAAGATCGTCCGATTATAGGGAAAAGTCGGGGTCGTCCCGAAACACGAAACCCAATGTAAGTCAATGGGGAATAAAAGTCGGCAGTGAGAGGAGGACAGGAAACACACCTACAGTGCCCATTTGAATGCCAAAAGCATCAATTCTTCTTACTTAAGCTTGTCAACCTTAATTAACTTCATAATACAAGTTACGCACTGAAAAATGGGGGTTATTTGGCTAAAGTTGTGGGGGGGGAGGGCTGGCTGCAGGTTTTCATGTGCCCTGGGCGAAAGAGCGCCCCTTTAACACATACCACAACTCATCATGCTCCGATACGGCAGATAAATAGCGGTATAGTACAATGAAAAATACCTCACTTTTTACATCTCATGACGAGGCCCATCTATTTCTCCATACAGAATCATTGGTCCCATATAATGTTTGAAACAGTATATGATGAGCTCCACATAATGCTACAGTATATGTTGGTCCCCATGGATGAAGCTCCACTGTCTTATGGGCCTAAATAATGCTCCAAACATAATGGGCCCCATTTCTAATGCTCTAGTGTATAATGGGCCCTGTAAATGCTGCTCCAGTGTCTGATGTCCACCTTTGGAATGTTCCAGTGTATGGTGGGCCCCATCTATCATTCTCCAGAGTATAGTGCTCCCCAAAAATTGCTGTCCCAACATTGAAAACAATCAAATAAGTCTCCTCGCTAGGGAATCCCTGTACTTGTCTGGACAGGTGCTGTAGCTTGCTTAACAGCTCGCCAGCCGTTCTCACGCCCAGTATGGATTGCACGTGATTGCACAAAGGTTAGAAAGGGTACCGTATCCCTGGATAACATGTATGGCTAGCGTACACATTCAAAATATATGTCTCAGGAGGCAGGCTCAGACGGTGTCAGGCCCAGTATGGATTGCACGTGATTGCACAAAGGTTAGAAAGGGTACCGTATCCCTGGATAACATGTATGGATAGCGTACACATTCAAAATATATGTCTCAGGAGGCAGGCTCAGATGGTGTCAGGCACAGTATGGATTGCACGTGATTGCACAAAGGTTAGAAAGGGTACCGTATCCCCGGATAACATGTATGGATAGCGTACACATTCAAAATATATGTCTCAGGAGGCAGGCTCAGACGGTGTTAGGCCCAGTATGGATTGCACGTGATTGCACAAAGGTTAGAAAGGGTACCGTATCCCTGGATAACATGTATGGATAGCGTACACATTCAAAATATATGTCTCAGGAGGCAGGCTCAGACGGTGTCAGGCACAGTATGGATTGCACGTGATTGCACAAAGGTTAGAAAGGGTACCGTATCCCCGGATAACATGTATGGATAGCGTACACATTCAAAATATATGTCTCAGGAGGCAGGCTCAGACGGTGTCAGGCACAGTATGGATTTGACGGCCCAGATTACACAGAGGAGGAGCAGGGAGAGGTAAAGATTGCAAATGCTGGGGCCCTGCCCAAGCAAGGGGGGCCCACTCGTGGGCGTCGGTACTGGCACTGGGCCCCTCATAGTACAGTGGTGTGTCTGACGGCGGGTGTGCACCACCACCGTCAGAGACACTTGATTGCACTATGAGGGACCCTGTGCCAGTGCCCGCGCCCAAGAGTCGGCCTACCCACCTGTCCAGGGCAACGGCACTCGCAAGGTGTCGTGCGGTAGGTGGTGACCCCGGCCATGGGGGGGAGGCAGCACAGTTAGGGAGTTTTAGAAAGTGGCATATGTTGATGTTGGACATTCAGCTGATGCAAAAGGCGAAATAGGTGAATTACCAGGAAGAGGTGGACCAAAGCAAGCCATTTTTCTGTCACCCTATGTGTCATCAGGGGAAGGTGGGACAAAATCCTTGGAAACCCATGCGTGGTTCATTTTAATGAAGGTTAGATCATCCACATTTTGGGTTGACAGACGGGTCCTTTTTTCTGTCAGGATTGATCCAGCTGCACTGAAGACTCTTTCCGATAGCACACTTGCAGCTGGGCAAGCGAGCTCCTGTAAGGCATATTGGGCCAATTCAGGCCAGGTGTCCAGTTTAGCAGCCCAATAGTCAAAGGGGAATGACCTGTGTGGGAGAACATCGATATGGGAGGAAAAGTAGTTTGTAACCATAGTTGACAACTGCTGTCTCCTGTCACTTTCCATCGATGCAGTATTACCAGTTGTGTGAGCGGTATTTGAAAAATCAGTCCACAACATTGTCATGAAACCCCTGTCTCCAACGCCACTTCTGCTGTGTGCACCACGAACACCTCTGCCAAGCTGCCCCCGGCCCGTACGGCTCGTGTGAGAACCATCACCGCTGCTGTGTGCTGGGAATGCCTCAAGCAACCGATTTACCAGAGTTGCTTGTTTATTAGCCAATATTAGGTCAAGGTTCTCCTGTGGCATGATGTTTTGTAATTTGCCTTTATAGCGTGGATCCAGGATGCTGGCCAACCAGTAGTCGTCATCGTTCATCATTTTGGCAATGCGGGGGTCCCTTTTTATGATCTGCAAGGCATAATCTGACATGTGGGCCAATGTTCCCGGTGTCAATGATGCACTGCGAGTGCTGGTTGGAGGAGCACTTTCTGGCAAATCCACATCCCTCCAGTCACGCACAAACCCTGTACCAGACCTTGCCACGCCAACATTTTCACTTGCCCCACGAGATGCATCCTCCTCCCCTAAGTAATCATCCCCATCATCATCCTCCTCCTCCTCTTCTTCCTCCACCTCGTCCAGGAGAGGTCCCTGAGCAGACAATGGCTGAATGTCATCAAGGATTCCCTCCTCCTCTTCCTCCTCATCAACATTGGCTGCAGACGCCTGCTCCTTAAGGTGCGTCAAAGTTTGCATGAGCAGACGCATAAGTGGGATGCTCATGCTTAGGATGGCGTCGTCTGCGCTTACCAGCCGTGTGCATTCCTCAAAACACTGAAGGACTTTACAAAGGTCTTTCAGCTTCGACCACTGCACGCCTGTCAACTCCATGTCTGCTCTCAAAGTGCCTGGCCGTGTATCCTCCCACAAATGCATTATGGCCTGCCTCTGCTCGCACAGCCGCTCCACCATATGCAGGGTGGAGTTCCACCTTGTTGCAATGTCGATAATGAGGCGGTGGTTGGGAAGGTGGAGCAATCGCTGCAGCTTCTGCATACGAACGGAGTGTACAGGCGACCGGCGGATGTGCGCGCACAGTCTTCGCACCTTCTGGAGCAGGACTGTTAACTCCGGATAATTTTTGAGGAAGCACTGCACCACCAGGTTCAAGGTGTGAGCCAAGCAAGGTATGTGGCTGAGTTTTGAAAGGGCTATGGCTGCCACAAAATTACGGCCGTTATCACTAACTACCTTGCCTGCCTCAAGATGTACACTGCCCAGCCATGACTCAGTTTGTCGCTTCAAGTACTCGGCCAGCACCTCGGCGGTGTGTCTGTCGCCCAAACACATCATCTGCAACACAGCCTGCTGACGCTTTCCACTAGCTGCTCGATAGGGGGACACATCGTGTGCAACAGTGGCAGCTGCAGATGGAGTGCTCGTACGACTGCGCTCTGTGGACGCGCTTTCGCTTCTGGAGGAGGAGGAGGGTCAAACGCCTACAGCCAACTGTTTCCTATACCGTGGGCTAGGCAGCACTGTCCCACCACCGCTGTCCCCTGTGGACCCTGCATCCACCACATTAACCCAATGCGCAGTGATGGACACGTAACGGCCCTGGCCATGCCGACTGGACCATGCATCAGTTGTGATGTGCACCTTTCCGCTCACTGACTGCTTGAGTGCATGGACAATGCGGTCTTTCACATGATGGTGGAGGGCTGGGATGGCTTTGCGAGAGAAGAAGTGGCGACTGGGTAGGTCATAGCGTGGTACTGCATAGGCCATGAGTTCGCGGAAAGCTGTGTTTTCCACCAACCGAAAGGGCATCATCTCAAACGAGATTAGTTTGGCAATGTGGGCGTTCAAACCCAGTGTACGTGGATGAGAGACTGAGTACTTTCTTGACCTACTCATAGTGTCTGGGAGGGTGAGCTGGACTTGAGAGCTGCATATGGTGGAAGTAGCGGTGGACAGGGCGGACTGAGAGAGGGTTGATGATGGTGATGGAGTTGGTGTTCTTTCTGATGGCCTAGAATCAGTCTTTCGTTGATATAACAGTGGGATTCCCTGACTGCTGTGGTCTTGCAACGACACCTCAACATTTGCTGCTGTGCTAACCGGTGGGCTTACAGTCGGGGAAACAATGTAGCATTGCTGACTACCTTCGTTGTGATCAGTTGCACATGTGGCACTTGAGGTTTGGTGTTGTGTCCACGCTTGCAAGTGCATGGTGGTTAAATGTCTAAGCATGCAACTGGTATTCAAATTTTTCAGATTTTTCCCTCGGCTAAAGGTCTTTGCGCACTTCTTACAGATAACCTTGGCCTGATCATGAGGATTTTGTTCAAAAAAGTGCCACACTGCACTCTTCCTACTTTGGCAGACATTTTGCGGCCTAGCACGCTATGATCTTTTGACCCTCTGGACAAGCTGTCCAGCAACTCTTTTGATGTTTGGAACCTGTCTTTGGAGTGCTCCGGGCCTGCCAGATAACAGCTGTTGCGATGTCGATGTCTGCTGTGGATGCTCCTCATCTGAGCTATTGGAAGCAGCACCCTCTTCCCCCAATGGATGCCAATCTGGGTCAACAACTGGGTCATCCATCACCTCCTCTTCTATGTCATGTGCACCTTTCTCTGTGTCACCGTGTATGGTGGTATAGTGTGCGGGAAGGGGCACCTGAGTCTCATCAGGGTCAAAATCAGGCTCTGTACACTGCGAGGACAATGTAGTGCTCTGAGTGAATGTACCAGCAGAATCATCTATCAGCGGCTGTGCATCAGTGCACTCCATGTCAGATTCATCTTGGCCTGGGTAATTCACCATTTCACTTGATAATCCAGGCATGGTATGTGAAAACAGCTCCATGGAGTAATCAGTAGTATGGCCTGCGTCATCCTTCAATCTTGGTTGGGGTGAAGGACACAAGGAAAGGTGTGGTTCATGAACATGAGCCTCCAATGACGACTCAGTGCTTTTACTTTTTACAACTGAAGAAGAGGAGGCGATAGAGCTGGAGGCTGAGTCAGCAATGTAAGACAAAACTTTTTCCTGATGCTCTGCCTTTAAAAGCGGTTTGCCAACTCCTAGAAAACTAAGCGTTCGAGGCCTTATGTAGCCAGACGATGACGCAGGGTCAGCACCTCCTGCATTCGGTCCTATTTTGCTCTTGCCACTACCATCAGATCCACCACCAACACCATCATTACCAGCTGCCAACCCCCGCCCAATTCCACGGCCTCTTCCACCAGCCTTCCTCATTTTTGGTAGAAATGTAGACAAAATCCAACAAACTATATAGTAATGTAAAACAAGGTACAAGGTGTCTATAGGACAGGGGAGATTTAGAATTTCTGCACACACTTGTGGACAGTGGACACTTTTGGATTGTGTGAGGCCCACTGATATCTGAGCGCTATGTGACAGGCTCGATGGCACAGCTGCCTGTGACCAAAGTGACGAGAGGATAATGGAGATTTTGAATCTCTGCGTATACTTTTGGACACTGGACACTTGTGGATTGTGTGAGGCCCACTGATATCTGAGCGCTATGTGACAGGCTCGATGGCACAGCTGCCTGTGACCAAAGTGACGAGAGGATAATGGAGATTTTGAATCTCTGCGCATACTTTTGGACACTGGACACTTGTGGATTGTGTGAGGCCCACTGATATCTGAGCGCTATGTGACAGGCTCGATGGCACAGCTGCCTGTGACCAAAGTGACGAGAGGATAATGGAGATTTTGAATCTCTGCGCACACTTTTGGACACTGGACACTTGTGGATTGTGTGAGGCCCACTGATATCTGAGCGCTATGTGACATGCTCGATGGCACAGCTGCCTGTGACCAAAGTGACGAGAGGATAATGGAGATTTTGAATCTCTGCGCACACTTTTGGACACTGGACACTTGTGGATTGTGTGAGGCCCACTGATATCTGAGCACTATGTGACAGGCTCGATGGCACAGCTGCCTGTGACCAAAGTGACGAGAGGATAATGGAGATTTTGAATCTCTGCGCACACTTTTGGACACTGGACACTTGTGGATTGTGTGAGGCCCACTGATATCTGAGCGCTATGTGACATGCTCGATGGCACAGCTGCCTGTGACCAAAGTGACGAGAGGATAATGGAGATTTTGAATCTCTGCGCACACTTTTGGACACTGGACACTTGTGGATTGTGTGAGGCCCACTGATATCTGAGCACTATGTGACAGGCTCGATGGCACAGCTGCCTGTGACCAAAGTGACGAGAGGATAATGGAGATTTTGAATCTCTGCGCACACTTTTGGACACTGGACACTTGTGGATTTAGTGAGGCCCACTGATATCTGAGCGCTATGTGACACGCTCGATGGCACAGCTGCCTGTGACCAAAGTGACGAGAGGATAATGGAGATTTTGAATCTCTGCGCACACTTTTGGACACTGGACACTTGTGGATTGTGTGAGGCCCACTGATATCTGAGCGCTATGTGACACGCTCGATGGCACAGCTGCCTGTGACCAAAGTGACGAGAGGATAATGGAGATTTTGAATCTCTGCGCACACTTTTGGACACTGGACACTTGTGGATTGTGTGAGGCCCACTGATATCTGAGCGCTATGTGACAGGCTCAATGGCACAGCTGCCTGTGACCAAAGTGACGAGAGGATAATGGAGATTTTGAATCTCTGCGCACACTTTTGGACACTGGACACTTGTGGATTGTGTGAGGCCCACTGATATCTGAGCGCTATGTGACAAGCTCAATGGCACAGCTGCCTGTGACCAAAGTGACGAGAGGATAATGGAGATTTTGAATCTCTGCGCACACTTTTGGACACTGGACACTTGTGGATTGTGTGAGGCCCACTGATATCTGAGCGCTATGTGACAAGCTCAATGGCACAGCTGCCTGTGACCAAAGTGACGAGAGGATAATGGAGATTTTGAATCTCTGCGCACACTTTTGGACACTGGACACTTGTGGATTGTGTGAGGCCCACTGATATCTGAGCGCTATGTGACACGCTCGATGGCACAGCTGCCTGTGACCAAAGTGACGAGAGGATAATGGAGATTTTGAATCTCTGCGCACACTTTTGGACACTGGACACTTGTGGATTGTGTGAGGCCCACTGATATCTGAGCGCTATGTGACACGCTCGATGGCACAGCTGCCTGTGACCAAAGTGACGAGAGGATAATGGAGATTTTGAATCTCTGCGCACACTTTTGGACACTGGACACTTGTGGATTGTGTGAGGCCCACTGATATCTGAGCGCTATGTGACAGGCTCGATGGCACAGCTGCCTGTGACCAAAGTGACGAGAGGATAATGGAGATTTTGAATCTCTGCGCACACTTTTGGACACTGGACACTTGTGGATTGTGTTTAGGCCCACTGATATCTGAGCGCTATGTGACACGCTCGATGGCACAGCTGCCTGTGACCAAAGTGACGAGAGTATAATGGAGATTTTGAATCTCTGCGCACACTTTTGGACACTGGACACTTGTGGATTGTGTGAGGCCCACTGATATCTGAGCGCTATGTGACACGCTCGATGGCACAGCTGCCTGTGACCAAAGTGACGAGAGGATAATGGAGATTTTGAATCTCTGCGCACACTTTTGGACACTGGACACTTGTGGATTGTGTGAGGCCCACTGATATCTGAGCGCTATGTGACAGGCTCAATGGCACAGCTGCCTGTGACCAAAGTGACGAGAGGATAATGGAGATTTTGAATCTCTGCGCACACTTTTGGACACTGGACACTTGTGGATTGTGTGAGGCCCACTGATATCTGAGCGCTATGTGACAGGCTCAATGGCACAGCTGCCTGTGACCAAAGTGACGAGAGGATAATGGAGATTTTGAATCTCTGCGCACACTTTTGGACACTGGACACTTGTGGATTGTGTGAGGCCCACTGATATCTGAGCGCTATGTGACAAGCTCAATGGCACAGCTGCCTGTGACCAAAGTGACGAGAGGATAATGGAGATTTTGAATCTCTGCGCACACTTTTGGACACTGGACACTTGTGGATTGTGTGAGGCCCACTGATATCTGAGCGCTATGTGACACGCTCGATGGCACAGCTGCCTGTGACCAAAGTGACGAGAGGATAATGGAGATTTTGAATCTCTGCGCACACTTTTGGACACTGGACACTTGTGGATTTAGTGAGGCCCACTGATATCTGAGCGCTATGTGACACGCTCGATGGCACAGCTGCCTGTGACCAAAGTGACGAGAGGATAATGGAGATTTTGAATCTCTGCGCACACTTTTGGACACTGGACACTTGTGGATTGTGTGAGGCCCACTGATATCTGAGCGCTATGTGACAGGCTCGATGGCACAGCTGTGACAAAAGTGACGAGAGGATAAGGGAGATTGGATTGCTTTTAAAAAAGCAGTTTGCGGAGCAGTGGGTAAACAGCAATGCCAGCGTGTCAGGAAGCCTTAAAAGGCAGCCCAACAACCAACACCACTGATACACCACAATATAGCCTCCCCTTGCACTGCACACACAGTGACTTGTGTGTTGTGCAGGCCAAATCGCTAGCAGCAGAAGCAGTTTTTTTGTCTTTTTCCCTGCCTAACGCTCTCCCTACAGAATCAGCAGCAACCTCTCCCTATACTAAGATCGGCAGAAGTAAGATGGCGGTCGGCGTGCACGCCCTTTTATACCCCCTGTGACGCCCACCAAAGCAAGCCAATCACTTGCATGCCCTTCTGAAAGATGGTGGTGACCAGTGCCTAGGTCATCACGTTGCCCACAGTGTCCGTGGATCCTGATTGGCTGAAAAAGAGCGCAAAACAAACTTTTGAAACGCGACTTTGGCGCGTAAGTCGCCGACCTCGTGGCCGACCTCATCCTAGGGTCGGGTTTCGTTTCATGAAACCCGACTTTGCCAAAAGTCGGCGAGTTTTGAATTTTTTCGACCCGTTTCGCTCAACTCTAGTAATTGTTCTTGTGTATCTGTAAAAGTGGTGAAATACTGCTACAAACTTATTCCCAGAAACCATATGTGAGTCAGAAAGGCATGCAGGCATATTCTCCAGGCTCTTCCCATTTTGTTTCCTCACTTTCCCATCCATTTCAGCCTTTTCCTCAGGCCCCCAGACCCCTTTGAAGGATCCAGCAGAAAATTACTCGCATTTTCCCATTGACTTGCATTGTACTCATTATTTGGAACGAATACGCGACTTTTACAAAGTACTCATTACTAGAGTTGAACGAAACGGGTCGAAAAATTTCAAAAGTCGCCGACTTTTGGCAAAGTCGGGTTTCATGAAACGAAACCCGACCCTAGGATGAGGTCGGCAACGAGGTCGGCGACTTACGCGCCAAAGTCGCGTTTCAAAAGTTTGTTTTGCGCTCTTTTTCAGCCAATCAGGATCCACGGACACTGTGGGCAATGTGATGACATAGGCAGGGGTCACCACCATCTTTCAGAAGGGCATGCAAGTGATTGGCTTGCTTTGGTGGGCGTCACAGGGGTTATAAAAGGGCGTGCATGCCGACCGCCATCTTACTTCTGCCGATCTTAGCATAGGGAGAGGTTGCTGCTGCTGATTCTGTAGGGAGAGCGTTAGGCAGGGAAGAAGAAAAAAAAACTGCTTTTGCTGCTAGCGATTTTGCCTGTACAACACACCAGTCACTGTGTGTGCAGTGCAAGGGGAGGCTATATTGTGGTGGATCAGCGGTGTTGGTTGTTAGGCTGCCTTCTAAGGCTTCCTGACAGCTGCATTGCTGTTTACCCACTGCTCTGCAAACTGCTTTTTTAAAAGCAATCCCAATTTTTTTTTTGTCCTGCTGAGGTACTGAGCGTGCATTTTTTCACACCATACAGCGGTGTACGCTCCTCACACAGTACCGTGTAACGGCTGTTATCACAGCCACAGTGAAGCTATCTGTGTGTCACTCTGTGAGAATAAGTCGAGGACATGTTCCGTTCTTACAGACCTGCACCTACTAGTTTTGTCTAGCTTTCAAACAGTTAAATATATTTGCTGTTTGATCACATTCAAAACTATAGAGAGACAGCGTGTGTCAGTCCGTATACTTAAAAAACACGGAGCTTGACAATTTTACGTACACCGGACAGCCGTGTACGTGCACGCTCCTCTCAGTACCGTGTAACGGCTGTTATCACGGCCACAGTGAAGCTATCTGTGTGTCACTCTGTGAGAATAAGTCGAGGACATGTTCCGTTCTTACAGACCTGCACCTACTAGTTTTGTCTAGCTTTCAAACAGTTAAATATATTTGCTGTTTGATCACATTCAAAACTATAGAGAGACAGCGTGTGTCAGTCTGTATACTTAAAAAACACGGAGCTTGACAATTTTACGTACACCGGACAGCCGTGTACGTGCACGCTCCTCTCAGTACCGTGTAACGGCTGTTATCACGGCCACAGTGAAGCTATCTGTGTGTCACTGTGGAAGGATAAGTGGAGGACTTGTTCCGTTCTTACAGACCTACACTCTAGGGAGATTCCTATTTTGCCCAATTCTACATACACCTTGTAGTTTGTGATACACTAGCCAATTTCTGCCTGTGACATAGCGCTCTGATATTCAGTGGGCCTCACACAATCCAAAAGTGTCCAGTGTCCACAAGTGTCTGCAGAAATTCAAAATCTCCCTTATCCTGTAGTCACTTTTTTCACACCTGAGCCATCGAGCCTGTGACATAGCGCTCTGATATTCAGTGGGCCTCACACAATCCATAAGTGTCCAGTGTCCACAAGTGTGTGCAGAAATTCAAAATCTCCCCTGTCCTATAGACACCTTGTACCTTGTTTTACATTACTATATAGTTTGTTGGATTTTGTCTACATTTCTACCAAAAATGAGGAAGGCTGGTGGAAGAGGCCGTGGAATTGGGCTGGGGTTGGCAGCTGGTAATGATGGTGTTGGTGGTGGATCTGATGGTAGTGGCAAGAGCAAAATAGGACCGAATGCAGGAGGTGTTGAGCCTGCGTCATCGTCTGGCTCCATAAGGCTTCGAAGGCTTAGTTTTCTAGGAGTTGGCATACCGCTTTTAAAGCCAGAGCATCAGGAAAAAGTTTTGTCTTACATTGCTGACTCAGCCTCCAGCTCTATCGCCTCCTCTTCTGAAGTTGTAAAAAGTAAAAGCACTGAGTCGTCATTGGAGGCTCATGTTCATGAACCACACCTTTCCTTGTGTCCTTCACCCCAACCAAGATTGAAGGATGACGCAGGCCATACTACTGATTACTCCATGGAGCTGTTTTCACATACCATGCCTGGATTATCAAGTGAAATGGTGAATTACCCAGGCCAAGATGAATCTGACATGGAGTGCATTGATGCACAGCCGCTGATAGATGATTCTGCTGGTACATTCACTCAGAGCACTACATTGTCCTCGCAGTAAGACACAAAAACAGAACACAGTATGACAAACGTGCATAAATACTCTGCTGTAAAACATATGTAACTGTAAGTAGCAAGTGCTAGTAAAAGATGTTAACAAAACCAGGGTATTTTGTTGATACGTTTTTTTGCAAAAAAATGTACGCTAAGCCACTCCGCCACGTCAAGGCATACCCTTCTCGGAGCAGTCCTATCTAATATATTTAAAAACCTGAACATGTGAATAATACCTTCATGAGCAGGGTTCAGAAAGGTGCTGCCCGGTATGGGCTCGCTGGGCAAAATGGCTTTTTATGCATGTCCCAAAGGAGAGAGGCGGGGATCTCCCAAAGCTTGTATAAGCAAGAAATCAATGGATTCAGAACACATGACACATGCACAAAAACTGAACGGGTCATAAGACCCTGTTCACACCACCCAAGAACTAAGACACAAAAACAGAACACAGTGTGACAAACGTGCATAAATACTCTGCTGTAAAACATATGTAACTGTAAGTAGCAAGTGCTAGTAAAAGATGTTAACAAAACCAGGGTATTTTGTTGATACCTTTTTTTGCAAAAAAATGTACGCTAAGCCACTCCGCCACGTCAAGGCATACCCTTCTCGGAGCAGTCCTATCTAATATATTTAAAAACCTGAACATGTGAAATAATACCTTCATGAGCAGTTTTCAGAAAGGTGCTGCCCGGTATGGGCTCGCTGGGCAAAATGGCTTTTTATGCATGTCCCAAAGGAGAGAGGCGGGGATCTCCCAAAGCTTGCATAAGCAAGAAATCAATGGATTCAGAACACATGACACATGCACAAAAACTGAACGGGTCATAAGACCCTGTTCACACCACCCAAGAACTAAGACACAAAAACAGAACACAGTATGACAAACGTGCATAAATACACTGCTGTAAAACATATGTAACTGTAAGTAGCAAGTGCTAGTAAAAGATGTTAACAAAACCAGGGTATTTTGTTGATACGTTTTTTTGCAAAAAAATGTACGCTAAGCCACTCCGCTATGTCAAGGCAAACCCTTCTCGGAGCAGTCCTATCTAATATATTTAAAAACCTGAACATGTGAATAATACCTTCATGAGCAGGGTTCAGAAAGGTGCTGCCCGGTATGGGCTCGCTGGGCAAAATGGCTTTTTATGCATGTCCCAAAGGAGAGAGGCGGGGATCTCCCAAAGCTTGCATAAGCAAGAAATCAATGGATTCAGAACACATGACACAAGCACAAAAACTGAACGGGTCATAAGACCCTGTTCACACCACCAAAGAACTAAGACACAAAAACAGAACACAGTATGACAAACGTGCATAAATACTCTGCTGTAAAACATATGTAACTGTAAGTAGCAAGTGCTAGTAAAAGATGTTAACAAAACCAGGGTATTTTGTTGATACGTTTTTTTGCAAAAAAATGTACGCTAAGCCACTCCGCCACGTCAAGGCATACCCTTCTCGGAGCAGTCCTATCTAATATATTTAAAAACCTGAACATGTGAATAATATGGCCCATTCAGTTTTTGTGCATGTGTCATGTGTTCTGAATCCATTGATTTCTTGCTTATGCAAGCTTTGGGAGATCCCCGCCTCTCTCCTTTGGGACATGCATAAAAAGCCATTTTGCCCAGCGAGCCCATACCGGGCAGCACCTTTCTGAACCCTGCTCATGAAGGTATTATTCACATGTTCAGGTTTTTAAATATATTAGATAGGACTGCTCCGAGAAGGGTATGCCTTGACGTGGCGGAGTGGCTTAGCGTACATTTTTTTGCAAAAAAACGTATCAACAAAATACCCTGGTTTTGTTAACATCTTTTATTAGCACTTGCTACTTACAGTTACATATGTTTTACAGCAGAGTATTTATGCACGTTTGTCATACTGTGTTCTGTTTTTGTGTCTTAGTTCTTGGGTGGTGTGAACAGGGTCTTATGACCCGTTCAGTTTTTGTGCATGTGTCATGTGTTCTGAATCCATTGATTTCTTGCTTATGCAAGCTTTGGGAGATCCCCGCCTCTCTCCTTTGGGACATGCATAAAAAGCCATTTTGCCCAGCGAGCCCATACCGGGCAGCACCTTTCTGAACCCTGCTCATGAAGGTATTATTCACATGTTCAGGTTTTTAAATATATTAGATAGGACTGCTCCGAGAAGGGTATGCCTTGACATGGCGGAGTGGCTTAGCGTACATTTTTTTGCAAAAAAACGTATCAACAAAATACCCTGGTTTTGTTAACATCTTTTACTAGCACTTGCTACTTACAGTTACATATGTTTTACAGCAGAGTATTTATGCACGTTTGTCACACTGTGTTCTGTTTTTGTGTCTTAGTTCTTGGGTGGTGTGAACAGGGTCTTATGACCCGTTCAGTTTTTGTGCATGTGTCATGTGTTCTGAATCCATTGTCCTCGCAGTGTACAGAGCCAGATTCTGACCCTGATGAGACTCAGGTGCCCCTTCCCGCACACTATACCACCATACACGGTGACACAGAGGAAGGCGCACATGACATTGAAGAGGAGGTGATGGATGACGCAGTTGTTGACCCAGATTGGCATCCATTGGGGGAAGAGGGTGCTGCTTCCAATAGCTCAGATGAGGAGCATCCACAGCAGACATCGACATCGCAACAGCTGTTATCTGGCAGGCCCGGAGCACTCCAAAGACAGGTTCCAAAAATCAAAAGAGTTGCTGGACAGCTTGTCCAGAGGTTCAAAAGATCACAGCGTGCTAGGCCGCAAAATGTCTGCCAAAGTAGGAAGAGTGCAGTGTGGCACTTTTTTGAACAAAATCCTCATGATCAGGCCAAGGTTATCTGTAAGAAGTGCGCAAAGACCTTTAGCCGAGGGAAAAATCTGAAAAATTTGAATACCAGTTGCATGCTTAGACATTTAACCACCATGCACTTGCAAGCGTGGACACAACACCAAACCTCAAGTGCCACATGTGCAACTGATCACAACGAAGGTAGTCAGCAACGCTACATAGTTTCCCCCACTGTAAGCCCACCGGTTAGCACAGCAGCAAATGTTGAGGTGTCGTTGCCACAGCAGTCAGGGAATCCCACTGTTATATCAACGAAATACTGAATCTAGGCCATCAGAAAGAACACCAACTCCATCACCATCATCAACCCTCTCTCAGTCCGCCCTGTCCACCGTTACTTCCACCATATGCAGCTCTCAAGTCCAGCTCACCCTCCCAGACACTATGAGTAGGTCAAGAAAGTACGGTGGTGGGACAGTGCTGCCTAGCCCACGGTATAGGAAACAGTTGGCTGTAGGCGTTCGACCCTCCTCCTCCTCCTCCAGAAGCGAAAGCTCGTCCACAGAGCGCAGTCATACGAGCACTCCATCTGCAGCTACCACTGTTGCACCCGAGGTGTCCCCCTATCGAGCAGCTAGTGGAAAGCGTCAGAATGCTGTGTTGCAGATGATGTGTTTGGGCGACAGACACACCGCCGAGGTGCTGGCCGAGTACTTGAAGCGACAAACTGAGTCGTGGCTGGGCAGTGTACATCTTGAGGCAGGCAAGGTAGTTAGTGATAACGGCCGTAATTTTGTGGCAGCCATAGCCCTTTCAAAACTCAGCCACATACCTTGCTTGGCTCACACCTTGAACCTGGTGGTGCAGTGCTTCCTCAAAAATTATCCGGAGTTAACAGCCCTGCTCCAGAAGGTGCGAAGACTGTGCGCGCACATCCGCCGGTCGCCTGTACACTCCGTTCGTATGCAGAAGCTGCAGCGATTGCTCCACCTTCCCAACCACCGCCTCATTATCGACATTGCAACAAGGTGGAACTCCACCCTGCACATGGTGGAGCGGCTGTGCGAGCAGAGGCAGGCCATAATGCATTTGTGGGAGGATACACGGCCAGGCACTTTGAGAGCAGACATGGAGTTGACAGATGTGCAGTGGTCGAAGCTGAAAGACCTCTGTAAAGTCCTGCAGTGTTTTGAGGAATGCACACGGCTGGTAAGCGCAGACGACGCCATCCTAAGCATGAGCATCCCACTTATGCGTCTGCTCATGCAAACTTTGACGCACCTTAAGGAGCAGGCGTCTGCAGCCAATGTTGACGAGGAGGGAATCCTTGATGACATTCAGCCATTGTCTGCTCAGGGACCTCTCCTGGACGAGGTGGAGGAAGAAGAGGAGGAGGAGGATGATGATGGGGATGATTACTTAGGGGAGGAGGATGCATCTCGTGGGGCAAGTGAAAATGTTGGCATGGCAAGGTCTGGTACAGGGTTTGTGCATGACTGGAGGGATGTGGATTTGCCAGAAAGTGCTCCTCCAACCAGCACTCGCAGTGCATCATTGACACCGGGAACATTGGCCCACATGTCAGATTATGCCTTGCAGATCCTAAAAAGGGACCCCCGCATTGCCAAAATGATGAACGATGATGATTACTGGTTGGCCAGCATCCTGGATCCACGCTATAAATGCAAATTACAAAACATCATGCCACAGGAGAACCTTGACCTAATATTGGCTAATAAACAAGCAACTCTGGTAAATTGGTTGCTTGAGGCAATCCCAGCACACAGCAGCGGTGATGGTTCTCACACGAGCCGTACGGGCCGGGGACAGCTTGGCAGAGGTGTTCATGGTGCACACAGCAGAAGTGGCGTTGGAGACAGGGGTTTCATGACAATGTTGTGGACTGATTTTTCAAGTACCGCTCAACAAACGGGTAATACTGCATCGATGGAAAGTGACAGGAGACAGCAGTTGTCAACTATGGTTACAAACTACTTTTCCTCCCATATCGATGTTCTCCCACACAGGTCATTCCCCTTTGACTATTGGGCCGCTAAACTTGACACCTGGCCTGAATTGGCACAATATGCCTTACAGGAGCTCGCTTGCCCAGCTGCAAGTGTGCTATCGGAAAGAGTCTTCAGTACAGCTGGATCAATCCTGACAGAAAAAAGGACCCGTCTGTCAACCCAAAATGTGGATGATCTAACCTTCATTAAAATGAACCATGCATGGGTTTCCAAGGATTTTGTCCCACCTTCCCCTGATGACACATAGGGTGACAGAATAATGGCTTGCTTTGGTCCACCTCTTCCTGGGACTTGACCTATTTCGCCTTTTGCATCAGCTGAATGTCCAACATCAACATATGCCACTTTCTAAAACTCCCTAACTGTGCTATCTCCCCCCCCATGGCCGGGGTCACCACCTAGCGCACGACACTGTGCGAGTGCCGTTGCCCTGGACAGGTGGGTAGGCCGACTCTTGGGCGCGGGCACTGGCACAGGGTCCCTCATAGTGCAATCAAGTGTCTCTGACGGTGGTGGTGCACACCCGCCGTCAGACACACCGCCGTACTATGAGGGGCCCAGTGCCAGTACCGACGCCCACGAGTGGGCCGCCCTTGCTTGGGCAGGGCCCCAGCATTTGCAATCTCCCTGCTCCTCCGCTGTGTAGTCTGGGCCGTAAATCCATACTGTGCCTGACACCGTCTGAGCCTGCCTCCTGATGTATAGACATATATTTTGAATGTGTACGCTATCCATACATGTTATCCGGGGATACGGTACCCTTTCTCACCTTTGTGCAATCACGTGCAATCCATACTGGGCCTAACACCGTCTGAGCCTGCCTCCTGATGTATAAACATATATTTTGAATGTGTACGCTATCCATACATGTTATCCAGGGATACGGTACCCTTTCTCACCTTTGTGCAATCACGTGTAATCCATACTGGGTGTGTGAACGGCTGGCGAGCTGTTAAGCAAGCTACAGCACCTGTGGTTTGCACACGTAAGTTTTTCATTTTTTCAGGAATGACGGTTAGGCCTAATTCCGGAACTGCGGTTGACCTGCACTTACTGGGAAATCATCGTTCGCGGGTATTAATTGTAATCAGTGATCCCCATCACTAACGTTGTTCAGCGGGTTATCTGCACCTGTAAGCGACAAACGCTGGCCTTTTCAGTGTAGCGCACATGCAGCCACGGACATGTAACGGCATTACACACCAGTTATTGGCCAATCTCATGTGCCAGAGCCTCACGTGTCCCTCTAGTAAGCCGGACTTGGACCGCGGGGCATGACGGAGTCTCGTTCGTTAACGGAATTAAGCTTGCAATGTGTGCATCTTTTCTGTAGCTGGCATGGTTGAGGTTTCCCAGGTGGAGTCGAATTTAACCGTAGGCTCCACTCCTGGTGGTGCCCTTCTGGACATTCCTTTAAGGTTCAGCTTTGCAACCATACTGCCCATGTAAAACAAACACTTTGCCTTCATGAACGCTGTTTGGAGGGTCATGACTCGTGGGAATAACGCCGCCCAATCAGTTAACCTGCTAGAGAGATCCTTCGTTGCTCCCAAGCATGACATCACACTCCCTAGGAGGAAGGTAATGCCACTGTGGCGACCTTACTCCTGGGGGCGACACAAGTGCATTGATGCCCAGCCACTGCTCGATGAATCTGCTGGTACATTGACCCAGACCACTACATTCCCCTCACACACTACACGGCCTGAATCTGACCCTGATGAAACTCAGGTTACCCTTCCCATATACAGTTCCATCTTACACGGTGACAAAGAGGAAGCTGCAGATGAAAGTGCAGGTTCGGCCCACCCGCCATCAGACACACCACCGTACTATCAGGGGCCCTGTGCCAGTGCCGTCGCCAACGAGTGGGCCCCCCCTGCTTGCTCAGGATCACAGCACTTGCAAGGTTGAAATACTGTGCAGTGAGATGGAAGATGGGGACGAGGAGGAGTCCAGACTAGTACAGGGATTCCCTAGCGAGGAGACTTATTTGATTGTTTTCAATGTTGGGACAGCAATTTTTGGGGAGCACTATACTCTGGAGAATGATAGATGGGGCCCACCATACACTGGAACATTCCAAAGGTGGACATCAGACACTGGAGCAGCATTTACAGGGCCCATTATACACTAGAGCATTAGAAATGGGGCCTATTATGTTTGGAGCATTATTTGGGCCCATAAGACAGTGGAGCTTCATCCATGGGGACCAACATATACTGTAGCATTATGTGGAGCTCATCATATACTGTTTCAAACATTATATGGGACCAATGATTCTGTATGGAGAAATAGATGGGCCTCGTCATGAGATGTAAAAAGTGAAGTATTTTTCATTGTACTATACCGCTATTTCTCTGCCGTATCGGAGCATGATGAGTTGTGGAATGTGTTAAAGGGGCGCTCTTTGGCCCAGGGCACATGAAAACCTGGAGCCGGCCCTACCCCCACAACTTTAGCCATATAACCCCCATTTTTCAGTGCGTAACTTGTATTATGAAGTTAATTAAGGTTGACAAGCTTAAGTAAGAAGAATTGATGCTTTTGGCATTCAAATGGGCACTGTAGGTGTATTTCCTGTCCTCCTCTCACTGCCGACTTTTATTCCCCATTGACTTACATTGGGTTTCGTGTTTCGGGACGACCCCTACTTTTCCCTATAATCGGCCGATCTTGCTCGACCCGACTTTTGGGAAAGTCGGGTTTCACGAAACGAAACTCGACCCTAAAAAACCAAAAGTCGCTCAACTCTACTCATTACGAGTATAGCGATTACGAATATTACGGTACTCGCTCATCACTAGTGGTGACATCACACACCAGATGGTGAGCTGGAAGTTGCAGACACTGCTGTATCACTGCCAGGGCAACGGCAGTTGTAGCTGACTTGCAGTAATGAGCACACATGTGGCGGAAATTCACAACTAGCTCAGGTAGATTTGTTTAGGTTTTGAGAAACCACTGAACCACTAAGGTGAGCATGTGAGCCAGGCATGGTTGGTATGCGAGATTGCCAAGCTTCAAAGGTGCCAATAGGTTACAGCCATTGTCACGCACGATCATGCCTAGTTGTAGGTTCAGGAGAGAGAGCCACAGATTAGTCTGGTCCATTAGACCTTTCAACAACTTCCCGTCGTGTTCGATTTGTCACCTAAGCAGATTAGCTTCAACAGAGCTTGTTGCCACTTGGCTGAGACAGTGCTGCAGTGCTTCCAGCTTGGGACTGATGCTAACGTTTGTGAGATGGAGGATGAGAATGAAGAGATGCAGGAACTGCTATAGAAGATGGGGCTACCCTGATTGAACCAGGACCCCCAATCCTCGGTCTCAAAAGCATGTGTTCCATCCAAGTGTACGACTGGACCCCGACTACCACAATGTTCACCCTGTGTGCTATCAGGGAAATTTAGCATCGCTGGCCGCAAGTACTTGTCCAGGCGTCCGTGGTTAAGTGGACCTTCCTAGTCACAGCATTGGTCAGGACATGGCTGATGCTATGTGACACGTGCTTGTGTAAAGCGGGGATGGCACACCAGGAGAAATAGTGGCTGCTATGGACCGAGTACCAAGGGACGGCTGCCGCAATAATGTGTGGAAAGGTTCCATCTCCACAAGCCTAAACAAGCAGTGTGGAATTGTGTCTGTTTAGTATTGTAGCCTGTGGGTGGGTAGCTAAGAGGAAGGGACAACTGAATGCTGCACTGTGACAAGTAGGTTGCTGATGGTGGTTGCAACTGTGCAATAACAAGTGAAGGGTAGGGTGGGAGGCATCTTAGCCTGCGTCATGGACAGGGGATTGGGTTGCACATAGAACAGGTTAAGAGGCAGTGGTGTGACCCGCAGACACTGTTTCTGGGCCCTGTCGTTTGTCCCAAGTAGTTGGGTGCTTTGCTTGCATGTGTCTGAGCATGCTGGTGCTGGTCAGGCTGGTTATTGTACTGCTCATGCTGATACTGGCATGGAATATTTTGCAAATGACCTTTTTTTTTTGGGTTACCAGTACTGTCACAGTTTCACCTTGACCACGGCATTGGCCTCCGCACTTACCATCAACATCACGCCCACTTCTCCATCCCTTACCACGTATTGCCCATTTTAAATTATGCATGATATATCCCTGTTGAGAAAATGTTACAGACAGGGAGTACTGTCCTGATATGTTACCAGTCAATAACTGGGAGATACATTATTTAAAGCACTTCCACATGTTGGGAGTTGCCTGAGCAACTGTTCACTTTGCTTTTCTACATGCTTGCTAGTTCTCAAGTTCCCTGTTTTAGTATAATTGTCTTTACCTGTCTATACCTGCCTTCATCTGAAGTACCTGCCTGTGTACCTACTGTACCTGCCAGCACCTCTCGTTCCTGCCTGTATGCCAGCCATTTCTGCAGCACCTGCCATGCTTTACTGTATACTAGCCAAACCCACCTGTACCTGACGTGTCTCCCTGTAAGCCTGCAAGTACCTGACGTGCTATCCTCTTTTCCAGACGTGCCTGTCAGCTGCTGTCTTTCCTGTATATCTGCCATGCCTGCCTGTACCAGACAAGCCTTCCCATTCCTGGCTGTTCCAGAATCCTGCCCCTTTGGGGATTAACTGCCATGTGTTTGAGGCTCTGAGGTCCATCCTGGAGTGGCACCTGGCATCCATCTGGAGCCAAGTCTAACCACACCATCATGGGATAGAGCGAAGAGTCAGGTGTACACCTAGTCACACCCCTCTAGCCTAACCTCGTTACATGGTAAAGTGGTTCCACTACCACGTACATTACACAAAGTCACTAGAAAGGTCAAATAGCAATGTTAAAATTGAAGCTATTTTCTTTACAGTCCTGCAAAGCGTTTCTGAGCTCTTCTTTTATAGCTTGTCATAGAGATCCTTTTTTAACATAAGCAATCTAACACCTGAAAGATCTCAAAACAGTATAGCTCATGTTAATGTTGGCTTTACTATACCTGCTTTATTGATCTGCACTTTGATTTATTGATACAAATGTGTAAAATATTTATTTTTTCAAATATAGCCACAGTTTAATCATGTTACCAACCTCTTCACCATTTCCAAGTACAGAATTACTATGAGCTTTAAGGCTAATTATTTTATACAGTCAAAAATCAAAATAAATTAGAATAACAACAGGATTGCATCACTGCTAAATTAGGTCAGGTTAAGTATTATGCTTATTCAGTATATTGAGAATTGGCTGCACGTGGAGGCAACGCCATTGTTAGATGTTAACACAGCTGAGCTGTTTGGTTAATTAACCTAGCCACACAGCTGTTCCACTGCACATGGCTGCAGACAGAACTACAGTAATTAAATGAGTGCTAACATTAAAGTGTCCACTAAGAAGTAATACCGACACTTCTCTTCACCCTGACTGGTGTTTTATATGCAGAACTCCAATAACGAACATCAAAGGGCAAAGTTGTTTTTTAATAGCAATATTGCAATCTAGGATGCTTGTAGGTGATTGTAAGGCACAACATGGCTCTATATGAATTTACTATGTAGGCTCTAATTTACTGTATAATATAATCTCATGTATGCATTAACTCAAATTGTGCGCCAGACATAATCTGTATTTATTAGGCATCAAAATTATATTTATTTCTTTTTTTATCTGAAATTCATTTGTCCTGCTGCATAGAGCACCAAAATATCTTTTAGAACATTTTGTAATTATTATAAAATAAAAATAAAAATTTAAGAAAGAAAAATGCTGATCATAGTTGCAAACTCCAAATTATATGTTTTAAAGTCTCCTCAACTAAAATTGGCACTGTTCTTTAACAAAGTTTAAATTAATCAAAGTACAAGTGAATATAAGAATCTTTGTAATTTAAAATGGAAAAAAAGGATTGGGACCATTACACACTCTACTTACATCCCATCTCCAATCCATAGGAGTTAAAGGGAACCTGTCTGTAAGATTTTGCCCCCAAAACTGTATAAAGGCCCCGTTACACGCAACTATATTGTGAACGATATCATTGCAACGTCACCAGTTTGGTGACGTTGCAGCAATGTCGAAATAACATCGTTGCGTGTGACACGTAGTAGCGATCAACAATCAGTTGGCTGATCGTTAATGGTTGCCTAATGGTCTGGGCCATAAATCTATCATTGGTCTCCCGCTGGGCAGCACACATTGCTGCGTGTGACAGCGAGAGATCAGCGATCAGCGAGCTGCCAGTGCCATACAGCAGACGCTGGTAGCTGGTATTCAGGGTAAACAGTGGGTAACTAAGCGCCGTGCGGCGCTTAGCAACCCGCTGTTTACCCTGGATACCAGCGTGCTCGCTGGTGCTGATCGCTGGTGAGTCTGCCTATGTGACAGCTCACCAGCGATCAGCTAGCTATGTCCCAGCGATCTCATCCACGTCGGATCGTTGGTGGGATCGCTGGGACATTGAAGCGTGTAACGGGGCCTTAAGTCTAGGGGTACATTTAAATGGCAGTCTCACCTCTATTACTGAGATGAGTGTTTGAATTGATATGCAAATGAGTCAAATCTGTCTTGCTAGTCAAATTGTGTACCTGTACTTTCCACAGCAATACAGTGCACTTTCAAAGGTCTTGAAGTTTTTGGATGTTTACCTATCATTTCTTTTCATATAATTTTTATGATGGGAGTTGAATTTTGTTAAAAATCTACAGTAAGAAATATTTAAAGTGAACTTGTAATCAGGATTTTTCTAAATAAACTACATACATTGTTAAGTTGCCGCTTTTATATTGATTAACCCCTTAGCGACCAGGGGTATTTCAATTTTTGGACTTCCGTTTTTTGCTCCCCTTCTTCCCAGAGTCATAACTTTTTATTTTATGGTCAATATGGCCATGTGAGGGCTTGTTTTTTGCAGGACAAGTTGTACTTTTTAAAGACACCATTGGTTTTAGCATACTATGTAATGGAAAACAGGAAAAAAAATCCAAATGCGAAGAAATTGCAAAAAAAGTGCAATTCCACAGTTTTTTTTCTTTATCGCATTCACTAAATGCTAAAACTGACTTGTCATTATGATTGTCCAGGTCATTATGAGTTCACAGACACCAAACATGTCTAGGGTCTTTTTTAGTTAAGTGATTAAAAAAAAAATCCAAAATTTGTTAAAAAAAAGTGCCATTTTCCAAGACCTGTAGAGACTCCATTTTTTGTGATCTGGGGCCTTATTTCTTGCGCGTCGAGCTACCGTTTTTATTGATATCATTTTGGTGTAGATACAATCTTTTGATCACCTGTTACTGCATTTTATTGCAATGTAGGGGCAACCAAAAAAGCATAATTCAGGCGTTTTAATTTTTTTCTCGTTACACCGTTTAGCAATTGGGTTAATTCTTTTTTTATATTTATCGATCGGGTGATTCTGAATGTGGCAATACCAAAAAGGTGTATATTTGATATTTTTGTTTGTTTTATTTTCAATAGGGCAAAAGGGGGCTGATTTGAACTTTTACTTTTTTAATTTTTTAAATATTTTTTAAAACTTTTTTTAACTTTTGTCGTGCTTCAATAGTCTCCATGGGATACTAGAAGCTGCAATACTTTTATCACCTCTGCTACACAAAGGCGATGAAATTCTTACTTGCGATGAGCACCAACCACGGCAATGACAACCATAGAAGTCTACTACATTGGTGACCCACGATCATGTAATCAGGTCACACATGGGCGGGCTTAAAGTGGACATCTTGTTTTAGCGCCATTTTGACAGTGTAACAGTGCAGAGAGGCTGTTCCTGACGCTGGCTCTGTTAGCAGCAAGATTTTAGCTAGTTAATTAGGCAGTTGCATATCAGACAGATAGTGTAGTTAGCTTGCGTCCAGTGTGGCTGTAAAATTTATCTTCCAGAACTTTTTTTTTTTGGGGGGGGGCAATACTGAGGTTCACAGACAAAGCCAGCAGGGTACATGTCCTACAAGTGTGTTGTGCACTGCTTCTATTGTGCTCCATGCACAAGTGTAACATTCTATAATATTTTTTCACTGGCTAAATGTGAAAAAGCCTGCTGTATACCAAATTTTAGCTAGTTAGATAGGTGGTTGGATATCAGTCAGATAGTGTAGCCAGATAGTGTCCAGTGTGGCTGTAAAATTTATCTTCCAGAACTTTTTTTTTTTTGGGGGGGGCATTACTGAGGTTCACAGACAAAGCCAGCAGATGTCCTACAAGTGTGTTGTGCACTGCTTCTATTGTGCTCCATGCACAAGTGTAACATTCTATAATATTTTTTCACTGGCTAAATGTGAAAAAGCCTGCTGTGTACCAAATTTTAGCTAGTTAGATAGGTGGTTGCATATCAGTCAGATAGTGTAGCCAGATAGTGTCCAGTGTGGCTGTAAAATTTACCTTCTGAATTTTTTGGGGGGGCCATTACTGAGGTCCACAGACAAAGCCAGCAGGGCATGTGTTATGCACTGCTTCTATTGTGATCCATGCACGAGTATAGCAATCCAATTCACATGTAGCTAGTGAAAGAATGTTAAACAGCCTGCTGTATCCCACCTTGACATTTAGTGCTATGGTGATATGAACCTGTCTGCAGACCTAAGGCACATACAAAATATAATTTTTCAGTCGCAAAATTTAGGCAACCAGCCCTATCACACTTTGTCATTTGTTTGGGTTGAAATTAAGCTGTAGAAGCTGCAAAAAATTATTATGTATTAACGGCATACAGTAAGAGACCTGACTTTAAACTAGTTTGTAGCATCTAGTGTGTTATAGAGGCCTGATCCATAGGCCACAAAAAATACTTCTGTTATTAACGTCATACAATAAGGGACCTGACCTTAAAAATAGTTTAAGCAACAACAGAAGAAATAGAGTATATGTGCTAATTAAAAATATATTTTCCTTTATTAAATAGAATGAATTAAAACACAAATTTCATTTAAATATTCTCAAAGGTTGCAATGCCAATTATAATGAATGGGAGAACTACAAAATATACAACACGTTGTTACCATAAAAAATTGAAGTGTGTCTGATTAATACCAAGGGCCACTATCTTTTAAAGTGCATAATCAATAAAGTGCCGCTCTGTGTGCATCAGAATGTCAGGTAAAAGATAACAATAGACACTTACATTGATGATTCAGTTGTGATGTAGATACTCCCCGACCCAACACATGCTTGGTGGTGTCACTTCCTCAGCAGGCGTGTGTTGGGGAGGGGAGCACGTGTATATATAATATCAGTAAACCAATGGGGTGATCTAAGGCTGTGACGATATATGTTCCAGGTGCAGAGAATTCGGACAGTATGGCTTAGATTCGGAGAATGCGCGATGTGATTTCAGCGCCCTGTAATGCATGTCACGGCTTGTGGCCCGTGGACCGCAAGCACAGACGAGTCGTAATGATGACAGTGCATGCGTCCTAATGGACCGCTTGATGAGACACCAGTGCAAGCTCTCTGAGATCATGCCGTGAGTAATTGACATTATGGAAGGGAAAAAAAACAGAGAAGGGTCCACAGACATTAATTCTGAGGGCAACTTCAAGCCGATGAATCCCAGAGCTGAAGACCAACAATGCCTGATCTATGGTTCTAAAAAGAAGCTTGTTTGCATCACATTGATGAAAATGTAGAAAATGTTTAGGCTGGATCTTGAGCTGTTCATCTTCCTTCGCTGTCTTAGCCTTTTCCACATCTCTTATAGGCTCCCTCACTCGAACTTTGAATTCCCTTGTTGTCGTGCCTATGTATATATTTTTGCAAGGGCATTGGGCATAATAAATCATCCCTTTTGAGGAGCATGTGAGATGATGCAAAATTTTATAGGTCTGACTTCTATTCTAATTCTACTGAATTCTATGTTTTTGATTAGGTTTTTACATGCCTTGTAAAAGGTACAAGAAAAAAAAACCCTGAACAGCCCCCAGCCCCTGGACCTGTCTCAATTCCTTAGGTAAGTTGTGGCTACGTACAAGCATATCTCTCAGGTTGCTTGATCTCTTAGCTGTAATAGCTGGTCGAGAAAGTAAGATGCGCTTTACGGCTGGGTCTGTTTGAAGAATATTCCAGTGGCTATATATTATGTGGGCAAATTGATCCCACTGTTTGTTGCAGGGAGTGATTAGGCGAACAGGTTGAATAGAATTACTGTCTAAAACAGGTTTTTTTAAAAAAAGCATTTGTTTGAGGGAGATGTTAGCTGCTCGATTACAACCCCTTCTAATTTGATGATGACTGTATCCTCTTTCTCGAAAGCGTTTATACAGATCTCAAGCTTGTCTCTCATAGGCAGTTTGTGTAGAGCAAATATGTTTCAAATGAAAATGCTGACCAATAGGGATGGAGTGAATGATGGATTGTGGATGGGAAGATTCAGCATGCAAGAGCAAATTGGCGGCTGTTGATTTACGGTAGACATCTGTGGTGATGAGACCTTCAGCAGAGACTTGAATGTTGATATCCAGAAAATTCTGATGACAGCAATGGGAGAAAGTTAATTTAATATTGAAGTCAATCAATGATGTCATAAATTTGTTAAGTTGCTCGTGGGAGCTCTCCCAAATGAAAAGAATATCATCTGTATATCTGATCCAGTGGTGGACCCTCTGAATATCACCAGGAGGATTATCCTGGAAAATGGCCCTCTCCCATGCCCCCAAAAAACATATCTGCAAAAGAGGGGGCGCAAGCAGCCTCCATGGTTGTCCCTTTTATCTGGAGGTATATCTGTTTTTTGAAAATAAATCAAGTATGAGTTAAAATAGAATTCAAAACCTGTAACAGAAATGTTGATAAAGATTTTGTCAAATTGCTTGTTTCCAAAAGGTATGTGATTGCCTTAATCCCATCTGTGTTTTATAGAGATGTACAAACTCTCAACATCTCCTGTCACTAGGATCATATTTTCCTGAAGTTGTATACTATCTAAGAGACCTAAGGCTGCCATTGTATCTTTGATGTAGGATGGCATTGTAACCAGTAGAGGTTTCAAGTAATGATTTAATATCTGACAAGCTAATTCACATTGACCCTTGTTTCCAGAGACTACGGGTCACCCTGGAGGATCATTAGCATTCTTATGAACCTTGGGAATCAGATAAAATGTTGGTAGATGTGGTTTAAAATTCAAGAATATATCAAACAATTTCTTTGGAATGATGCCACCATAAGCTTTGCCGACAAAATCACACAATTCTTGATAGTAGGTGAAAATTGGATTGTGGGTCAATTTTTTTGAAACATAATTTATCATTTAGTAATTTGCTGGCCTGCTTCTCATATAGAGTATTGGGCCAGATTACAAGATTACCACCTTTTTTTCGGCAGGCATGAAAGTGACATCACTCCAAGATTGCATCTCTTTATTGATCAGCCTGTGTTGTGTATTGATAGCCTTTAGCCCACCTGGTAGTTTCTCTATATCATGAATCACCATTATCCACTGTGGGACATGAATTAAGGCTAGGAAAATTTTTGGATTTGTTATATAAATGCTTAGGGAGACTGCTCCCTAAATTTCCAATGCTTGTCCTGCATCATTATCTACTGGAGTCCTTGGGTTATGCCCCTTCTCATGAAATCATTTAAGAATGATTTTCCATGCAAATAGATGGGCGTCCTTTATCGTCGTGAACTTGTCTAAAGGTTTTACAGGGGAAAAAGTTAGACTCTTTTCAAGTATGTCAATATGTGCGGCAGATAAAGAATGAGAGGATACATTTTATACCTTGGGCTGGTCTTTTCTGCGTGGATGGTTCTGTACATAATTGAAATATTTCTTGTAATGCCCACCAAATCTGGTTTTCATGATGGAAAAATCATTGGACTGATTGGTAATATTAGATGAATTATTGCTGGACATTGATGAAAGGGAAGTATTGGAAAAATTCCTTTGTGGAGATTTATGGACATCCTTCCTCTTCCATTGCCACCTATATACTCTTTTGGTGTCATAGTCCTTTACATCTCTCTGGTATTTTTTTAATTTAGCTTCACTGATGTCACTTTCCCATTTTTCCATATCTCTTTCTAAATCAATATAGATTTTTCTACAGTCCTCAGCTGAGAAAGTTTGAGCAACCTGTGTCTGCAGATGTGAAATCTGGGAATCAATGTCCTGTAACATCTGAGAATTTTTCTCGTTAATTATTTCAATGAAAGCCAGTGAACATTTCGTAGCAGCCTTGTCCCATTTAACTACAAGAGCATCATCATCAATGCCGAATGAGGGGTATAACTGCACTCTGAGCCCCCTTGGTATAATTTTCTGTTTATGGTAATTATCCAGGGTGGTCTTAAGTGGGTTTTACACATAGTGATATCGCTAGTGATATAATAATAATAATAATAAATTTTATTTTTATAGCGCCGACATATTCCGCAGCACTTTACATTTCAGAGGGGATTTGTACAGACAATAGACATTACAGCATAACAATAATCACATACAGTAGATTATAACAAATACCAAGAGGAGTGAGGGCCCTGCTCGCAAGCTTACAGTCTATGAGGAAAGAGGTAGACACGAAAGGTGGGTGGTAACAGTTGCCCTGATTGTATGGACCAGCCATAATGTTAAGTGTGTAACAGTACAGACACAGAGGGCTAATGGATGCATAAAGCATGTGGGAACATGATGCTGGGAACCTGGTTATGGTAAAACTTTTGGCTCTGCCACACAGGGATAGGTTAGGTTAATGTGTTGAGGCGATAGGCCAGTCTGAATAAATGCGTTTTCAGGACACGCTTAAAATTGTGGGGATTGGGGACTAATCGTATTGACCTGGGAAGTGCATTCCAAAGAATTGGCGCGGCACGTGTAAAGTCTTGGAGACGGGAGTGGGAGGTTCTGACTATTGAGGATACTAACCTCAGGTCATCAGCAGAACGGAGGGCGCGGGTAGGGTGGTATACTGAAACAAGGGAGGAGATGTAGGGTGGTGCTGAGCCATGGAGGGCTTTGTGGGTGAGGGTAATAAGTTTATACTGAATTCTGGAGTGGATGGGTAGCCAGTGTAATGACTGGCACAAGGTAGAGGCATCGGTGTAACGATTGGTGAGGAATATGATCCTCACCGATTGGTGAGGAATAGTGATATCGCTATAACGTCACCGATTTTGTGACGTTATAGCGATATTGCTAGCGATATCGCTATGTGTGATACTTACCTCCGACTGGCTCCCCCACTGTCCATCGCTGATCGCGCGAGAATGTCTGGCTCCATTTCTCGTCGGGCGCTTCCTGCTGGCCTTCCTGCTGTGACGACGAGCGACGCGTGGAGGCAGGCGGGAGGACGCCAGGATCGCTGTGTGTGAAAGGTGAGTATCGTGCGCTGCGTCGCTGCTACATCGCTGTGAGGTCTGCTTGTGTGACAGCTCACTAGCGATCATTTAGCGATGCATCAGCGATCCTGACCGGGTAGGATCGCTGGTCGGATCGCTGGTGCATCGCTAAATGTAAAAGGGCCTTTAGTCCACCATAACCATATTTTTTTCTGGATCATATTGCAATATTTTTTAGACATTTCCTTTAAGTCATCATTGGTATCACTAGTGTGACTTGCAGCACTTTGAAAAGATTACTGGCATTACTAAGCCAATTAAGTTCCCTTCCTTTGAAATCCATGACGGATGATGGGTGAAAGAATCTGTTCAATAAACAGGAGATGTTTACATGGATAACAACAAAACTACCAAATGTTGATAATCAAGCACAACTCAAAATATCACATTAAGCAACAAGAGAAGAAATAGAGTATATGTGCTATTTAAAAAGATTTTTTGCTTTATTAAATAGAATAAATGAAAAAACAAATTTTATTTAAATATTCTCAAAGGCTGCAATGCCAATTATAATAAATGGGAAAACTACAAATATACAACACGTTGTTACTAGTGTTGAGCATTCCGATACTGCAATATCTGGTATCGGCCGATATTTTCGGTATCAGAATTCCGATACTGAGTTCCAAAACTTTTAGTATATCGAATACCGGAATCGGAAGTTCCCATAATGCTATGAGCCAGTTTGATTTTATTCAGCCAATGAGGATCCTAAGAAGTGTGGGCACATCCTGTTAGAGCATGTTAGGCATGTAGCTACTGGCATGGCTGTGATTGGTTGCTGAAATGATGTGATGATGCACTATAAAAGTCGCCGCAATTTTAGGTTCACTCTGCTGTAAATTCAGTTAGGGATAGGATGCTGCTGTTCTGAGGGACAGTGTGACCTAACGATTTGCTATATTGTGCCTTACCCAGGCTACTTTATCAACCGCTGTAGCTATCTTTTGCCTTGCAGCACTGTTCATGGCTGTCTGCGAGGTCTCTGTGTGTGAGTGCAGCTCATGCTGTAGTGTGTTCCACAGCCAGCCACCTCCGGTTGTAGTCCACTCAGCGTGCGTCACTGCCTCATACATTGTCCTTTTTTGCATTAGTGCAGCTCATTTTTCCTGATTTCTCCTATTAGTGTGGTTCCATCTGTATCCAGCTAGATTGCTTGAAAACACTATATAGGAGTAGATAGACGAGCTTTTCAGCAGCCTTGCAGCGCTGTTCACAGCTGTCTGCGAGGTCTCTGTGTGTGAGTGCAGCTCACGCTGTAGTGTGTTCCACAGCCAGCCACCTCCGGTTGTAGTCCACTCAGCATGCGTCACTGCCTCATACATTGTCCTTTTTTGCATTAGTGCAGCTTATTTTTCCTGATTTCTCATATTAGTGTGGTTCCATCCGTATCCAGCTAGATTGCTTGAAAACACTATATAGGAGTAGATAGTGGAGCTTTACTGCAGCCTTGAAGCGCTGCTCACAACTGTCTGCGAGGTCTCTGTGTGTGAGTGCAGCTCACGCTGTAGTGTGTTCTGCAGCCACCTCCGGTTGTAGTCCGCTCAGCGTGCGTCACTGCCTCATACATTGTCCTTTTTTGCATTAGTGCTGCTCATTTTTCCAGATTTCTCCTATTAGTGTGGTTCCATCTGTATCCAGCTAGAATATTTGCAAATACTATATAGGAGTACATAGAGGAGCCTTTCTGCTGGCTTGTGCCCTGCAGCCTCAGCCAGGTTAGTATTAGCCTATTTTTTGGAGCCTCATCTATTGCATTGTAGGTTACCTTCCTGCATTGTAATAGCTACAAAAAGTTTGTGATACTATCGGTTTTACATCTTTGGGCACATCCAGTGTCTTTTTGTGAAAAAAAGTTAATAAAGTTCACCAAACACTCCACTTTACAGTTGTGCAGGCCACATTAGCTCATATTAAAGTCTAGTCCACACTTTATAAAATTAGTGATTCTTATGCCTGTTAGCAGCTGTTCAGGAATAAGCACATTAAGCCCTTAGTACTTTTCTGCCTATATTTATCAGTCTACCAAGATGAAGAAGGCAGGGAGTAAGGCATGTGGTCATGGGCGTGGAGTTTCTGCAGGGAGAGGACGTGGGGACTCTGTGCCTGCTGCGGGCACCAGTGACTCAGCATCCCCCAGTTTTCCCAGGGAACAGTCCTTTATGCACGGCTTTGTAGGAGATTGCCGTACCCCACTGCTGCGGGATGAACAAATTGAAGCCGTTGTCGGATGGATGGCAGCTAACGCATCGACTTCAATTAGTTCCAGATCCTCTAAGGTCCAGAGCACTGAAGAGCACCCATTTGTCTCTTCACCACCTGCCAAATTGCCCAGGCAGTCAGATAGCCCTGGACAGGAGCAATCTCTACATCTGTTCTCTGAATCTGTTGGCTTGGAAAGAGGGGGCCAGCCAAGCAGCATTCGAGAATTTGAAGAAGAGGTAGTATGCAGTGATACGCAACAGCTTTGTATCTCTAAATCTGAAGAGGCGGGTGGGCCAGTGCCTATGGTCAGCACACCTCAGTACGCATCTGATGATGAGACTCAGGTGCCACTTTCTGGTGCGTACTGTGCTGTCGAGACTACTCAGGAGAAGCAGTCATTTGAAGAGGGTAGTGTAGATGATGAGGTCCTTGACCCATCATGGCGTGAGGTACAGGAAGGTGGTGGGAGCAGCTCTGAGGAAGAGAGTCCCCGAACGGCCAAAAAAGGAGGTATAGGGAGGGGGAAGACTCGGTTGCCTGTAGCCTCCACTTCGGCACCCATTAAGAGCATGCCTCTTCCAAAACCCAAAACAGGCGCTCCCAAGACTTGCAGTGCCTGGTCCTTTTTTGGCACAGTTGCAGATGACATTTGCTTGTCAAATGCAAGCTGTGTAATCAGAAAGTGAAAAGAGGGAAAAGTGTCAGCAACCTCAATACCACAAATATGTGGAAACATGTGTGGACCAAGCACGTGGTGGAGTTACAAAGACACACTGAAAACCTAGGCCAACCTACAGCACCACCTACCACCTCTTCAGCTCGTGTTGTAGCCTCTTCCTCCAGCTCACACACAGCTGGTTCGGCTTTGTCACAGGATCGCCATGGAAGAACCTCTTGCACTGTTGTACAGAGACACAGTGTCATTCCACCCACAGCAATACGTTCCCTGTCATCCTCACACTCCCAGGCCACTCTACAGCCATCGGTAGCACAGGCATGGGAGAAAAGGCGCCCATACTCGGCAAACCACTCCCGAGCACAGGCTCTGAATGCTGGCATTGCAAAAACTACTGTTCCTTGAAATGCTCTCATTCAGGCTGGTGGAGACTGACACCTTCCGTAACTTCATGGCATTGGCAGTCCCACAATACAACGTGCCCAGACGATTTTATTTCAGCAGTCAAGCCGTCCCTGCCCTGCAAAAGCATGTGGAGGGAAAAATTAAACATGTGCTACTAAACGCCATCAGTAGCAAGGTCCACCTGACTACTGATGCATAGACCAGTAACCAAGGACAGGGACGATATCTTTCCCTCACTACCCATTGGGTAAATGTTATGGAGCCAGGTACAGATCTTGAGAGTGGCACTGTAGTGTTCTGCCAACTCCAAGGATTGCAGGAATCCAGTCTGTACACATTGACTCCTCCTCAAACTCCAGTTCCTCTGAATCAGCGCTGCAGGAGCCGTCACAGTCTACCTCCACATGGACCCGTGAATGCTTACCTGTTACGACCGATATGAGCGCAGCCGTGGCCAAACGTCAACAGGCCGTATTGAAATTAATTTCCTTGGGGAATCGAAGCCACGCAGCGCAGGAGCTCTGGAATGCCATCAAGCAGGAGAGCGATGTGTGGCTTGTGCCAGCGAATCTCCAGCCAGGCATGGTAGTGTGTGACAATGGCCGAAATCTGGTGGCAGCTCTGGGCTTAGGCAACCTCACTCACATCCCATGTCTGGCACATGTGCTCAACTTGGTCGTGCAGAGTTTTTTGAGGGACTATCCAGATCTTGATGCACTGCTGCACAAGGTCAGCATAGAGTGCGCTCACTTGCGGCGTTCCAGCATGGCAAGATCGCACATTGCAGCTCTGCAGCGCCGATTCCACCTTCCGGAACATCGCATCATATGTGACCTACCCACCAGGTGGAATTCAACGTTACATATGTTGGAGAGGTTGTGTGAGCAGCAGGCAGCAGTAATGGAGTACCAGCTGCATCAGGCACAAACAAGTCACACTGCGCGCCGTTCACACTTCACCACCACTGAATGCGCCCCTATGAAGGACATCTGCCACGTTTTGCGTGCCTTCGATGATTCCACGTGGATGGCGAGTGCAGATGATGCACTAGTCAGCATGACTTTCCCCCGTATCTGCCTGCTTGAAAAAACACTGCAAGCACTAAGGGAGGAGGTTGTGGAAGAGGTGGAGGATGAGGAGTCACAAATGCCATCTGCTTCTGGACAGTCTGCGCAACATGGTTCCTCTCAAAGGCCTAGGCAGGGGACACTTTGTGAGGAGGATGAGGAGGAGTCAATGGAGGAGGAAGACATCTGTCCAAAGGAAGGAGGTACACAATGCTCTAGTAGTCAGTATGTAGAGCGAGGGTGGGGTGATGCAGAGCAGGCCGAGATGACCCCTCAAGCAGGGGACAGCGTTTCTTGGCCAGTTGGCAGTCTGCAGCACATGGTTGATTTCATGCTGCAGTGCCTGAGAAACGACCACCGTTTTGCCCACATTCTCAACACGGCTGATTATTGGGTGCACACCCTCCTAGATCCTCACTACCGGGACAACTTACAAAGCCTCATAACACCATTGAACCGGGAGCGTAAAATGCAGGCGTACCAAGACACACTGGTGCATTCCATCATGTTCTCCATTCCACCCGAGAGCAGTGCTGCTAGTGCTTTACAAAGCAGCTCAGTGCATCGAGGCAGTGGAGGAAGCTCTGCACAAAGAGGGAGCAGAAGCAGCGCCTCAGCACAAGGCAAGACCAGTATGGCCCAAAGTTGACAAAGTTTTGTGTCCCCGCCACAAACGTCTACACCATCACAGATAGCTCCAGTCAGCAGGAGGCAACATTTCTGTCAGATGATGACAGACTACATGTCTTGACCTCTCAGTGTTCTCCCACACGGCTCTTCCCCCTTCAAGTTTTGGGTCTCTAAGCTGGATGCATGGCCAGAGCTTAGCCAGTATGCATTGGAGGTGCTGGCTTGCCCTGCTGCTAGTGTATTATCGGAACGCGTCTTTAGTGCTGCAGGTGGTATACTAACAGACCGTCGCATGCGACTATCCTCCGATAATGTTGACCGGCTTACTTTTCTGAAATTGAACAAGGCCTGGATCTCACAGGAATTTGCCAGTCCTCTTCCAGATTAAATAATTGGTTGGCAACAGTATCCAGGTCTCCTGTTGTGTTCATGTTTCTACCACCTGAACTGTAATCCCTGGGCTCCAACACCGCCTGTTGCTGCTATAAGTGCAGTCTGCACAGTCAACACATGCTCCAGTGTTATTGGGGTTCAGTAACGTCAGCTGATCCCCTGCTGTGTGTCCGGCAATTTCTCCTGCTCTGTCTACATTCACACTACTACAGATATTAAACTTGCTCCAATTAGGCCTCTGCCTCCACTTTGTTTCTATTATTTACCCTGGGCTCCAACACCGCCAGTTGCTGCTCAGAAGTGTCTTTGGCACGAGTACTCCCTCCTGCCCAGCCTGGTTCCAGCACGCCAGCTGTTTCCGGGTAGTGTCAACGTCACTTTGCCTCCAATACGTTGTACTGTCGTGTTGCGGTCGGGTTAGCCGACTCTATGGTGCCTGCAGTTTAGATGCTTCCTATGTGGGCTGCGGGATCTGGCAATGAAGGCTGGTTCCGTAGTGCCAATAGGACAAGCTCCCCCTGTAGGACTGTGGGTTTCGGTAACTCCGGCCGGCTCACGGCCTTGCAACTTTTTTTTTCATGTGTACCTTCTGTTGCCTATCTGAGTTCTAGTACCATTAGCTGGTTCTTTGGAAGTCAGTCTTGAATATGTCCCCCTGGGTTCCTGTAACGTCAGCTGGTTCCAGTCAGAGCCTTTGGATTAGGTGCCTCCTTCTCGGTATCCGAGTTCCACTAACGTCTGCTGGTCCATGGTAGGGTAGAGCTTTCTGGCACAGGTACCTCCTGCTTAGTAACCGGGTTGTAGTACCATCAGCTGGTCCTCGGTAGTTCCATTGGCTCTTGTACCTTCGGCTACCCATCCAGGTTCCAGTACCGTCAGCTGGTTCTCAGCAGTTCCTCAGCCATCTTCTACCTTCTGCTACATTTCCAAGTTCAAGCTTTTTGAAATGGTTTTTGGTAATCACTCTTGATCTCCCTGACAACGACCCTAAAGACGACGACCCTGAAGACCACCCCGAAGAAGGCGACAACCCTGAAAACGACGACCCTGAAGACCACCCCGAAGAAGACGACGACCCCGAAAACCACCGCGAAGAAGACCAAGAAGATGACCCTGCAGAGGATGATGAAGGAGAAAGTGTGGGAGAAGTAAAAAAAGAAGGTGAAGAGCATGGAAGTAGTGAAACATGAATATCTGACAAAATATAAAAAAGCTTAACATAGTCAATATCTTTGTAACTCCGAGCATCTTAAAAAAAAAAAAAAATCCTGCTATTCCATTTGATTGGGCTAAACCTCTATGCCTTTAATGTCTCCTCCACCTCCCCCAATACATTCTACATTATTCTTAGTTGTTTTCCTTCATGTAGAATTAACCTACAAGGAAAGTAAGGGTTTATTTTCATTCCGATATTTGTGTCCCATTGACTTGCATTGGTTTACGGTATCGGAATCGGCGATATCAGATATTTTTGGGGTATCGGTCCGATCCAATCTGATCTGCTATTTCCCAATACTGGAAGGTATTGCTCAACACTAGTTGTTACCATAACAAATTGAAGTGTGTTTGTTTAATACCAAGTGGAATTATGCCACTATCTTTTAAAGCAACATCACAAAACAATCACTGACCTCAGGGAGACCAGTCAAAGAAAACACTGCAGTAGCCGGCAAAGGCGCTCAATCACAGTGAAACCCTAGGTGCATTGCTCCCTGGGAAATACGAATATGCAAATAAAGTCCATGGAGCCTCATTTAAGAGTCTCAAACACGGGACTAGCCAGATCTTCCTCCAGGGAAGGACCCAGCCAAGGGGTGGCTCCTTTCGGAAACCACCATTACCACCATATTAAGTGGCCATTTAAGTCAATAAGGGCTTGGTCCTTCCCTGAAGGAAGATCTGACTAGTCCCGTGTTTGAGACTCTTAAATGAGGCTCCACGGACTTTATTTGCACTATCTTTTAAAGGGCATAATCAATAAGGAGCTGCTCTAAGGCGTGCATCAGAATGTCAGTATAAAGATAACAATAGTCACTTACATTGGTGACTCAGTTGTGATGTAGATACTCCTCGTCCCAACACATGTTTGTTGGTGTCACTTCCTCAGGAGGCCAGCGTTGTGGAGGGGGATCACGTATATATAAAATACCAGTAAACCAATGGGATGATCTATGGATGTGACGTTATACTGTGTGTACCAGGTGCAGAGAACTCCGACAGTATGGCTCTGATTCAGCGCATGCGCGATGTGAATTCAGTGCCCTGTAATGCGAGTCACGGCTTGCAGCCGTGGACCGCAAGCACAGACGCATCGACTAACGTGATACCGCACACCATATTTCTACTTTGAATTTACTGTCGCTGAAATTCAGCTGTTTGTAGAGGTGGTGCAGAGTTTAAAATCTATTTTTTTGTTGCTAATACTGTGCTTCTACCACACTATCTGAGCAACATGACTAGGAAAAAGCAAGGCCGTGGTGGAAGGGGAATTAGGCTTGGTGTTCAAGGTGTACATGGGGTATGTGGTAATGTTTGTGAAAGCACTAGTGAAGCAACGTCACATCCTATGCAAAGACAACTGACAACTTATGCTACTGGACAGCCTACCCCACTACCTTTCTTTGGCAGAGGCACAATGGTATGCCTTGTCGATGATGCCCAGAAAGAGCAAGTACTCGAGTGGATGGCAAGTGCATGTTCAAGTGGCCTCTCCTCCTCCACCTCAACATCACACCCAGTACAGTCCACAGATGTGGCACCAAAATTCCCCTTGCTTCCCCCCATGTTCCATCTATTCAACCGTCCAACTGACTGTACGGAGCCACAAATGGGTGGCTCTGAAGAGCTGTTCACACATTCTATGCCATGTTCATCAGAAGTGTACGCAAAAGCTTCACAGAGTTAAGAGGAGGAAATCTGCATCGATCCCCCAAATTTTTTTAGCTTGGATCTGGGGCAGGAAGAATTACGGATCGAATAGCATCCTGACCCTCGTCTATAGATGTTAACTCCTGGGGGGGTGATCTGGTGAGGCTCAGATATCTGAGGATCACACGGACTGAACTGTGATGTCAAGGGTGACTCAATTGGCGAGGAATATGATGACACAGAGAATAATGATGAGTTGTTAGATCCCAGTTAGCGCGAACATAGCAGCACACAGCTGAGTAGGTCATCTGAGGAGGAAGACGAAGAGGATACGTTGCGCTGTCCAGCGCAGACACGTAGTGATGCAGCCACGATGAATGATGCATCCTCAGTCACAACTGTGCTCCTGACCAGCAGCATCCGCAGGTCTGCAGCTTGCAGGGGTGGCAAGGGTTGCCTAGCCTGGGCCTTTTTTGACACAGCAAAGGATGAGCCAACTCACGTAATCTTCCAACTTTGAAAAAAAAATTGAGTTGAGGTAAAAAGTTCAATAATTTGACTACGTCATGTATGAACCTTCACATGCGCAACCAACTTGCTTTACTGTGGGAATCCCACTGTGCAAAATGCGGACCAGTGGACCTAAACAACCATCAGGTGCCCCATCAATTGCATCTGCTGCTTCTTCCTCCTCCTCCTCTGTTACCGTGCCAACTATTGAGATGCATGTCTTTGTCCACAGAACTTCGGAGTCTTTACCCACTTGAGTCACGCTGACTGAGAGGTAACCTTCAGCTGTATTGGAAGCGGACATGCCTGCTGTTTTTGACCGATCTCGGAGAACAATCACTCCACAAGGTTCTCAATCCACAGTATCATCTCCGCTTGCACCTCTCTCCCGGTCCAGCAGTTTGACGGTGCACCATACTCCGCCCTCTCACAGCCAGCCCATGGTTCTGCAGTTGTGGTCACGCAAAAGATTCTTTACTCCTACATATGACAAAGTTAAGAGGTTGAACTAAACCATCTCCAATTTATTGGCCACGGAAATACTGCCTTTCCACCTGGTAGATACAGACGGTGTCTGAAAGCTAATGGCCATCGCAGTCCCCCAATTCCAATTACCCAGTCGCTAGGGATAGAGCATATTCGTGGGTACTCGGTACTCGGTGAGTAGGGATGAAACCTGACTTTCTCAAAAGTCGGGTCGAGCGCAATCGGCCGATTATCATGAAAAGTCGAAGGCCGACTGAAACACGAAACCCAATGCAAGTCAATGGGGAACCAAGGTCGGCAGTGAGTGGAGGACAGGAAACACACCTACAGTGCCCATTTTAATGCCAAAAACATCAATTCTTATTACTTAAGCTTGTCAACCTTAATTTACTTTATAATAATAGTTAGGCATTGAAAACTGGGGGTTATTTGGCTAAAGTAGTGGGGGCTGGGGCTGGCTCCAGATTTTCGTGGGCCCTTGGCCAAAGAGTGTCACTGGGCTCCTTTAACACATGCCTGATACGGCAGAGAAATAGCGGTATAGTACAATGAAAAATACTTCACTTCTTACATCTCATGACTGATATCCATTTTAAATTCTCCAATAGCTCCAAAAACGGACAGTATATTACTCCATACAGTATTATGGCCACCGCGAAGTGCGCTATACAGAGTAATGGGGCCCATATATTTCTCCATACAGAATCATTGGTCCCATATAATGTTCCATACAGTATATGATGAGCTCCACATAATGCAACAGTATATGTTGGTCCCCATGGATGAAGCTTCACTGTCTTATGGGCCCAAATAATGCTCCATATATAATGGGCCCCGTTTCTAATGCTCCAGTGTATAATGGGCCCTGTAAATGCTGCTCCAATGTCTGATGTACACCTTTGGAATGCTCCAGTGTATGGTGGACCTCATATATCATTCTCCAGAGTATAGTACTCCCCAAAAATTGCTGTCCCAACATTAAAAACAATTAAATAAGTTTCCTCGCTAGGGAATCCCTGTACTAGTCTGGACTCCCCGTCGTCCCCATCTTCCATCTCTCTGCACGTGGACTGTTTAGACAGAGGGCGTACAAACGTGATGTCATCGCGCTCTCTGACCAGAATGTCACTGTAAGGAAACACGGAAGACGTCACAGCGGTGGAGCAGGGAGAGGTATTTCAACTTTGCAAGTGCTGTGATCCTGAGAAAGCAGGGGGGCCCACTCGTTGGCGATGGCACGGGCACAGGGCCCCTCTTAGTACGGCGGAGACACTTTTGCGTACAATGAGGGGCCCTGTGCCAGTGCCGTCGCCCATGAGTATGCCCCCCCACCTTCTCAAGGAACCTGCCCTTTCATCTGCACCTTCCTCTTTGTCACCGTGTAAGGTGGTATAGTATGCGGGAAGGGGAACCTGAGTTTCATCAGGGTCAGGTTCAGGCTGTGTAGAGTGCGAGGGGAATGTAGTGGTCTGGGTCAATGTACCAGCAGAATCATCTAGCAGTGGCTGGGCATCAGTGCACTTGTGGCGCCCCCAGGAGTATGGTAGAATGGCATTACCTTCCTCCTAGGGAGTGTGATGTCATGCTTTGGAGCAACAAAGGATCTCTCTAGTAGTTAAACCAACACACAACACAGTTCCCACTCCAGGCCAGCAGGGAGACCTCTGAACCTGACTGCTGAGGAGCTGCTCTCTGTGGTCGGGAGGAGGTAAGTTAGGGCAGTCTGTGAAGAGAAGGGGAAGTGTGTGGACGTGAGAAGGGGACCTGGAGGATGAGCAGAGTTAAAGCTCACTCCTAGCTGGAGCGCATGGTCCGGATTCCGGTCTCCGAGTTTGTAGGTACACTGACGGTCCTGCAGCAGAAGCTGGAGGAAGTAGCAGCTGTAAATGCTCTGTTCCCAACTAAGGCTCGGAGGCCCAGCAGCAACATGTGTGAGCCAGAAGGAAAAGGCTATGGCTGCCTGCCATACAAGAAAGTTCCAAAAGAGAGTCAACAGGGGGAACTTCAGTGAACTCAGTACTGCGAGTACCTCAGATAAGCGCTAAACGGAGGCCACACTACCTATCTGCAGAGAGAGAATTCCAAATTTGCTTCCAGGCTGACCAACTCCTTCTCCATCTGTACTCTGGGTCCTGGACGGCACTTAACATGTACAGGTAAAGGAACTGCACGACTGTGTCTGTCATCTTTCTCCTGCGCCTGGTGCACGGCTCTGCTGCATCCTGCACTGCACACCATCTACCAACACTTTCATCTGCCCTGCGACTACGGCCCTACCTGTGCAGGGCTTCTACATCTTAGCTGCACCACAACATCTGTCCTAGTGAAGCGACACTGCAGCGTGGGTCAATCTGATCAGAAACCACAGGTGGCATCACGTATCATTCATCTATAAACGTTATTCACCCATTTGCATGGACGCCCAGGGCCACGGAACGGGTCATCACCACCAACGTGACCCATCCCTCTGAGACACCGGCCCGATACCGATTAACCCCACTTCCCTGGCTGGCCACCCACACTCCATGTCAGATTCATCTTGGACTGGGGAATTCACAATTTGACTTGATAACCCAGGCATGTTATGTGGGAAAGAGCTACATAGACTAATGTGAAGTGTGGCCTGCTGCATCATTCACTTTTGGTGGGGGTGAAGGACACAAGGAAAGGGGTTCTTCCTGACCAGGAGCCAGCACTTGACAACTCAGTGCTTGCATTTTTTGAAACTTCAGAAGAGGAGGGCATATTTGCTGGAGCCTGTTTCGGCAATGTAAGCCAAAACCAGTTCCTGATGCTCCGGCTTTAAAAGTGGTTAACCTACTCCCAGAAAAGGTAGCCTTCCAGGCGTTCTGGAGCCAGACCATGACGCAGGCTCAACACCTCCTGCCTTAGCTGCTATTGTGCTTTTACCACTACCAGAAGATGCACCACCACCATCAGCACCAGCTGGCCCCCCCCACGCCCACATCCGCGGCCTCTTCCACTATACTTCCAAATTTTGGAGAAAATGTACCCAAAATAACATGAGATATATGGTACTGTATCAGAAGCGTACAGCTCCATACAGTCAAAGGATAATTGTCAATTTCCCTATATATTCCATCAGTCACACAGAGACGCTCACAGGCTCAGTATGGATTAGACAAGAATATAAACAGTAGAAAAAGTGTACAGTACCATCAGATAGCAGGTATATATAGTATAGTTTAAATATTCTAAATCTCCGTAGATATTTCAGGAAGCAGACACAGACGCTCTCAGGCTCAGAATGGTTTACAACACAATATAAAAAGCCGTAAAACGGTATTGGATCTGAAGAGTACAGCTGTACACAGTGTAGCGGTCATTGTTGTCAATCTCAGTATTTCCACAGTCAGAAAATAACTCTCACTTGGTCAGTTTGGATTAGACCAGAATATAAAAAGCAGGAAATGGGTAATGTATCACAAGCGTAGAGCTGTATACACTAGTGTTGGGGTAATTTTTAAATGTACATCTAAATTGCAGGAGTAACCCACAGACTGTCACATGCTCAGGATGGATCACACCACAATATAACAAGAAGATCCGCAAGAAATAATCACACATGTGGGACAATGTTCCAGGTGTCAATGATACACTTAGAGTGGTGGGTGGAGGAGGACTTCCTGGCAGAAAGGGTACAGTATCACCAGATACCAGGTATATATAGCATATTTTAAACATTAAAAATGTACATCAATATATCAGGCGTAGTGTTGAGGTTGAGCCACCCCGCTAGTGTTTGAGTTCGTTTTGGTTCGTCGAACAGGAGGCAAGTTCGTCAAATGTTCGTCGAATGTTCGATGAACACCATCAAACACCATTGAAAACAATGGCAGGCAAACACAAACACATACTAACACATAGAAAACAATTACAAAACACCTTAAAAGGTGTTCCAAAGCATACAAAATGCTCAGAATACAAAAATAACATATGGAAAAGGGCAACTACATATAGAAAAGAGGTGGAGGAGTAAAAGGAGGAGGAGGAGGAGACACAGATATAGGCATGTCATGCCCTTATGGAGTCAAAAAAGGCTGGAATAAAAATGTAAAATAGAAAAAAAAAAAAAATCTGAAATCGAAGACGATCCTATACCGTCGGACTTCCCACCATAAATTATGCCAACTGCCGATCGGGCGGCCTTATTCCCACAAACAGCGTCCATGAAGGCAAAGTGTTTGGTTTCCGGGGGCAGTATGGTTGCAAAGCTGAACCTTAAAGGAATGTCCAGAAGGGCACCACCAGGAGTGGAGCCTGCGGCTTATTTCGACTCCACCCGGGAAACCTCAACCATGCCAGCAACAGAAAAGATGGACAGATTGCAAACTTTGTCAATTCAGTGGGTGGTGGTGGATGTCTGTTTTTAGCTGTGCTAGCGATTTGTCAGCTTAATTCCGTTAACGAACGAGACTCCGGCATGCCCCCGCGGTACGCGTCAAACTTACTAGAGGGACACGCGAGGCTCTGGCACGCGAGATCGAGCAATAACAGGTCGGTCATGCCCTTACATGTCCGGGGCTGCATGCGCGCTACACTGAAAGGACCAGCGTGTGTCGCTTTCAGGTGCAGATAACCCGCTGAACACCGTTAGTGATGGGGATCTGGGATTCCAATTCTTCCCCTCGAACGAGGATTTCCCAGTAAGTGCAGGTCAACCGGAATTCCGGAATTAGGCCTAACCGGCATTCCAGAAAGAATGGAAAAATTAAGTGTCCCAACCACAGGTGCTGTAGCTTGCTTAACAGCTGGGCTCCTATGTTGAGTAGCACGCAGTTCTTACATAAACAGGGGGCATAGCTTGGTTCACGGGTGGGCTCCTTTGATGAGTAGCAGACAGTGCTTACATAAACAGGCGGCATAGCTAGGTTCACAGGTGGGCTCCTCTGCTGAGCAGTAGACACCAGTACTAGTCCCAAAGTATTCACTGGGCTAAATGGAGTTAAAAAATGGTTCTTACATAAACAGGCGGCACAGCTTAGTTCACGGGTGGGCTCCTCTGATGAGTAGCAGACATAGTTACTAGGCCCAAAGTATTAACTGTGCTAAATGCTGTCAAAAACTGGTTCTTTCATAAACAGGCGGCATAGCTAGGTTCACTGGTGGGCTCCTCTGCTGAGTAGCAGACAGTGCTACCAGGCCCTAAAGGATTTTCTGGACAAGATGCGGTAAAAAATTATTAGAAACACACACGGTGTAGCTCCTTGAGAGGTGCACTACACTGCTTGCTACCACACACCGCTACTATGCCATGAAACAGTCTATTAACTTTGAAAACCATTATTGAGGTGAAAATGAAGTTAGGCTTTTGGTGAACGAACCATTCTCGAACGGAACCTCGAACAGCCGAATTTTAAGCAAAGTGTTCGACTTCGACGAACGGCTCAAACACCGCCCAAAACAGCTGGAATTTTTACTTGGCGAACAGGTCGACTTGAACACCACTCATCTCTAATCAGGAGTCATACTCGGGCGTTCTCTGGCCCAGTATGGATTCAACAAGATTGTAGAAAGTTGAGAAAGGTTACAGTATCACCGGATAACAGGTATATATATAGCATAGTTTACACATTAAAAATCTATGTCTATATATCAGGAGGCAGACTCAGACAGTCTCAGGCCCAGTATGGATTCTACGTGATTGTAGAAAGTTGAGAAAGGGTACAGTATCACTGGATAGCATGTATATATAGCATAGTTTAAACATTAAAAATCTGCGTGTATAATTCCGGAGTCCGACAAAGACACTCACAGCCTCAGTATGGATTAGACAAGAATCTAAAAAGTAGAAAAAGTGTTATGTATTCAAAGCATACACCAGTATACACTGTTGGGGTATTTTTTTAAATCTTCATATATATTTCAGTCTCAGTAAGACAGTCCAGACTCTCCGCAAGAGGAAACGAGATGGATACAAGTACAGACGGAAAGTCGAGTGATTGCAGAAATTTTGGAATTACTAATCACGGGAAAAACTCGCGGGAGAATTCTCAGAGGCGATGCTGACCCTCAATTACTTTGTCTGTGGAGACAGTGAAAACAGTTCTTGTGAAGATATGCTTGCTGTATTGCAGTACCGTGGAACACATCACCGTTACTCATCTCCATCAAATTGTGATCACAGGGAGAGATATAGACATTGCCCTCACTGCCTATCATGATCTGTCAGGTAACTTTGGAGTGCAAAAGACAGATGCCACAGGCCGTAGGCGATTCTATTGGAATGACATGAGAGGACACATTTAAAAATGTGTGCAGGAATGTCACAAGTCTGTGAGTCGGGAAACCGTGAAAGCTGATGATAAACCACCACTGCATCTCATTGTGAGTCGACGTCCATAACAAATGGAAGCCATTGATCATCTGAAGATAGAGCCCAGCAGGACAGGGCATAGCTACGTCTTAACTATCATCTATCATTTTGCCAAATTTGTATTGGCAGTCCCAGTGAAGTATTTACCAGGCCAGACTACACAGTGGTGGAGCAGGGAGAGGTAACTATTGCAAGTGCTGGTGCCCTGAGCAAGCAGGGGGGGCCCACTCGTGGCCGGCGGTACTGGCACAGGGCCCCTCATAGTACGCCGGTGTGTCTGATGGCGGGTGTGCACCCCCACCGTCAGAGACACTTGATTGTACTATGAGGGACCCTGTGCCAGTGCCGTTGCCCAAGAGTGGGCCCACCTACCTGTCCAGGGCAACGGCACTCGCACGGATGCATTAGTCAGGTGGTGACCCCAGCCTTGTGGGGGGAGGCAGCCCAGTTAAGGAGGTGGAAAAAATGGCATATGTTGATGTTGGACATTCAGCAGCTGCAAATGGAGTAATTGGAGAAGTACGCGGATGAGGAGGACAAAAGTAAGCCATTTTTCTGGCAACCTATGTGTCAGCAGGGGAGGGTGGGACAAAATCCTTTCAAACCCATGCATGGTGTATTTTAATGAAGGTTAGCTCATCAACATTTTGGGTCGACAGACGGGTCCTTTTTTCTGTCAGGATTGATCCAGCAGCACTGAAGACTCTTTCAGATAACACACTAGCAGCAGGGCAAGCAAGCTCCTGTAAGGTATATTGTGCCAATTCAGGCCAGGTGTCAAGTTTACTGGCCCAATAGTCAAAGGGGAATGACCGATGAGGGAGAACATCGATATGGGAGGAGAAGTAGTTTGTTACCATAGTTGACAACTGCTGTCTCCTGTCACTTTCAATCGATGCAGTATTGTGGCGCCCCCAGGAGTATGGTCGCCACAGTGGCATTACCTTCCTCCTAGGGAGTGTGATGTCATGCTTGGAAGCAATGAAGGATCTCTCTGGCAGTTAATCACAACATACAACACAGCTCCCACTCCAGGCCAGCAGAGGGAGCTCTGAACCCAAAACTGGGGGAAGAGCTGCTCTCTGAGGGCCAGGAAGGGAAAAATTAGGAGTTCGTGTGAGGAGGGCAACGTGTGTGGATGTGAGGAGAAGAGCTGGGGGATTGAGCAGAGAGTTCAGGCTCATTCCCAGCTATAGCGCATGATCTGGAGCCCGGTATCCAAGGCTGTATGGACACTGATGGTCCTGCAGCAGAAACCGGAAGAATAGGAAGCTGTAAATGTTCTATTCCCACATAAGAATCAGAGGCACAACAGTGACGGGTGAGCCAGAAGAGAAAGGCTATAGCTGTCTGCCATACGAGGGAGTTCTAAGGAGAATAAGCAAGTGGAACTTCAGTGTAACACAGTACTGCAAGTACCTAAAACTAAGCACTAGGAAGGAGACTACACAACCCATCTGCCTAGAGAGATTCCTAAGTTGCTTCCAGGCTAGCCAGCTCCTGTGCCATCTGTAATCTGGACCCTGGACTGCATTTGCCAAGCAAAGTAAAGGTAAAGAAACTGTACCCTGTTGTGTCCTTGCCTTCCTCCTGCAAACTCTCCAGCACTGCTACATCTCGGTGCCAAACACTACACCCTCTTCCTCAACCCTTACCCTCTTCATCTACTCTGCCCTGGGACTACAGCCCTGCCTGTGGAGGGCTACACCATCATTGCTGCACCCCACTATCTGTCCCAGAGGATCTGTCCGCAATGTCAGCTTAACATCTCCATTGCCGAACACCACAGGTGGCGTCACGAATCATTCACTCATAAACTTTATTCCATCACATAAATCCCTTTTACATGGGCACCCAGGGCCACGGACCGGGTCACCGCTGCTGTGACATTCCCCTCTGAGAGACTGGCCCGGTACCGAGTACCCCACAGCCCTGGGAGGGCGATCCATTTTGGCGTCACAAGCAGGATTTACGGAGTCCGGTACCCCCCGGGTCCTGTGTGCCAGAGACTGTGTTTTGTGCCATAGACTGTTTGTGAAATTGCCACCATTACCCCGCTGCTTGGCGCACGCGGGAAGCAAAAGGGGCGGGCCATCATGGGCGGAGCCAGCCAAAAAGCGCGAAAAGTGAAGTGCTGCGCAGGAAGAGGCCAGCGCGCGAGAAGTGAGAAGCGGAGGCCTACAGTACCAGTGTCCCCCCGATCATAAAGCCCCAGAGCGGCAGCCGGTAAGCCAGCGCAACCCAGGGCCTGGCCAAATGTTAATTAGGGGGAAGAGAATGTCTGAAGCAAGAGCAGACGCAGCGGCGGATGCCACTGCAAATCCCACAGTGCCACAAGCTGTAGGGCCCAGCGCAGCTGCGGCTCCCATAGTGCCGCTGCATCCAGCAGCCAGCCCTGCCTCCAGAGCACCGCAAGAATCAGCGCCCTCCGCAGCAGTCCCCATAATGCCGCTGTCCATGCCCTATATACCGGGAGCGGCCTGGCTACTGCAGTACTCAGGGGAGTCACATACCCTGAGTGAATTTAAAGAGAGACTGTGCAGTTTGTTTGAGGTGTATCCTCTGTCTGAAAGCCAGAAAGTGAACATCCTTATTGGGCAGCTAACTGTTGCAGTGCAAAGGGAAGTAAAAGCCTGGCAGGACACTGATAAAGAGACTGTTAAAAAGATCCTGGCTAAGTTAAGAAGCACCTTTGACACCTGTACTGCAGCTGAAATAAAAATGAGATTCTTTGGGTGTCAGCAGAGAGCACAAGACAGTATACGGGACTATGCTCTTAACCTGCAGGAGGCGCTGTGAGTCATAAAGCAGATTGACCCCGACAGTGTGAAAGATGGAGACAGACTGTTAAAGGGGCAATTTATTGAGGGCCTCCTATCCAGTACCCACAGAGCACAGCTGCGCATCATAGCCCTACAGAACCCTTATCTAGACTTTGCAGACTTCAAGGACAGGGCTATCCAGGTGCTGCATGAACCAAATGTCAGCCGTCCAGTGCCCCCTAGGCATCCAGTGATCACATACCATCAAGAAGTAGCTTCTTTCCCTCTCAGCCTGGTGGGGGCTGATGCACAGACTCTGGATAATGATCCATCTACAGAACTGCGCATTCAAGTCCAAGAGCTGGCCAAAAGTATGGCTGCACTTGCTAAAACTGTGCAGTCCATGCAGGTGTCCTCAAAGTTGAAGATCCAGCTGGCCTCCAGTCCAGAGGATGTCCCATGGCTACGGAAGAAGAGGATCCCACCACGCCGAGGGAGAGACAACGATTGCTATGACCTGGACGGACGTCCCATCTGTTGTCGCTGCTGCAAGGCAGGCCACATCGCAAGATTCTGCCACCCTGGGGCAGAGGGCCAACCCCCAGGAGTAGGACAACAAGGCCCAATGAACTGGCGAGCCAAGTATGTTGGAGGGCGACCGGTCCTCCCAATGGTGATTGACAGCATCCCCATGAACGCTTTGCTGGACACAGGCTCTCAGGTGACAACTATGCCATATATCCTTTACAAGCGGTATTGGGCTGACTCTGAACTTACCCGTGGCCCAAGTGATGAACTCACAGTTGTTGCCAGCAATGGTCAGTCTTTGACGCAAGTAGGATGTAAAGAGATTACCATTAAAGTGGGGCAAGTAGAGTTAAAATCTCAAGGTCTGATAGTTGTAGACATTGACCGACGAGAATGTAATCCAATGATGACCTTAGGTACTAATGTGATTGAAAATTGTCTTGCCGAGGTTATTGTTTTGTTGCAACAGGTAGCCGAGACAGCTGGTTCCCGTGAACAATGAGTCCTGCAGATGGAAATCAAGGTCCTGATGCAAAAACAGCAGGTAGAACTGTCTGGTGGAGAAATTGGCAGCGTGAGATTGAGTGATCCTTTCCCCATTGCGATACCCCCCAGATGTGAAATGTTAATTTGGTGTCGGGCAGCCATAGACTTCAGAGGAAAAGATTACCAAGCATTGGTAGAGCCAGTGTACTCTGATAGCTGGCCCACTGTCCTGACAGCCAAAGGGGTAGTTGATGTCCGTAAAGTGAGAGCACCTGTACACCTCTTGAATTGTGGGGAAGAGGAGGCCACAATACCTCTGTATGCCACAGTTGCTAAGCTGCTTACTGTCAGTAACAATGCATTATGGGCAGCAGAGCCCTTGGTCTCATCCGACCAGGTGGAGGACAATGGCTCTGTAAAGCAGCCCGAGGAGTGGTGTCAGCAGATTCAGGTGGGGACTGACTCCACCCCTTCATACCAAAAGAATGGGGTTTACCGAGTGACTCAGGAGTATGAGCGGGTATTCAGTAAACACCCTCTAGACTTTGGGAAGGCAAAAGGGGTTCAACACCATATCCCCACTGGAGATCATCCACCCATTAAAGAAAGGTACCGGCCTATACCCCCAACACAATATCAATGTGCCAAAAGTATGTTGCGGGAAATGAAGGAGGCTGGGGTGATCAGAGACAGTTGTAGCCCCTGGGCAGCTCCAATAGTCTTTGTGAAAAAGAAAGATGGTACGATGAGAATGTGTGCTGATTACAGAAAAATTAACAGCATTACACATAAGGATGCCTACCCATTACCCAGAATTGAGGAGTCATTAGCCGCACTTAAAACTGCTAACTATTTTTTCACTTTAGATGTCACTAGTGGTTATTGGCAGGTTCACGTGGCAGAGGCAGACAATGAAAAAACAGCGTTTACTACACCAATGGGTCTCTGCGAGTTCAACTACATGCCGTTCGGGCTCTGCACCACACCAGGGACATTTCAATGGCTAATGGAGTGCTGTCTTGGACACAAGAACTTCAAGACAGTCCTGTTGTACCTTGATGATGTCATTGTTTTCTCCAAGACTTATGAAGACCATCTGAAGCACCTGGCTGAGGTGTTTGAAGCCTTGTCCAACTTTGGCCTGAAGGTGAAGCCATCCAAATGCCACCTCCTGAAGCCCAAGGTACAGTAACTTGGTCATGTAGTGAGTGCAGAAGGTGTGGCACTGGATCCTAACAAAGTCACTGTCATTCGAGACTGGCAGAAGCCCATCAACCTCCATGAAGTACGTCAATTCCTCGGGTTGGTAGGCTACTACCAAAGGTTCATCAAAGGCTTCACTGAAATAGCCACACCTGTGCAAAATCTTCTGGTGGGCCAGCCCAAGAAAGCCAGGAAGAAGAGTCCTACATTTGTACAGAATGAGGAACTGGAGAGGTCCTTCACTCGACTGAAAATGGCTCTCACAGGAGATGAAGTTCTGGCCTACCCAGATTATGACCAACCATTTGTTCTGTATACTGATGCCAGCAATGAGGGACTGGGAGCAGTACTGTCACAGGTACAGAATGGCAAAGAAAGAGTGACCTCCTACACCAGCAGGAAGCTTCGTCCCACTGAAAGGATCCATGACAACTACAGTTCCTTCAAACTGGAGTTCCTAGCCATAGTCTGGGCTGTGACTGAACGATTCAAGCATTACCTAGCTTCAGCCAAGTTTACCATCTTCATGGACAACAACCCGTTGACTCACTTGGAAACTGCCAAACTAGGTGCGCTGGAGCAGCGATAGATGGCCCAGCTGTCTAACTATGAATTCACCATCAAGTACCGAGCGGGGCACAAGAATGCCAATGCTGATGCGCTGATCAGAATGCCCAATCTGCCAGATGCAGGAGAAGACCATGAGGCACTTGAAGAAATAGAGTTACCTGCCTTCCACCGGCCAATTGCGGCCCAACATGCCCAAGGAGTGAGAAACAGACGGTCTATCCTGAAAGAGGCCACCCTAAATCCATTGCCTCATCATGACTGGGCAGAAACGCAGGATAGCGACCCCGCAGTCCGCCTGGTAAAGGAGCTACTGTCACAAGCTGACTCACACCCAGATCCAGATGCTCCTGAAGAAACCCAGCAGTTGTGGAAGGAAATAGGCCGGCTTTTCATCTATGAGGGAAAGCTGTGCCGGAGGAGTATCAATGCCCGCACTCATGAGCTGGTCTGGCAAGTGGTAGTCCCAAAAAGGGAGGCATCAATGGTCTTGGAAGCATACCACAATGGAGCTGGACACTTCGGATGGAAGAAGTTGGAAGCCTTGCTCCGGGAGCGATTCTACTGGGCTGGTATGAGGAAAGTCATTGAAAATTGGTGCCGGGAGTGTGGACAATGTAACCTGCGCAGGAAGGACCGTAACAGCCAGAGAGCTCCTTTGCAGCCAATAATAAAAAAACAACCACTCGAGTTGGTAGCCCTGGACCATGTGAAGCTGGTTCCAAGCCGTTCAGGCTACGTTTATGCTCTTACCATCGTTGACCACTACTTGAGATTCCTGGTAGTCGTGCCTGTCAAGGATCAAACAGCCAGGACAGCAGCCAGAGCATTCCAACAGCACTTTTGTGGACCACACGGATATCCCGAGCGAGTGCTTACAGATCAAGGTCCAGCCTTTGAGGCAGAAGTGTTCCAGGAATTCTGTAACTTGTACGGTTGCAAGAAGATCAGGGCAACACCATACCATCCACAGACCAATGGCATGTGTGAAAAGATGAATCAGGTGGTGATCGATCTACTGAAGACCTTGCCTTTGGAAGAGAGGAATCTGTAGCCAGAAAAGTTGCCAGATCTGGTAGACCTCTACAATCACATTCCTGTGAATTCCACCAACTGCACTCCAGCCTACCTAATGAGAGTGAGGCCTGGCAAGCTGCCTATTGATTTGAATATGGGAGTCCTTACACCTGAGGGGACATCACCAGATGCTGACTGGGATACAGAACGGCAGCAGCAATACTGAAGAGTACAAAAGTGTGTAGAAAAGAGTCTAGCTCAGGCGAGACAAAAACAAGAGAAGAACTACAATCAACATGCACCTGCAGTTCCCTTGTCACCAGGAGAACAAGTCCTAAATAGGAAAAGGAGGATGCATAAATTGGATGACCAATGGGAAGCTGAACCCTACACCGTCTTACCATCAAACTTCGACAACACCAAAGTGTGCCTTATCAGTAAGGATGGAGGAGAAACCTCATCAGCAGTATCGAGGGATCATCTGAAACTGTGCCCTGAACAACTAAAGGACAGAATGAAAGAACAAGATAACCTTCAGCCCGTAGAGGAAGAAGAAAAGGTCAGCACTGTACTTGGAGAATTTCCTGCAAACTGGACAAGAATGGATCAAACCATCGCAGTTCCTGTCCTAATCTTTCCCCAGCCTACTGCAACTGAAGTAGCAGAGACTCAAGAGAACTCTGAAAATCAGGAAGTTCAGGCAGCGGATGCCACACCAGCAGTGGAGCCAGAGAACCTTTGCCCTGCCAGTGGTGAATCTGTCATGCCCATGGTGAGTCTAAGAGTTCACAGATGGCTACTACCCAGTTTACCCACACCAGTGCTACATAGGTCTGTTCATAGTACCCAAGGTATTCCACCCCTAAGGTTCTGCATATAGATAAGTTTTGTAAATGTTAATCTGTAAATATGCAACGTTTCAAGTTTTGTACCTACAGAGACTGTAAGACTTTTTGGATATTTTCTTTTGTTTCTAGGGACAATTGGACCACAGGACTATGTGTGGTCAAAACTCTACTTGTAAATAGTTTACCAACTTGCTCAGGAATTGGACCATGGACGTTGACGCATGGACTAATCGTCATCAGAACTATTTTTGGAGCTTTGGTTTTTGTAATTTTTCATTTTTAGAAATCTTGTTACATTTACAATTGTCAATTTGTTTATATGTTTACATGTTTTCTCTTCAGTCCAGGAGTACTGAATTGCACTGGGGGGAATGTGGCACCCCCATGAGTATGGTCGCCACAGTGGCATTACCTTCCTCCTAGGGAGTGTGATGTCATGCTTGGAAGCAATGAAGGATTCTCTGGTAGTTAATCATAACATACAACACAGCTCCCACTCCAGGCCAGCAGAGGGAGCTCTGAACCCAAAACTGGGGGAAGAGCTACTCTCTGAGGGCCAGGAAGGGAAAATTTAGGAGTTCGTGTGAGGAGGGCAACGTGTGTGGATGTGAGGAGAAGAGCTGGGGGATTGAGCAGAGAGTTTAGGCTCATTCCCAGCTATAGCGCATGATCTGGAGCCCGGTATCAAAGGCTGTATGGACATTGATAGTCCTGCAACAGAAACCGGAGGAATAGGAAGCTGTAAATGCTCTATTCCCACATAAGACTCAGAGGCACAACAGCAATGGGTGAGCCAGAAGAGAAAGGCTACTGCTGTCTGCCATACGAGGGAGATCTAAGGAGAATAAGCAAGTGGAACTTCAGTGTAACACAGTACTGCAAGTACCTAACCTAAGCGCTAGGAAGGAGACTACACAACCCATCTGCCTAGAGAGATTCCTAAGTTGCTTCCAGGCTAGCCAGCTCCTGTGCCATCTGTAATCTGGACCCTGGACTGCATTTGCCAAGCAAAGTAAAGGTAAAGAAACTGTACCCTGTTGTGTCCTTGCCTTCTTCCTGCAAACTCTCCAGCACTGCTACATCTCGGTGCCAAACACTACACCCTCTTCCTCAACACCTACCCTCTTCATCTACTCTGCCCTGGGACTACAGCCCTGCCTGTGGAGGGCTACACCATCATTGCTGCACCCCACTATCTGTCCCAGAGGATCTGTCCGCAATGTCAGCTTAACATCTCCATTGCCGAACACCACAGGTGGCGTCACGAATCATTCACTCATAAACTTTATTCCATCACATAAATCCCTTTTACATGGGCACCCAGGGCCACGGACGGGTCACCGCTGCTGTGACATTCCCCTCTGAGAGACCGGCCCAGTACCGAGTACCCCACAGCCCTGGGAGGGCGATCCAGTATTACCAGTCATGTGAGCGGTACTTGAAAAATTAGTCCACAACATGGTCATGAAATCCCTGTTTCCAACGCCACTTCGGCTGTGTGCACCACGAACACCTCTTCCATGCAGCCCCCTACGGCTTGTTGGAGAAACATCACTGCCGCTGTGTGCTGGGAATGCCTCAAACAAATGGTTTACCAGAGTTGCTTCTTTGTTAGCCAATGTTAGCTCTAGGCTCTCCTGTGGCATGGTGTTTTGGAATTTGCCTTTTTAGCGTGGATCCAGGATTCTGGCCAACCAGTAGTCATCATCATTTTGGCAATGCGGGGGTCCCTTTTTAGGATCTGCAAGGCATAATCAGACATGTGGGCCAATGTTCAAGGTGTCAATGATGCACTGCGAGTGCTGGGTGGAGGAGCACTTTCTGGCAAATCAACATCCCTCCAGTCACACACAAACCCTGTACCTGACCTTGCCATGCCAACATTTTGTCTTGCCCCATGAGAAGCACCCTCCTCCCCTAAATAATTATCCCCAACATCCTCCTCCTCCTCTGCCTCTTCTTCCTCTACTTTGTCCACGAGACTTCCCTGAGCAAACAATGGCTGACTGTCATCAAGGCTTCCCTCCTCCTCTTCCTCCTCGGCTGCGTCAAAGTTTGCATAAGCAGGCACATAAGTGGGATGCTCATACTTATGATGTCGTCATCTGCGCTTACCATCCATGTGCATTCCTCGAAACACTGAAGGACTTTACAGAGGTATTTCAGCTTCGACCACTGCACACCAGACATCTCCATGTCTGCCCGCAAACCGGCTGACTGTGTATCCTCCCACAAATGAATTACAGCCTGCCTCTGTTCGCACAGTTGCTGAACCATGTGCAGAGTGAAGTTCCACCTTGTTGCAACGTCGATAATTAGGCGGTACTTGGGAAGGTGGAGCAATCGCTGCAGCTTCTGCATATGACTGGAGTGTACGGGCGACCGGCGGATGTGCGAGCACAGTCTTCGCACCTTATGGAGCAGGGCTGTTAACTCCGGATAATTATTGAGGAAGCACTGCACCACAAGGTTCAAGGTGTGAGCCAGGAAAGGTATGTGTCTGAGTTTTGAAAGGGCTATGGCTGCCACAAAATTCCCGCCGTTGTCACTGACTTCCTTGCCTGCCTCAAGATGTAGATTGCCCAGCCATGACTCAGTTTGTCGCTGCAAATAGTCGGCCAGTATCTCCGCGGTGTGTCTGTTGTCGCCCAAACACATCATCTTCAACACAGCCTGCTGACGCTTACCACTAACTGTTCGATAGTGGGACACCTCGTGTGCAACACTGGCAGCTGCGGATGGAGTGCTCGTGCGACTGTGCTCTGTGGACGAGCTTTCGCTTCTGGAGGAGGAGGAAGGTTGAACGCCTACAGCCAACTGTTTCCTATACCGTGGGCTAGGCATAACTGTCCCACCGCCACTGTCCCCTGTGGACCCTGCATCCACCACATTAACCCAGTGCGCAGTGATTGACATGTAACGGCCCTGGCCATGCTTACTGGACCATGCATCTGTTGTGAGGTGCACCTTTCCACTCACTGATTGCTTGAGTGCATGGACAATGCGGTCTTTCACATGCATGTGGAGGGCTGGGATGGCTTTTCGTGAAAAGAAGTGCTGACTGGGTAGGTCATAGCGTGGTACTGCATAGGCCATGAGCTCGCGGAAAGCTTTGCTTTCAACCAACCAGCAGGGCATCATCTCTAACGAGATTAGTTTGGAAATGTGGGCGTTCAAAGCCAGTGTACGTGGATGAGAGGATGAGTACTTTCTTATCCTACTCAGAGTCTCTGGTAGGGTGAGCTGGACTTGAGAGCTGCATATGGTGGAACTAGCGGTGGACATGGCGGACTGAGAGAGGGTTGGTGATGGTGATGGTGTTGGTGGTGTTGCTGATGGCCTAGATTCAGTCTTTTGTAGCAATAACATTGTGATTCCATGACTGATTTGCCCTTGCGACGACACCTTGACATTTGCTGCTGGTGGTGTGCTAACCTGTGGGCTTACAGTGGGGGAAGCGATGTAGCGTTGCTGACTACCATAATTCGGAGCAGGTGCACATGTGGTACGTGAGGTTTGGTAGTCCGTCCATGCTTGCAAGTGCATGGTGGTTAAATGTCTAAGCATGCAACTGGTATTCAAATTTCTCAGATTTTTCCCTCGGCTAAAGGTCTTTGCGCACTTCTTACAGATAACCTTTGCCTGATCTTTAGGATTTTGTTCAAAAAAGTGCCACACTGCACTCTTCCTACTATGGAAGACATTTTGAGGCCTTGCACTCTGTGCTACTTTGGCCGTCTGGCCAAGCTGTCCTGCAACTCTATTGGTTTTTGCAACCCGTTTTTGAACTGCTACGGTCCTACCAGATAACAGCTGTTGCGATGTTGATGTCTGCTGCGGATGCTCCTCCTCCTCTTCTGAGCTATTGGCAGCGGCACCCTCTTCCCCCAATGGATGCCAATCTGGGTCAACAACTGGGTCATCCATCACCTCCTCTTCAATTTAAAGTGCACCTTCCTCTGTGTCACCGTGTAAGGTGGTATAGTATGCGGGAAGGGGCACCTGAGTATATTCAGGGTCTGCTTCTGCCTCAGTACACTGCAAGGACAATGTATTGCTTTGCGTGAATATACCAACAGAAAAATCTAGCAGTGGCTGTGCATCAGTGCACTCCATGTCAGATTCATCTTGGACTTGGGAATTCACGATTTGACTTGCTAACCCAGGCATGGTATGTGAAAAGAGCTCCATGGAGTAATCTGTAGTGTGGCCTTCCGCATCCTCCACTTTTGGTAGGGGTGATGGACACAAGGAAAGGTGTTGTTCCTGACTAGGAGCCTCCACTGACGACTCAGTGCTTTTATTTTTTGAAACTTCAGAAAAGGAGGCGAGAGAGCTGGAGGCTGTGTCAGCAATGTAAGCCAAAACTTGTTGCTGAAGCTCCGGCTTTAAAAGCGGTTTACCTACTCCCAGGAAAGGGAGCCTTCGAGGCCTTGTGGAGCCAGACAATGATGCAGGCTCAACACCTCCTGCTTTAGGTGCAATTTTTTTTTTTTGCCACTACCAACAGATGCACCACCAACACCACCACCATCAGGACCAGCTGGCAACCCCTGCCCACTTCCATGGCCTCTTCCACCATACTTCCTCATTTTTGTGAAAATGTACCCAAAATACCACCACCTATATGGTACTGTAAAACAAGGTAGAAGGTGTATATAGTATTGGTGAGAATTTGAATCTCACTAGAGATTTGAGGACGCTGAACTATTGTCTCAGGCCCAGTAGAGATTACACCTCAAAGTAACAGGCTGAAATTGGATGGTGTATGACAAGGTGGAGGGTGTATATAGTATTGGTGAGAATTTGAATCTCACTAGAGATTTGAGGATGCTGAACTATTGTCTCAGGCCCAGTAGAGATTACACCTCAATGTAACAGGCTGAAATTGGATGGTGCATGACAAGGTGGAGGGTGTATATAGTATTGGTGAGAATTTGGATCTCACTAGAGATTTTAGGAGGCTGACAATGATGCTCTCAGTCCAAGTATGGACGCAGGCAGCCTAATAAGCAGGACTGCTGCACACAAAAGGGTGGAAAAATGAACGCTTGGTAACTGTGCAGAAAAGAGGAAGAAAAGTATTTTTGCTTTTAAAAAAGCAGTTTGCACAGCAGTGTGCAAACAGCAATGCAGCTATCAGGGAGCCTTAAAAGGTAGACTAATAACCAACAGAGCTGATGCACAAAAATAGAGCCTCCCCTGTCACTGCACACAAACTGTTGTGTTGTACAGTGGAAATTGCTAATAGCAGAAGCAGTTTTTTGGTTCTTCTTCCCTGCCTAACGCTCTCCCTTATTTTGAATTAGCAGCAGCAACCTCTCCCTAATGCTAAGATCGGCAGAAGTAAGATGGCGGTCGGTGTGCACGCCCTTTTATAGCCCCTGTGACGCCACACAAAGCCAGACAATCACTTGCATGCCCTTCTCAAAGATTGTGGTGACCGATGCCTATGTCATTGCGTTGCCCACAGTGTGCGTCCTCCATCATTGGCTGAAAAAGGGCGCTGGAAGCATCATTTGAAACGCTACTTTGGCGCTCGGGTTGCCGACCTCGTGGCCGACCTCAAGCTATGGTCAGGTTTCGTTTCATGAAACCCGACTTCAGCGAAAGTCGCCGACTTTTGAATTTGACTGACCCGTTTCGCTCAACTCTATCGGCGAGTAATGCGGTACTCGCGGTGCTCGGAAAATAGCGAGTATTTCACTACTCGCCTCGCTATTCGATTCTCCTGCCCATCAGTTGCCAATCACAGTAATGCCGCACCCTTCTTGGTTGTGGGCATCCTATGAGTCATCATAGCCTGGCACTAAGCCCTGCCGCCGCCATTTTCTGCACTTTGCCTGCAGAACACAGCTAGTGTAGGGAGAGTGTGAGAAGCTGCTAGAGAGAGTTGTGTTTTTTTGGTTCAAATCAGCCAGAAATCCTCTGTGAAACCCAAAAGCTCTTTCCAGAGCTGAAAGTATAAGGTCAGGGTGGGACTGAGTAGTGGCCATATTCCCATCTTTTTTTTAGGTCACATTAACCCCTGCAGGGCAGGTTTTTTGTGCAGTTGTGGTGCTGTGTTCACAGCGAATAGTACGCACGCACGGTACTGCACAACGGACACGTAGCCAGCACCGCTGTCTTGTGTGGTGTTTGGGGTGCGTCCTCTTGCCTTAAACCTCAGGGCAGTTTTTTTGTGCTGTTACCATGCTGTGTTCACACAGCGAATAGCACGCACGGTACTGCACAACTGACAAGCAGCCAGCACCGCTGTCTTGTGTGGTGTCTGGGCTGCGTATTCTTGCCTTAAACCTCAGGGCAGTTTTTTTGTGCAGTTGCGGTGCTGTGTTCACATAATCACAGAGTATAGTACGCACGCATGGTACTGCACAACTGACACGCAGCCAGGACCGCTGTCTTGTGTGGTGTCTGGGGTGCGTATTTTTGCCTTAAACCTCAGGGCAGTTTTTTTGTGCTATTGCAGTGCTGTGTTCACATAATCACAGCGAATAGTATGCACGCATGGTACTGCACAACTGACACGCAGCCAGCACCGCTGTCTTGTGTGGTTACTGGGGTGCGTAATCTCACCTTAAACCTCAGGGCAATTTTTTTCTGCTGCTGCGGTGCTATTTATAAAATACAAAGCAGTACTAGGCTGTAGTGCTACCTTCCACAAAGCACTAACTGCTCCTTGTTCCCCAATATCTGCATCTGAACATCTTCAAATATGGCAGAAAAATCCAAAATTCATAAAATGGCTGTTGTGAAGGGACAGGGACATGGACGTGGGGTCGTTGTTGCCCAACAAGGCACAGAGTCTGGGAGATCGAAGAAGGTTGATGCATCTAGGATCCTGGCGAAATTTCCCTGTCTGCAACATAAACGGGCCTGGAAGCCAGAAGAACAAGAGCAGATACTGTCTTGGATGGCTGATAAGGCCTCAACGAAATGTTCTAGCAGCACCCAATCGTCCATGACAAAAGTCTACTGTCCATACAGATAACGCTGGGTCATTCTATTCTCAACCTATTCCTGGTTCATCACCCGGTCAGGAGTCACAGGAAACATTTGACCCCAACCTTGACCCCAACCTTGGTCACTCCGAAGATCTGTTTGATCCAGTTCCTTGCATTGCCTCTGGCCTCTCACCGCACAACATTGAAGAGGAACGTGAGGGGGTATCGTCTTTTGAAGATGGCCAAATGTTTGAAACCCCACGTCGAGAATAAAACCACTTTCATCCACGTGATATACTGGGTGAAGAGGTGGAGGCTGATGATGATGACACACAGTTGCCATCTGGCCAGTCGCCAATATCAACACGGAAGGAGGATGACATGAACGACGAGGTGGTCGATGATGAGACCACCGATCCGACCTGTACCGTTGGAACGCATAGCCAGCACAGCAGCACAGAGGATGAAGGTGGATATGTAGCACCAACAAAGGCACCAAGGGCTACAGGTTTGAGCAGAGTGCGAACTGTTTCAACTGTTGCCAAGAGCAGCAATCCCTCTGTGCCCCAAGTCAAGGCAAGGGTGCGTTCAGCCACTGTCTGGAAATTTGTTTCCGATAGTCCTTCTGAACCAAATGTTGTCATCTGTAGCATCTGCCATAGGAAGCTGAGCAGAGGCCAGGGCAAAGGCAACCAAAGTACCACCAGTATGCAGAAACACATGGCAGCAAAGCACCCTAGTTGGTGGGCTGAACAACAGGGTATCAAATCAGTGTCTGCGACTGCGGGTCAAACCATTGCCATGATGCTTGTGATACGTCCTTTCCAATCAGCTGGGCAGGAAGCAGGTGATCATCATTAGGGATGGGCGAATCCTGAAATACTCGGAATCGCTAGACTGTAACGAGTCCGAGTCGGAAACTCGCTATTCGTTGCGAGTCTAGCGATTCCAATGTTAATAAATGGGGAATGGCAATCCTAGTTTTTTCAGAGTTTAATACAAGCAATCCTAGTTTCTTAGCGATTTTGTGTCCCCCTGCTGACACAAAATCGCTAAGAAACTAGAATTGCTTGTATTAAACTCTGAAAAAAAAAAAAAATAGGAGTCTTAGCGATTTTGTGTCCCCCAGCTGACTAGTGTTGAGCTTTCCGATTGGCTGCCGAAATGACGTCATCATGATCATGATGCGCCGTCAGTTCGGGCCTTCGGGGGGGCTGTGCCGACTGTCCGGGGGTCTGTACCGGCCTGCCGGTGGTCTGTGCCGGCCTGCCGGGGGGCTGTGCCAGCCTGCCGGTGGTCTGTGCAGGCTCCGGTGGTCTGTGCCGGCCTGCCGGTGGGCTGTGCCGGCCTGTCGGTGGTCTGTGCCGGCCTGCCGTGGGGCTGTGCCGGCCTGCCGGTGGTCTGTGCAGGCTCCGGTGGTCTGTGCAGGCTCCGGTGGTCCGTGCAGGCATCGTCCGGTGGGACTACAAGTCCCATCGGGCGATGCCTGCTACCATGACAGTGATTGACACATTAGCCAATGATGGGACAGTAGTAGTCCCATCATCCGGCTAATGTGTTGAATGTAAAAAAAAAAAAATTACATGCTACATACATGCTACATACATACAACATGCATACTACATATATACTACATGCAACATACATACTACATATATACTACATGCAACATACATACTACATATATACTACATGTAACATACATACTACATATATACTACATGCAACATACATACTACATATATACTACATGCAACATACATACTACATATATACTACATGTAACATACATACTACATATATACTACATGCAACATACATTCTACATATATACTACATGTAACATACATATAACATATATACTACATGCAACATACATACTACATATATACTACATGCAACATACATACTACATACATGCTACATACTACATGCATACTACATACATGCTACATACTACATGCATACTACATACATGCTACATACTACATACATGCTACATACATACTACATACATACTACATGCATGCAACATACAACATATATACTACATGCATGCAACATGCATACTACATATATACTATATATACTACATGTAACATACATACTACATATATACTACATGCTACATACATGCAACATACATACTACATACATGCTGCATACTACATGCATACAACATACATACTACATACATACAACATATATACTACATATATACTATATATACTACATGTAACATACATACTACATATATACTACATGCTACATACATACACACTACATGCTACATACATGCAACATACATACTACATACATGCTACATACATACTACATACATACTACATACATGCTACATACATGCAACATACATACTACATACATACTACATACATGCTACATACATGCTACATACATACTACATACATACTACATACATGCTACATACATACCACATGCATACTACATATATACTGCATATATACTACATGCATACAACATACATATATACTACATACAATACATACATATAGACATACAGTACATATAACATAGAGTACATACTTACCGTCACTTGTCACTTTGATCCCTGAAGCCATTGTCACCTGAGGGATAAATATCAAAATAAAAAAACACCAATATACTTACCCCGATCCGCAGAAGTCCACGAGGGTCCCACGTCCATCCACGAGGGTCCCACGTCCATCTTGCGTGGAGAACAGCAGCATCAGCTGATGCTACCGTTCTCTACCAGCTCCAGGAATACAATGACGGAAGTTAGGTATCCTTCCGCACTGTATTCCTCCACCACTGTAAAAAAAAAAGTCCCTAGTCTCACTTTATGCCATTGCTGCGTGGGAATTTCCACGCAGCAATGGCATAAAGTGAGACCAGGGACTTTTTTTTTTTTTTTAAGTGGTGGAGGAATACAGTGCGGAAGGATACCTACCTTCCGTCATTGTATTCCTGGAGCCCGTAGAGAACGGTAGCATCAGCTGATGCTGCTGTTCTCCACGCAAGATGGACGTGGGACCCTCGTGGACTTCTGCGGATCGGGGTAAGTATATTGGTGTTTTTTTATTTTGATATTTATTCCTCAGACGACAATGGCTTCGGGGATCAAAGTGACAAGTGACGGTAAGTATGTACTCTATGTTATATGTACTGTATGTCTATATGTATGTATTGTATGTAGTATATATGTATGTTGCATGCATGTAGTATATATGCAGTATATATGTAGTATGCATGTTGCATGCATGTAGTGTATGTATGTAGTATGCATGTAGCATGTATGTAGTATGTATGTTGCATGTATGTAGCATGTAGTATATATGTAGTATGTATGTTACATGTAGTATATATAGTATATATGTTGTATGTATGTAGTATGTATGTAGTATGCATGTAGTATGTAGCATGTATGTAGTATGTATGTTGCATGTATGTAGCATGTAGTATATATGTTACATGTAGTATATATAGTATATATGTAGTATATATGTTGTATGTATGTAGTATGCATGTAGTATGTAGCATGTATGTAGTATGTATGTTGCATGTATGTAGCATGTAGTATATATGTAGTATCTATGTTACATGTAGTATATATAGTATATATGTAGTATGTATGTAGTATGCATGTAGTATGTATGTAGTATGCATGTAGTATGTATGTTGCATGTAGTATATATGTAGTATGCATGTTGTATGTATGTAGCATGTATGTAGCATGCAATTTTTTTTTTTTTTTTTTTTTTACATTCAACACATTAGCCGGATGATGGGACTACTACTGTCCCATCATTGGCTAATGTATCAATCACTGTCATGGTAGCAGGCATCGCCCGATGGGACTTGTAGTCCCATCGGACAATGCCTGCACAGACCACCGGAGTCTGCACAGACCACCGGCAGGCCGGGACAGACCACCGGCAGGCCGGCACAGACCACCGGCAGGCCGGCACAGACCAACGGAGCCTGCACAGACCACCGGCAGGCCGGCACAGCCCCCCGGCAGGCCGGCACAGACCACCGGAGCCTGCACAGACCACCGGAGCCTGCACAGACCACCGGACAGTCGGCACAGCCCCCCGGCAGGCCGGCACAGCCCCCCGGCAGGCCGGCACAGACCACTGGCAGGCCGGTACAGACCCCCGGACAGTCGGCACAGCCCGCCCGAACTGATGGCGCATCATGATGCGCACAGACAGCGCATCATGATGACGTCATTTCGGCAGCCAATCGGAAAGCTCAACACTAGTCAGCAGGGGGACACAAAATCGCTAAGACTCCTATTTTTTTTTTTTTCAGAGTTTAATACAAGCAATTCTAGTTTCTTAGCGATTTTGTGTCAGCAGGGGGACACAAAATCGCTAAGAAACTAGGATTGCATGTATTAAACTCTGAAAAAACTAGGATTGCCATTGATTTGTAGTGGACTCGTTACTGTGCGAGTAATCGCTTGGAAACTCGCAGATTACCGACTCCTGCGAGTCCCCTACTACTCGCAGAGTAACGAGTCCTAACGAGTAGATTCGCCCATCCCTAATCATCATACCTCTTGCTCACAAGCTGCGGTTGCTCAAACACAGGCCACAACAAGCTCATCCACTTGTTTGTCCCAGGAAAGTGCTCAATTGTCCATGCCCCAGTTGTATGAAAGGACGCGTAAATACCAAGCCACACACCCACAAGCACAAATGCTGAACTCGCACATTGCCAAGTTGCTAGCCGTGGAGATGTTGTCGTTTAGGCTTGTGGGGGCACAGTCTTTCCGTGATCTTTTGCCTTTGGCTGCCCCACGATACTCGATTCCCAGCCGGCTCTATTTTTCCCGGTGTGCCGTCCCCGCGTTACACCAGCACGTCTTAAACAATCTAAAACAGGCTCTCACCAACGCCGTAACCGGGAAGGTCCATCTTACAACAGACACGTGGACAAGTAATTGTGGCCAGGGACTATACATCTCTGTCACAGCACACTAGCTCAACCTGGTGGAGGGTGGGACAAAGTCTCAAACTGGACCATCAACACATATCCTACCCACGCCACGAATAGCGGGTCCAAACTCAATCAGGGTTTCCGCCTCATCATATACATCCAGTCTCCCCTCTTCCTCCTCCTCCACCTCGTCATCCTATGCTGAATTACCTTCTACATCACTCCCAAGTTGGGAGCTCTGCAGCAGCGCATCGGCAAAGCGGCAAAACGCTCTGCTGAAACTGATCTGCTTAGGTGAAACACCACACATGGCAGCAGAGCAGTGGCAAGGAATAAAACAACATTTCTGCCACTCCTCAACTGCTGTTGCCGGTCTTGCAGCACTTCAAAAGCAATTTAATTTGCCAAACCACAGACTCCTTTGCGACATGCCAACATGGTGGAACTCAACATATCATATGTTGGCAAGGGTAAATGAGCAGCAGAGGGCACTTTCTGAATACCAGCTTAAACATGCCCGTCACACTGAGACTCAGCCCAGACACATAACAACTGTCGAGTGGATTTGGATCACTGATTTTTGTGAGGTGCTTGATAACTTTGAGTACTGCACCAAGCTTGTGAGCGGTGATCAGGCTATTATCAGCATAACCATCCCTATGCTATGTCTGCTGAAAAAATCTCTGCAGAATCAAAAAATTGAATCTTTGCATGCCCAGCAGCTGGGTATGGAGCAAGATTTCACAATGGGTGATCCTATCCAGCCCAGCCAATATCATCAGGTAACATTGGGGGATGAAGATGATGATGAAAATGAGGAGTGAGAGGACTTCTTTTTCAGTGGTACCGAGGGGACACCTCATGCTACAGAGGGGAATCCTATTCTATTTGTCTTTATTGTATGTAATCCATCTCTTCTATCCTGTCGTCTCCTGCAGTGATTTTACAGAACGTTTTACCAGCTTTTCATCTATCTATCTATCTATCTATCTATCTATCTATCTATCTATCTATCTCTCTATGCAATATAAATACATATATGTATGTATATATATATATAAATATATATTTTATATATATATATACAGCTCTGGCAAAAATTAAGCAACCATTTTCAATTGTTCATTCTGTCTGATTTTTCTCTTTATAGGTATATTTTTGAGTAAAATGTAAATTGCTCTTTTAGTATATAAACTTCTGACAACATGTCTCCGAATTTCCAAGCAATAATTTTGTATTTTTTTTCTGACAAAGAAAAATGGTCAAAACTTAAAAAAAACAGTGCTTTCAGACCTCAAGTAATGCAAAGAAAACAAGTACATAATCATTTAGAAACAACAATACTAATGTTTTAACTCAGGAAGAGTTCACAGATCAATATTTTGTGGAATAACCATGATTTTTAACCACAGCTTTCATGCGTCTTGGCATGGCTTTTCACCAGTCTTTCACACTGCTTTTGGGTGACCTTATGCCACTCCTGGTGCAAAAATTTAAGCAGTTCTTCTATGTTTGATGGCTTGGGACTATCCATCTTCCTCTTGATTACATTCCAGAGGTTTTTAATGGGTTTCAGGTTTGGAGAATGACTTCCCATGAGAGGGTTTTGATGTAGTGGTCTCTTAATTTCTCTCTCTCTGTATATATATATATATATATATATATATATTGTAGGGATTTCGACTCACTCAGGTGCAGCGGGAGACAATTATGAGGCAGGTTCTTTCCAAAGTTCATGAGGTTTATTTGCTCCATAAACCATATATCTGCATATCAACAAGATAGCCTCTAGCTTAGGCACAAAAGAACATAAACGTCCGTGGCTTCAGACTTGGACCAAGAGCCTCAGCACATGCTGGGAGGTGTAGTCCTCCCCATATACAACTAATATACCCAGGCCAGGGCAATGTCCAGAGCAGCGCTCCATCTACAGCCGCAGACACAGGAAGGCTTCTCCTTCCTTAGCACACAGACCACTTTCTGTAGGGTCCCACCTGCACACAGGGAAGTCTGTCCACACTCTGACAGTCTCTCTCACACTCCTACTCCTCACATGTGCCAAACACCTCAATTACATAGCCCTGTAACCACACCCACAGGTGATCACATGGCTATAACATCACTAAAGGTTCTAATGCACATAGACACACACAGGCTTCCCTGACACAGTGTAACAGAAATATCAGCAGTACCTCTGCTGATCAATACACCCTGGAGCCTGCATCCCAAGGCCACCTACCTTGAGACCCATAATGGTCATTTAGGACCCTGCTCCTGTTACCACACTGAATATGCCTCTACACCCGTCCTGGGACACCCACACAGCGCCCCCTAGCGGACATAGTGGTCACTACACCACAATATATATATATATATATAAATCAAGAAAAAAGGGCAGCACTACCAAAATAATATAGTAGGTGCAAAACCTATTCAGCAGTGTCCAAACAGCCAAATTAACAAAAGGAAAAAAATAGGCAGCACTCAAATTAAATGTGAAAACACTGGATACTTTACTGATCCTCAGGTGGCAACGTTTCAACGGTGACCCATCAAAGACGGCTTGACAAAGACGGGTCACCGTTGAAACGTTGCCACCTGAGGATCAGTAAAGTATCCACTGTTTTCACACTTAATTTGAGTGCTGCCTATTTTTTCCTTTTTTTATATATATATATATATATATATACTGTATATATACAGTATATATATATCTATATATATAAGAGGCATCATGATTACTCGCTAATCCCGCCCGCTGCACAGTAGCTCCGCCCCACCCCATTACCACACATAATCCCGCCCCCCACCTATTACCACACACAATCCCGCCCCCACCACATCACCACATATAATCCCAGCCCCCACCACATTACTGCTCATATACCCGCCCCCTAACACATCACCACACACAATCCTGTCCCCCAACACATCACCACACACAATCCCGCCCCGCACCACATCACCACACATAATTCTGGCCCCCCACCGCATCACCACACATAATCCCGCCCCCCCACCACATCACCACATATAATCCCGGCCCCCACCACATCACTACACATAATCCCGGCCCCCCACCACATCACCACACATAATCCCACCCCCCACCACATTACCACACATAATCCCGCCCCCATGACATCACCACACATAATTCTGCCTCCCACCACATTACCACACATAATCCGGCCCCCCCACCACATCACCACACATAATCCTGCCCCCCCACCACATCACCACACATAATCCTGCCCCCCCACCACATCACCACACATAATTCCGCCCACCCACCACATCACCACACATAATCCCGCCCCCCCACCACATCACCACACATAATCCTGTCCCCTCACCACATCACCACACATAATCCTGCACCCCCACCACATCACCACACATAATCCGCCCCCCACTACATCACCAAACATAATCCCGCCCCCCACCACATTACCATTAGTATTATTCAGATTTTTAATGATTATTATTGTTATTAACTTCATTTTAATTTAGTTTACCACCTGCGTAAGCGCTATTGAATGTTGTCATTATTTACTTTAGTTTAATCACCAGCAACGTTAATTAGATAGCAATGAGTGTGCTGAGCGTTAGCTGGCTGGAAACAGCTAGTATATACACTCACTGGCCACTTTATTAGGTACACCATGCTAGTAACGGGTTGGACCCCCTTTTGCCTTCAGAACTGCCTCAATTCTTCGTGGCAGAGATTCAACAAGGTGCTGGAAGCATTCCTCAGAGATTTTGGACCATATTGACATGATGGCATCACACAGTTGGCGCAGATTTGTCGGCTGCACATCCCTGATGCGAATCTCCCGTTCCACCACATCCCAAAGATGCTCTATTGGATTGAGATCTGGTGACTGAGGAGGCCATTTGAGTACAGTGAACTCATTGTCATGTTCAAGAAACCAATCTGAGATGATTCGAGCTTTATGACATGGCGCATTATCCTGCTGAAAGTAGCCATCAGATGTTGGGTACATTGTGGTCATAAAGGGATGGACATGGTCAGCAACAATTCTCAGGTAGGCTGTGGCGTTGCAACGATGCTCAATTGGTACCAAGGGGCCCAAAGAGTGCCAAGAAAAAATTCCCCACACCATGACACCACCACCACCAGCCTGAACCGTTGATACAAGGCAGGATGGATCCATGCTTTCATGTTGTTTACGCCAAATTCTGACCCTACCATCCGAATGTCGCAGCAGAAATCGAGACTCATCAGACCAGGCAACGTTTTTCCAATCTTCTACTGTCCAATTTCGATGAGCTTGTGCAAATTGTAGCCTCAGTTTCCTGTTCTTAGCTGAGAGGAGTGGTACCCAGTGTGGTCTTCTGCTGCTGTAGCCCATCTGCCTCAAAGTTCGACGCACTGTGCGTTCAGAGATGCTCTTCTGCCTACCTTGGTTGTAACGGGTGGCAATTTGAGTCACTGTTGCCTTTCTATCAGCTCGAACCAGTCTGCCCATTCTCCTCTGACCTCTGGCATCAACAAGGCATTTCCGGCCACAGAACTGCCGCTCACTGGATTTTTTTTCTTTTTCGGACCATTCTCTGTAAACCCTAGAGATGGTTGTGCGTGAAAATCCCAGTAGATCAGCAGTTTCTGAAATACTCAGACCAGCCCTTCTGGCACCAACAATCATGCCACGTTCAAAGGCACTCAAATCACCTTTCTTCCCCATACTGATGCTCGGTTTGAACTGCAGGAGATTGTCTTGACCATGTCTACATGCCTAAATGCACTGAGTTGCCGCCATGTGATTGGCTGATTAGAAATTAAGTCTTAACACACAGTTGGACAGGTGTACCTAATAAAGTGGCCAGTGAGTGTATATGCATATATATACTGTATATATATATATATATATATATATATAATGTATGTGTGTCACTACTGAAAAAGATAAATTTCAGCTCACCTCTTGTAGGTTCGTAAGAACTATTGAAAAGCTCTGAGCGCGGACACGTCTCTGCCAGGACGTATAATGACTCCAAGAAGAGGAAGAAAGGTCCAGCTCCAGAAATTTAAAATCCAGGATTTTTATTGCATCATGTTTAAAATACATTCATGGCTGCTTGTGATCAAGTAACGGCAACAAAGAGTCTAAGAGCACTTGTGCTCGAAACGCGTACAGAGACCTGGAGAATATCCCCATGCGGTGAACTTTGTTGCCGTTACTTGATCACAAGCAGCCATGAATGTATTTTAAACATGATACAATAAAAATCCTGGATTTTAAATTTCTGCAGCTGGACCTTTCTTCCTTTTCTTGGATGTGTGTGTCACTGACATCTCTCTCTAAATATTGCTAGGTGTGAAAATTGTGAAAATTGTATGCTACTCGAATTGTACTCGCATGACACTTGTCTGTTTTTTCAGTCCAGATAACGGAACGTTTTTTTTAACACATAAGGGTACATACCCTGACTTGGAAAATCGCGTAGGTTTTTTCTGTTTGAATAACTTCTGGTTCAACATTGACTGTTTCTTAAGCTTTCATCAGTTGAACATGTGCAGACAAATCTTTTTCTTCCTCTTTTGTCATATCAATTGCAGCGAGTTTCTATAGATGTTAACATATGTGGCAGAAAAAAACATCCGTTTGGTGTTTACACAAAGTAAAATGACATATGTCTAAAAGTGTTCTTGGAAACAAAATTTCGTAATGGAAAATCCAAGAATTATATATAGTTTTTTTCATACTGTTTTATATTTTCCACATGCCAGTTAACATCCTGTCAGTTGTGACTTAACAACAACATAAAAACTATCGCATTTGAAATAGGAATACATTTCAGCATGGATAGATGAATAAATAGTTTATTTGGATATTGATACATAAAAGAGATGGTGTCACATCTTGTGATGGGAATAATCCTATAATAAAATATGTAAAGAACTAGCAGTTGTGGACTGGACTTTGTAGAGTAGATACGTGTTTCTTAAAAAATTATATCTTAACTAGTGTTGAGCATTCCGATACCGCAAGTATCGGGTATCGGCCGATATTAACTGTATCGGAATTCCGATACTGAGTTTCGATACTTTTAGCATATCGAATACTGGTATCGGAAGCTCCCATAATGCTATGAGCCAGTTTGATTTGATTCAGCCAATGACAATCCTCAGAAGTGTGGGCACATCCTGTTAGGCATGTAGGCATGTTAACTAATGGCATGGCTGTGATTGACTGCTGAATGATGTCATGATGCACTATCAAAGCCGCCGCCGCCATTTCTGGTTCACTCTGCTGTGAATTCAGTTAGTGACAGGCTGCTGTTCAAGACTGTGAGGGACAGTTAGAGAGAGCGATTTTCACAATCATAGTGTGCTTTACCCAGGCTACATAATCCACCACTGTAGCTTTCTTTTGCCTTGCAGCAGTGTTCACAGCTGTCTGCAAGGTCTGTGTGAGTGCAGCTCACGCTGAGTAGTGTGTCCTGCAGTCACGACTGGTTGTAGGCCACTCAGCGTGTGTCACTGCCTCATACATATTTTTTCTTTTTTTGCTGCTCATTTTTCATTCTCCTATTAGTGTGCACTGTGCATCCATCCGTATCCATATACGTTGGTTGCAAACACTATAGGAGTAGACAGCGGAGCCTCTCTGCAGCCTTTCAGTGCTAGTGCCCAGTTTGCTGCACTGTTCATGGCTGTCTGAGAGGTCTTTGTGTGTGAGTGCAGCTCACGCTGAGTAGTGTGTCCTGCAGCTACGTTTGGTTGTAGACTGCTCAGCGTGCGTCACTGCCTCACACATATTTTTCTTTTATTGCAGCTCATTTTTCTTCTCCTATTAGTGTGCATCCATCCGTATCCATCTACATTGGTTGGTTGCAAACACTATATAGGAGTAGATAGAGGAGCCTTTTTTCTGGCTTGTGCCCTTCAGCTGCAGCAAGATTAGTATTACCCTATTTTTTAGAGCCTCATCTTTTGCATTGTAGGTTACCTTCCTGCATTGAAATAGCTCCGAAAAGTTTGTGATACTATCGCTTTCAAGGCTTTGGTCACATCCTTTTAGTGTTTTTTAACACTAGGACTACTGGACTCGTGACCCCGCCTAGAACTACTGAAAGGAGTCATTTTGACTCCTTGCTTGTTTTCGTTTATTTTTAGAGTTTCATTTGTGGTTATTTATTAATAATTATATTTTTTGTAATGTATTATTATTGTGAGATCCAACAGTAATGCTTTTGATTGTTTTTTTTCTGATTTTCTTATTTTTCTACAGAAAATAACAATAATTATAATAGACGTTTTTCAAACATTTTTTTTTATTCAAGTGCACACATATAAACAACAACTGAAGAACAAAAAGCAGAGAAAATGTAGGTGGAGGAGCATAAAAATGAAAATATGGCGCAGAATTCACCTTCTAAACATTTGGTGTTTCGCATTTTAGGCATTGCCTTTGATTTATGGCAGTACATTGCCCACACAAAGACTTACCACAAGTCTTACAATTGCCGACAGATCTATTTTTCTTGCACTTTTCTTTGATCTGGCAAAATTTTGTTTGAACCATCACTTCTGAGCATGTAGAAACTTGGGACGTGGAACCCTTTTCCCTATCTGTGACATAAGGACCACTCAACTCTCTCACAAGCGTTTGCAAAAATGCCTTGCGTGACATTTTTTGGTGGGTAATCTCCTTGAATATTATCCATGCATTTATACCCGCAAAGTCTAAGGCATTTTCAAATGCATGAACAGGCCATCTCCTTGTGCATGTTCGTGTGGTATATTTTCGTGCCATCTGATCCACTACATCTACTCCATATTTTGTTTCATTGTAAAACTTTACCGTTTCTGGAGTTTTTTTAGCGGAATCAGACGCAACAACAACATCTGGATGGACGGAACTCAAAATGACAACATTTTTGTTGGGCTTTCCTTGATATACTGTAAGTGTAAAATTGTCTTCATTTCTAAACACTTTAGTGTTGTACAATTCCTCTTTCATGGATTTTATTTCTTTAGGCACTTCTCGCCTTATCTTGTTCAGTGTTCCCACGATGGTTGTTCCTTTGCTTTTTAGCTGTTTAGCTAATTTTACTGAAGTAAAATAATTATCGGTTGTAACATTGCGACCTTTTTTCAAAAACGGGTCCAATAACTTCATTACCACATGGTCAGCTAAACGGTCCTCAGCACGGCGTGTGTCATCTTTTGCCTAGATAAGGGAAGCCATTTGCCAGATATTTGCTCTCCTTATCAACAGCTAGCCAATATTTGTGGCCATATTTATCTGGTTTGGAAGGCATGTACTGCGTGAATGGACACCTAGTTTTGTTTAGGAAAAGTTGCTCATCCACCGTTATGTATGGGCCAGGTTTGTAACACGCAATACAATTTTCAATAAACCTGTCCCACACAGTAGAAAATAGAGCAAACTTGTCCGTTTGCAGTCTCTCCGATCGAGTAGATTTCTCATCAAATCTGATAAGATAAGAGCCTAGAGTAAACAAGCTATTTTGTTCAGTATTACACAGTAATACAAACAGGTAAAACACAAGGAAAATGTGAAAAGTTGACATGTAAATTGAACTACATCTATATGAACATCAGGGTAAATAAGACAGAGTGAAAAAATTATGCACAAAACTTTATAGCAACATTTAGTGACAAAAGAACCTCAAAATATAGTAGGGAGTCAAAATGACTCCCTTCAGTAGTTCTTGGTAAATTTTGAAAAAAACGCGCAAATTTTTCACCAAAATTATTTATTCTCACAAAATCTTTTTTCACATCATATTTGAGGAAAAGTCACCGAGTTTCAAGCCGGAATTCTGAAAAATGTAGTCACAGAAGAGAAATAAAAAACGAAAGGAGTCAAAATGACTCCATCAGTAGTTCTAGTGTTAAAAAACAAAAAACAAAATAAAGTTCACCAAACACTCCATTTGACAGTTGTGTAGGCCACATTAGCTAATTAGAGTGTAGTCCATACACACACATCATAAAATTAGTGTTTCGTATACGTGTTACCAGCTGTTCAGGAATAAGTACACTAAGCCCCCCTTTGTACTTTTCTGCCTATCTTTATCAGTCTACCAAGATGAAGAAGGCAGGGAGTAAGGCACGTGGGCGTGGGCGTGGAGTTTCAGCAGGGAGAGGACATGGGGATTCTGCAGGGAGAGGACATGGGGATTCTGCAGGGAGAGGATGTGGGGATTCTGTGCCTGCTGCGGGCACCAGTGAGTCAGCATCCCCCAGTTTTAGCAGGCAACAGTCCTTTATGTGCTGCTTTGTAGGACCTCGCCGTACCCCACTCCTGCGGGAGGAACAAATTGAAGTCGTTGTCGGATGGATGGCAGCTAACGCATCGACTTCAATGACTTCCACGTCCTCTCAGGTCCAGAGCACTGAAGAGCAACCATCAGATGATGACGAGACTCAGGTGCCACTTTCTGGTGCGTACGGTGCTGGCGAGACAACCCAGGAGAAGCAGGTGTTTGAAGAGGGGAGTGTAGATGGTGAGGTCCTTGACCCATCATGGCGTGAGGAACAAGAAGGTGGTGGGAGTAGCTCTGAGGAAGAGATTCCCCGAACGGCCAAAACAGGAGGGAGAGGGAGGGGGCAGACTTGGTTGCCTGTAGCCTCCGTAGCCTCCACTTCGGCACCCGTTAGGAGCATTACTCTTCCAAAAGCCAAAATGGGCGCTCCCAGGACTTGCAGTGCGTGGTCCTTTTTTGACACAGTTGCAGATGACATTTGCTTTGTCAAATGCAAGCTGTGTCGTCAAAAAGTCAAAAGAGGGAAAAATGTCAGCAACCTCAATACCACAAATATGTGGAAACATGTGCGGACCAAGCACGAGGTGGAGTTACACAGACACACTGAACACGTAGGCCAATGTACAGCACCACCTACCACCTCTTCAGCTCGTGTTGGGGCCTCTTCCTCCAGCTCACACACAGCTGGTTTGGCTTCCTCACAGGATCGCCAATGAAGACCCTCTGGCACTGTTGTCCGGACACCCAGTGACATTCCACCGACAGCACCACGTTCCCAGTCATCCTCATACTCCCAGGCCACTCTACAGCCAGTAGCACAGGCATGGGATAAAAGGCGGCCATACTCAGAAAACCATCCCCGAGCACAGGCTCTGAATGCTGGCATTGCCAAACTACTGGCCCTTGAAAAGCTCTCATTCAGGCTGGTGGAGACTGACACCTTCCGGAACTTCATGGCACTGGCAGTCTCACAATACACCGTGCCCAGCCGCTTTTATTTCAGCAGGCAAGCCGTCCCTGCCCTGCAAAAGCATGTGGAGGGAAAAATAAAAAATGCGCTACTAAACGCCGTCAGTAGCAAGGTCCACCTGACCACCGATGCGTGGACCAGTAACCATGGACAGGGACGATACCTTTCCCTCACTGCCCATTGGGTCAATGTTGTGGAGCTGCGTACAGATCTGGAGAGTGGCGCTGTACGTGTTCTGCCAACTCCACGGATTGCAGGAATCCAGTCTGTACTCATTGACTCCTCCTCCTACTCAAGTTCCTCAGAAACAGCGCTGCAGGAGCCTGTTACGACCGATATGAGCACAGCCGTGGCAAAACGTCAACTAGTAGTGGGAATGTGGACAGAGCAGAAGACATTGCCGGACACACATCAGGGGAACAGCTGATGTTACTGAACCCCAGTAACACAGGAACAAGTGTTGATTGTGCAGACGCCACTTCTGAGCAGCAACTGGCGGGGTTGGAGGCCAGGGGAAATACTAGAAACAGAGTGGAGCCTGAGGCCTAGTTGGAGCACGTTTAAAATCAGTAGTAGTCTACAACAGATATTATTAAACTTGATGAAATTAGGCCTCAGCATACACCCAGATTGACCCTGGGCTCCAACATCGCCAGTTGCTGCTCAGAAGTGTCTTTGGCACGGGTACTCCCTCCTGCCCATCGTGGTTCCAGCACGCTTGCTGTTTCTGGGGAGTGTCAAAGTCACTTTGCCACCAATACGATGTCCTGTTGTTTTGCGGTCGGGTTAGCTGAGTCTATGGTGCCTGCAGTTTAGGTGCTTCCTTTGAGGGCTGTGGGTTCTGGTAATAAAGGCTGGTTCCGCAGTGCCAATAGGACAAGCACCCCTTGTAGGACTGTGGGTTTCGGTAACTGCGGCCTGCTCGCGGCCTTGCAACTTTGTTTATCATGGGTACCTTCTGCTACCCATCCGGGTTCCAGCACCGTCAGCTGGTTCTCGGCAGTGCCTTTGGCCGATGTGCCTCCTTCTCGGTATCCGAGTTCCAGCAAAGTCTGCTGGTCCTTGGTAGTGCTTTGTAGCACAGGTACCTCCTGCTTAGAAACCGTGTTCCAGCACCGTCAGCTGGTCCACGGTTGTGCCATTGGCTCTTTTTCCTTCAGCTGCCCCTCCGGGTTCCAGCACCGTCAGCTGGTCCTCGCTAGTTCCATTTGCTCTTGCAACTTCTGCTACCCATCCGGGTTCCAGCACCATCAGCTGGTACTCGGCAGTGCCTTTGGCCGATGTGCCTCCTTCTCGGTATCCGAGTTCCAGCAATGTCTGCTGGTCCTTGGTAGTGCTTTGTAGCACAGGTACCTCCTGCTTAGAAACCGTGTTCCAGCACTGTCAGCTGGTCCACGGTTGTGCCATTGGCTCTTGTTCCTTCTGCTGCCACTCTGGGTTCCAGCACCCTCAGCTGGTTCTCGGTAGTTCCATTGACTCTTGTAGCTTCTGCTACCCATCTGGGTTCCAGCACCGTCAGCTGGTTCTCGCCAGTGTCTTTGGCATGGGTACTCCCTCCTGCCCAGCCTGGTTCCAGCACGCCTGCTGTTTCCGGGTAGTGTCAACGTCAATTTGCCACCGACTCGTTGTGCGATCGTGCTGCGGTCGGGTTAGCCAAGTCTATGATGCCTGCAGTTTAGGTGCTTCCTATGTGGGCTGCGGGTTCTGGTAATAAAGGCTGGTTCCGTAGTGCCAATAGGACAAGCACCCCCTGTAGGACTGTGGGTTTCGGTAACTGCAGCCTGCTCGTTGCCTTGCAACTTTGTCTTTATCATGGGTACCTTCTGCTACCCATCCGGGTTCCAGCACCGTCAGATGGTTCTCGGCAGTGCCTTTGGCCGAGGTGCCTCCTTCTCGGTATCCGAGTTCCAGCAACATCTGTTGGTCCTTGGAAGTGCTTTGTAGCACAGGTACCTCCTGCTTAGTAACCATGTTCCAGCACTGTCAGCTAGTCCACGGTTGTGCCATTGGCTCTTGTTCCTTCTGCTGCCCCTCCGGGTTCCAGCACCATCAGCTAGTCCTCACTAGTTCCATTGGCTCTTGCAGCTTCTGCTACCCATCTGGGTTCCAGCACCATCAGCTGGTACTCGGCAGTGCCTTTGGCCTAGGTGCCTCCTTCTCGGTATCCGAGTTCCAGCAACGTCTGCTGGTCCTTGGTAGTGCTTTGTAGCACAGGTACCTCCTGCTTAGTAACCGGGTTCCAGCACCGTCAGCTGGTCCACGGTTGTGCCATTGGCTCTTGTTCCTTCTGCTGCCACTCTGGGTTCCAGCACCGTCAGCTGGTTCTCGGTAGTTCCATAGACTCTTGCAGCTTCTGCTACCCATCCGGGTTCCAGCACCATCAGCTGGTTCTCGGTTATGAATGAGTCACCGGAGGAGGAAAAAACAAAAATGCAAGCTATGTCCAGAAAACCGGAGAAGTTGGTAGCTAGCGGATTGCAGACCCCTGATCCTATTCACAACAACTAACAGTAGCCATGGAGCGTTCCTACAGTGGTCCTAGACGCTTTGTCAAAGCCGGAGAACTAAATAAGCCTAAAGAAAGAAAGGGGAAATCTAAACTGCCCCAGAGCAGACCCCAAAGCAATAGACAGCCCCCAACATGTATTGTCAGTGAAAAACAGATGAAAACACAAACACAGACAGAAAGACAGGAAGAGCAAACGTTGGGGCCCAACTAACTAGATAGAACAGGACAGAAAAGATGCTAACTGCAATCCGCAAAAACCCTACCAAAAATGTCCCAACACGTCTGATAGGAAAAAAGGCCCTGAAGTCACTAGACTTCAAAATCCCTATATCAGAACTCCGATATATTCTGAAGACAGAGCAAAAGAGATCTAACCGATCAGGGACAAAAAATAGAACTTCAGCAAAAACCCCAGCCGGGGCTGGCTGAGCACAAATCTAAACAAATTAGACAAAATCTCATGGAACAATAACAGAGCAAAACTTAGCTTTTGAAGAAAGGAACTGAACTGCAGGCCAGAGCTCAGAGAATCACCAGCAACCCTGCAGGGCGTCGGCTGCCTTATATCCACTCAGAAATTCCGGATGTCCAATCGCCATCCACCTGTTCAGGTAACAGGTCTCTCCCATCCAAATCAGCCTCACCATCTCCTTTCACCAGCAGAGGGAGTTCATCGGACATCAAAGGTGAAGGAGAAAATGAGCTCACAACAGTACCTCCCCCTTGAGGAGGGGTCACCGAACCCTCATCCATGCCACCAGGCCGATCAGGATGGGCCCGATGAAAATCACGAACCAATCTTTCGGCATGAATATCAGATGCAGAGACCCAAGAATTATCCTCCTGGCCATAACCCTTCCACTTAACCAAATACTGGAGTCTCCGTCTAGCCAGACGAGAATCCAGTATCTTCTCAACCTCATATTCCACATTACCTTCAACCAATACAGGGTCAGGAGGCGCCACCACAGGAACTACTGGCTCAACAAACCTCTTCAACAGAGACTTATGAAACACATTATGGATCTTAAATGTAACAGGAAGAGCCAATCGAAAAGAGACCGGATTTAGAATCTCCAAAATCTTGTAAGGTCCAATGAATCTAGGTTTAAACTTTGGAGAAGCCACCTTCATAGAGATATTCTTTGATGACAACCAAACCATATCACCCACCTTAAACCGGGGACCAATGGTCCTATGCCAGTTGGAAAACCGCTGGGCCTTTTCCTGGGAATGAGACAACTTATCCACCACTTGGTCCCAAATCTGGTGCATTCTCTCCACCACAGTGTCAACACCTGGGCAGGCAGAAGACTCCACCTGCCCTGAAGAGAATCGAGGATGAAACCCAAAGTGACAAAAAAAGGGTGACATCAAAGTGGCAGAACTAGCTCTATTATTTAAAGCAAATTCGGCCAAGGGCAAAAATGAGACCCAATCATCCTGATCAGCAGAGATAAAACGTCTCAAATAATACTCCAAAGTCTGGTTTGTTCTCTCCGTCTGCCCATTGGTCTGAGGGTGAAACGCAGAGGAGAAGGACAACTGAGTTCCCAGCTTGGAACAAAAAGTCCTCCAAAATCTAGAGACAAGCTGGACTCCTCTGTCCGATACAATGTTCTCAGGAATCCCATGCAAGCGAACCACCTGTTGCAAAAACAAGGGCACCAACTCTGAGGAAGATGGCAACTTAGGGAGTGGTACAAGATCAACCATCGTAGAGAATCTACCACAAATCACCCAGATAACAGTCATTTTCTGAGAGACAGGCAGATCAGAAATAAAATCCATTGAAATATGGGTCAATGGCCTCCTGGGCACCGGCAAAGGTATCAACAACCCACAAGAGAGAGAACAAGGTTTAGACCGGGAGCAAGTCCCACAGGACTGCACAAAATTCCTGACATCCCAAGATAAGGCGGGCCACCAAAAAGACCGACTCACCAAATCTCTAGTACCAGAAATACCTGGATGACCAGCCAATGCGGAGCAATGAACTTCAGACATTACTCTCTTCCTCCACTGGTCAGGAACATACAATTTTCCAATAGGACAACACTCAGGTTTGTCCTCCTGAAACTCTTCCAGAGCACATCTCAAATCGGGCAAGATGGCAGAAAGAACTACCCCCTCACCTAAGATGGTAGCAGGCTTGGTCACAATAGGAGAATCAGCAAAGAAACTCCTAGAGAGGGCGTCTGCCTTGACATTCTTAGTGCCCGGAAGAGAAGAGACCACAAAATCAATACATGTGAAAAACAAGGCCCACCTAGCCTGTCAAGGATTCAAGCGTTTGGCCGACTCAAGGTAAATCAAATTCTTGTGGTCAGTGAGGACCACGACTTGATGTCTAGCTTCCTCCAACCAATGTCTCCACTCCTCAAATGCCCATTTCATGGCTAACATTTCCCGATTCCCCACATCATAGTTGCGTTCAGATGGGGAGAACTTTCGGGAAAAGAAAGCACAGGGATTCATTTTAGATGTTACCGGATCTTTTTGGGACAAAACAGCTCCTGCCCCAATCTCAGAAGCGTCCACCTCTACCTGAAACGGGAGTGAAACATCAGGTTGCCGCAAAACCGGAGCAGAAGTGAACCTCCGCTTCAGCTCCTGAAAGGAAGAAACAGCCTCTGGAGACCAATTCAACACATCAGCACCCTTCTTAGTCAAATCAGTCAATGGTTTGGCAATACCAGAAAAATTAGCTATAAATTTACGATAAAAATTAGCAAAACCCAAAAACTTCTGGAGGGCCTTCAAAGAAGTGGGCTGAACCCAATCATGAATGGCCTGTACCTTGGCCGGGTCCATTTCAATAGTTGACGGAGACAAAATAAATCCCAAAAAGGAAATCCTCTGTACACCAAAAAGGCATTTCGATCCCTTAACATACAGGGAATTCTCCCTCAAAATCCGGAACACAGTCCGAACATGTTCCACATGAGAGTCCCAATCCCTGGAAAAGATCAAAATATCATCCAGATAGATGGTCAAAAATTTATCCACAAAGTCCCAGAAAATATCATTCATGAAGCACTGAAAGACAGAAGGGGCATTAGTGATCCCAAAAGGCATCACCAGGTACTCAAAATGTCCCTCCGGAGTATTAAACGTCGTCTTCCATTCATCCCCCTGCTTAATGCGAATAAGATTATACGCCCCTCTGAGGTCAAGCTTGGTAAACCAGCAAGCACCTTTAACGCTGGAGAATAGATCTGAAATCAGGGGTAACGGATACTGATATTTAACAGTAATTTTGTTGAGGCAACGATAGTTAATACAAGGCCTTAATGAACCATCTTTCTTGGCCACGAAAAAAAAACCCAGCACCTAAGGGTGAAGAGGATGGTCTAATATGACCCTTCTCCAACGACTCCTTAATATAGGATCGCATAGCCTCGTGCTTGGGTACAGATAAATTGAAAAGACGACCTTTGGGAAATTTACACCCAGGGCTCAGCTCAATTGCACAGTCATAACTCCTATGAGGAGGCAAAGACACAGACTCATTCTCACTAAATACATCATAAAAATCAGCCAAATAGTCAGGAACATCATGCGACAGGGGAGAGGTGGAGAAAACAGGAGCGTCACTAAGGGCACACTGACAACCCCAACTCACAACAGACACAGATTTCCAATCCAAAACTGGATTATGGATTTGCAAACAGGGAAACCCCAGAACAATGGTATCATGCAAATTATGCAACACCAAAAATCTGCAATTTTCTTGATTGTCTGGGACGACCCGCATTACCACCTGGGTCCAAAACTGAGGTTTATTCTTCGCCAAAGGAGTAGCATCAATACCCCTCAAAGGGATAGGCGTCCGCAGAGGTGTCATAGGAAACCCACAACGTTTAGCAAAATCCAAGTCCATCAGGTTCAGAGCCGCTCCTGAATCCACAAAAGCCTTAGCAGAAAATGTGGACAGGGAGCAGATCAGAGTAATTGCCAGAAGAAACTTAGGTTGTACACCACCCACAGCAAATGTGTGTGCAAAACGTTTCTCTCGTTTAGGGCAGACAGAAATAATATGAGAGGCATCTCCACAGAAAAAACACAGCTTATTACGCCTTCTGAACTCCTGACGTTGTGCCCTAGACAAAACTCTGTCACATTGCATAGGTTCAGACATTTGTTCAACGGGTGGCAACACCTCTTGTGTAGTTTTGCGTTCACATAAACGCCGATCAACCTGAATGGCTAATGACATAGAATCGTCAAGACCAGAGGGAACAGGAAATCCCACCATAGTATCTTTTACGGTTTCTGACAAACCCTTCCGAAAGAGAGCAGCCAAGGCACCATCATTCCAGGTAGTAAGGACCGCCCACTTTTGGAATTTTTGACAGTACAACTCTGCAGAATCCTGACCCTGGCTCAATGCCAACAGGGCCTTTTCAGCTTGATCAATAGCATTAGGTTCATCATACAACAACCCCAAGGCTTGAAAAAATGCATCCACATTAGTTAGAATAGGACCATCAGGTGTCAAAGAAAACGCCCAATCCTGGGGATCGCCGCGCAGCAAAGAGATGACAATTTTAACCTGCTGCGCAGAGCTCCCCAATGAGTTAGGCTTCAAGGCAAGAAATAATTTACAATTATTCTTAAAATTCAAAAATTTAGACCGATCCCCAAAAAACACATCAGGGATGTGGATCCTTGGTTCAGCAGCATGTGAATGAGCAAGATAGGTGGAAATTCCCCACACTTCAGCAGCGAGCTGCTCCAGACGATCAGACAATTGCTTAATCTCCATTAAGAAAAAATTCCTCCTACAACCTCAGAGAAATAGAGGAAAAAATATACACAAAAAAAATTCTGACACCTTTTTTTTTTTTTTTTTCTTTTTTTTTTTTTACAATTCTTTCCTGCTATTGAGTACCCTAGAATCTGCAGTATGGCTGGTGATTCTGTTATGAATGAGTCACCGGAGGAGGAAAAAATAAAAATGCAAGCTAAGTCCAGAAAACCGGAGAGGTTGGTAGCTAGCGGATTGCAGACCCCTGACCCTATTCACAACAACTAACAGTAGCCGTGGCGCGTTCCTACGGTGGTCCTAGACGCTTTGTCAAAGCCGGAGAACTAAATAAGCCTAAAGAAAGAAAGGGGAAATCTAAACTGCCCCAGAGCAGACCCCAAAGCAATAGACAGCCCCCAACATGTATTGTCGGTGAAAAACAGATGAAAACACAAACACAGACAGAAAGACAGGCAGAGCAAACGATGGGGCCCAACTAACTAGATAGGACAGGACAGAAAAGATGCTGGCTGCAATCCGCAAAAACCCTACCAAAAATGTCCCAACACGTCTGATAGGAAAAAAGGCCCTGAAGTCACTAGACTTCAAAATCCCTATATCAGCACTCCGATATATTCTGAAGACAGAGCAAAAGAGATCTAACCGATCAGGGACAAAAAATAGAACTTCAGCAAAAACCCCAGCCGGGGCTGGCTGAGCACAAATCTAAGCAAATCAGACAAAATCTCATGGAACAATAACAGAGCAAAATTTAGCTTTTGATGACAGGAACTGAACTGGAGGCCAGAGCTCAGAGAATCACCAGCAACCCTGCAGGGCGTCGGCTGCCTTATATCCACTCAGAAATTCCGGATGTCCAATTACCATCCACCTGTTCAGGTAACAGGTCTCTCCTATCCAAATCATCCTCACCACCTCCTTTCACCAGCAGAGGGAGTTCATCGGACATCAAAGGTGAAGGAGAAAATGAGCTCACAACAGTTCTCGGCAGTGCCTTTGGCCTAGGTGGCTCCTTCTCGGTATCCAAGTTCCAGCAATGTCTGCTAGTCCTTGGTAGTGATTTGTAGCACAGGTACCTCCTGCTTTGTAAACGTGTTCCAGCACCGTCAGCTGGTCCACGTTTGTGCCATTGGCTCTTGTTCCTTATGCTGCCTCTCCGGGTTCCAGCACCGTCAGCTGGTCCTCGCTAGTTCCATTTGATCTTGTTCCTTCTGCTAACCATCCGGGTTCCAGTACCATCAGATGGTTGTCAGCAGTTCCTCAGCCTTCTTGTACCTTCTGCTACTTTTCCTAGTTCAAGCTTGTGGAAATGGTTTTTGGTTCTCACTCTGGAACTCCCTGACGACGACCCTGAAGACGACGACCCTGAAGACCACACCGAAGAAGACCAAAAAGATGACCCTGAAGAAGATTACCAAGAGAGCAAAGAACATGAAGACAACCATCAAGATGCAGAACAACAAGAGACAGAAGACCAAGAAGCAGAAAAACCAAAAGCAGAAGAACATTAAGCATAAGACTAAAAATCATAGCAAATGATATTATCTAAATTATAAGCAGAAGAAGACTAAGCAGTGTATGGGGGTGAGTCCGTTCCTCCTCGTGGTGCCCCTGGAAAATGCCTGCTGCTGCAGGCCAAACTGAATGCGGACAAATCCTGTTGTAAATCTTTTGTGACAGGCAGAACGGAAGGAATCTTCAAACTTTTATAGATAACAACTACAGGAATGCCTGTCACAAATAAGAATATGATGAAGAAGAAGAAGAATAGGAAGAAGATGAAGAAGTAGAATATGAAGAAGAACAATAGTCGAATAAGAAGAATATGAAGAATGTAAAAAAAAAAGAATAGGAAGAAGGTGAAGAAGAAGAAGATGAATAAGGTGAAGACGTTGATGAAAAAGATGCTGCTGCTGAGGATGATGAAGGAGAAAGTGTGGGAGAAGTAAAAAAGAAGGTGAAGAGCATGGAAGTAGTGAAAGATACATATCTGACAAAATATAAAAGAGTTTAACATAGTCAATATCTTTGTAACTCCGAGCGTCTTTAAAAAAAAATTCTGCTATTCCATTTGTTCGGGCTAAACTTCTATGGCTTTAATGTCTCCTACACCTCCCACAATACATTCTACATTATTATTAGTTGTTTTTCTTCATGTAGAATTAACCTACAAGGAAAGAAAGGGTTTTTTTTTTAATTCCGATACTTTTGTCCCATTGATTTGAATAGGACTTCCGGGATTGGAATCGACGATACCCGATACTTTTTGGATATCGGCCGATCCAATCCGATCCGATATTTTTCAATATTGGATGGTATCGCTCAACACTAGTGCCCAGTTATCTGCACTGTTCACAGCTGTCTGAGAGGTCTCTGTGTGTGAGTGCAGCTTGCATTGTAGTGTGTCCTGCAGCTACCTCTGGTTGTAGGCCGCTCAGCGTGCGTCACTGCCTCATACATATTTTTCTTTTATTGCTGCTCATTTTCCATTAATTATCCTATTAGTGTGCATCCATCCATATCCATATACATTGGTTGCAAACACTATAGGAGTAGACAGCGGAGCCTTTCTGCAGCCTTTCAGTGCTATTGCCCAGTTATCTGCACTGTTCACGACTGTCTGAGAGGTCTCCGTGTGTGAGTGCAGCTCACATTGTAGTGTGTCCTGCAGCCACCTCTGGCTGTAGGCCGCTCAGCGTGCGTCACTGCCTCATACATAGTCCTTTTTTTGTTTTATTGCAGCTCATTTTTCCTGATTTTTTGCTCCTATTAATGTGCTTCCATCCGTATCCATCTACATTGGTTGGTTGCAAACGCTATATAGGAGTAGATAGAGGAGCCTTTTTTTCTGGCTTGTGCCCTGCAGCTGCAGCCAGATTATTATTAGCCTTTTTTTGGAGCCTCATCTATTGCATTGTAGGTTACCTTCCTGCATTGTAATACTGTAGCTCCAAAAAGTTTGTGATACTATCGCTTTCACATGTTTGGTCACATCCTTTTTTTTTTTTGAAAAAAAAAACACGTAAATAAAGTTCACCAAACACTCCACTTTACAGTTGTGTAGGCCACATTAGCTCATATTAAAGTGTAGTCCACACACTTTATAAAATTAGTGTTTCTTATACCTGTTAGCAGCTGTTCAGGAATAAGCACACTAAACCCCCCTTTGTACTTTTCTGCCTATCTTTATCAGTCTACCAAGATGAAGAAGGCAGGGAGTAAGGCACGTGGGCGTGGGCGTGGAGTTGCAGCAGGGAGAGGACATGGGGATTCAGCAGGGAGAGGATGTGGGGATTCTGTGCCTGCTGCGAGCACCAGTGACTCAGAATCCCCCAGTTTTACCAGGCAACAGTCCTTTATACGCAGCTTTGTAGGACCTCGCCGTACCCCACTGCTGCGGGAGGAACAAATTGAAGCTGTTGTTGGATGGATGGCAGCTAATGCATCGACTTCAATGACTTCCACATCCTCTCAGGGCCAGAGCACTGAAGAGCAACCATCTGTCTCTTCACCATCTGCCAAATTGCCCAGACAGTCAGAGAGCCCTGTACAGGAGCCATCTCATTCTCTAATTCTGTTCTCTGAATCTGTTGGCTTGGAAAGAGGGGGCCAGCCAAGCAGCATTCTAGAATGTGAAGAAGAGGGAGTAAGCAGTGATGCGCAACTGCTTTGTCCCTCTGAATCTGAAGAGGCGGGTGGGCCAGTGCCTATGGTCAGCACACCTCAGTATGCATCAGATCATGAGACTCAGGTGCCACTTTCTGGTGCGTACGGTGCTGCCGAGACTACCCAGGAGAAGCAGGTGTTTGAAGAGGGGAGTGTAGATGATGAGGTCCTTGACCCATCATGGCGTGAGGAACAGGAAGGTGGTGGGAGCAGCTCTGAGGAAGAGATTCCCCAAATGGCCAAAACAGGAGGGAGAGGGAGGGGGCAGACTTGGTTGCCTGTAGCCTCCACTTCGGCACCAGTTAGGAGCATTCCTCTTCCAAAAGCCAAAACGGGCGCTCCCAGGACTTGCAGTGCGTGGTCCTTTTTTGACACAGTTGCAGATGACATTTGCTTGTCAAATGCAAGCTGTGTCATCAGAAAGTCAAAAGAGGGAAAAGTGCCAGCAACCTCAATACCACAAATATGTGGAAACATGTGCGGATCAAGCACGTGGTGGAGTTACGAAGACACACTGAAGATGTAGGCCAACCTACAGCACCACCTTCCACCTCTTCAGCTCATGTTGTAGCCTCTTCCTCCAGCTCTCACACAGCTGGTTCGGCTTCCTCACAGGATCACCATGGAAGAACCTCTGGCACTGATGTCCAGAGATCCAGTGACATTCCACCCACAGCACCACGTTCCCTGTCATCCTCACACTCCCAGGCCACTCTACAGCCATCGGTAGCACACGCATGGGAGAAAAGGTGGGCATACTCGGCAAACCATCCACAAGCACAGGTTCTGAATGCTGGCATTGCCAAACTACTGGCCCTTGAAATGCTCTCATTCAGGCTGGTGGAGACTGACACCTTCTGTAAATTCATGGCATTGGCAGTCCCACAATACACCGTGCCCAGGCGCTTTTATTTCAGCAGGCAAGCCGTCCCTGCCCTGCAAAAGCATGTGGAGGGAAAAATTAAACTTGCGCTACTAAACGCTGTCAGTAGCAAGGTCCACCTGACCACTGATGCGTGGACCAGTTACCAAGGACAGGGACGATACTTTCCCTCACTGCACATTGGGTCAATGTTTTGGAGCTGCGTACAGATATTGAGAGTGGCGCTGTACATGTTCTGCCAACTCCAAGGATTGCAGGAATCCAGTCTGTACACATTGACTCCTCCTCATACTCCAGTTCCTCAGAATCAGCGCTGCAGGAGCCTGTTACGACCGATATGAGCACAGCCGTGGCCAAACGTCAACAGGCCGCACTGAAATTAATTTCTTTGGGGAATTGAAGCCACACAGCGCAGGAGCTCTGGAATGCCATCAAGCAGGAGAGCGACGTGTGGTTTGTGCCAGCGAATCTCCAGTCAGGCTTGGTAGTGTGTGACAATGGCCGAAATCTGGTGACAGCTCTGGGTCTAGGCAACCTCACACACATCCCATGTCTGGCACATGTGCTCAACTTGGTCGTGCAGAGCTTTCTGAAGGACTATCCGGATCTTGATGCACTGCTGCACAAGGTCCGCATAGAGTGTGCTCGCTTGCGGCGTTCCAGCATGGCAAGATCGCGCATTGCAGCTCTGCAGCTCCGATTCCGCCTTCCGGAACATCGCATCATATGTGACCTACCCACCAGGTGGAATTCAACGTTACATATGTTGGAGCGGTTGTGTGAGCAGCATGCAGCAGTAATGGAGTACCAGCTGCTTCAGACGCAAGCAAGTCGCACTTCAGCACCACTGAGTGGGCCTCTATGAAGGACATCTGCCTTGTTTTGCGTGCCTTCGATGATTCCACGTGGATGGCGAGTGCAGATGATGCACTAGTCTGCATGACTGTCCCCCTTATCTGCCTGCTTCAAAAAACACTGCAAGCACTAAGGGAGGAGGTTTTGGAAGAGGTGGAGGATGAGGAGTCACAAATGCCATCTGCTTCTAGACAGTCTGCGCAACATGGTTCCTCACAAAGGCCTAGGCAGGGGACACGTTGTGAGGAGGATGAGGAGGAGTCAATGGAGGAGGAAGACATCTCTCCAGAGGAGGGAGGTACACAATGCTCTAGTAGTCAGTATGTACAGCGAGGGTGGGGTGGGGACAGCGTTTCTTGGGCAGTTGGGAGTCTGCAGCACATAGTTGATTTCATGCTGCAGTGCCTGAGAAACGACCACCGCATCGCCCACATTCTCAACACGGCTGATTGTTGGGTGTACACCCTCCTAGATGCTCGCTACCGGGACAACTTACAAACCCTCATAACACTGTTGAACCGGGAGCATAAAATGCGGGAGTACCAAGACACACTGGTGCATTCCATCATGTTCTTCATTCCACCCGAGAGCAGTGCTGCTAGTGCTTTACAAAGCAGCTCTGTGCGTCGAGGCAGTGGAGGAAGCTCTGCACAAAGAGGGAGCAGAGGCAGCGCCTCAACACAAGGCATGACCAGTATGGCCCAAATGTGGCAAAGTTTTGTGTGCCCGCCACAAATATCTACACCAACACAGACAGCTCCAGTCAGCAGGAGGCACCGTTTCCATCAAATGGTGACAGACTACATGTCTTGCCCTGTCAGTGTACTCCAAGACTGCTCTTCCCCCTTCAAGTTTTGGGTCTCTAAGCTGGATACATGGCCAGAGCTCAGCCAGTATGCATTGGAGGTGCTGGCTTGCCCTGCTGCCAGTGTATTATCGGAACGCGTCTTTAGTGCCGCAGGTGGTGTACTAACAGACCGTTGCACGCGACTATCCTCCGATAACGTTGACCAGCTTACTTTTCTGAAAATGAACAAGGCCTGGATCTCGCCGGAATTTTCCAGTCCTCTTCCAGAATAAATAATTAGTTGGCATCAGTATCCAGGTCTCCTGTTGTGTTCATATTTCTACCACCTGAACTGTAATCCCTGGTCTCCAACACCGCCAGTTGTTGCTCAGAAGTGCTGTCTGTACAGTAAAAAACACTAGTTCCTGTGTCAGTGGGGTTCAGTAACGTCAGCTACTCCCCTCCTGTGTGTCCGGCAATATCTCCTGCACCCTCCAAAATCACACTACATCAGATTTTCAACTTGCTCCAAGTAGGCCTCAGCCTACACCATGATTGATCCTGGGCTCCAACACCGCCAGTTGTTGCTCAGAAGTGCCATCTGCACAGAAAAAACACTAGCTCCTGTGTCAGTGGGGTTCAGTAACGTCAGCTGCTCCCCTGCTGTGTGTCCGGCAATATCTCCTGCTCCCTCCAAAATCACACTACATCAGATTTTCAACTTGCTCCAAGTAGGCCTCAGCCTACACCATGATTGATCCTGGGCTCCAACACCGCCAGTTGTTGCTCAGAAGTGCCATCTGCACAGAAAAAAACACTAGCTCCTGTGTCAGTGGGGTTCAGTAACGTCAGCTGAACCCCTGATGTGTGTCCGGCAATGTCTCCTGCTCTGTCCACATTCCCACTACTAGTAGTGGGAATGTGAACAGAGCAAGAGACATTGCCGGACACACATCAGGGGATCAGCTGACGTTACTGAACCTCAGTAACACAGGAACAAGTGTTGATTGTGCAGACGGCACTTCTGAGCAGCAACTGGCGGTGTTGGAGGCCAGGGTAAATACTAGAGACAGAGTGGAGCATGAGGCCTAATTGGAGCACGTTTAAAATCAGTAGTAGCCTACAACAGATATAAAACTTGATGAAATTAGGCCTCAGCCTACACCCAGATTGACCCTGGGCTCCAACATCGCCAGTTGCTGCTCAGAAGTGTCTTTGGCACGGGTACTCCCTCCTGCCCAGCCTGGTTCCAGCACGCCTGCTTTTTCTGGGTAGTGTCAACGTCACTTAGCCACCAATACATTGTCCTGTCGTGTTGCGGTCGGGTTAGCCGAGTCTATGGTGCCTGCAGTTTAGGTGCTTCCTATGTAGGCTGCGGGTTCTGGTAATAAAGGCTGGTTCCGTAGTGCCAATAGGACAAGCACCCCCTGTAAGGACTGTGGGTTTCGGTAACTGCAGCCGGCACGCGGCCTTGCAGCTTTGATTTTCATGGGTACCTTCTGCTACCCATCCGGGTTTCAGTACCATCAGCTGGTTCTCGACAGTGCCTTTGGCTGATGTGCCTCCTTCTCGGTATCCAAGCTCCAGCAACGTCTGCTGGTCCTTGGTAGTGCTTTCTAGCACAGGTACCTCCTTCTTAGTAGCCGTGTTCCAGCACCGTCAGCTGGTCCACGGTTGTGCCATTGGCTCTTGTTCCTTCTGCTGCCCCTCCGGGTTCCAGCACCATCAGCTGGTCCTCACTAGTTCCATTAGCTCTTGCAGCTTCTGCTACCCATCCGGGTTCCAGCACCGTCAGCTGGTTCTCGGCAGTGCCTTTGGCTGAGGTGCCTCCTCGGTATCCGAGTTCCAGCAACGTCTGCTGGTCCATGGTAGTGCTTTCTAGCACAGGTACCTCCTGCTAAGTAACAATGTTCCAGCACCGTCAGCTGGTCCACGGTTGTGCCATTGGCTCTTGTTCCTTCTGCTACCCATCCTGGTTCCAGTACCATCAGCTGGTTCTCGGCAGCTCCTCAGCCTTATTGTACCTTCTGATACTTTTCCAAGTTCAAGCTTTTGGAAATGGCTTTTGGTTATCACTCTGGATCTCCCTGACGAAGACACTGAAGACGACGACCCTGAAGACCACCCCGAAGAAGACGACGACCACGAAAACAATGACCCTGAAGGCGACAACTGGGAGACCACCCCGAAGAAGACCAAAATATGACCCTGAAGAAGATGACCAAGAGGACAAAGAACATGAAGACAACCACCAAGACACAGAACAACAAGAGACAGAAGACCAAGAAGCAGAAGAACAAAAAGCAGAAGAACCAAAAGCAGAAGAACATTAAGCATCAGACTAAAAATCAGAGCAAAAGATATTATCTAAATTATAAGCAGAAGAAGACTAATCAGTGTATGGGGGTGAGTCCGTTCCTCCTCGTGGTGCCCCTGGAAAATGCCTGCTGCTGCAGGCCAAACCGAACGTGGACAAATCCTGTTGTAAATCTTTTGTGACAGGCAGAACGGAAGGTGTAATCTTCAAACTTTTATAGATAACAACTACAGGAATGCCTGACACAAATAAGAGTATGATGAAGAAGAAGAATAGGAAGAAGATAAAGAAGTAGAATATGAAGAAGAATAATAGTTGAATAAGAAGAATATGAAGAATGTAAAAAAATGAATAAAAGGAAGAAGGTGAAGAAGAAGAAGATGAATAAGGTGAAGAAGAAGTTGATAAAAAAGATGCTGCTGCTGAGGATCATGAAGGAGAAAGTGTGGGAGAAGTAAAAAAGAAGGTGAAGAGCATGGAAGTAGTGAAACATACATATCTGACAAAATATAGCAAAGGTTAACATAGTCGATATCTTTGTAACTCCGAACGTCTTTAAAAAAAAAAAAATTATTCCTGCTATTCCATTTGATTGGGCTAAACCTCAATGCCTCTAATGTCTCCTCCACCTCCCCAATACATTCTACATTATTCTTAGTTGTTTTTAGAGTTGAGCGATACCGTCCGATACTTCAAAGTATCGGATCGGAATGGATCGGCCGATCTTAAAAAAAAGTATCGGTATCGCCGATTCCGATACCGGAAGTCCCATTCAAGTCTATGGGACTTCCGGTATCGGAATAAGAAAAACCCTATTTTGGCCTTGTACAGCCTCTCTGGGGTCTGTACGGGCCTTTCGGGGGGCTGTGCCGGCCTGCCAGGGGGTCTGTGCAGGCTCCGGTGGTCTGTGCCGGCCTGCCGGGGGGCTGTGACGGCCTGCCGGTGGTCTGTGCAGGCTCCGGTGGGCTGTGCCGGCCTCCCGGGGGGCTGTGCCGGCCTCCCGGTGGTCTGTGCAGGCTCCAGGGGGCTGTGCCGGCCTGCCGGGGGGCTGTGCCGGCCTGCCGGTGGTCTGTGCAGGCTTCGGGGGTCTGTGCAGGCATCGTCCGATGGGACTATAAGTCCCATCGGGCGATGCCTGCTACCATGACAGTGATTGACACATTAGCCAATGATGGGACAGTAGTAGTCCCATCATCCGGCTAATGTGTTGAATGTAAAAAAAAAAAAAAAAAAATTACATGCTACATACATGCTACATACATACAACATACATACTACATATATACTACATGCATGCAACATACATACTACATATATACTACATGCATGCAACATACATACTACATATATACTACATGCATGCAACATACATACTACATATATACTACATGCATGCAACATACATACAACATATATACTACATGCATGCAACATGCATACTACATATATACTACATGTAACATACATACTACATATATACTACATGCATACTACATACATGCTACATACTACATGCATGCTACATACATACTACATGCATGCTACATACATACTACATGCTACATACATACTACATACATACTACATATATACTACATGCATGCTACATACATACTACATGCTACATACATACTACATACATACTACATGCATGCTACATACATACTACATGCTACATATATACTACATACATAATACATGCATGCTACATACTACATGCATGCTACATACATACTACATACATACTACATGCATGCTACATACATACTACATGCATTCTACATACATACTACATGCTACATACATACTACATACATACTACATGCTACATACATACTACATGCTACATATATACTACATACATGCTACATGCATGCTACATACATACTACATGCATGCTACATACATACTACATGCTACATACATACTACATACATACTACATGCATGCTACATACAATACATTCATACAAAACATACATAGACATACAGTACATATAACATAGAGTAACATACTTACCAATACTTGTCACATTGTTCCCCGAAGCCATTGTCTTTTACGGAATAATTTCCCACGCAGCAATGGCATAAAGTGAGACTAGGGACTTTTTTTTTTAAGTGGCGGAGGAATACAGTGCGGAAGGATACCTACCTTCCGTCATTGGATTCCTGCAGCCCGTAGAGAGCGGCAGCATCAGCTGATGCTGCAGTTCTCTACCCAAGATCATCGTGGGACACACTCGTGGACTGCTTCGGATCACGGGTGAGTATTTTTGTGGTTTGTTATGTTAATATTTATTCCATAAAAGACAATGGCTTCGGGGAACAATGTGACAAGTATTGGTAAGTATGTTACTCTATGTTATATGTACTGTATGTCTATGTATGTATTGTATGAATGTATTGTATGTAGCATGCATGTAGTAAGTATGTAGTATGTATGTAGCATGTAGTATGTATGTAGCATGCATGTAGTATGTATGTAGCATGCATGTAGTATGTATGTAGTATATATGTAGCATGTAGTATGTATGTAGCATGTAGTATGTATGTAGTATGTATGTAGCATGTAGTATGTATGTAGCATGCATGTAGTATGTATGTAGCATGCATGTAGTATGTATGTAGCATGCATGTAGCATGTATGTAGTATGTATGTAGCATGCATGTAGTATGTATGTAGCTGCATGTAGTATGTATGTAGTATATATGTAGCATGTAGTATGTATGTAGCATGCATGTAGTATGCATGTAGTATGTATGTAGCATGTAGTATGTATGTAGCATGCATGTAGTATATATGTAGTATGTATGTAGTATGTATGTAGCATGTAGTATGTATGTAGCATGCATGTAGTATGTATGTAGCATGCATGTAGTATGTATGTAGTATATATGTAGCATGTAGTATGTATGTAGCATGCATGTAGTATGTATGTAGTATGTATGTAGCATGTAGTATGTATGTAGCATGCATGTAGTATGTATGTAGTATGTATGTGGTATGTATGTAGCATGTAGCATGCATGTAGTATGTAGTATATATGTGGTATGTATGTAGCATGTAGTATGTATGTAGCATGCATGTAGTATGTATGTAGTATATATGTGGTATGTAGTATGTATGTAGTATGTATGTAGTATGTATGTAGTATGTATGTAGCATGCATGTAGTATGTATGTAGTATGTATGTAGCATGCAGTATGTATGTAGCATGCATGTAGTATATATGTAGTATGTATGTAGCATGCATGTAGTATATATGTAGTATGTAGCATGTAGTATGTATGTAGCATGCATGTAGTATATATGTGGTATGTATGTAGCATGTAGTATGTATGTAGCATGCATGTAGTATGTATGTATTATTTATATATATATTTTTTTTTTAAACATTTAACACATTAGCCGGATGATGGGACTACTACTGTCCCATCATTGGCTAATGTGTCAATCACTGTCATGGTAGCAGGCATCGCCAGATGGGACTTGTAGTCCCATCGGACGATGCTTGCACAGACCCCCGGACATCAGCACAGCCCCCCGGCAGGCCGGTACAGACCCCCACAGGGTGCACAGACCACCGGCAGGCCGGTACAGACCCCGGGCAGTCCACACAGCCCCCCGGCAGGCCGGCAGAGACCCCCGGAAGGCCCGAAATGACGGCGCATCATGATGCGCACACACCGCGCATCATGATGACGTCATTTCGGCTGTCAATCAACTTTGAACTTCCGATTCCGATGCCGACTTCCGATACATACTACATGCTACATATATACTACATACATGCTACATGCATGCTACATACATACTACATGCATGCTACATACATACTACATGCTACATACATACTACATACATACTACATGCATGCTACATACAATACATTCATACAATACATACATAGACATACAGTACATATAACATAGAGTAACATACTTACCAATACTTGTCACATTGTTCCCCGAAGCCATTGTCTTTTACGGAAAAATTTCCCACGCAGCAATGGCATAAAGTGAGACTAGGGACTTTTTTTTTTAAGTGGCGGAGGAATACAGTGCGGAAGGATATCTACCTTCCGTCATTGGATTCCTGCAGCCTGTAGAGAGCGGCAGCATCAGCTGATGCTGCAGTTCTCTACCCAAGATCGTCGTGGGACACACTCGTGGACTGCTTCGGATCATGGGTGAGTATTTTTGTGGTTTGTTATGTTAATATTTATTCCATAAAAGACAATGTTACTCTATGTTATATGTACTGTATGTCTATGTATGTATTGTATGAATGTATTGTATGTAGAATGCATGTAGTATGTATGTAGTATGTATGTAGCATGTAGTATGTATGTAGCATGCATGTAGTATGTATGTAGCATGCATGTAGTATGTATGTAGTATATATGTAGCATGTAGTATGTATGTAGCATGTAGTATGTATGTAGTATGTATGTAACATGTAGTATGTATGTAGCATGCATGTAGTATGTATGTAGCATGCATGTAGTATGTATGTAGCATGCATGTAGTATGTATGTAGTATGTATGTAGCATGCATGTAGTATGTATGTAGCTGCATGTAGTATGTATGTAGTATATATGTAGCATGTAGCATGCATGTAGTATGCATGTAGTATGTATGTAGCATGTAGTATGTATGTAGCATGCATGTAGTATATATGTAGTATGTATGTAGTATGTATGTAGCATGTAGTATGTATGTAGCATGCATGCAGTATGTATGTAGCATGCATGTAGTATGTATGTAGTATATATGTAGCATGTAGTATGTATGTAGCATGCATGTAGTATGTATGTAGTATGTATGTAGCATGTAGTATGTATGTAGCATGCATGTAGTATGTATGTAGTATGTATGTGGTATGTATGTAGCATGTAGCATGCATGTAGTATTTATGTAGTATATATGTGGTATGTATGTAGCATGTAGGATGTATGTAGCATGCATGTAGTATGTATGTAGCATATATGTGGTATGTAGTATGTATGTAGTATGTATGTAGTATGTATGTAGTATGTATGTAGCATGCATGTAGTATGTATGTAGTATGTATGTAGCATGCAGTATGTATGTAGCATGCATGTAGTATATATGTAGTATGTATGTAGCATGCATGTAGTATATATGTAGTATGTAGCATGTAGTATGTATGTAGCATGCATGTAGTATATATGTGGTATGTATGTAGCATGTAGTATGTATGTAGCATGCATGTAGTATGTATGTAGTATATATATATATATTTTTTTAAACATTTAACACATTAGCCGGATGATGGGACTACTACTGTCCCATCATTGGCTAATGTGTCAATCACTGTCATGGTAGCAGGCATCGCCAGATGGGACTTGTAGTCCCATCGGACGATGCTTGCACAGACCCCCGGACATCAGCACAGCCCCCCGGCAGGCCGGCACAGCCCCCCGGCAGGCCGGTACAGACCCCCACAGGGTGCACAGACCACCGGCAGGCCGGTACAGACCCCGGGCAGTCCACACAGCCCCCCGGCAGGCCGGCAGAGACCCCCGGAAGGCCCGAAATGACGGCGCATCATGATGCGCACACACCACGCATCATGATGACGTCATTTCGGCTGTCAATCAACTTTGAACTTCCGATTCCGATGCCGATGCCCGATATTGAAAAAATATCGGAAGTCGATATCGGAATTCCGATACAGCAAGTATCGGCCGATACCCGATACTTGCGGTATCGGAATGCTCAACACTAGTTGTTTTTCTTCATGTAGAATTAACCTACAAGGAAAGAAAGGGGTTTTTTTAATTCCGAAATTTCTGTCCCTTTGACTTGCATTGGTTTCCGGTATAGGAATCGGCGATACCAGATACTTTTTGGGTATCGGTCCGATCCAATCCGATATTTCACGATATCGGATGGTATCGCTCAACACTACTCCCTACTAAACAGAATCCCTCAATGTCTGTCTGCTATTTCATCCTTCTTTTTTCTGCTAGATTTCTAAAACTTAATATGGACAAAACAGAATTAATCATCTTTCCCCATCTCTCGTGACCCCCCAATAGACCTATCCATTAAAGCAAATGGCTGCCCACTCTCTCCAGTCCCACAAGCTCGCTGCTTCGGGGTTATCCTTGACACTGATCTTGCTTTCAAACCACATATCCGAGCCCTTTACACTTCCTGCCGACTTCAACTCAAAAACATTCCATGGATCCGTACATTCCTCAATCATGAATCTGCAAAAACCCTAGTCCATGCCCTCATGATCTCCCGCCTTGACTACTGCAACCTCCTGCTCTGTGGCCTCCCCTCTTACACTCTCGCACCCCTCCAATCTATTCTAAACTCTGCTGCCCGACTAATCCACCTGTCCCCCCACTATTCCCCGGCCTCTCCCCTCTGTCAGTCCCTGCACTGGCTCCCCATTACCCAAAGGCTCCAGTTCAAAACCCTAACCATGACATACAAAGCCAGCCACAACCTGCGTCGTCCATACATCTGTGACCTCGTCTCCCGGTACTTACCTGCACGAAACCTCTGATTCTCACAAGATCTCCTTCTGTACTCCCCTCTTATCTCCTCTTCCCACAAAAAGAACCTGAAGACCTACCTCTTCTGACAAGCCTACAACCTGCAGTAACCACCTATCCACCAAACCGCTGCATGACCAGCTCTACCCTTGCCTACTGTATCCTCACCCATCCCTTGTAGATTGTGAGCCCTCACGGGCAGAGTCCTCTCTCATCCTGTACCAGTCGTATCTTGTATTGTTTAAGATTACTGTACTTGTATGTATTATGTATTCCCCTCATCACATGTAAAGCGCCATGAAATAAATGGCGCTATAATAATAATTAATAGTAATAATAATCACCATTACACACTGAATGGGAAACCACTGGGTAAATCTGACATGGAGAAGGACTTGGGGATCCTAGTTAATGATAAACTTACCTGTAGCAGCCAGTGCCAGGCAGCGTCTGCCAAGGCAAACAGGATCATGGGGTGCATTAAAAGAGGTCTGGATACACATGATGAGAGCTTTATGCTGCCTCTGTACAAATCTCTGGTTAGACCGCACATGGAGTACTGTGTACAGTTTTGAACATTTGTGCTCAGGAAGGATATAATGGAACTAGAGTGAGTACAAAGGAGGACACCAAAATTAATAAAGGGGATGGGGGAACTACAATACCCAGAGATATTAGCAAAATTAGGATTATTTAGTCTGGAAAAAAGACAACTGAGGGGCAATCTAATAACCATGTATAAGTATATAAGGGGACAATACAAATATCTCTCCAAGGATCTGTTTATACCAAGGAAGGTGACGGTCATAAGTGGGCATTCTCTGCGTCTAGAGGAGAGAAGGTTTTTCCACCAACATAGAAGAGGATTGTTTACTGTTAGGGAAGTGAGAATCTGGAAGCTCTTGCCTGAGGTGGTGGTGATGGCAAACTCAGTCGAGGGGATCAAAAGAGGCCTGGATGTCTTCCTGGAGTGTAAAAATATTGTATCTTACAGTTATTAGGTTCTTTAGAAGGACATAGATCTGGGGATTTATTCTGATGGAATATAGGCTGAACTGGATGGACAAATTTCTTTTTTTTGGCCTTGCTAACTATATTACTATGTAGAACTTACAGCACAGAGTACAGGCACACATGTAAGGAGGAAGACCAGACCATGGGTACCTGAACTAAACTGGGTCCAGAACTGTCAAGGCTGCGTCCCATGTTGTCCAGGGGAAGACAAAATGGCCCGGACAAATGCTCAGACCCGGAAGCCGGGGGTGCGGTTAAAAGTGAAAGCACGAGCAGCATCAGGTAGTTTTCTGCCAGCAGTGACAGAGGCAAGGTGCATGCGAGTCGTGCTTCGTGGGGTGCACAGCTGGTCTGTAACGACACACGGCCGATCTGACACCAGGACACTGCCAGAGCCCACCGCAGTAACAGGGAAAGAGCCGGGAGCCCTGTTCAGCTGAGCGCCGCACGTTAGCCTAAGAGCCAGAGCAGAGTGTGGAACTGTTCGCTTCTGCCCTCCCTACCGGACATTGCCATGCTGCTCGACGAGGACCCTGGTAGTACTGCGACATTGTTTACATGGGCCACAGCCATTGATGGACTAGGGGCCCAGTGGAAAGTACTGGAGACCGATCGCTGCCACCAGAAGACGGGCAACCTTTGCTGCAGGACCTCATTTGAGAAGCACCGCATCAGCCGTTGTTGATGCTACTGACTTTCAGGCATCATCTAAAGCCTGAAAAACCTCTGACACGATAAGTGTTTGAAAGAACTATCGTTACCTTGTTCATTAACTCCATATATCCTTTACAATTGAACTGTTTATTCCCTCATTTAATTGTTTGTCTCCCTGCAAGGAGTATCCCATTGTTAAATTAAATTGTTAACCCTTGCTTGGCATCTCGTGCATCACTGCATCCCTCAACCTGCTCACAAACACATCAGAGAATACAAGCTTAGAATAAGCTTTTAACTGGCAATTATCTGGGCTAGACAGCTCATCTAAATAGCAGGGCAATTACCAAGAACATGGAGCACCTGTGGAAATCTCTGCACCTTCTAGTCAGATAGGTCAACCGAGCTGTCAATCAAAGCACCAACAGCTCAGCAAGCCCCAGCACAGGATAGGATGACAGAGCTGTCCATCACAGAGTCCCAGACACTCTGAGCAGAGGAATCATGACATAAAGCTTTTCCTCTTAAAGAAACTTGTCTGTGTAATAAAAGTAATGAAAAAGAAAAAAGAAGAGTCTGTCTGCCTTAATTTTCTTTTCTGGAATGTCCATGACTATTTCTGTTTTCATGTATTATTAGTCACCTTCTATGTTCTTTTTACTGTAAGCTTGTTCACTAAAAGTTGGGAAATGCTCTAATCAAATATATCCCCACAAACCTGATATAGCTTTCGTATACATATATTATTTTCATTTTCTTATCTTTTACTTTATATAGATATACCAATGTTTATTGCTTTGTTGAGATAAAATCTCATATTACAAAACTGTTATATAAGAATTTATTATTTATGTTTTATATACAGTGGGGAAAAAAGTATTTAGTCAGCCACCAATTGTGCAAGTTCCCCCACTTAAAAAGATGAGAAAGGCCTGTAATTGACATCATAGGTAGACTACAACTTTGAGAGTCAAAATGCAAAAACACATCCAGAAAATCACCTTGCCTGATTTGAGGAGACTTATTTTTCAAATTATGGTGGAAAATAAGTATTTAGTCATTACCCAAAGTTCATCTCAATATTTTGCTATATATCCTTTTTTTGGCAATGACAGAGGTCAAACTTTTTCTGGAAGTCTTCACAAGGTTGGCACACACTGTTGGTGGTATGTTGGCCAATTCCTCCATGCAGATCTGGGTCGCCCGCCAGGGCAGTGGGGTACTCGATACCGGGCCGGTATCTCAGAGGGAAGTGTCACAGTAGCGGTGACCCGGTCCGTGGCCCTGGGCGTCCATGTAAAAGGGGTTAAGCGTGGCTGATTAAAGTTTATAAGTGGATGATACGTGACGCCACCTGTGGTGCTTGGCAATGAAGGGGTTAAGCCAACGCTGCAGGCAGATCCTCTGGGATCGATGGTATAAGGCAGCAAGATGTAATAGCTCCCCACAGGTAGAGCTGTAGTCCCAGGGCAGTGGGAATAGGTGTTGAGGAAGAGGGTGCAGTGTTAGGCACAGAGATGTAGCAGTGCTGAAGGGGTTGCAGGAAGAAGGCAATGACACAACAGGGTGCAGTTTCCTTTACCTTTACCTTGCTTTGCAAGTGCAGTCCAGGGTCCAGATTACAGATAGAGCAGGAGTTGGCCAGCCTGGAAGCAACTCAGGAATCTCTCTATGCAGATGGGTTGTGTAGTCTCCTTTCTAGCGCTTATCTGAGGTACATACAGTACTGAGTTACACTGAAGTTCCTCTTGCTTGCTCTCTCTTAGAACCCCCTTGCATGGCAGAGAGCTGTAGCCTCCTTCTTCTGGCTCACACATTGCTGTTGAGCCTCCGAGTCTTATGTGGGAACAGAGCATTTACAGCTTCCTATTCCTCCGGTTTCTGCTGCAGGAACTTCAGTATCCATACAACCTCAGAGACCGGACTCCAGACCATGCGCTACGCTAGAAGTGAGCCTGAACTCTGCTCAATCCTCCAGCTCTTCTCCTCTCATCCACACACTTCGCCCTCCTCACCTAAACTAACTAACTTCCCCTTCCCGGCCCCCAGAGAGCAGCTCCTCCCCCAGCTTTGGTTCAGAGCTCCCTCTGCTGGTCTGGAGTGGGAACCATGCTGTGTGTTGAATTTACCTGACAGAGAGACCCTTTATTGCTTCCAAACATGACATCACACTCCCTAGGAGGAAGGTAATGCCACTATGGTGACCATACTCCAGGGGGTGCCACAGATCTCCTCTAGAGCAGTGATGCTCTGAGCCTGTTGCTGAGCAGCACAGATTTTCAAATCCCTCCAAAGGTTTTCTATGTTGTGAGATCTGGAGACTGGCTAGGTCACTCTAGGACCTTAATATGCTTCTTACGAAGCCACTCCTTCATTGCCCTGGTGGTGTGCTTGGGATCATTGGGATCATTATCATGCTGAAAGACCAAAGCACATTTCATCTTCAATGCCCTTGCTGATGGAAGGAGGTTTGCACTCAAAATATCACGATACATAGCCCCATTCATTCTTTCATGTACACAGATCTGTTATCCTGGTCCCTTTGCAGAGAAACAGCCCCAAAGCATGATGTTGCAACCCCCATGCTTCACAGTAGGTATAGTATTGTTTGGATGCAACTCAGCATTCTATTTCCTCCAAACATGACAAGTTTTGTTTCTACCAAACAGTTCTTCTTTGGTTTCATCAGACCGTATGACATTCTCCCAGTACTCTTCTGGATTATTATTATTATTATTATTATTATAATTATTATTATTCATTTTTATAGTGCCATTTATTCCATGGCGCTTTACATGTATAGTCCAAATGCTCTCTAGAAAACTTCAGATGAGCCCCGACATGTACTCGCTTAATCAGGGGGACATGTCTGGCACTGCAGCATCTGAGTCCCTGGCGGTGTAGTGTGTTACTGATGGTAGCCTTGGTTACGGTGGTTCCAGCTCTATCCAGGTCATTCACTAGGTCCCCCGTGTGGTTCTGGGATTTTTTGCTCACCGTTCTTGTGATCATTTTGACCCCACGGGTGAGATCTTGCATGGAGCTCCAGATTGAGGGAGATTATAAGTGGTCTTGTATGTCTTGCATTATCTTATTATTGCTCCCACTGCTTGCCTATTGCAGATTCAGCCTTCCCAGCCTGGTGCAGGGCTACAATTTTGTTTCTGGTGTCCTTCCACAGCTCTTTGGTCTTCACAATAGTGACGTTTGGAGTGTGACTGTTTGAGGTTGTGGACAATTGTCTTTTATACTGCTAACAAGTTCAAACAGGTGCCATTACTACAGGTAATGAGGGGAGGACAGAGGAGCCTCTTAAAGAAGAAGTTACAAGTCTGTGAGGGCTAGAAATCTTGCATGTTTTTAGGTGACCAAATACTTTCCACGATAATTTGAAAAATAAATCTTGCCAAATCAGACAAGGTGATTTTCTGGATTTGTTTTCTCATTTTGATTCTCATAGTTGTGGTCTACCTATGAAGTAAATTACATCTCTCATCTTTTTAAGTCATGAATCCAAAGGGAGTTTGTAGCTATATTCCGTGCTGCCGCTTTAGACAAATTCCAGGAGAATGCTGTATGATTGCAGTGGTTTTATTCTACGCGTTTCAGGGGTCTCATTCCCCCTTCATCAGGAAATACCACAAATACATACAGGTATCACAGACATAAATAGGTTTGAAAGGATGCTGGATTTCAAACAAATGAGTGCCAACAAGTCAGATGGTGCAATCTTTTTAAGTGGGAGAACTTGCACAATTGGTGGCTGACTAAAAACTTTTTTCCCCACCGTAGCATAATGCACAGCCAAAAGTCATACATATTACATAATACACCTCCATATTAGCATAATGCACAGCCCATAGTTCTCCATATATAGTATAATGCACCACATAGTTCTCCATATAATATAATACACCTTACATAGTCCTCCATATAAAATGCACCTCCATATCATATAATGCACCACCACCAATAATGCACAGCCCACAGTCCTCCTTATTAGTATAATACAAGCCCATATTCTTCATATAGTATAAATGCACAGCACATAGTCGTCTATGTAGTAGTGTGCAGCGTGCATTGCCAGACACTGACTCAATGGCTCTGTGCACCGCAATACACTTCGACCTGATGTCCGTCAGAGGACATCCAATTGCAGTTTCTGCTGGCATCAGTGGTCCCCCACCCAAATGGGCCTGGTCACTATGCCCCCTGCTGAAGAAGTGATATGCACTACAATTGTGATATTACTGCTGCCACCATTAAGCAAATATCAGATAAGCGGCAGATAGCTGATGCGGGAACAAGGAGGGTGAGTGATATCTGTCTTTGTACTTTTAAAAGTACACAAGTGTTTATGCACATATATTTTAATTGTGGAAACCCTTTTTCCGGCTTATATCTTGCATTGCCATTATCAGTCACAAATCTTTTGTAATCTTGAGAACTCCCAGTCATCTCCACACATCTCTAGAATATTAATAATAATATTTTGACACACCTCAAGGAAAAAAATGCACTTGGGTTTGTAAAATTAAACACATATGATTGCTATTTTGAAAAATAGTCACACCTCTAGAGGTCATATTTGGTATTGCAACTCAGCCCTGCTAACTTTAATCGAATTAAGTTGCAATATCAGACACAACCTTTGTAGATTGCACATGGGAGCTGTGTTTGAACAAATGCCGCTCTTCTAAAATGTTCTTACAAGTTCTTCTAAAAATACAATGCTTTAAAAATGTATGTGTGAACATGGCTTAAATCAAATACTTTTCTATGATAATGTCTCTTTTCTCCGTTGCACCACGTATTCAAAGAAGAATTGAAATAAATTACAAAATCTTCAAAGACAACAAAAGCTTTGTGAAAATTCCATTTCGGCAAACTGTAATGTGAAATGACCACAGCGCTGGAACAACTCGAATATGATTTCAGTTGTTAGGAAATGTAAAAGTGGTAGCTGAATAATGAAGTACGCAAAACACTATATAAAGTGTAACCTTAGTAATACACCCACACATAATTTGACATGACATTTTCATCCACACATTAACTGTGAGTTTTCGAAGCAGTAAAAACTAATTAAAACTGTAAGAGGAACTGTTTCTTTGCATACCAAACAAAAAAATGTGCTTGGATTGCGGCATTCCGGCTTGCTGAGTAAAAGCAAATGCTTGACACATGCTCTAAGTCAAATTCCAAAATGTAGCAAAAACAGAGTCTGCATATTTGGCAAGAATTACCACAAGTTCAGGTCAGTATTTGCTACAGCAAAGTAGGCATAGGGTGAGTTGGATAAGAAGATAAAAACAAACAGGAGGGCCATGTGATGATAAAGGCATTTAGACTTCACAAACAACATATTGTTTTGTCCACGTTTGCCTCCTCCTTTACGAACAGGAAACAGCAATCTGAACCGTCTTGGATTACTTACTCCGATGCCAACGGTGCTGTACAGGAAAATAATATTAATTGTATGTAACACATGTTGGCATTTGATTCAGTAACATCTTTATATTTGAAAATGTCAAATCATTATTTGTAGGATAAAATAAGAAGGCTCGAGGATAGGAAGTTAGTGATTTGTGTTGAAATGGAAACCTTTGTTCAAATCTTATGCAACATTTATAATAAATTAACTAAAGTTCAGTTTTCACTAACCTTTTTTGGGACAATCACATGTATTTCCCTGTAAGCATAACAAATAAACAACATCGGTTTTCACTATTTTAATCATCATGGGAATTTAAAGAAATCTGCATTTTTTTAAAATTTGGTAATGCATAATGGGATTACACTGCAATCAACCCACCCGCTTACTGGAGATATCAGACACTTTAAAACAGATGTAACTACCTGCCTGTTGTACCCTGTTCCGGTCATTGACCGCTCCTGACAGAGATTCAGCTGCTCCCCGTCAGCAGAGCAGCAGTTTCTCTTCCTGTTGACAGGGCGGGACTTCTGATGTCATGCTGATTGCCAACCGGCTTCCCCCAATTAGGCAGAATGAGTCGGCTGTCAATCGGCATGACACCAGTTGTGCCACCCTGTCGACAGGAAGAGAAGCTGCTGCTCTGTTGACAGGGAGTAGCTGAATCTCTGGCAGAAGTGGTCAATAACCGGTGACGGGTACATCAGACAGGTGGTTGCCTCTGCTAGCAACATGCCTAATTTTTCTAAAATCCCGGATATCCTCTTTAAGCGCTCATCGTTCTCGGTGGTGTATCCTCCTGTGTAAACAGAGCTTGCATTGCCGAGAACAAAAGCAACCAATACACACGGAACAATCTATTACTGATCGCTTAGTACGAATCATATACAGCAGTCTGCCTGAGTAAACAGGTTACTAAGTGGCCGCGAATGGGAAAATGTTTACCAATCAGTGGTCATTTAGTGCCTCCAGTCGGTCCATATAAATGGACCCTTAGTTTAGAATTCTCGTCTAAAGGCAGAATATATGTAGCATACTGTAAATATACATTATATACATTTTAAATTACACATCACAGGTCAATTCATGTGATTTATAAATGAAATTTGGTAAAATCTCAACTAACATGATGGCATTTTAAAATCATGTATATTTTATAGAGATTGTCAATATTAACGATATTGATGACCTATCCTCAGGAGCTGTGGATGGATGGAAACAGTGAATAGAGCTGTACAGAGAATGGTGATGAGGCTGCTGCTAAGAATCGCAGATCAGGCCTTATTCAAGAGTTGAGGCCATTACACAGTGAACTATGCCTGGCTGTTCACTATTATCTGTTTTTTTTAAACTGTTACCTATTGTACGGATAGTTATGGTAATCAACATCACTAGCCAGAACGAGGACCAAACTAAAGAAATAATATTGTTTAGTATTGTTTGATTTGCGTTTGGATTTAGTATTGTTTGATTGCAAATGGAAGGTAAGCAGACTTACTGTATACTTATCTGCCTATGTCTGTGAACAAGACGCCATCTTTTTAGAAACGATTGAGTTAACTATATGACTATGGATGAGAACTTGGGGTTTCATTGTTCTTTGAATAGTTATATAGTAAAATGAAGAGTTGTTTTGGGACAATCTCTTCAAGCAATAGTAATGTTAAATCTTATTGGTTTTATTTTAAAAGTAAAAAACAAGAATAAAATAATAAAGAAATAAAAATAATGATCGTATACCCAAGTAAGTAAATACTAATAGTATATGTAAATAAGATAGGGTACTTAGTTAACACTATTTTGATCAAAAAAGTGTAAAAGACTTCACACCACAACAAGGTGTACCCGTCGGGATGGTCCCCCCTTCTGAGCTAAGTATTTCATCTGTATAGCTTAACATGGATGGGAATCTTAATTCGGGCCCTGTCCTGTTCTGCCCTTATTCACACTGACAATTTTACACATGGTGAAGGTTTTAATACTAGAGAAAGGTTAGGACTTTCCTGATAAGTACACCTCATCTTAGTGGGATGGCTTTATGCATTTTTGATCAAGATAGCGTTAAATAAGTCCCCTTTGTTATTTACATGAAGTATTACTATTTACCTATTTACTTGCTGTAGGGTATGCACTGTTTTCTTTTCTTTTTTTTTTGGTTTGGTTTTGTCTGTGAAATGGCCACAATGTGAACTTATTCTTACACTAGCACATACAATTGTACCAGTTTCTAGTCCGGCTCATTTATTTGCTTTTGTTTTAAAGGTAGTATACACAATTCAGCTATGAAATGTAAGCTTCCTGATGTAAGAACTGACTATTCAATGTTTGCCAAAAAAACTCTCTTTGATAGTCACCATTATCATGAGCTAAAGTCATTCAGTTCACATGCCCTTGGATTCAATAGCAACCTTGTAGAGAAGGAGCACAATGTGATAAAATGACAATTTTGCTAAATAAATATACATTCCAGCAGGTGATTGATCACTGCTAAAGATGGGTGGACCCCTGGATGTTCAGGTCTGGCAGTTAAAAAAAGTTTGTGGTCTGGTACCAGAACCGTAACTGGACCTGAACTAAGACACCATTCAATTGGATCGGTGGCTCGAACATCTAGTGTTTGCCACGCTGACATGTGCATGACAGCACGGCAAACACTGACTCTGATCGGCGGTAAAATCATTACTGCCGTCCAGACAGCTGCAGTTCCCATGCTGTCAAATGAGAGCATGAACCTGCAGCTGTGATCAGAAGTAAAAAGTTTACATCCAGTCACAGGAGTTGGCTGATGAGACTTCTGTTCCCATCAGCTTACACCTGCTGCCGCTAATAACAGCCAGAGAAGGCGTGGCTGACGGTGCCTGTGATTTAAATATTTTTTTAAAGAACGGCATGGGTTCCCCTGTATTTTTCATAATCAGCCACGCCAGGTATAACTAACAGCTGCGGGCAGCAAGTCTTAGCTGTCTGCTTTATCAAAGTTGGTTATCAAGAATAGAGGGGCCCCCATGCCACTTTTTTAAATTATTTAAATAAATTATTTTAAAAAATAGTGTGTGGGTCCTCCCATTTTTGACAACCAGACAAGCTAAAGGAGACAGATGGGGGTGGTATTCTCAGGCTGGTGTAGAGCCATGGATTCCTCCCCTTAAAAATAGCAGCCTAAAGCTGACCAAAAAAGTCGCTTTACCCAGCTCTTCTCAATTGCAAATGGCAAGTGGGGTTCTTATTTGATGTCACATTTGCATTGTCCAGTGTCATTAGGCCAATGGCTTAGTAATGGAGAGACGTTTAAAAGACGCCTCTCCGTTACTAACCCTATAGTTATATTGTAAATGAACACAGAGCCAGAATAAAGTCTTTTATTTGAAATAAAAAAACACACTTTTAATTATTTAAAAATAACAAACACAATTATACTCCCGTAACGTCCATTTCATTGAAGCTCTCGTCCTTTGTAATAAAACAAAAGTAAAAAACAACAATATCCCTCACCTGTCCTTTTATTTTGTACCACAAAGTAATCCATATCTGGGGATAAACAGTTTTCAACCTGGGCAGTGCCAAGATGCGACCGTCCAGGCTGAGAAGCTCTGAGGAATGTGCTGCTGCAATACCAAACTCAGTGACCAGCGGTGACATCATCAAGGTTACCGCAGTTCAGGGGCTTGGAAGGGAATGCAACCTCAGTGATGCATTTGGTATCTGGTCCTGGCCCAGCATTTACAGCTTTGAATTGAAGTTTCGATGAGGACGTGGTAGATACCTCATACCTCTTGAAACACTTAAATTTTTTTTTTTATTCCAGCCACACTCAGATAGCAGAAACATCAGTTTCATACAGTAATATTAATAGAAAAATGTATGGAAAGTAACACAGTTAGTTGACTGAAAGTAAATGAAGGCCTGACTGTCTGGGAGCCCTACTTAAAGGGAATCTGTCACCCCTTTTTTAGAATATGAGCTGCCAGCACCGCCATCAGGGACTTATCTACAGCATTCTGTAATGCTGTAAATAAGCCCCGATGTAACCTGAAAGAGAAGAAAAAGGAGTTAGATTATACTCACTCAAGGGCGGTCCGGGTCCATTTCGGGTCCAAAGAAAGTCGTGGTCCGGCACCTCCCATCTTGCAGCGATGACGTCCTCTTCATTACTGCCCGTCATGTCTCCAGTGCAGTTCACTGCTCTGCCCTGTTGAGGGCAGATCAGAATACTGCAGTGCGCAGGTGTCGGACCTCTCCCGGTGCCTGCGCACTGCAGGACTCTGCTTTGCCCTCAACAGGGCAGAGCAGTGTGCCTGCGCAGGAGCCATGACAGGAAGAAAAGAAGAGGACGGCATCATATGAAGATGGAAGGCGCCGGACCGGACGGCGACACCCATCAGATCAAGACTGGAAGCCGGGGTGAGTATAATCTAACACTTGTTTCTTATCTTTCAGGTTACATTGGGGGCTTATCTACAGCATTACAGAATGCTGTAGATAAGTCCCTGATGGCGGTGCTGGCAGCTCATATTTGAAAAAAGGGGTGACAAATTCCCTTTAAACGGGCAACACACCAGATGGAGACCCAACTTTAAGTCTCCTCATTTAAAAAATAATGGTCACACAGCACTAAAGTGGCATCAATATCCACAGAGTATAAACAATATAAAAGGCCTCTGAAACACCTTCTACTACACGCAACCCAGAAGATGGAGACCCTACTTGGAATGGTGATGCTGGTGAGGTCATCATCAGTACTAACTATCTTAGTAGCCATTTCAAAACTGTGCAGAAGGGTGCAGAGGTCCTTCACCTGTGCCCACTCCACAAGCATGATTTGCACTACCTCCGGACTGTGTTGGCCCAGGCTTTGCAAAAGGACATACTCCACCAAAGCTTGTGGCTGCTGCCACAGCCACTGCAACATGTGCAGAGTGAAATTCCATCATGTCAGAACATTGCTAAACAAAAGGTTAACTGGTAGGCTGAAGACCTCTGTAGCGATACAAGTCCATGATCTGTGGGTTGCGATCATCAGAAGTGAACACACAGTGACTGTGCTTTCTGCAGCATTGCATCTAGTCCGGTATAGATGCATAGAAATTGCTGTACCACTAGGTAGAGGATGTGAACCATGCAAGGCACGTGTGTGAGGTAGCTACTGCATAGGGCTGCCAGCATTTTTGCACCGTTATCACACATGGCCTTCCCTGACTCCAGGTATATTGGAGACAGCCATTGCTCTAACTCAGTCTGGATATTGTCCACAACCCTTGAGCTGTGTAACTGCGATCTCCAAATCACATTAATTTAAGCACTGCCTGTTTGTGGTGAGCCTTGGCTGTGCAGTACGGAGGTGGGCAAGATTTTATCTGCACTGTTGGAATGCGTGTCTGAATAAAGGAGAGGTTGATAGCACAGGTGGAGGCTCTAGATGAGGTGAAGGAGGCAGAAGCAGTGGAAGATCTGTTAGATAGAGAGGTTTGTCTAAAAGCCTTGGGGATTCCATGACTTGTGGAGCAGCCCCTTGACTGCCTACCCCCACAGCCACCAGAGTCACCCAGTGCCCAGTCAGCGAAATGTAATGCCCCTACCCATGTTTGCATGTCCAAGTGTCAGTGGTAAAATGCACCCTGGCAGACAAAGATGTGATGTTGTCGGCGACATGATGGTGTAGCGCATGCACATCTTTCTTAAGAGAAGTAATGGCAACTGGGCAACTGGTACTGGGAGACTGCAACGGCCATGAACTTCTGGAAAATGTCTGTATCCACCAGGCAGAAAGGCAGCAATTCCATGTCCAACAGATTGGAGATGGTAGAGTTCAAGGTCTTAGCTTTGCCATGTGTAGGTAGAAACATTATTTTACGTGACCCACAACTGCGATACTGAGAGCTGGCTGCTGTGCTCAGAGTGGGCGGAGTATGCAGAACAGGACAAACTGCTGGACTGTGAGTGAGGTGGAGTCAGTGTTGCTATGGTGGATTAAGAAAGATGTGTTGTGCTAGGTGACACAAAAGCAGTCGTCACGTCTACTTCGGTAACAGCTGACCGGCTCTCACTCACCCTGATTGTGGTGGGTAAACAATTGCAGTTTCTGCAGTCGGAGACCTGTGTGTGAAAACTTGGAATAGTAATGGAGAAGGAAGAAGCACCAGATGGGGTTGATGGGCTAGCCAGTTGTTGGCGAGGCCTGCTAGTCCGCATTTTAGTGCAGTGAAATTTCATGCGTGTAGTTGTCAAATTATTGCAATTTTTGCCTCTATTTAGTTTTTTTGGCAAATTTGACAGATAACATGTGTTGGGTCATCCTTTGCGGTCTCAAAGAATGCCCAGGCTAGGCAACCCTAGCCCTACCTGCAAACTGCATACTCGTGACCGGTGCTGGCCACAGCCAGAGTTGGGGCTGAAGATGCAGTGCTTTTCGTGGTGGCATCACTTCGAGTCTGTGTGGGAAGCCGCAATGTAACTTCCTCATTATTCTCCACCTCCTCTGCTGAGCTACTAAGCTGCTTACCTTTGGGTTCTCACCGAGTGAGATCTACAACCCCATCGTCATCATCACCCTCACCCTCAGAGTCACCCTCTTCATCTTCCTGCACTGACACCACAGTACAGTCCATGTGCACCTCTGGTATCTGAGTCTCATCAGGATCACTTCCACCCTCGGTCTGATGGTGGTGAGCTTCTGTATTATGCTTGGACCCTACTTCGTCCAGCCCCAGATCCAACACGAAAAAATTTTGGGCATTGGTGCAGATGCTTTCCTCCTCTGGATTCTGTGAATTTATGGAGCAGACCTCTGATGCCCATGGAATAGAATGTGTGAACAGCTCTTCAGAATAGCCTGGCTGAGGTTCTCCACAGTCAGTTACAGTTGTGACCAAAAGTATTGACACCCCTGCAATTCTGTCAGATAATACTCAGTTTCTTCCTGAAAATGATTGCAAACACAAATTCTTTGGTATTATTATCTTCATTTAATTTGTCTTAAATGAAAAAACGCAAAAGAGAATGAAGCAAAACATTGATTGTTTCACACAAAGCTCCAAAAATGGGCTAGAGAAAAGTATTGGCACCCTCAGCCTAATACTTGGTTGCACAACCTTTAGCCAAAATAACTGCGACCAACCGCTTCCGGTAACCATCAATGAGTTTCTCTGCTGGAATTTTAGACCATTCTTCTTTGGCAAACTGCTCCAGGTCCCTGATATTCGAAGCATGCCTTCTCCAAACTGCCATTTTTAGATCTCTCCACAGGTGTTCTATGGGATTCAGGTCTGGACTCATTGCTGGCCACCTTAGAAGTCTCCAGTGCTTTCTCTCAAACCATTTTCTAGTGCTTTTAGAAGTGTGTTTTGGGTCATTGTCCTGCTGGAAGACCCATGACCTCTGAGGGAGACCCAGCTTTCTCACACTGGGCCCTACATTATGCTGCAAAATTTGTTGGTAGTCTTCAGACTTCATAATGCCATGCACACGGTCAAGCAGTCCAGTGCCAGAGGCAGCAAAGCAACCCCAAAACATCAGGGAACCTCCGTCATGGTTGACTGTAGGGACCGTGTTCTTTTCTTTGAATACCTCTTTTTTTCTCCTGTAAACTCTATGTTAATGCCTTTGCACAAAAAGCTCTACTTTTGTCTCATCTGACCAGAGAACATTCTTCCAAAACGTTTTAGGCTTTTTCAGGTAAGTTTTGGCAAACTCCAGCCTGGCTTTTTTATGTCTCGGGGTAAGAAGTGGGGTCTTCCTGGGTCTCCTACCATACAGTCCCTTTTCATTCAGACGCCGACAGATAGTATGGGTTGACACTGTTGTACCCTCGGACTGCAGGACAGCTTGAATTTGTTTGGATGTTAGTCGAGGTTCTTCATCCAACATTCGCACAATCTTGCGTTGAAATCTCTTGTCAATTTTTCTTTTCCATCCACATCTAGGGAGGTTAGCCACAGTGCCATGGGCTTTAAACTTCTTGATGACACTGCACACGGTAGACACAGGAACATTCAGGTCTTTGGAGATGGACTTGTAGCCTTGAGATTAATGATGCTTCCTTTGGATTTAGGACAATTCTTTTTGTGTTTTTTTCATTTAAGACAAATTAAATGAAGGTAATAATACCAAAGAATTTGTGTTTGCAATCATTTTCAGGAAGAAACTGAGTATTATCTGACAGAATTGCAGGGGTGTCAGTACTTTTGGCCACAACTGTAGGCGTTTGGAAATTTTTTATGTGGGGTGAAACAAGGGTGATTGGGGTGCCACCTCAGAGGATTGTACAGTGTGTTATTTTAAGGTGGAGGAAGAGGAGGAGAGGCAACTTGGTGCAGCGCTTGCCATTCACTGGAGCACATGTTCTTTCTGAGCCTCATCTACAAGGCATACCGCTGTGCAACTGCCAAAGAAAGGGAGTCGAGTAGACCACCCAGTAACAGATGTTATCAGTGGTCTTTGGCTTGGATGAGACGGTGTTTGTTCAGTTGAGCTTTCATTCACATTAACACCTAACCCACGTACACGTCGAACCCCATGCCTATTCCCCATTCCACCACGACTTTGCTTTTTCCCATTCATGTTGTAAGTAGCCTTTCCCTCTTGTACCCTGCTGTTTCACATCCTTATGTCCTCAGCTATCAGTTACCTCTCACTAAATGAACAATCACTATTTTCTCTTAGATAGTGTGCCTGAACAACAATTTTTAAGTGGAAATCAGGCCTGATTTGCCACTGAAACACAGTTTGAGAACAAATGATTTGGAGTAGCTAATTGGGCATCATTGCTGCAACACTGTGCTAGTCCTAATATTTTTTTATTGAAAATCTAGCCTTCTGATTTGCCACTGAAACATAGTTTTAGCACAAATAATTTGGAGTAGCAAACGAGGCTTCCGGAAACTGCAACACAGTTTTTGTACAATCTACTTCAATGCTGGAATATCGAAATCACACAGGACAGGATCCAATCTTTTTCACTGACAAGTTCACTTTCAGCACCAGCACTAGGGTAGGAGCGATCTCTATGCACTGTGACACTGAGCAAATGGCGCCGGCAAAACAAGATGTCCAATTTTTATATGCCCAGGGACATGTGACTTCAGCAACCAATCACGGAAGACCTTGTGTCGTGACATTGTGGATGCTTTCTGAGTCCTGATTGGTTGCCAGATTCAAAACACATAAAGTTAAGGGGAAAAAAATGCAGCTCCAGTATTCTCTTCAGACGCTCCTTTAACCTCTCTACACCTCCTTCCTGTCAGTAAACATGTCCCCCATCTTCCCCGCTCATCCTACAGCACCTCTATCGCACCCAAAGTAATACAAAAGCATTAGTGGAAGCGCAATGATTTACCCAACTGTGACAGACTATTGCGGAATTTGAGTTAAAATGCTTGTGAAAGCAAACACACATTCGAATGTGCTACGGTCATGCCGAATTTGAGATTGGCAATCGTTCGCTCTTCTCTAATGCTGAGTCACAAATGTAATGCTGCGTCACTACTCATGGACAAGCCGAGAGACAGGGTAGCCAAGAGGTACAGGGTCATATACCAAGAGAGCTCATCATAAACAGTGGAGTAAGACAATGGAGTAATAAGGTCACAGTCCGAAGTCAGAATTCCAAGAAGGTAGCGGATCAAGACAAAGAGGCTAGGCAAACAGATGGCCAAATGCAAAGTCCAAGGTAAGGCAGCAAAAGATCAGAAACAGAGCACTGGGAAAAAACACAAACACACCACAGAGTTAAAGCTATGACTGGCAATAAACAGGCACTATATATTAGAAGGTGACGGGGTGCTCACTGCTCCAGTCTGGTGCTCAGAGGAAAAATTAGAACATATTATAGAAAAAACCTCGGCACACAGTATTGCATGAATCCAATATTTATTCTTCCAGAAAAACACGTATCGTTGGACCAAGATAATACAGACAAAAAAATATCGACGTTTCGGCTATTCAGCCTTTCTCAAGATTTTATCTGCATAAACAAAGGTCCACATATATCACGATTAAGAATCTCTTCACATTCATTTCATATGGGTGATCAGTGAAAAAATCCTTCACCACAGTGTCCATCCTTGAGGCATAAAGGTAGACGCCAGTGTGAGTGCACTGCAACGTCGATTTTTTTTTGTCTGTATTATCTTGGTCCAACGATACCTGTTTTTCTGGAAGAATAAATATTGGATTTATGCAATACTGTGTGCCGAGGTTTTTTCTATAATAAACAGGCACTGACAGCCAGCTAAATAGCCTGGCAATCACTCAGAATGGGAGACACCCCTGCCCTGATTGGCAACTAGACTGTCACTCACAATACTGACAGTTCAGCATGATCCTAATCCTACCTCAGATTGGAAGGCTGAGCTGTCATTCACAATACTGACAGCTCAGCATGCCATAACCCCAGATTGGATGGCTGAGCTGTTACTCACAATACTGACAGCTCAGCATGATCCTGATTCTATAGGGTCGCTGTGCTGTTACTCACTGTGTCCAGGAAATAATGAGTGGTGGATTCATAATACAACAATTCCCATTTTCTATGTTCTCCAGCACTGCAGTATCACACTACACTCTAACTACAGTATTTCACCACTGTTTTAGGTCTTTTTCCCAGCTGTGCACTCTGGCCTCCTTCTCCAAGTCTGTAAAACCCTAAAATAGCTGCTTCTTCTCCTGCCTCATAATTTATAGTGGCTATGACAGTCCTTCCTGATTGGCTTGGATAAACCATATAATATAATACCTGCAAGTCATTATGTGGAAGCTTGTGTCTGATATCATGTGGACTTGGTCTCTGGATGATCTAATCTTGGCAATGTGTGAATTGGTGCTATACAGTGTATTGTTGATTCACTCAAATCCATTAGCAAATTATTTGAATCCACTCGGACATGCAATTTTCATGAAATTCATCTCTAAGACGATTCACAGACAATCAATTCAATCATCTCTAGGGAGTATTACTACTTTTTGTGGTGGCTAAGTGGGCATCATTTTTTTGAAGAACACCAATACTGTGGGAGCATTAAAGGGGTTTTACACCATACTGATGACTAGATATGAGCGAACCTTACAAGGTTTGGTTCGATTCGCCAAACGTTTACACATTCGCCAACCATATTTGCCGAACAGTTAGATGAATGTAACCGATCTCCATTAAATTCAATGGGAGGCCAAACATATACACAACACTTTAAGGAGTGACAAACAGCTTCCCAAACAGCTAATATTAGATGCAGACATCATGAAAAGTGGCATCAATTGACCCACAGTAGAAATTTGCAAATGGTACAGCAGCAGTCAGCCATGGGCCATGCAAGAGTTATCAAGGCCTGGCCCAGCATTTACAGCTTTGAAATGAAGTTTCAATGAGGATCTGGTGGTTAGAGGAGCAATATAAGCCTTATTAGCTGGGAGCCCTGATACCTCATGCAACACCTCCATTTTTTTTTCCAGCCTCATTCAGATGGCACAAACATCAGTTTCATACAGTACTATTGGTAGAAAAATGTAAGGAAAGTAACCAAGGTAGTTGAAAGTAAGTGCAGACCAGCCTGTCTGGGAGCCCTTCTTACACAGGCAACCCACAAGATGTAGACCCAACTTGGCGTTTACATATTTAAAAAAAATTATTGTCCCCACCACAAAAGTGGCATCAATTCCCACAGAGTATAAATAATATAATATGCCTCTGACACATGTTTCACCACAGGCAACCCACCAGATGGAGACCCGACTTCGAGTCCCCACATTTCAAAAAATTATTGTGAAACGCTAACTAAAGTGGCATCAATTTCCACAGAGTAGAAACAATATGATAGGCCTCTAATAAATTTTCTACTACATGCAACCCACCAGATTGAGATGCAACTTCGATTCTCCACATTTCAAAAAAATGTTTGTCAGCAGCAGTAGCAATAGCAGGCACAGAAGCCACTGCAATAATTCAAGATCAATGCATGATGCTAGAAAACTACACCATCGGCTGGTCTACCCAGTCTGCGACTGGGGTGCAAAAGTCCTTGGAGATGACTTGTTCATTTCAATGAAAGTTAGGCAGTCTACACTTTCAAAAGGCATCTGGATGCGCTTATCCATCAGGACACCACCAGCAGTGCTGAAGACACATTCGGAGAGATAGCTTGCTGCCGGGCATGACAAAACCTTCAAGGCATGATAGGCGAGCTCAGGTCACTCCTCCATTTTTGGAGGTCAAAATTCAAAAGGGTCCACCCCCCCATGGCATTGATATTGATCTCCAGATACTCCTGCACCATCCTGTCTAGTCATTCACAACTTGTCAGAATTGTACTCTGTTCTGCTGTCATGCGTGCTGGTATAAAAATGTGTGAAACGACTCACAGAAATTGCTTATGCCATGTACACTGCTACTGCTGCTAATGTTTTTGTGATGATTCCTTGAAGTTCTCAGAGTTGGAAGTCTAGAAGTTCAATGCACACTGTGGGCCTCAAGGCTGTCTTGGGCAAAATCACTCATAAGATTGTCTATAAGCGTGTTTCGATACTTCAGCATGCATGCCTCCCATTCTAATGGGAAGCATATGCAAAATTTCTCTTGTACCGTGGATCTAACAAAGTGGCAACCAAGTAGTCAGCACTATTTCTAATCCTAAGAATATAGTCATCATGTTTAAGATAGTGCTGCAGGAAGGTGCTCATGTGTCGAGCACTTCCATGAGGTCCAAGTCCATTGTGTGTTAGTGGCAGGGTAGCACTCAAGGTTGCTTCCTCCATCCCCTCCTGCCAACCATGGACAAAAGAAAGAGAATCTTTATTCTCTCCATCTCTTGACTTTTGCCCGTCCATCACCTCCTCTTCCTCCTCAATTTGTTCCTCGACTTTTGCACGTTCACTTACAGTTTGTCTGATGCCATGAGCCACCCTCAATTTCTGTAAGCCACCCCTCCAAGGCACCCACCTGTGCGATGACAGTCCGGAAATTTAATATATTGTTATCTCTTCTGCATTCTCTTCTTCTTCCACCTCTTCCTCTGGGACCACCATCTTCTCATGCAGTCTATAATTTAGTACACATGTCTGATTCTTTCCTTGGATTGAGTGGCCCACACAAAAGAATGGAGACATGTCCAATATTGATCCAAGTTTCAGATCAAATTCACCAATGCAAGACTACCATTTTTTGAGTCCATTTTTCACTGACTGTTTGATAGGAGTTAGAGAAACCTGCCATCATTTTATTTTTTCAACTGGAAAACCAGTGAAACTCTGACCAAACTCTGATGGTAAAAACTAACACACTGATCGAACTCTGATAAAAACCATTCATGAAACTTTTTTTGTGTATGAGAAAAATCACTAATGTCTGAATGAGACCTAATTTCATGATAGGTTGACACATCTGTTGTGGATTTGTGGTGCAAATTCCAAACCACAGTCATTTAAAATGCAATAAAAGTGGATGAGATTTTTAAAATCCCTTTCATACATCTTGGGAACAATCTGCATGAAAGTGAGAGCTGTGGAATTTCAAATCTTTGGCATGCTAATTTTTTTGTGAATTTACATTGTGGATTCTACCCAATACAATGCTTTTCAATGGAGTAATTATAATCTGAAACCAAATCCACAACAAAGTCGAACACATGTGGATTTGGTAGAAAAATGGTTGCGCATTTGTCACAAATTTGTATCGATAGCCACAGTGGAAATTTTTAGAAGAAAATAATCTGCTGCCGAGAGGAAATTAACTTTTCTCCTCCTGGCAGCATTTGAGTTTCAGTCAAGGGGGTGGCACCGACACTGACTGGCAGCTCACTCAGTAATAGGGCTGTCTGTCAGTGTCGGAGGCACGGTTAGGAGTCAATACTCTCTATGCACAGAACAGTGACTGACCAGTGAAGATGCCGCCCCATGACTGAAACCTAAACACTGCTGGGGGAAATAAAGTCCATATTCTCCCAGCAGTGGGGCTCTAAGCGCTGGCGCCAGGCACGTTCAGAACGCTATTAACTTGCAGATTAACCCCATACCTGCAGGTTAATAGCATTTTTTTTTCAATACTACTACATATTAACAGCAGTCAATCGTGGATATCTCCAACTTTATAATTATTTCATGCACCTATCCATAATTTTGCAACTAATCACATATCAGCATAAGGAAATAAAGTGGAATTCCAATTGTTTCCTACGGGCAAAGGGCCTTTTTTTTCTGTTAGATTGTTTTGATAAATGAGACCCGTCGTGTTAATACATGATCACATGCATGAACACAGGCTGGATATAATATGTGCCCTTCATTAATCTCGAAATGCATTATTAAAAGAGAGCTTGGTAATTGATCTCTAGAAATGTAATGTGCTGAGAAAAACAATTTGCTTAAATTAAGCTGCGCGCTGTTTATCAGCTTTCCCTTGCACCCGGCGTCACGCAGGGTAATGCGGCACTGTTGTATTTCAGTCTACAGTATGTTTTGTAAATGATTTAGATGTGTGTCAAAAACAAAAATGCCTCTTCACAGGAAACAGAAAAACCCACAAGCTTCTGAAAATCTGCATTTCCTCCCGCTTCTGAAAAAAGACTTGTTTTCTTTTCTGCTATCTACGCGGATTTACAAGAACTGCTTTGGGAATGATTGATATTTCTTTAGAGATCCTGTCATATTACTCGCTATTGTAACACTTATCGGTGATAAAGTTCAGACCAAAATTAAGCAGCTGCAATGTTGCAGCACAAATTGGTTTAATGTTAGCAGTCAGGAGCAGCTGTTTGGCGGAGGCCTCGAATGTAGCGGTGGGGGAAGGGCCGGTGACGCTGACAATGTTATTTTCTCTACATAAACATTTTTGGCTGCCGCAGCTTTGTGCTGCTCACGTGACAGTGTCCCTAGGCAGATCATTTATTTCTGTAGCTTTCATGAGCAATCATTAACCTTCAGACACTCAGTTTGCTTCCTGCTTTGTGGCATTTGTTATTCTTCTTTTTCTTACACACTAACTAGTTTAATTCCGAGAACATCAGGGGAAAATTACAGGATATTTTTATTAAAATGTAATGCAACCAGCTAATATATAGAGCATGATACACCAATTTACAAAAATGGGGGTGCATGGAACTGACTGTTGGTTTGCTGCACCTTAAATAGTAACATTATTTTTTTATCATCAGTGTCATATGTTCAGAGTCATTCTCTCGTGGTGATTCAGTACATCCAGTCACTTGTGTTTATATTTAACCACTGTACGTGTCAGTGTAGGCAAGGAGTGATATCTCTTGTCAAGTGCAGGTTTTTTGTACACATTTTGTCTCCCAATATCTGTTGAAATAATAATGTTCAGCGTAAGACTGGAGTACCTTGGGCCCACCAGAGAGAAATTATTCTTGGGGTCCACCATGCAGTTATAAAGAAATAATACAATATATACTACATCACACAGGATACATCCTATATATACTACACCAAAAGGGACACAACCTCTATATACTACACCACACAGGACACAAACTTTATATACTACACCACATAGGGCACATCCTCTATTTACTACACCACACGGGACACAAACTCTATATAACACACCACACGGGACACAAACTCTATATACTACACCACACGGGACACAAACTCTATATAATACACCACACGGGAAACAATCTCTATATACTACACCACACGGGACACAAACTCTATATAATACACCACACGGGACACAAACTCTATATACTACATCACACGGGACACATCCTCTATATACTACACCACACGGGACACAACCTTTATATACTACACCACACGGGACACAAACTCTATATAATACACCACACGGGACACAAACTCTATATACTACATCACACGGGACACATCCTCTATATACTACACCACACGGGACACAACCTTTATATACTACACCACACGGGACACAAACTCTATATAATACACCACACGGGACACAATCTCTATATACTACACTACACGGGACACAAACTCTATATAATACACCACACGGGACACAAACTCTATATACTACACCACACGGGACACAACCTCTATATACTACACCACACAGGACACAATCTCTATATACTACACTACACGGGACACAAACTCTATATAATACACCACACGGGGCACAAACTCTATATTCTACATCACACGGGACACATCCCCTATATACTACACCACACGGGACACAACCTTTATATACTACACCACACGGGACACAAACTCTATATAATACACCACACGGGACACAATCTCTATATACTACATTACACGGGACACAAACTCTATATAATACACCACATGGGACACAAACTCTATATACTACATCACACGGGACACATCCTCTATATACTACACCACACGGGACACAACCTTTATATACTACACCACACGGGACACAAACTCTATATAATACACCACACGGGACACAAACTCTATATACTACATCACACGGGACACATCCTCTATATACTACACCACACGGGACACAACCTTTATATACTACACCACACGGGACACAAACTCTATATAATACACCACACGGGACACAATCTCTATATACTACACTACACGGGACACAAACTCTATATAATACACCACACGGGACACAAACTCTATATAATACACCACACGGGACACAAACTCTATATACTACACCACACGGGACACAACCTCTATATACTACACCACACGGGACACAATCTCTATATACTACACCACACGGGACACAATCTCTATATACTACACCACACGGGACACAATCTCTATATACTACACTACACGGGACACAATCTCTATATACTACACTACACGGGACACAAACTCTATATAATACACCACATGGGACACAAACTCTATATAATACACCACACGGGACACAAACTCTATATACTACACCACACGGGACACATCCTCTATATACTACACCACAAAGGACACAACCTTTATATACTACACCACACGGAACACAAACTCTATATAATACACCACACGGGACACAAACTCTATATAATACACCACACGGGACACAATCTCTATATACTACACCACACGGGGCACAAACTCTATATAATACACCACACGGAACACATCCTATATATACTGCACAACACAGAACACATCCTCTTTATACTGCACAACACAGAACACATCCTCTATATCAGGGGTGGGCAATTAATTTTGCTATGGGGACGCTTTAGAAATTGGGATGGTGTCAGAGGGCTGGACTAATATAATTAACTCAGTTGTACCCAATACTATATATATATAATATATAGTATACATATGCTATCCTTTCATAAACAAGGGGCTTTATTAGGCGCTGACCACTCTACCCAGAGTCCCAGACCCTGGCCTGACATAAACACCCAGTCCAGACCCAAACACCCATTCCAGACCCAGTCTAAATTAATTGATGCTAGCCTTACATTGCACCACAGTGTCACTGGTTTGCTTGCAGCAGTATAGATCACACCAAGCCTCCACGCCCACACGTTTTAGCACTATGTTGGAGGCGTGGTGTGATGTACACTGCTGCAAGCAGATGCCACCAACGGCATCTACGCAGCCCTCTCTCAGACCATGCCCCCCTCCAGCCTCGACCAGTCAGCGCCGCAGGTCTGGTGTGTGGGCGGTGCGCTGGAGGCAATGTTTCTGTGCCGCTCTCAGGAGGTCGGGGTCCGCTCCGCTCACTGCCGCATCTGCCGGGACTCCTCTGCTTCCTGCTTTCCTCATGAATGATTCATGAGGAAAGCAGGAACTGGAGAAGTCCCGGATCCCTCCGTGAGCCGGTCACAGGCAGTGGGCGAGCTGGATGCGGCCCGGGGGCAGCCCCTTGCCCAGGTCTGCTCTATATACTACACCAAAAGTGACACAACCTCTATACACTATTCCACACGGGACACAACATCTATGCACCACACTGCCCAGGACACAACCTCTATATACTACACTGCACAAGAGGTCCTCCATATGCTACTGGCCATATTCTACTGCTTCCTGCAATGAAGAAGACCAAAGCTGCGACAGTGGCAGAAGTCAGCGACTTATGCTTTTTAGGGAACTTACATTACTGATTCAACCCCGCTATTCCCCAGCCTCCTCCCTATGCCAGGCCCTTCACTGGCTTCCTATTGCCCAGAGGCTAAAATTCAAAACCCTAGCCATGACATACAAAGCCATTCACAACCTGACTCCTCCATACATCTGTGACATGGTCTCTATGTACCTACCCGCACGCAACTTTCGATCATCTCATGATCTCCTTCTCTACTCCCCCTTAGCTCTTCTTCCCGCAACCGCACACAAGACTTCTCTCATGCTTCCCCCATACTCTGGAACTCCCTGCCGCAACACATCAGACTCTCACCATCAACAGAAATCTTCAAGAAGAACCTGAAGACCTACCAGTTCTGACAAGCCTACAGCCTGCAATGATCCTCGGTCTACTGAACCACCGTACAACCTGCTCTACCCTCTTCTACTGTATCCTCACCCTTCCCTATAGACTGTGAGCCCTCATGGGCAGGGTCCCCTCTCCTTATGTACTTGTGTGCCCCTTGTCCTACACATGTTTATTATACTTGTCTATATTACCCCTTTTCACATGTAAAGTGCCATGGAATAAATGGCGCTATATAAATGCATAATAATAATAATATTAATAATAATAATAACTCTGGTGGTGAAATCAAAAATACCCTGGAGTAATACTTTAAGGGAACTGATTTATGAAAGTATTGCAATATGCCATAATTATGTGATGTTTTAATGTGCAAAGCTAAGTAAATTTAAGTGTCATTTACATAAACTATTATATTGCTTGACTTGTGTGTGTGTGTGTATATACACAGTATATATGCACAGCTCACCAGATGCCAGGCTTACAGCTCTCCTAGACTCCAATTACCAATACAGAACCCAACATTGTAGAATGTAATTTTACAGCACTGGCTCCTGTACTGATATGGAAATAAAGAAGACAAAGCAGGACACAAGACTAATGCAGAGTTAGGCCTCATTCTCACTTTTGTATTTTGGTCAAAACCCAGAGCTGAAGCCACACAGAATATAATAGAAAGATTCACATTTATTCATCAAAATACTGACGAAAATATGGAAGTACAGGTGAGGCCTAATAAGCAGCTTACCGCACAGGCCAGGAACTATACTTCATGGGCTCACTCACAAGAGGGTATAACACGGCCGAGAGCTATGTGATGTGCATCAGATAGCACTTGGCCCAGGGTTATACTATGTGATAGTGCAGATGTGCAATTATTAAAACAACGATGGCATGTTGCAAGTGTAGCCGATATTCGGATGACACGTACCCATACAAGTCTATAGGTGCGTGCAGTAGTGTAGCCTTCGGTAGGGGGCAGAGGGTGCTGTCGCCGATATCAAAAGGCTGATGCGGTGGAAGACTCTCCGCCTCCTTCTTATCAAAGCCATCTGCATAGGACCAGTAGGCGGAGGGAAGCCCCATGAGATCAGGAGATGGTTGTAAAGCGCCAGATGGACAAATTGGATCAATAGTCAGTAAAAAAATGTAAAAAAATCAACTTTATTGAAAAACGCCAATTTAAAATTATATGGCAATCTAACAGACTAATACAGTGGTGGACCACATAAATGCAGGCATAGTAAAGGGGGCTTCACACATAGCGATATCGCTAGCAATATCGCTAAAGCATCACCGGTTTTGTGACGCAGCAGCGATATTGCTAGCGATATCGCTACATGTGACACCTCCGACCGGCTCCCCCACTGGCTATTACTGATTCGCGTGAGAACGTCCTGGGCTGTTTCTCGTCGGCAGCTTCCTGCTGGGCTTCCTGCTGGCGCTGATGAGCGATGCGTGGACGTGGGCGGAGGACTTCATCATTGCCACGTCTGACAGGTAAGTAACGACCGCTGCTGCATCGTTGCATCGCTGGTGAGATCTGCCTGCTTGGCAGCTCACTAGCGACCATTTAGCGATGCACCAGCAATCCTGACTGGGTCGTATCGTTGTCGGGATCGCTGGTGCATAAATGTGACTGGGCCCTTAGTCACATATCATTAGAGTTGAAAAAAACAGTCTAGAGATAAACTAGATTGTTACATGAAAGACATCAAAAACGAAGGCTAGTTGGCCTGATATGTGTACTGCATAATGCAGGTTGAGGGATTGTTTATCAATTGTATAGGAAGACTGTGTATTAGAAAATGACCAAAAATAAATGGCTTACATTATGCTGAAGACTCATGTAAGATGTGGTCCTACGAGTAGAGTTGAGCGACTTTGGTCGGATCGGGTTTCATGAAACAAAATTTGTTTCAGATGAAACTGGTCCGACTAGGGCAAAAAAAGTCGGAGTTTCGTCCGAAACCCGACCCCAATGCTAGTCAATGGGAAATAAAAGTCGGCATTGAGCGGATGACATTCATCCACTCAATGCCGACTTTTATTTCCCATTGACTTGCAATGGGGTCGGGTTTCGGACGAAACTCCGACTTTTTTGCCCTAGTCGGACCAGTTTCATCTGAAACAAATTTTGTTTCATGAAACCTGATTCGACCAAATTCGCTCAACTCTACCTATGAGTCTTCAGCATAATGTAAGCTACTTATATTTAGTCATCTTCTAATACACAGTCTTCCTATACAATTGATAAATAATAATAATCTTTATTTTTGTAAAGCGCTGACATATTCCGCAGCACTTTACAGTCTGCACACATTATCATCACTGTCCCCAATGGGGCTCACAATTTAAATTCCCTATCAGTATGTATTTATAATGTGGGAGGAAACCAGAGAACCCGGAGGAAACCCACGCAAACACAGGGAGAACATGCAAACTCCTTGCAGATGTTGTCCTTGGTGGATTTTGAACCCAGGACTCCAGCGCTGCAAGGATATCCACTGAGCCACCATACTCAGACTCTCTAGACTGCTTTTTATTTTCAGCTGTAATGATGTGTGACTAACTATGCTTGTGCTTATATAATCCACCATTGTGTTACTCTGTTAGATTGCATTAAAATTATAAATTGGTGCTTTTCAATAAAGTTTAATTTTTTAGAGACTGTAGACACCCAGTGGTTCTCTTTTTTGTTGGTATTGATAGTTCAGATGTGTTTCCGGAGATTTCTGACTTAATGATTTATTATGTTGGTGGTCATTATTAATGTATCAAATCTGCATTTGAGTTTGTTAATAAGAGATGAGTTTTAAAATAGTCGTATTTTTCGTGAGTTAAGTGTAAAGTATCAAAATTAATATCCAAAGTATGATGTCTGTGGTTGACAATGATACTTGTTAGACCTGGAGCTGATGCATTTCATATGGAAGGCTTGAAATGTACATTTACATGTATTGAGTCCATTAATGTCAGGATTTTAGTTAAACTCTAAACAATTATGACACATTTTTTCATAATTTTTAGATGTTTAAGCGTAACACCCTTATTAAATAATAATCCCACTGTTGGAATTGGCGTTTCATACATGGTATTTTCCATTTATTCACTGCATTGCTGGACCACCCATTTCTTTTGGGAAGATATTTTATACTATGAGTTGATGACTGAACAATTTAGTTTTATTCTATGTTAGCCGAACCCCAAACATACTAGCCTGCTGGCAGGGATTGGCTTATTGCCCTTAACAGATGGAGAGTCTCATACAAAAGAAGTTAATTACTTACAGACTTTATACTAAAATATTCAGGACATTTCCTAGCTAGACTGTTAAAGTGGCAATAGTGCGGCTAAATGTAAGGCTGGAGTCACACATAGCGACTCACCAGCGATCCCGACAACGATATCAATGTGTCAGGATCGCTGGTGAATCGCTTTGTGATCGCTGGTGAGCTGTCAAACAGACAGCTTCACCAGTGATCAGCACAGCGACGCCCAGCGCCCGGCGTCGCTGTGCACGTTAGTAACCAGCGCGCTGATGCAGGAAGCTGGTAACTAACGTACACATCGGGTATCCAAGGGACATGCGTCCCTAGATACCCTATGTGTACGTTAGTTACCAGCTCCCTGCATCAGCGCGCTGGTAACTAAAGTACACATCTGGTATCTAAGGGACGCACATCCCTTAGATACCCGATGTGTACATTAGTTCCCAGCAGATCGCTGGTCTCTCGCCTGTCACACACAGTGATGCGTGGTGGCCAGCGGGAGACCAGCGACCAAAAAAAAGTCCTGGCCTTTCCTGCAGCAATCAGCAATACCGGCAGGGGGGCCTGTCGCTGATCGCTGTCACACACAGCGATCTCGCTGGTGAGATCGCTTGTGTGTTACAAAAATTGTGACTCAGCAGCGATCTCACTAGCGAGATCGCTATGTGTGACGGGGCCTTAAAGGCAACAGCTTATCCTCGAATTTGTTAGAATGGATGTATATGGGGTAATCAGGTGCTGACTCACACCCTGAAAAACATAAATTTGCCTTCATATGTATTTGACCCAATGTATATCAGATGTTTTTTTTTTATTTTAAACATTAGCATGGTCAGATGGATGTAAATTAATGCAATCTGTAAACACAGCAACCTCATGCTATCACTGAAATGTAGTTACCTGGCTTTTATCCAGCTGTCTTGCCATCCTGTCAAATGTCAGTAAAATATGAGCACTATCCTTACATGAAATCTATTAGACAGTAGCGAACTGCTGACCATTTTATCGTGACAGTTGGCCCCTTTAGTTAGTGGGCCCAACTAACATTGCATATATGGTGGCCTTAAAACAAAAACCGTTGGGATTTATTAAGAGGCTATGTGCACACATTTTTTTTGAGTGGTGGTGATTTGAATGATAATGACCGGGCCGATTTTTACAATTCTGACCACTGTCCCTTTATGAGGTAATAACTCTGGAACACTTGCATGAATCCTGGTGATTCCGACAATGTTTTCTCATGACATATTGTACTTCATGGTAGGGGTAAAATTTGTTTGATATGACTTGCATTTATTTGTGAAAGAAAACGGAAATTTGGTGAAAATTTTGAAAATTTCACAATTTTCCAACTTTGAATTTTCATGCCCTTAAATCACAGAGATATGTCACATAAAATACTTAGTAAGTAACATTTCCCATATGTTTAATTTACAAAAGCACAATTTTGGAACCATTTTTTTTTCGTTAGGAAGTTATAAGGGTTAAAAGTTAAACAGCGATTTCCCTTTTTTACAACACCATTTTTTTAGGGACCACATCACATTTAATGTCACTTTGAGGGGTCTATATAATAGAAAATACCCAAAAGAGACATCATTCTAAAAACTGTACCCCTGAAGGTGGTCACATTCAAGAAGTTTATTAACCCTTCAGATGCTTCACAGGAAGTTTTGGAATGTTTACAAAAAATGAACATTAAACTTTTTTCACAAAAAAATTACTTCAGATCTGATTTTTTTTATTTTACTAAGGGTAACAGAAGAAACTGGACCCCAAAAGTTGTTGTGCAATTTGTCCTGAGTACGCAGATGCCCCATATATGCAGGTAAACCACTGTTTGGGTGCATGGCAGAGCTCAGAAAGGAAGGAGCGCCGTTTTACTTTTTCAACGCAAAATTGGCTGGAATTGAAAACGGACACCATATCACATTTGGAGAGCCCCTGATGTGCCTAAACAGTGGAAATCCCACACAAGTGACCCCATTTTGGAAAATAGACCCCCAAGGAACTTATCTAAATGAGTGGTGATCACTTTGAACCCCCAGGTGTTTCACTAAAGTTTATAAACCAGGCATGTAAATAAAAAAAGCAATTTTTTTTTCCCACAAACATGATCTTTAAGTCCCATATTTTTAATTTTCCCAAGCGTAACAGGAGAAATTTGACACCAACAGTTGTTGTCCAATTTGTCCTGAGTACGCTGGCACCCCATATGTGGGAGAAAACTAATGTTTGGGCACACGTCGGGGCTCGGAAAGGAAGTAGTGACATTTTAGAATGCAGACTTTGATGGAATGGTCTGCGGGTGTCAGATCGCGTTTGGAGAGCCACTGATGTGCCTAAACAGTGCTAACCCCCCACAAGTGACCCAATTTAGGAAACTATACCCCCCAAGGACCTTATCTAGATGTGTGGTGAGTACTTTGAACTCCCAGGTGTTTCACTAAAGTTTATAATGTCTGGCTGTGAAAATAAAAATCATATTTTTTTCCCACAAAAATTATCTTTTAGTCCCCAATTTTTAATTTTCTCAAGGGTAGCAGGAGAAATTGGACCCCAAAGGTTGTTGTCCATTTTGCTCTGAGTATGCTGATACCCATTATGTGGGAGAAAACTACTGTTTGTTTCTAATAGATGTGCTTTTCTCGGCAGCTGCGGGCTGCTATTTTTAGGCTGGAGGGCCTATATCAATGTCCCCTTACCAGCCTGAGAATACCAGCCCCCAGCTGTGAGCTTTAACAAGGCTGGTTGCCAAAAATAGGGGGACCCCATGCCATTATTTTAAAATATTTATTCAAATAATTTTAAAAAACAGCATGGGGACCCCACTATTCCTGATAACCAACCTTGCTGAAGCTGACAGCTGAGGATTGCAGCCCCTAGATGTGAGTTTTGCCTTGATGGTTATAGAAAATACAGGAGAACCCACGCCATTTTTTTCATTCATTTATTTATATATCGCAGGCAGCGGTTGATGAATACCCCCATCAGCCACTCCTGCTGTCACTGTTATTAGCAGCAGCAGGGTTAGGTTGATGGGAGTACTAGTCCCATCAGCTGCTGCCTGCTGTCTCTTTAATTACTTAAATGTAACTCTCATCATTCTTCCCTGCTCACGCCAATCACTGGAAGAGCAGGGGAGAATGATGAGAGCTGTGTCCAGCACCCATCGCCGGGAATCAGCTCTTACTGCAACGCTTCTTCTCTGGTGGCCGTCCGTGTGGTACTGATGCGGCACATAGTTGCCACATGTATTACACGCACTGACATCTTCGGTAACGGAAATATCGGGATGTGTGAAAGAGGCCTTATAGCAGGTTTATGTTTGGCTGCTGTCACATGCTTAAAGACGCTTTTTATTGCAAAAAAATAGTTTTTGCATCACCACATTTTGAGAGCTGTAATTTTTCTATATTTTGGCCCACAGAGTCATGTGAGGTCTTGTTTTTTGCGGGATGAGCTGACATTTTTATTCGCACAATTTTCGGGTACATGACATTTTTGATCGCTTTCTATTCTGATTTTTGGGAGACATAATGAGCAAAACCAGCAATTCATGAATTTCTTTTGGAGGGGCGTTTATACCGTTCCATGTGTGGTAAAATTGATAAGGTAGTTTTATTCTTTGGGTCAGTACGATTACAGCGATACCTCATTTATATAGTTTTTTATGTTTTGGCATTTTTATATAATAAAAACTATTAGGCACGCAAGTTTCTACCCATCATAGCCTGCATCAGCAATATGGAAGAGAAGAAAATCCACATGGTCACCTGCAGCACATGCTACATGTTTACGGATCTTCTGGCCCAAAAACTCAACTTTACCTGTCAGAAGTGCAAACTTGTTGCCCTCTTAGAGGAAAAGGTGCAGGGACTGGAAGAAAGAATAGAATCATAGAATCATAGAATCATAGAATCGTAGAGTTGGAAGGGACCTCCTGGGCCATCTGGTCCAACCCCCTGCTCAAAGCAGGATTCGCTAAATCATCCCAGTCAGATGTCTGTCCAGCCTCTGTTTGAAGACTTCCATTGAAGGAGAACTCACCACTTCTCGTGGCAGCCTGTTCCACTCATTGATCACTCTAACTGTCAAAAAGTTTTTTCTAATATCTAATCTGTGTCTCCTCCCATTCAGTTTCATCCCATTGCTTCTAGTCTTTCCTTGTGCAAATGAGAATAAAGTTGATCCTTCTACAATGTGACAGCCCTTGAGATATTTGTAGACAGCTATTAAGTCTCCTCTCAGTCTTCTCTTTTGCAAACTAAACATTCCCAAATCCTGCAACCTTTCCTCATAAGACAGGGTTTGCAGACCGGTCACCATTCTGGTCGCTCTTTTCTGAACTTGCCCCAGTTTGTTGATGTCTTTTTTAAAATGTGGTGCCCAAAACTGGACACAATATTCCAGATGAGGTCTGACCAAAGAGGAGTAGAGGGAAATAATGACTTCACGTGATCTAGACTGTATGCTTCTGTTAATACATCCTAGAATTGCATTTGCCTTTTTTGCTGCTGCATCACACTGTTGACTCATATTCAGTTTGTGATCTATTAGTATACCCAAGTCTTTTTCACATGTGCTGTCACTTAGCCCTATTCCTCCCATTCTATATATGCTTTTTTCATTTTTATTGCCCAGATGTAGTACTTTGCATTTCTCCCTGTTAAAAACCATTCTGTTAGTTGCTGCCCACTTCTCCAGTTTATTTAAATCTTTTTGAATCCTCTCTCTCTCTTCTCTAGTATTAGCTATCCCTCCTAGCTTTGTGTCATCAGCAAATTTAATCAGTTTACCCTCAATTCCTTCATCTAAATCGTTGATAAAGATGTTGAACAATACAGGGCCCAGGACAGAGCCCTGTGGTACCCCACTTGAGACATTCTTCCAACTGGATGTGCAGCCATTTACGACCACTCTTTGGGTCCGATCACTAAGCCAGTTATGAATCCACCTAACAGTTGCCTTGTCCATTCCATACTTAGTCATTTTTTCAATAAGGATTGTATGAGAGACTTTGTCAAATGCTTTGCTGAAGTCAAGATATACTATATCTACAGCATTTCCCTGATCCACCCAATCAGTGATTCTGTCATAGAAGGAAATTAAGTTAGTCTGACATGACTTATTAGTTACAAACCCATGCTGACTCTGTTTAATCACTTCATTCTTATCCAGGTATTGACATACATGTTGTTTAATAATTTGTTCAAAGATCTTTCCTGGTATAGAAGTCAGACTCACTGGCCTATAGTTGCCTGGGTCCACCTTCTTCCCCTTTTTGAAGATAGGAACAACATTTGCTCTTCTCCAGTCTTCTGGCACTTCTCCTGTTCTCCAAGAATTTTCAAAGATTATGGAGAGGGGTTCAAAAATTTCTTCTGCTATCTCCTTCAGTACTCTGGGGTGTAATTCATCTGGACCTGGAGACTTGAATTCATTTAGGTTAGCTAAGTGTTTCCTCACTATCTTTCTGTTTATAGATATCCTGGATTCTTCTATTCCCTTAATAGGACAGTGAATAACAGTTGATGTTACATTTCCTTTCTGAGAGAAAACAGATGCAAAATAGGAATTTAAAAGTTCAGCCTTCTCAACATCCTGTCTTACCATTTCATCATTTTCATCCTGTAAAAACCCTATAGCATCTTTGACTTTTCTTTTACTTTTGACATATCCCCAAAATCCTTTATTATTGCTTTTGACATCTCTTGCAAGCCTCAATTCATTTTCAGCTTTGGATAATCTGATTTGTGCCCTGCAGGTTCTGCAGACAGCATTATATTCTTCTTTAGATATGCCTCCCTCTTTCCATTTTATAAACATTTTTTTCTTCCTTTTTAGCATGTGCTTAAGTTCTGTGTTCATCCATCCTGGTTTCTTTAAATGAATAGCAACATTGCAGGTAATTAAAGAACATGAGGACTTCTTGGATGAAGCAGAAGCAACTATTCAGGATTTGGAAAGTGAGAAAAGCTTCAGAGCACATACAGAGGCTGAAAAGTGGAGCCATGTGACGAACAGAAGCAAACGGATCAAGTGGTCATCATCACCCACACAGCTTAGCAACCAATATGAAGCACTCATGCTGGAGAACGAAAATGGCACAGCTCAGGATGATACCGTAAATACAAGAGAAGACACACTATCAACAAAAGAAGTTACTCTGTCTACAATAGCGGAAACAAATGACACTCAAAAACACTCACGAGCAACAAGCAGTGCGTCTGAAAAGAATAGAAGAGTGGTAGTTATGGGCGACTCACTACTAAGAGGCACGGAGGCAACTATCTGCAGGCCAGACATAACCGCACGAAAAGTATGCTGCCTCCCAGGAGCAAGAATCAAGGATGTGGCCAACAGGATACCAACTATCCTCAAATCCAAGGACGACTACCCTTTCCTACTGATACATGTAGGCACAAGCGACACGGCAAGAAATGACCTACCAACTATCTGCGAAGACTTTGAAATTCTGGGGAAGAAAATAAAGGAACGGAACGTACAGGTTGTTTTCTCATCAATCCTCCCAGTCGATGGCCATGGCATCAGAAGATGGAATAGGATACTAGAGGTGAACAACTGGCTACGACGGTGGTGCAGGCAGCAAGGATTTTGATTCTTGGACCATGGCGTGAACTACCTCTACGATGGACTTCTCGCAAGAGATGGGATACACTGTTATGATGAGTCACCGAAGGAGGAAAAAACAAAATACCAGCTAAGTCCAGAAAAACCAGAGAGGTTGGTAGCTATCGGATTGCAGACCCCTGAACCTATGCACAACATCTAGCAGTAGCCGTGGAGGGGTTCCTACGGTGCCCTAGACCCCTTGATCACAGCCGGAGAACTATATAGCCTAAAGACAGAAAGGGAAAAACTAAACTGCCCCAGAGCAGACCCCAAAGCAATAGGCAGCCCCCAACATATAATGATGGTGAAGCAAGATGAAAACACTAACACAGATAGAAAGATAGGTTGAGCAAATGATGGGGCCCAAGCTAACTACATAGGACAGGATAGGAAAGCTGCTGTCTGCCATCCGCAAAAACCCTATCAAAACGAGCCAACCGACTGATAGGAAAAACAGGCCCTGAAGTCGTTAGGCTTCAAAAGACTATATCAGCACTCAGGTATATTCTGAAGACAGAGCAAAATATCAACAGATAAGAGACAAAAATGGAATTCAGCTCACCCCTGGCCGGGGATGGCAGAACTCCCAAAAAACAAGGCAAAACAAAAACAAAACTGAAGAGTACAAAGCAGAGCAGAAAAACTTAGCTTTGAGGTGCAGGAATCAGACTGGTCTCCAAGAATCCAGCAGGAAAATCACCAGCCAGGAAGAAGGGCGCTGGCAGCCTTATATCCAGTCCTCAATTCCAGCCACCCAGTCATCATCTAGCTGCCCAGGTGTTTGGTAATCAGTCTCACTACCTTCCTTCACCAGAGGAGGGAGTTCATCAGATCTCAATGGTGAAGGGAAAAATGAACTCACAACAATACACCTCACAAAACCTGGGAAACACACATTCGCCAGAAGACTTGCCACACTCATCAGGAGGGCTTTAAACAAGAAGAAGAGGGGATGGGAGGAAAAACAGCAGACAAGAACAAGCAGCAGAAGGACAAACTAATCAAGGATACTAGATGTGGTAAAGAGGACCCAAGACAGGGTACTCAGAAGGAAGCTAAGAAAAAGGAAGCAAAACCTCTTTCCTGCATGCTGACTAACGCAAGAAGCCTGACCAATAAGATTGACGATCTGGAGTTGGTAATGTATGAGGAAAAATACGACATAGTAGGAATAACTGAGACATGGTTAGACGACAGCTATGACTGGGCAGCTAACTTGCAAGGATATGATTTGTTTAGGAGGGATCGTAAAAAAAGGAAAGGGGGTGGAGTCTGTCTATATATAAAGTCCACTTTAAAGCTCACACTAAGAGAAGATATACAAGAGGGAAACGGAGAGGTGGAGTCTCTCTGGGTGGAGATACAAGGAGCGAAAAGTAATAAAATCCTCATAGGGGTTTGTTATAAGCCACCAAATATAACAGAAACCACTGAAAATGTATTATTGAAACAAATAGACAAAGCAGCAAATCACAATGAGGTGATTATTATGGGGGACTTCAACTACCCCGACATAGACTGGGAAACTGAAACCTGCGTATCTCAGAAAGGAAACCAATTTCTGTCAGTAACCAAGGATAATTATCTGTCACAACTTGTGCAGGGCCCAACTAGAGGGACAGCCCTTCTGGACTTAATTTTAAGCAACAAGCCAGATAGAATAACAGAAGTACGAGTCGATGGGCACCTAGGGAACAGTGACCACAATATAATACAATTCCACTTGTCCTTCAGTAAGGTGCCCTGGAAGGAGGTTACAAAAACGCTGAATTTCAGGAAAGCAAAGTTTGATCAGCTTAGAGAGGACCTTCGCCGAATTGATTGGGACAATGTCCTCAAAAATAGGAGCACAGAAAATAAATGGGAAATATTTAAATCAGCTTTACACACCCACTGCGAGCTATCCATACCGTACAAAAATAAAAGGGCTAGGAAAAGGAGAACACCAATGTGGCTAAATAAGGATGTAAAAAGGGCAATAAATAACAAGAACAAGGCATTTAAGAAGCTAAACCAAGAAGGCAATGAAGAAGCATTAAAAAGTTATAGAGAAAAAAATAAAATGTGTAAAAAACGAATACATTTAGCAAAAGTGGAAACTGAGAGACTCATTGCTAAGGAAAGTAAAACAAACCCCAAACTATTCTTTAGTTATATAAACAGTAAAAAGATTAAAATTGATGGTGTTGGCCCTTTAAAGAACAATGAGGGTGAAATCATAGAGAGCGATGTGGGAAAAGCAAATGTTTTAAATACTTTTTTCTCAACAGTGTTCACACAGGAAAAGGATTTGCCAGGGGAAATGCAGAGTGATAATGTAAACTCCCCATTAAGTATTACCTGCCTAACCCAGGAAGAAGTGCAGAACCGCCTTAGTAAGATTAAAATTGACAAATCACCAGGCCCTGATGGCATTCACCCTCCGGTATTAAGGGAGTTAAGTAATGTGATAGACAGGCCTCTATTCCTTATATTTAAAGACTCTATAGAAACAGGGTCTGTTCCTTTTGATTGGCGGCAAGCAAATGTGGTACCAATATTCAAAAAAGGGTATAAAAGGGAACCTGGAAACTATAGGCCGGTAAGCTTAACATCTGTTGTGGGTAAAATTTTTGAAGGGCTTCTAAGGGATACCATTATGGAATATCTCAATGTTAATAAATGTTTAACTCCATATCAACATGGATTTATGAAGGATCGCTCCTGTCAAACTAACCTGATCAGCTTCTATGAGGATGGACCAAATGGACCAAGGAGGATCATTGGATGTCATTTATCTTGACTTCTCTAAAGCATTTGACACTGTCCCACATAAAAGATTGGTAAGTAAGATGAGAAAGCTTGGGCTAGGGGAAAATGTGTGTAGATGGTAGGTAGCTGGCTTAGTGATAGAAAACAAAGAGTGGTTATTAATGGTGCATACTCAGATTGGGCCAGGGTTACTAGTTGGGTACCACAGGGTTCTGTATCGGGCCCCCTACTATTTAATATATTTATTAATGATCTAGTGGATGGCTTACACAGTAAAATATCAGTATTTGCAGATGATACAAAACTATGTAAGGTAGTTAACACAAAGGAGGACAGTTTGCAACTACAGATAGATTTGAGTAAATTGGAGAATTGGGCTGAAAAATTGGCAAATGAGGTTTAACACAGATAAGTGTAAGGTTATGCACATGGGAAGGAGAAACAGATGCTATAATTACTTACTAAATGGGAAACTGCTGGGGAAATCAGACATGGAAATAGACTTAGGCATCTTAGTCAATAAGAAGCCTAGTTGGAGTGCCAAGTGTCAGGCAGCTGCCACCAAAGCAAATAGGGTCATGGGATGCATTAGAAGAGGTCTGGGGACACGAGATGAAAACATAATTCTCCCTCTCACTCGTCAGACCACACTTGGAGTATTGTGTGCAATTTTGGACGCTCAAGAAAGACATTACTGAACTTGAAATGGTTCAAAGGCGGGCTACTAAAATGATAAATGGAGTTGGTTCACTACAATACCAAGAAAGGTTATCAAAATTAGGTCTATTTACTCTAGAAAAGAGAAGACTTAGGGGAGACTTAATATATATGTCCAAGTATATCAGAGGGCAATACGGAGATCTCTCCAATGAACTGTTTGTACCAAGGACTGTGACAAGAACAAGGGGGCATTCTCTTCGTTTAGAGGAAAGACAATTTCTGCACCAGCATAGAAGAGGGTTCTTCATGGTAAGAGCAGTGAGGCTCTGGAATTCTCTTCCTGAGGAAGTGGTGATGGCCAACTCACTGAATGGATTTAAGAAAGGAATGGATGCTTTTCTTGTGAGTAACAGTATAGAAGGTTATGAATAACATAATATTATAGGTAGACGGTTGACCCAGCTTAGGGGAAGGAAATTTTTTCCCTATGGAGAAAATTGGCTTCTACTCTGTGGGTTTTTTGCCTTCCCCAGGATCAACAATGCAGAACAGCTGCACTAAAAATAGGCTGAACTAGATGGACATAAGGTCTTCCTTCAGCCTTCAAAACTATGTTACTATGTATGTTATGTTATTTTATAGAAAAAATAATTGTTTCTGCATCACTTTATTCTGACAGCTATAACTTTTTATTTTTTCGCTGATGATGCTGTATGGTAGCTCGTTTTTTGTGGGACAAGATGACGTTTTCAGCGGTACCACATTTATTTATATCCGTCTTTTTGATTGCGTGTTTTTCCACTTTTTGTTCGGCAGTATGATGATAAAGCATTATTTTTTGCCTTTTTTTTAACGGTGTTCACTAAAGGGGTTAACTGGTGGGACAGTTTTATAAGTCGGGTCGTTGTGGTCGTGGCGATACCAAATTTGTGTGCTTTTATTGTTTAGATTTTTTTTCATTCAAATATTTATTTATTGATAGAATATACATTGATTTTTTATCATTATTTATATTTTTTTAAAAATATTTTTACAATTATTTAAAACTTTTTTTTCACTTTTTCCTAACTTTTTTACTTATTCCCACTATGGTACATTCATTTTTTGCAGGCTGATCGCTTCTATAGTATGCAGATGAAGCAGCATCTGCACACAATAGAAGCTGTCAGCGCTGCACTGACACAGGGAGACTTGCTGATCATGCACTGCGCATGATCAGCAAGTTTCCTATCTCTGGTAAGCTGGATGTTGTCATGACGACATCCGCTCACCATGGCAACGATCGGGACCCTGCGTCACACAGCGAGATCTCCGATCCAAAGGCAGAGGTGCTGTCAATCCCTGTGCCAGCTTCCAGAATGCTGCAATCTTGTTTGATCGCAGTATTTCGGGGGTTTAAGTGCTGGGATCAATCTGTGACTGCTCCTGGCACTTAGTGCCGGGTGTCAGCTGTGAGTATCATCTGACACCCGGCCGCAATCGGCCGTACACCTTCATGTGCGCAGCCAATTGCGATGATGTAATATTCCGTCCATGGTCAAATTGGCCCAGGGCACATGTATGGAATATTATGTCTAGTGTCAGAAAGGCGTTAAGCAAAAACTTTCCAAATCCTCCTTCAAATCTCAAAGCTTTCTTGGAGTTTCCATCCATTTTATTCGCCAAAAACTAATCAAAATGACTCCATGTGCACATACTTAGCGAGCAGCTGACAGTTTCTGGAAGAGTAGAATCTTAGTGTGTACAACCTCATTATCAAAAAAGCGCTACATAAAAAGGGAAGATAATTGCCACTAAGGCAAACTGGTTATCTCTAGCCCATGTTAGAGACCTCATATGGCAATCGAGGTGCAATATTTCCGTACCATATTGATAATAATCTAACATCAGCATCATTCACAAACATATCTATATTTGGGTGGTATATTTACTTGTGTGGGTTCAAGCGCCAGGATTTTCAGCCTTGGAAAACCACAGAAATGTAATATCAACCTGAATTATGGAATTATAGTTGTGTTTCGTGCGCCTAGGATGGTGACTGTATGCGTAAAAATGTGGCATGTTCCTGTTGAAAAATTTAACATGAAATAGTAATTACTGTATTTATATCACATAGGAAACACTGTGACTACTGTACAGTATACATCACATAGGAGACAATATGACTTGTGCATTGGATGTGGAGCAGGACAGGACTGTAGAGCATGTTATCATGCCAGACCCCTAACACAGACACGAGGATGAACAAACCATGGGATATATTAAAACTGCACACCACAGGTTGATATACACCATAGGCAAATCTCTAGCATGACCCTTATTTGTTCCTGACTGACCACAGAGGTTGTGATACAGACAAGGCGTGCACTCTGTGGATATGAGGTAGATGCAAGCTGAACCTGGAACTTAGTCCAGACAGTCATCCAGTGAAGAGAAAACAGCTGCACTCTGGCAAATTTTGATTTTCAATGCATTAAAAATCAAAATTTCCCAGAGTGCAGCTGTTTTCTGACCACAGAGGTTGGCACCCTAAAATTACAAAATGGTGCCCCCACTCAACGTTGGATGACCTTGAGTGTCTTTAACTGCACCCTCAACTACACATAGAGTGTAACCCAAAATAATGAAAACAGAATGCAAGGCATACAGACAGAGGGTGAGGCACAGGGCAAAAGATGTGTTCACACTGTCATGCATGAAAGATGGAGGGAAAAAAGAAAAGAATTCAAAAGACCTTCGGTATAAATGGAAACACCCAGACAATAAACAGAGCAAAATGGGTAGGGTGCTGAGAAGGGGAACACGCAAAATTACTGAAGGAGAAGCAATAGAGAAAACCTCAGTAAGATAATCTTTAAATAGGAAGCTGGGACTCCAATCATCCCTTTTAACTTGGAATATAGCCAGCACAGATTGCATGTACTGTGAGAGTATAAATAGCCCCTCCCAAGATGTGATAGGACAAACTAAAATGAGGAAGTGAACACACCTGCATAGAAGCAACACAGCAAAACAAAGATAAAAACATTATCAGCACTGTGACAGTGACCACACAGACTGTAGGCCAACTGAGATGGAAACTGTCCCACAGTCAGAGGTCACTGGAACAAGCCCTGGAGTCGAGCAATGATACTAACTCTGCCCACGAATAAGGTCTTGATGCTGGTACTGGTCATTGTCAGACATAATCCAGCATTGCATGCCCTGCAATGAACAGTTTTCATTACAGTAGTCATCAGTTAGGTGAAGTGAGTTCATTGGCTGTGAACTCCCAGGACCTTTCTGATGGCACCGTGAGTGTGAGAACTTTATCATGCTCGTGGTGATGTAAAACAGTTTAGAAGAGTTCACCACGAGACACAGGGCAGCGGCAGCAGATGCTGCTCAGTGTCTCTGCTGGATTTAAGGCTGTATGGTCACATCATGCAACCATGCAGCCTGCCATCTAGATGTAGCAGAGCTAGACCCATCATGGGACAAATGGATTATCATTTTCTCAGTGGACAGGTGAGAAATATTGTTGCTCGTTATTATATTCTCTTGCAGTATACAATGTCTTCACTGGAATGAGGCAATGTCATAAGTATGGTTTAATTAAGATTTAGTAAAGGAGTCTGTGTCATTTTTTCAATTAAAGGACTTTATTCTGGGTATGTGTGTTTTATAGAATATGACTATGGGGTTAGCAATGGGGGTATCTTATTGACGCCTCTCCATTACTAACCTATGGGCTTGATGTCACCTGACAAAAGAAAGGTGACATCAACCCCCAACTATCACCCCACTTGCCACCACTACAGGGCAAGGGGGAAGAGCGAGGCTAAGTGCCAAAATTGGCACATCTTATAGATGTGCCGTTTCTGGGGCGACTGAGAGCTAATGTTTTTAGCCTGGGGTGTGCCTTTGCTGGTTATTAATTATAGGGCAACCCTACAACTTTTTTTGGAGGATGCCCCATTTTAATAGCCAGCAGAGGCTAAGTATACAGCTGTGAGCTGATATTAATAGCCTGGGAAGCTTCATGGTTATTACCCCATTCTCAGGCTATAAACATCTGCCTCCAGCTGTCGGCTTTCAATCTGCTGGTTAAGAAAATAGAGCCGAAGCCCACACCATTTTTTTTCAGAAAAATAATCTTTTAGTAATAAATACATGCACATCTATTCTGTCTTGTCATGTTCTGCTGTGATTTTGCTGTACGTGGCTGCTGACTTGTCGGCTTTTTATTTATTTATCTATCTGTCTATCTGTCTGTCTATTATCTACTGTACATTAAAATACTTTTGTGGCAACACAATTATTTTCCTGCATTTTTACCGAATGTTACCGACTTTTTCTGATTTTAAGAAAAATTGCTCGTGTTTGCTCATCTCTCTATTCAAAATACTCAATACAACACAAGTTAAAATCTGCCTTCCAAAAGCCAAATAGTGTTCCTTCCATTATAAGCCCTGTCATAGGCATTGTTCCAGTGATCGTGTACAACCAAATATTATGCCACGTTTTGCAAGTTTTCATAACAATTAATCGCTTCAAGTTTTCTTTGCACCCCTTCTTAGCATTATGTGAGGCCTAAAAACAATTTTAGTGAAAAAAGAAAATTAATTTTTTCACAATTAGTTCACTTGTGGGGAGTTTCTTCTGTTTTCGCTTTTCAGAAATTTTCTGCAAATATGACATGGCATCCACAATGTTTTTCTACCAACTTGTCACTATCAAAATAATAGCTAATGATGAGCGAGCATGCTGGCCACTAATCTGTACTCGCCCGAGCATCTCACTGCTCGAGATGCTCGGAGCTTGCCAAGTATCTCTGGGGTTGCTCGGCGGGAGCTCGGGTCCCTGTCCTGCATGTTTGGCGCTCTTTAGAGAGCCAATGAACATGCAGGGATTGTCTGCCACTCACTATAATGCTGCAGCCATGCTAGTTGTGGCATTATAGTGATTGGCTGGCCACACAGCGTCATCAGGTCTATATCAGACCTGGCGCCGCCATGCTCGTCACAATCTACTACGGAATCAGGCAGTGTAGGGAGAGTTGCTGCTGAGCTAGGGAGAGATTTGCTTGGTTATGAATTACTGCAGGTATACCATATATTATACACATATCCATCTCAACTAACAGTCCTTCTGAGGACTGATAAAGATGCATAGATATCAATGCTAGGCAGGTAGTTAGTGTATGTGACAGACTGCAGTGCATATAGCAAGAGGGTCCATTCCATGTCTGTCTGCTGCTGCTCTTTCAGATATTTCTAGATATAGCTCATGTATCAGGGGCCAGGAATAATATTTTTACAGGCCAGCTATTTCAAACTGTGGTTTGTCCGTCACATGGATCAGATATAAAAAGTGAGCTCAAAATTCTGCCATTTCTGGCCTCCCTTTAAAATTTGTTGCAGTGTGTTAGCGAAGTTATTGACACCAGTGTGCTGGTACAAATAGTTACCTGTTAGGGCTAGCGGAACGCACCAAGTAATAAAGATAGTATCAAGGTGCGTTCGCAGCCCACCGTGCAGAGATGTTACCTGCTGCTCGGTAATGGTGGACGCTACATGGCAAAATAATAACTGGACACAGGCGGGTTAGCATCACCAGGTTTGTACAGAGGCAGATTCTGTTGCTGCACAGAACCATGGAATTTAAACGCCAGAGCCTGTTAATGCTCACAGAGCTCTGCAATAGAGTTGAGCGAAACGGGTCGGTCAAATTCCAAAGTCGCCGACTTTCGCTAAAGTCGGGTTTCACCGATCGAAACCCAACCATAGCGGGAGGTTGGCCATGCGGTCGCCGACTCAAGCGCCAAAGTCGCGTTTCCCATAATGCTTTCAGGTGCGTTTTCTCTGCCAATGAGCAAGGACACACACTGTGGGCAACAAGATGACATGGGCAGCGGCCACCACCATCTTAGAGAAGGGCATTGCAGTGATTGGATTGCTTTGTGTGGCGTCACAGTGGCTATAAAAACCCTGAACGCCGACCGCCATCTAACTTCTGCCGATCATAGCATAGGGAGAGGTTGCTGCTGCTCGCTCTCAATAGGGAGAGTGTTTAGGTAGGAAAGAAAAAAAAATCTGTGCTTCTGCTGATAGCGATTTTCACTGTACACTACAGTTAGTGTGCAGTGACAGAGGAGGAATTTTTTGTGTGCAGCAGCGCTGGTGGTTATTAGGCTGCCTTAAAAGGCTACTAGATAGCTGCATTGCTGTGTGCACACTGCTGTGCAGACTGCTTTTTTCAAAGCAAAAATACTTTTATTCCTTTTTTCTGCACAGTTACTGAGCATTCATTTTTTCTCACACCGTATAGAGGTGTACGCTCCTCACACACTACCGTGTACCGGCTGGTATCACGGACAAATACATGCTATATAAAAATAGATGAAGATTTACATTTTTGCATACATACACTGTATAGCGGTGTCTGCTTCTCAAACAGTATCGTATATCTGCTGTTTGGATTATGGTCACATCTATACAGAGACAGTGTGTGTGTGTGACTCCGGAAAAAAATAGATGGAGATCCGGGTCACTCAGGCCTGCTGCAGCACTCCTTCCTCCATCCCTCTCTCAGGGATCTCCTTTCCTCACTCCTCTCTGAGTGACATCCTCCCTCAGTCTCCCCGACTGACTCACCGACTGACTGACTCCAAATCCTAAATCTTCCCACTCTTTTATGTATTCTAACTCCACCCACCTCCCAGCACGTTTCGTGTTCCAAGCAGGGAGCTACCAAAGGTGCTTTGCTACACTCTAAGCAAGAGCCGCAATGTGGCTTTGCTGAACTACCCTGTTGTGAGGGGTGTGAGTGTTGGAGCGTGGCCAGCAGTTCCCACCTTACCTGGATGGTGGGGCACCACACCTTAGGAGAAGGTGCAGTACCTCTGTGGTGACTGAGCCTCAGGGGCGCCACATACATATACGGACATTTCCATTTTTCCATACACCGTATAGAGCTGTCTGCTTCTCATACAGTACCATATATCTGCTGGTTGTATTACGATCAAATACATACTGGCTGAGCGTCTGTGTGTGACTCTGGAAACAAATATACAGAGATTGACATTTTCCCCAAAAACGTATACAGCTGTACACTTCTGATACAGTACCGTATATCTGCTGGTTGGATTACGGTCAAATACACACTGGGAGAGCGTCTGTGACTAAGGAAATATATATGGAGATTAAAATGTTTCCATACACCTTAGACAGCTGTACGCTCCTCATACAGTACCATATCTATGCTGGCATTTTTGGTACATTTTCCCAAACATGAGGAAGTATGTTGGAACAGGCCGCGTTTGTGAGTGGGGAGGCGCAGCTGGTACTGATGGTGGTGGTGGTGCATCTGCTGGTTATGGCAAAAGCACAATAGCAGCTAAGGCAGGAGGTATTGAGCCTGCGTCATCGTCTGGCACAAGAAGGCCTTTAAGGTTCCCTTTTCTGGGAGTAGGTAAACCGCTTTTAAAGCCAGAACATCAAGAACATGTTTTGGCTTACATTGCTGAAACAGCCTCCAGCTCTATTGCCTCCTCTTCTGAAGTTTCAAAAACTGAAAGCACTGAGTCGTCAGTGCAGGCTTCTGGTCAGGAACAACACCTTTCCTTGCGTCCTTCACGCACAACAAAAGTGAAGGATGCGGCAGGCCACACTTCAGGTTACTCCATGGAGCTCTTTTCACATACCATGCCTGGGTTATCAAGTCAAATCCTGAATTCCCCTGTCCAACATTAATCAGAGATGGAGTGCACTAATGCACAGCCACTGCTAGATGATTCTGCTGGTACATTCACCCACAGCACTACATTCCCCTCGCACTCTACAGAGCCATAATCTGACCCTGATGAAACTCAGGTGCCCCTACCCGCATACCATACCACCTTACACAGTGACACAGTGCTGATGAAAATGCTGGTTCCCTGAGCAGGTGGGGGGGCATACTCATGGGCAACGGCACAGGGACAGGGCCCCTCATAGTACGCAAATGTGTCTCTGGTAGTGGGAGGGCCCACTCGCTGTCAGACAAACAAGCGTACTATGAGGGGCCCTGTGCCGGTGCCGTCGCCCAGGAGTGGGCCCGCCCTGCTTGCTCAGGGCCACAGCACTTGCAATACTTACCTCTCTCCGTGCTCCACCGCCGTGATGTCTTCTGCATTTCCTGACAGCGACATTCAGGTCAGAGAGCGCAATGACATCACGTCTGTATGCCCTCTGCCTAAACAGTCCAAGTGCAGAGAGCTGGAAGATGGCAATGCTGAGTTGTCCAGAGTAGAGCAGTGCACAGCAAGGAGAGGTATTTAATTTTTTTAAAGGTTGGTAGCAATGTTTGGTGAGCACTATACACTGGAGAATGACATATGGGGCCCATCATACACTGAAGCATCGTCTATGAGGCACATCATATACTGGAGCATTCCAAATGGGGGACATCAGACACTGGAGCAGCATTTACAGGGCCCATTATACACTGGAGCATTAGAAATGGGGCACATTATATATGGAGCATTAGTTGGGCCCATCATACACTGGAGTATCATCCATGAGGCCCATCATATACTGGAGCATTTCAAATGGGGGACATCAGACACTGGAGCAGCATTTACAGAGCCTATTATACACTGGAGCATTAGAAATGGGGCCCATTATATATGGATAATTATTTGGGCCCATAAGACACTGGAGCATCATCCATGTGGCACATCACATACTGGAGCATTCTAAAAGGGGCAGATAAGACACTGGAGCAGCATCTGTGAGGCCCATTATACACTGGAGCATTAGAAATGGGGCCCATTATATATGGAACATTATTTGGGCCCATTATACACTGGAGCAACATCCATGAGGCCCATCATATACAGGAGCATTCAAAATGGGGGACATCAGACAAAGGAGCAGCATTTACGGGGCCCATTATACACTGGAGCATTAGAAATGGGGCCCATTGTATATGGAGCATTATTTGGGCCCATGAGACACTGGAGCATCATCCATGGGGCCCACCATATACTGGAGCATTCTAAATGGGGCAGATTATATATGGAGCATTATTTGGGCCCATCATACACTGGAGCATCATCCATCAGGCCCATCATATACAGGAGCATTCAAAATGGGGGACATCAGACAATGGAGCAGCATTTACGGGGCCCATTATACACTGGAGCATTAGAAATGGGGCCCTTTATATATGGAGCATTATTTGGGCCCATGAGACACTGGAGCATCATCCACATCATCCATGGGACAAACATATACTGTAGCATTATGTGAAGCTCATCATATACTGTATGGAACATTATATGGTACCAATTATTCTGCATGGAGAAATATATGGGGCTCATTATTCTGTATGGCACACTATGTGGTGGCCATAATACTGTATGGAGTAATATACTGTCCGTTTTTTGAGCTATTGTAGAATTTAAAATAGATATCACTCATGTAATGTAAGCAGTGAAGTATTTGTCATTGTACTATACCAATATTTCTCTGCCGTATCGGAGCATCATGAATTGTGGTATGTGTTAAAGGGGCCCACTGACAATCTTTGGGCCGGGGCACACGAAAACCTGGAGTCAGCCCTACCCCCCCACAACTTTAGCCAAATAACCCCCAGTTTTCAATGCCTAACTATTATTATAAAGTAAATTAAGGTTGACAAGCTTAAGTAATAAGAATTGATGTTGTAGGCATTGAAATGGGCACTGTAGGTGTGTTTACTGTCCTCCACTCCCTGTCAAATTTGCTTCCCCATTGACTTGCATTGGGTTTCGTGTTTCTGTCGGACCCCCGACTTTTCCCAATAGTCTGCTGATTTCGTCGGACTCGACTTTTGAGAAAGTCGGGTTTCATGAAACCTGACTCGACCCTAAAAAAGGCAAATTTGCTTATCTCTACTCGGCAACGAGAGCGCTAGTGTGCAGTCACAGGACTCTGCCCCAAGGACACAGGTCTAGAGTCCCTCTAGACCACTAGTGCTCGGTGCCGCAACTGCTGAGCCAGCAGGAGAGTACACTAAAGACTTAGCGCGTAAGTGTGCGCAGCACCGCTCTGGCCACTAACCACCCTGACATAGGCTAGGAAAGCGCACAACTTGCGCATGGCACCATTCTGGTTGCTGCTGCTTGCGATGGTGCCTTGTACTGAGTGGCACAATCTGACGCTAAGTATGTGCTGATAACTGGGAGCACGGTGGCGCATAAGCAATGCCACTAGTAGGCATTGACTCTAACTCCAACTTTCTAAACACAAGCCCAATCAGAGGGAGGGGATCATAATGAGTCGTTCGCCAAAACACATGCATCCATCAGCACACACACAAGAGTATAAAATATTGTCTATACTAGCGCATGGCCGAGCAGCAGCCATGCAAACCTTTTATAGCAGCGTCCTTCCGGGATGTTCCCCGTGGGCCAATCGGGGAAGCAACAGGACCTGAGCATGTGACCCCTGACCTCCAATGAGAGGTCGACCCACGGGCATGCTCAGTAGCCCGAAAGAAGGACTTTGTCCCAGGAGCAGCTAGCTGCTGGCTAGTGCAGGTTGCTATAGCTGACCCCACACTCCACACTACTGAATTCCCACATTTCGCAACTCCTTGCACTCAAAATGTTGCATTTTAGGCTTGTGGAGACCAAAGCTTTCCACAACCTGATGATGGCGGCCATCCATGAGTTCTCGGTCCCCAGCCGCCACTATTTCTCATGGTGTGCTGTTCCAGAATTACACAAGCACATGTCCCACAACATTAGCCATGCCCTCAACAATACAGTTACTGGGAAAGTCCACCTAACCACAGACACGTGGACAAGTGCTTGTGGGCAAGGATGCTACATTTCGCTGAGGGCACACTGGGTTAACATAGTGGAAGCCAGGACCCAGACGGACATTGGAATGGAATACATTCTCCTGACGCCGAGGATTGCTGACCCTACATCAATCAGGTTTGCCCAACAGTCTACAGCTTCTGCACCTCCTCCTCCTCCTCTTCAGCCTCCATCTCTGAAATGAGCACATCAGTCACAAGCTGGAAGCATTGCATCACTGCGTCAGCCACGTGTCAGCAGGCTGTACTGAAGCTAATATGCTTTGATGACAAACCGCACAATGCTGAAGAGTTGTGTACAAAAAGCTCTGAAAAGCTCTCTGCTCACAATGAAAGAGGATGCTTTGCAGGAGGAGGACACCATGGTCAGTCGTCCTGTTGGAGAGGAAACGGAAGGCTTGCATTGTACCAGTCTGGCACGCATGACTGACTTTATGTTGAGCTGCCTTTCCGGTGACCCTCGCATTATGAAAATTTATGGTGACACTCATTACTGGTTGGTGACACTTCTAGACCCACGCTACAAGGAGAACTTTCTATCTCTTATTCCCAAGGCGGGCAGGTCTACTAAAATGGGGCAGTACCAGAAGGCCATTGTTGTGGAATTATTAAAAAAATTCCCATCTGAAAATGCTGGCAGCAGAGGACAGAGTTCTTTGGACAACCAAGGAGTGCAGGCAAGAGAGACAGAATGCCAATTCAGCAGAGGCAGGGGAACACTGTCAAAGTTCTGGGAGAGTTTTCTCAGACCCTCCCATCGTACAGGCCCTGAGCACGGGTTACTCCCATAAGGAGTGCAAAGTTTGGGAAGTATGTTGAGGGAGTACCTTGCTGACCATACCAACATCCTCCGTGATTCCTCTGTGCCTTATAATTATTGGGTATCCAAGCTGGACATGTGACATGAACTGGCTCTCTACGCCTTAGTGGTCCTGGCGTGTCCTGTCACTAGCGCTTTGTCTGGGAGGGTTATTAGTGCCACTGGTGGAATTATAGCGGTTAATGAATCCCCCTGTCAACTGAAAATGCTGACAGGCTGACTTTTATAAAAATGAACAAGGGCTGGATTGGGCCAGACTTCTCAACACCACTGAATGATAGAGGCATAACAAACTCAAATAAAGTGTCTTTTTTTGGAGGTCTATTCACATGTACCTCTTCACACCCACACATTGATATACGCTTCCTGGCTATTTGCTGTTGTCCTCCTCTTTCTCCTCATCCTCCACTTCCATATCGCCAGGGTGACCATGGTACGTGATGCAACACCCACATAATTTTATTAAGGGATAGAATCTCCAGCGCTGGACTTCAGTTAAAAATTCATCATTTATTATAAATTCTTAAAATCGGACAGAAAAAAGTATGAATAAGGACATACAGGCAGATGGGGTCTCTGGTGGTCTCCAACCAACGCGTTTCGACCTAGAGGGTCTTACTCATGGTTCACACTAGACCAGTACTGACAACTACAAATAATACAAAGACTGGTAAATCACAGGTGTTGGACAAAAGAATTAATGAAAATAGGGAGTATCCCTACCAGTTAACTCTTGCAAAACACTCAGCCTAATGTGGAGCTGAAATATACATTAACCCTTTTACCATTAGTAAATGAAATAATGTAAACAAAAACTTATCGGAAAAACAGGAAAAAATAAAAACTAATGAAAAGATATCATAAGAATATAATGAATAGCAAAAAAAAAAAAAGAAAAAAAAAAAAAACACCTTCATCCATTAATATAATGTTAATAAACAAAGTAACAATCACAAAAATTATCAGAATAGCCAGAATTAAATAGGACTAAGTAAAATGTACAGAAGAAAATATCAATCTAATTGCAATATTAAATCAAGTCGTTTGTTCAGACCTAATGGTACTCTTGTATTTAATTTAAAAATCCAGAAGGATTCACGATTTAATAATTTTCTCCTGAAATCACCTCCCCTAGTAGATCTATAGACCTTCTCTATTGCTATAATTTTGAGACTATCAGTTTTACCTCCATGAACAGTTTTACAATGATAAGAAACTGCTGAGATATTATAATTGCTACTAGTAGCTTCTGACAAATGTTTCCTAATTCTCTTTTTAAGGGGTCCTATTGTGCAGCCTACATATTGTAGGTTACAAAAAACGCATTCAATAACATATATTACTCCTTCTGAATTACAATTTATGTGAGACTGAATAGGGTATGATATGCCAGTAACACTGGAAGTAAATCTGCTGGTTTTAACCACATAATTGCAGACTTTACAGGGATGATGTCCACATTTGGAAAAGCCTTTATATGACAACCAAGTATTTTTAGTTCTCCTATTGCTGATAAAAAGACTGGGGGATAAGATATCGCTCAAAGCAGGAGCTTTCCTGGCTATGTATCGTATCTGGGTATTGTCCAGAATTTGACCAAGTTTATTATCATTGTGTAAAATAGGTAAATATTTTTGACAATGTCCGTTATCTTGTTGAATTGTGGACTGTACATGGTAGAGAAACTGACTATAGGACGGTCATGATTATTGCAGGAGGCCCGTGTGCGATTCTTTTTCTTGTTAGGCTACTTTCACACATCAGGTTTTCGGCGTCAGGCGCGATCCGGCGTCGTGCCGGAACGCCGGATCCGGCAAATGTTTAGTAAAACCGGATGTGACGGATCCGGTTTTCTGCCGGATCCGTCTTTTTCTTGACAGACAAAACCGGATCCGTCTCATCCAGGTTCATCCGTTTTTCTATCCGTTTTTCGACAGATTACGCCGAATCCGGTTTTTAAAATTGACCCTTGTGGCCTTCCGAACGGGATTGGCTACTGGAAAACTATATATAGCATGTTCCTACAGCCCTTCTTTGACAGGTTGTAGAGGAGAAAGTGCAGGTTGGAGAGAAGAGCAAGTTACTGGCGAAGATGGATGTTGTCATTGGAAATATTTTGAAGAATTTGGCGGATTTTACAGCGGAGGCAAATCGTTTGAGGGTGATTGTTCTGGAGAAGGAGAGAGCGAGACAGCAGCGCATCAGGCATCGTAGACGACGTTTGTGGATCCACCCCATCACAGCCAAGAGAATGACGCGTGGGGTCTATTCTACACTATGCATGGACCTTCGACGAAACCCGGATAAATTTTTTGGATATGTTAGGATGAAAATGGAGAATTTTGATTACTTGGTGGAGCGCATTGCACACCTCATAAGAAAAGCGGACACCTATTGCCGCTTCTCCATTTCACCCGCAGAGCGTCTGATGGTGACTTTAAGGTAAGCCACATTTATTGGATATGATCGCATCAGAGCACACTTTCACTGCAATCTTGTTGGTGGTAATTTGTATCTCCAAGTGTTAGGTCAGTTTTGGTATGTAATGCTGTGATTTAAAACTAATTTATTGTTTGTTAATTCCCCACAGATTTCTTGCAGCTGGAGAATCCCTTTCGTCACTGCATTTCCAGTACAGACTCGGGATTTCCACCATATCTGGAATTGTGAAGTACACATGCCGTGCACTGTGGGACTCCTTAGCTGAAGAGTTTTTACCAGAGCCCACAACAGAGAGGTGGATTGAAATTGCTGACAAGTTTCAACAGATATGTCAGTTTCCAAACTGCTTGGGCGCTGTGGACGGGAAACATATCCGCATTGTAAAGCCAGCTGGATCTGGATCGGAATATTTCAATTACAAGAAATATTTTTCAATTGTCCTCATGGCCATCGCTGACGCGGAATACAAATTTATTGCGGTTGATATTGGGGCCTATGGCCGCTCCAATGACTCTCAAGTTTTCAAACTGTCTGCCATGGGGCGTAAACTGTATGGAAACACCTTCCAGTTCCCACCACCTAGACCGCTGCCGCAAACATCTGGTCCACCTATGCCATTTGTCTGTGTAGGGGATGAAGCCTTCCAGCTGTCAGAACACCTTTTGAAACCGTACTCTAGCAGAGGATTGACAAGACCAAAACGCATTTTTAATTACCACCTCACAAGAGCAAGAAGAATGGTTGAATGTACCTTTGGTATTCTGACAGCCAAATGGCGGGTCCTATTGACTGCGATCAACCTCAAGACAGAAACTGTGGACGAGGTGATCAAAGCATGCGTGGTACTCCACAATTTTGTTATATGCAAGGAACCCATTTCCATTGAGGACACCTCTGAAGAAACCACCTTGCAAGATTACCATGACATTACCACTAGAAGTTCTGTGACGGTTTCAGTAATGAGGGACAATTTTGCACTATACTTTATGTCACCTCAAGGCAGAGTACACTGGCAGGATGACAGAGTGTGAAAGATTTGTGCCCTAACCAAACTTGTGTACCTTCTGTACCAACAGTATATACCTTTGCCAACCAAAGTTGGCTATCTTGTCATGGTCTCTATTTTTAGCTTTAGGCCACAGGTGTGTACCTGGTTGTGTTTTATGCAAAGTATTTCACCTTTTAACAAAAGTTGTGTACATTGTTCGGAAATCACCAACAATAAACACAACTTTTTAGGTGAAATACTTTGCTTCAAACACAACCAGGAACACAACTGTGGCAAAAAGCTAAAATTTACCCACAGTTATATACCTAGTTTTGAATACCATTTCACCTTTTAAATACCCTGTATTTAACCTTTTTCGCCGCAGAAAGAAATGACAGACAACCAGTGTAAAATAATTTAACTTTTATTGAAAAATGTTTTTTTTAGTAAACTTTTTTAAAATTTTAATAAACATGTTTAATAAAAATTTGAAACTATAAAACTGAAACCATAAAACTGGTCATTTTTATTTAAATACACACATTATAATTCTGTGTAGTGTGTGGTGGAAATACTGCTGTAGGGGCTGCGGGACACTTCGACACTGGGAGTGTGGAGAGAGGACTGGGATCGTTGTGGGGAAGGAACAGTTAGAGGTGAAGGTGTGGAAAAAACTACTGAATGGGTGGACATGTGGGAAGCAGAAGAGGTGGTGGGTGGTGGAGTGGAGGGTTGGGCAGGGACTGTAGGAGCAGATGATGTTGATGGCAAGTTGTATGGGGAAGGAGTTTGGTACGGGCAGGTTGCTGGAAGTGGGGAGATGTCTGGTACGGGGCAGGTTGCTGGAAGTGGGGAGATGTCTGGTACGGGGCAGGTTGCTGGAAGTGGGGAGATGTCTGGTACGGGGCAGGTTGCTGGAAGTGGGGAGATGTCTGGTACGGGGCAGGTTGCTGGAAGTGGGGAGATGTCTGGTACTGGGGAGGTTGCTGGTACTGGGGAGTTTGCAGGTACTGTGGAGGTTGCTGGTACTGGTGAGGTTGCTGGTGCTGGGGAGGTTGCTGGTGCTGTGGAGGTTGATGGTGCTGGGGAGGTGGATGGTGCTGGGGAGGTGGATGGTGCTGGGGAGGTGGATGGTATGTAATAGGAGGGGGAGGATGGAAAGTGGCTGGAGGTGGATGGTATGTAATAGGAGGGGGAGGATGGAAAGTGGCTGGAGGGGGTGTAGATGTAATAGGAGGGGGAGGATGGAAAGTGGCTGGAGGTGGATGGTATGTAATAGGAGGGGGAGGATGGAAAGTGGCTGGAGGGGGTGTAGATGTAATAGGAGGGGGAGGATGGAAAGTGGCTGGAGGGGGTGTAGATGTAATAGGAGGGGGAGGATGGAAAGTGGCTGGAGGGGGTGTAGATGTAATAGGAGGGGGAGGATGGAAAGTGGCTGGAGGGGGTGCAGGTGGAGGAACTACTGTGGTGGGAGGAGGAGGAGGAGGTTGGGAGGTAACTTGCTGGAGAGCAGCATGGCATGAATGCATTACATGCATCTGCTGGGCAGGAGAGAGCGTTTCCATGCGCTCCACAACAGACCTGAAAAAGGTGTGGTTTGGCGAAGATCTTGCTTCTGAATGCATGGTTTGCAGAAGTGTCTTCACCTCCAGAATGCTGGAGTTGATCTGCTGATAGCCTGCGGAGATTTGCTCTGACAAGACTTTTAGACAGTTCTGGAAAGATGCATTCAGATGCAAGAACTCTGGCGCATAAGTCTTTTCCTGACCCCTCTGCTGCTGCCGCCCAGTACCCGCAGGTGTACTAGAGGCGGCAGGGGCAGAAGGGTGGGGTAAAGGGAAAGCGATCTCCTCACCAGCAGCTTCATGTAATGTAGGCGGCCACGATGCTCCTGTGCTGGTGGATGGGACAGATGGGTCGAATGTGTGGGAAGGCTGGGAAGGTGCAGATGTACCGGGGCGGTCGAAGTGTCCCTCGGTGCCGGTCTCCTCAGGGATCGCCTCAGAAGGGTCCAATCGTGCCGGCTCCTGAGTGCTGCTCACCGTGCTGTGGAATAAAGAGAAAAAAAAACAATTAAAATACTGACATGGTATGGCCCTGGCTGAAAAAAAAATTTACATCTAACATTTTTTTTCACATGTGGTGTGTAATATTTACCTTCTGGTGACCATTGTTTCCCGGAGGAACGACAGGGCTTCTGCGTACTTGTACTTGCTCCTGCGTCCTCCAGATCCACTCGGGGCCCGCATCTCTTTATTGAACTCCTTCTTGAAACGATCTCTCACAGACCGCCACCGATTCACAATTCTGTTCCCTGAAACGAGAAAGGAGTGGTTAGTATACAACATCAGTGTTTCCCAAACTCCAGTCCTCATGGTCCCCAGGGGTCATGTTTTCAGGATTTCCATAGTAAATAGAAATCCTGAACACATGATTCGTGGGGACCACGAGGACTGGAGTTCGGGAAACACTGGTTTAAATCAAGCAACCGGTACTGTATATACTTATGCTCTGTAATCTGGGCCCGAACATCGAGGTCCTCCCAGCGGCCCACAAGGAGCGAACAGATTTCCTCCCAGAGTCGTCGGGTAACGATCAGGTCAGCGTGGCGGCGGTCAGCCATATTCCAGAGCGGCTCCCTTTCTCTGACGACATCGATGAGGCGGTCCACATCAATCCCTCCATCCTCAACGTCAGAGTCGGGAGCACGCTGTGAAGGCTGTTAAAGAAAAAGACAAAAATAACATAATTAGCCTCCACAAAAGAAATGAAATAAAAAGTGCAAAAAAACAAAGCAAAAATATTTATACTTACACGCTGGTGACCGCCGCGTTGCTGTCGCCGACGACCCTGGGAGGCACTGCGAGCACCTCTTGGCCAAGCACCAGATTGGGAAGACTAGAGAAGAAAACAAAAAAAGTTATGTCTTTGGATGTAGGCATTTGTTTGCTGTGTGTGGTCTGCAGAACATTGTTTTCTATGTGTTGTGTGTAGTGTGATGTTGTGTTTCTGCGTTTGACGCAAAAAACTTACGAATTGTGAGCCCACTCCAGGTGTCTGTCCACCCCTTCCTTCTTCTTCTGGGAGCTCCTCTTCATGTTGTGATTCCTGTTTTGAAATAAAAGGCCATGAATAGACATATATTACAGAGAAGATGGATTTTGGAAATAAAAACTTACCGTCAAACGCTGACGATGCGAGGGAGGGCTCCCAGAAGATGATGTGCTGTCTTCCTGGTGGCCACACTCCATGCCTGTGGGTGGTGTTCCAGCTGCTGCCATTGCTGCTGCTGCTGCTGCTGCATCTATTGGGCGGCTGTTGAATAAAGAGAAACAAAGGGCCAATGAATATCTTGATATTCAATAGCCCTAGTTTGGAGGAATGGGTGATTTGATAATTACCGTCTCTCATCTGCTGCTGGACTCCCCTCCCGTTGTTCAGCATGCTGCTCCAATTGGGGTGGTGCTGATGGTGCTGCTGCAGATGTCTCCTGCCTTCTCCTGCGCCTGGTTGCTGTCTTGGGTGGCATGTTGGGTGTGGCTGTGGGTCCCACTGTCTTGCTTTTATATATGTCTTGTGGGCAGAGCTACTGAGCATGCTCAGACCAAAATACTGGATCCGGCCGCCGGATCAGGCTTTCGCCGGATCCGGCGCATTGCGGCGCTCATAGGCTTTCATTGTGTGAAAAAGACGCCGGATCGCGACACATTGCGACACATTGCCGGATCCGGCAAAAACCGGATGAAACGCATGGCCATCCGGCGCGATCCGGCGCAAATGCAAGTCAATGGGGGGGAAACCGGATCCGGCATTGCATTTCGCCGGATCCGGTTTCTGTCAAAAGCGCCGGATCGCGCCTGACGGCGAAAACCTGATGTGTGAAAGAGGCCTTAGCAGTAATTCCAGTGTGTACAAGGCTCAAAGGAGATTCATTCAGCAGGGTGTGTCTATCGATCCTGCTGACAATATTATCAGCTTTCCTTAGCATCCAATTAGCATATCCTCTGTCCTTAAGTCTAGAGAGGGTTTTGTTTGATTCTTTGGCAAATGTTATAGGTGAGCTGCAATTTCTTTTTAACCTAATTAATTCTCCCACTGGAATGTTTTTAACCACGTGCTTAGGGTGACAAGAATAAGCTTGTAAAATTGAGTTTGTATCTGTGGGTTTTCTGAAAGGAAAAACACAGACCTTTTGGCTGTCAGGGTTCACAGACAAAGTCACATCCAGATAATTGATAGAAAAATCTGACACTGTAAATAAGTTTTTGTTTACATTATTTCATTTACTAATGGTAAAAGGGTTAATGTATATTTCAGCTCCACATTAGGCTGAGTGTTTTGCAAGAGTTAACTGGTAGGGATACTCCCTATTTTCATTAATTCTTTTGTCCAACACCTGTGATTTACCAGTCTTTGTATTATTTGTAGTTGTCAGTACTGGTCTAGTGTGAACCATGAGTAAGACCCTCTAGGTCAAAACGCGTTGGTTGGAGACCACCAGAGACCCCATCTGCCTGTATGTCCTTATTCATACTTTTTTCTGTCCGATTTTAAGAATTTATAATAAATGATGAATTTTTAACTGAAGTCCAGCGCTGGAGATTCTATCCTTTATTTTGCTTTAGTCAACGCCCCTGATCAAGGTGACTCCGTGCGCAGGAGGATTATGGATCGCAACTGAGACTGGTGAGCTGACCTCCCTTCATTTTCCCTATCCATCTATAACTATAATTTTTTTAAAGGGTGTTTATGATGCCCGTAAAAAAAAAAAATGTTATACAGTATGTTCATGTATACCCCCCAGGGGTAAATGTGCAAAAAAAAACCCTGTTTGGGAGAGAAGAACAGACAATTTGCGGCGCCCTAAGTGCGTAAACACAATATTGTAGTCTTTAAAGGGTGCACAATTTTATGCACTCACCTGATAGAAGACTAATATAGCTTTAGATTATGTATCCTCAAAAATCCTTCCTTTTGGGATACTTCCCAGAAGACAGGGCTTGCAGCTTGCCTCTGGTGGATCCAAGTGAAAGAGCCAGGTTCAGGCTCACACAGGATGAGTAAATCAAGAAAGGCACATCCAGCCCACAAACGGCAGCACTTCCCAGGACTCACATCCAAAGACGATATTCCATATTTTTTTATTTCATAGGTTAAAAAAAAGAGATACAACGCGTTTTAGATACAGTGTATATCCTTCTTCAGGTATCATAAAAACACAGTACAAATCCTAATAGTACTATTAGGATGTGAGTCCTGGGAAGCGCTGCCGTTTATGGGCTGGATGTGCCTTTCTTGATTTTTCCCAGGGGTAAATGTTTGTCAGCCCATACACTTAGTGCATGGGCATTACAAGTCTAGGAGATCTGCTCCTTTCAAATGAGAATATTTTTTTATGAGGCCCTCCTCCATGTCTCTTCCAAGGGGCATTGGAGTGCCTCCAAATTTTTGGCAGCCCTTGCATTCACTGCATAGGCAAACACTATGGGAGACCCACTTCCTAATTGTCATGATCTCCACTCTGTTCCTGTCTAATATGTTACTTTGTGTATTGATTGTGCTGGGTCTGTGCTGCAATCATCTATGTTCACATTCCTGACTAGTCTTCTTCTTAAGCAGGCTAGCTCCTCCACCCAGTGTCAATTGTACAATTGCTGTTGCCTGTGTAAGACTGATCTCTCTGTGCTCTGTGCCTGACCAAGCTTAACTTGATTCTCTTCCATGACTCAGACCCTTTGCTTGTGACCTGACTTCTCTTTAGCCTGCTCCTTGTAAACTGTCTTGACTTGCTGATTTTCCTGACCGTGGCTCATGAATTGGATCGTTCCCAATGTCTTGCTCAGGCTTGTGCTGTTTGCGTGGTTGCTGCTGGCATTCCAGTCAAGTGCATGGTAATTAGCGATAGGGATCAGCAAACAAACGCATTGGAGGCTAAGTCCAGAAATCACCCTACTTAGCATGCTCTTGATGTGGCGACGTCTCATTGGTGGTCGGTCGTCAGCTGCTCTGGTGATGTGGCAGCTCCGGATTGGTCCACAAGCAAGGTCCTGTCTGACTGGACATGACCTGAATGTATAAAAGGCCCTCCGAGGCGCACGCCAGCATGCTAGTGTCATTGTAATGTGTGTGAGTGGATATGCTACGATTCTGGGCGCACGTGTGCCGCTTCTAGCATGGCGATTGATGGTCAAGGCAAGCAGTGTAGGGTGGGAACTCCCACTTGGCTTAGCATCTGACTCCGGTTGTGTGTGTGTGGTTAGCATTGCTGAGTGTCAGAGCAAGCACAACCACCAGCCTAGACATCCCTAGGGTGTAGAGATAGGGACCCCAACTGGCGTCATTGTCGCTCTACTCCTGTGACTTCTAACAAGGTATAGCTCTTAGAGCCTTCTTGTACAGTACCATTCTGTGGACTAACAGTTAGGTATTTTGCGCTCTGTTCACATTGAGTGACATTTATTTCAGTGATTTTAAAGTGCTTGCTCGCAGCCTTGCTCCGCCATTTCTCACTAGCTGCGGTTTACCATCTCTGCATGGTGGACCCTGGGTTGTGATCGCACTTAATCATAATTTACATTTAGTGCAATCCATCAACCTTAACAGTACACTAATGCCAGGGTCTGGCTAGTAATGGTGGACGAGCAGCAGCTCCCGTGGAATATTCAGCAGCTGGAGGGCAGGTTGTCTACGTTAGAGCGAGCAACTTCAGCTGTGGATCTATTCGCAGTAGCTGCACAAGCAGCCAGTGAAGCCGCTAGGGTTTCAGCTGCGACTCCTGTTCTGTTTTTTCCACACTTCCCGCTCCCCAATAAGTTTTCTGGGGATAGCAAGGCTTGCAGGGGATTCGTGAACCAGTGCTTGATCCATCGGTAGCTACTGGTTTCTTGTCTGAACAGGCCAAAGTGGGATTTGTTAAAAGGCCAAGAAGCCAGCCCTATGGTCACGTCACAGCATTCTCATATGGGGCAGTCTTACTCTACCTTTTATATATACGATGTGCCATTACGGCCTCCTAAATGTACGTTTGCATTAGATATACAGTTGTGGCTAGTGTTGAGCATTCCGATACCGCAAGTATCGGGTATCGGCCGATACTTGCTGTATCGGAATTCCGATACCGACTTCCGATATTTTTTCAATATCGGAAGTCGGCATCGGAATCGGAAGTTCAAAGTTGATTGACAGCCTGACGTCATCATGATGCGCGGTGTGTGCGCATCATGATGCGCCGTCATTTCGGGCCTTCCGGGGGTCTCTGCCGGCCTGCCGGGGGGCTGTGTGGACTGCCCGGGGTCTGTACCGGCCTGCCGGGGGGCTGTGCCGGCCTGCCGGTGGTCTGTGCACCCTGTGGGGGTCTGTACCGGCCTGCCGGGGGGCTGTGCCGGCCTGCCGGTGGTCTGTGCACCCTGTGGGGGTCTGTACCGGCCTGCCGGGGGGCTGTGCCGGCCTGCCGGGGGGCTGTGCTGATGTCCGGGGGTCTGTGCAAGCATCGTCCGATGGGACTACAAGTCCCATCTGGCGATGCCTGCTACCATGACAGTGATTGACACATTAGCCAATGATGGGACAGTAGTAGTCCCATCATCCGGCTAATGTGTTAAATGTTAAAAAAAAAAAAAAAATACTACATACATACTACATGCATGCTACATACATACTACATACATACCACATACATACTACATGCATGCTACATACATACTACATACATACCACATACATACTACATACATACTACATACATACTACATACATACCACATACATACCACATACATACTACATACATACTACATACATACTACATACATAACACATATATACTACATGCATGCTACATACATACTACATGCTACATATATACTACATGCATGCTACATACATACTACATGCTACATACATACTACATACATACATACTACATATATACTACATGCATGCTACATACATACTACATGCTACATACATACTACATATATACTACATACATACTACATACATACTACATGCATGCTACATACATACTACATGCTACATACATACCACATACATACCACATACATACTACATGCATGCTACATACATACTACATGCTACATACATACTACATATATACTACATGCATGCTACATACATACTACATGCTACATACATACTACATATATACTACATGCATGCTACATACATACTACATGCTACATACATACTACATATATACTACATACATACTACATGCATGCTACATACATACTACATGCTACATACATACCACATACATACTACATACATACTACATGCTACATACATACTACATATATACTACATGCATGCTACATACATACTGCATGCTACATGCATGCTACATACATACTACATACATACTACATGCTACATACATACCACATATATACTACATACATACTACATACAATACATTCATACAATACATACATAGACATACAGTACATATAACATAGAGTAACATACTTACCAATACTTGTCACATTGTTCCCCGAAGCCATTGTCTTTTACGGAATAAATATTAACATAACAAACCACAAAAATACTCACCCACGATCCGAAGCAGTCCACGAGTGTGTCCCACGACGATCTTGGGTAGAGAACTGCAGCATCAGCTGTTGCTGCCGTTCTCTACGGGCTGCAGGAATCCAATGACGGAAGGTAGGTATCCTTCCGCACTGTATTCCTCCGCCACTTAAAAAAAAAAGTCCCTAGTCTCACTTTATGCCATTGCTGTGTGGGAAATTCCCTACATAGCATGTAGTATGTATGTAGTATGTATGTAGCATATATGTAGTATGTATGTAGCATGTAGTATATATGTAGTATATATGTAGCATGTAGTATGTATGTAGTATGTATGTGGTATGTATGTAGCATGTAGTATGTATGTAGCATGTAGTATGTATGTAGTATATATGTAGTATGTATGTAGCATGTAGTATATATGTAGTATGCATGTTGCATGCATGTAGTATATATGTAGTATGTATGTTGCATGTAGTATATATGTAGTATGTATGTTGCATGTAGTATATATGTAGTATGCATGTTGCATGCATGTAGTATATATGTAGTATGTATGTTGCATGTAGTATATATGTAGTATGTACGTAGCATGTATGTAGTATGTAGTATGAATGTAGCATGTATGTAGTATGCATGTTGTATGTATGTAGCATGTATGTAGCATGTAATTTTTTTTTTATTTTTTTTTTTTTACATTCAACACATTAGCCGGATGATGGGACTACTACTGTCCCATCATTGGCTAATGTGTCAATCACTGTCATGGTAGCAGGCATCGCCCGATGGGACTTGTAGTCCCATCGGACGATGCCTGCACAGACCCCCGAAGCCTGCACAGCCCCCCGGCAGGCCGGCACAGCCCCCCGGCAGGCCGGCACAGCCCACCGGAGCCTGCACAGCCCCCCGGCAGGCCGGCACAGACCACCGGAGCCTGCACAGACCCCCTGGCAGGCCGGCACAGCCCCCCGAAAGGCCCGTACAGACCCCAGAGAGGCTGTGCAAGGGAAAAACAGGATTTTTCTTATTCCGATACCGGAAGTCCCATAGACTTGAATGGGACTTCCGGTATCGGAATCGGCGATACCGATACTTTTTTTAAGATCGGCCGATCCATTCCGATCCGATACTTTGAAGTATCGGACGGTATCGCTCAACTCTAGTTGTGGCCAAAAGTATTGACACCCCTGCAATTTTGTCAGATAATACTCAGTTTCTTCCTGAAAATGATTGCAATCACAAATTCTTTGGTATTATTATCTTCATTTAATTTGTCTTAAATGAAAAAACACAAAAGAGAATGAAGCAAAAAGCAAAACATTGATCATTTCACACAAAACTCCAAAAATGGGCCAGACAAAAGTATTGGCACCCTCAGCCTAATACTTGGTTACACAACCTTTAGCCAAAATAACTGTGATCAACCACTTCCGGTAACCATTAATGAGTTTCTTACAATGCTCTGCTGGAATTTTAGACCATTCTTCTTTGGCAAACTGCTCCAGGTCCCTAATATTAGAAGGGTGCCTTCTCCAAACTGCCATTTTTAGATCTTTCCACAGGTGTTCTATGGGATTCAGTTCTGGACTCATTGCTGGCCACCTTAGAAATCTCCAGTGCTTTCTCTCAAACCATTTTCTAGTGCTTTTTGAAGTGTGTTTTGGGTCATTGTCCTGCTGGAAGACCCATGACCTCTGAGGGAGACCCAGTTTTCTCACACTGGGCCCTACATTATGCTGCAAAATTTGTTGGTAGTCTTCAGACTTCATAATGCCATGCACACGGTCAAGCAGTCCAGTGCCAGAGGCAGCAAAGCAACCCCAAAACATCAGGGAACCTCCGCCATGTTTGACTGTAGGGACCGTGTTTTTTTCTTTGAATGCCTCTTTTTTCTCCTGTAAACTCTACGTTGATGCCTTTGCCCAAAAAGCTCTACTTTTGTTTCATCTGACCAGAGAACCTTCTTCCAAAACGTTTTAGGCTTTTTCAGGTAAGTTTTGGCAAACTCCAGCCTGGCTTTTTTATGTCTTGGGGTAAGAAGTGGGGTCTTCCTGTGTCTCCTATCATACAGTCCCTTTTCATTCAGACGCCGACGGATAGTACGGGTTGACACTGTTGTACCCTAGGACTGCAGGGCAGCTTGAATTTGTTTGGATGTTAGTCGAGGTTCTTCATCCAACATCCGCACAATCTTGTGTTGAAATCTCTTGTCAATTTTTCTTTTCCGTCCACATCTTGTCACGGGGGCTTAGTTCAACTAAGGCTGAAATAGCCGGGGCCCCTGTGGTGTCCCTTTTACTAGGGGAAACCCTGTCTGACCCTCAACCCAGGGTTTTTGCTGAAGGTGCAAATGCCTGAGCCTCCGACCTTTCCTTATCTCCTGCTCAGCCCTGCACTTAACCCTCCACCCTCCACCCAGTGATGAGTCACACCACCAAAGCTCCCACACAAATAATGACAGACAGGGAGAACTTAAACTGCACTGCGCAGCACACACACAGGAATAAACAGTAATGTGAACAGGGCACAACTAAACACAAATATGGGAAGGAGAAAGGATAACGACGGATCATACGACACCAGATATGAATCTCTCTCTCTTGAACACCTCCACTCCAGACCGGAACCACTTGGTATGAAACACAAGCTATAATCGGCGGCGCCCATATGCCAGTATGACTATTTAAAGACCGTGGGCATGACTAACCTTCCAACCTGGTCTCCAGCAGGATTAACCCCCGAGAGCCTGAAGATCAAACCGGCGCCACTGAGGCTATAGTGGCTGGAGGTGGAACTACCTCTGCCTGCCGGATGCTGTGGTGTGAACAGCGTCCGACATGACAGTACCCCGTCTTCTACGAGGGACCCCAGGGCCCTCAAGACTCATAGGACCCGGCTTGTCCGGATGACGACGGTGAAAAGAACTGACCAGCCGATCCGCATGTATGTCTGAGGCTGGAACCCAAGACCTCTCCTCTGGACCATACCCCCGCCAGTGCACCAAATACTGAAGAGTACGGCGTACTACTCGAGAGTCCACCACCTTGGCGACCTCGAACTCTAACTCGCCATCCACCATGACTGGAGGTGGCATCGGCGTCGTGTCCACCAAGCCTACCACCTTTTTCAATAAAGCCCTGTGAAAAACGTTATGTATTCTGTACACCGCAGGAAGTTCCAACCGATAAGCCACTGGGTTAATGATGGCAGAAATCCTAAAAGGCCCAATAAACCTTGGACCCAGTTTTAAAGATGGGATTTTGAGTTTTATGTTCTTCGTAGCTAACCACACCCATTCACCCACACACAGGTCCGGACCTGGCACGCGTCTACTGTCAGCCACCCATTTGTACCTGGCACTCATGCTCAACAAACGCTGTTTCACCCGCCTCCAGACTGATGACAATTGGGCTCCTAGCTGATCCTCCTCCGGGACACCCCCGGAGTCACCCTGACGTAAGGTACAAAACTGAGGATGTTGACCGTACACACAAAAGAATGGAGACTCTCCTGATGACTCTTGGCGGTGATTATTTAATGCGAATTCGGCCAGAGGAAGGAAAGTAGACCACTCCTCCTGGTTGTCAGACACAAAGCATCGTAAATACTGTTCTAGATTTTGGTTCATGCGCTCAGTTTGTCCATTAGACTGTGGATGAAACGCCGATGAATGTGACAACTTGATCCCCAACCTAGAGCAAAAAGCTTTCCAAAACCTCGCCACAAATTGCGTACCCCTATCAGATACTATGTCAGACGGTACTCCGTGGAGTCTGACCACCTCCTTCACAAATACCTGAGCCAACGTCTTAGCATTGGGCAAAGAGGACAACGCCACAAAATGCGCCATCTTTGAAAAACGGTCAACCACCACCAGGATGACCGTGTTCCCTGCCGAGGCTGGCAAGTCAGTGATAAAATCCATGGAGATTTCTGTCCATGGCCTATTGGGTACCCCCAGAGGCTGTAGCGTGCCAGCAGGATGGGTTCGGGGTGACTTAGCCCTAGCGCACATGATGCAAGCTGCCACATACGAGACCACGTCCTGCCGGATTTTGGGCCACCAGAAATGACGCGATACCAGCTCTAAGGTGCCCTTCACCCCTGGGTGACCAGCCAGTACCGAATCGTGGTGTTCCTTCAACACCTTAGGCCGAAGATGCAGGGGTACAAATGATTTGTTGGCGGGAAGTCCTGGTGGTACCTCCTCTTGGGCCTCGGCAATCTCCGCCTCTACCTCAGTCGTGAGAGCCGAGACCACTACCCCTTTCTGGAGGATGGGTACCGGCTCTTCCCGAGGTTCTCCCCCCGGAAAACCCCTAGACAAAGCATCCGCCTTGGTGTTTTTAGCCCCGGGATGGTACGTCACAAGAAAATTGAAACGAGTAAAAAACAATGCCCAGCGAGCCTGCCTAGGAGACAGACGCTTGGCCGACTCCAGGTAGAGCAGATTCTTATGGTCGGTGATAACTGTGACCTGGTGAGCCGCCCCCTCCAAGAAGTGTCGCCATTCCTCAAAAGCCAGTTTGATGGCCAACAACTCCCTGTTGCCGATATCATAATTCCGTACGGCCGGCGACAGCTTCTTGGAGAAGTAGGCGCATGGATGCATCTCGCTCAAGGACGAGCCTTGAGACAGTACTGCCCCCACTCCCACCTCCGACGCATCAACCTCTACCACAAAAGGTTTAGACACGTCTGGTTGCACCAGAATGGGGGCTGAAGCAAAACTATTCTTCAGACGCTCAAATGCACGTATAGCCACCTCAGGCCAGTTCGCCAGATCGGCACCCTTCTTTGTCATGTCCGTGAGCGGTTTGGCGACAGTCGAAAAGTGTTTTATAAATTTCCTATAATAATTCGCAAACCCAAGGAACCGCTGGAGTGCTTTCAGACTCTCCGGCCTCTCCCATTGCAACACCGCTTGCACCTTAGCGGTGTCCATTTTAAAACCGGCTGCGGACACAATATATCCCAAAAAGGGCAACTCCTGGACAAAAAATAAACATTTTTCCAGCTTAGCATAGAGCTGGTTCTCCCGGAGCAACTGTAACACCTGCCTAACATGCTGCAAATGAGTGTCCCGATCGCTAGAATAAATGAGGATATCATCCAGGTATACAATCACAAATCTCCCCAGGACATGAGCAAATACATCATTAATAAAATGTTGGAAAACGGCAGGCGCGGTGGTCAACCCAAACGGCATAACCAGACTCTCAAAATGACCCTCAGGAGTGTTAAACGCCGTCTTCCACTCATCCCCCTGACGGACCCTTATGAGGTTATACGCCCCCCTGAGGTCCAGCTTGGAAAACCATTTCGCCCCCGCTACCTGGTTGAACAAATCCGGGATCAACGGCATTGGGTAGGGATCACGGATAGTAATCTGGTTTAACTCTCGGAAATCCAGACACGGGCGTAACCCCCCATCTTTCTTCTTAATGAAGAAAAACCCCGCGACTACAGGCGAGGACGAAGGCCGGATGTGACCTTTGCTCAGACTCTCCGCGATGTAGTCTTTCAGAGCTTGTCTCTCAGGACCAGAAATATTAAACATCCTGGCCTTAGGTAATTTGGCCCCGGGTTTTAACCTAATAGCACAGTCATAGGCTCTATGTGGAGGCAGTTCTGAGCAACCCTTCTCAGAGAAAACGTCCGCGAAATCCTGCAAAGCCTCCGGCAGGCTGGGCGTCACGGCGGACACACATGTGGCCAAGCAATTGTCTTGGCAGAAACCACTCCATTGTACTATGTCCTGAGTTTTCCAATCAATTACCGGGTTGTGCCTGGACAGCCATGGAAAACCCAGGACCATTTGAGCTGGGAGATTACGGAGGACCCTACATGTAACCGACTCAGAATGTAGGACCCCAATGTGGAGTTTCACCTCTGCCACAAACTCAGTAATCTCCCCTTGAGGGAGGGGAACAGCATTAATGGTCACCACCTGTATGGGGTGAGGAAGTTTTTCGATCTTAAACCCGGCGGTGTGTGCAAACTCCTCATCTATGAGATTGGTGGCGGAACCGCTATCCACAAACACTGATATATGTAGCTCTCTGCCGGCGATAATAACCTTGGCAGGGAGCATACATTGAGATACCATCATGGAGGATATGCATACGCTCAGTTGGGTCTCCTCCATACCCTCTGAGCTTAACAGTTTTCCGCCGGTGTGACCCTCTTAGGTAGTACCGGGCAAACGTTAACATAATGACCTCCTTTACCACAGTAGAAACATGCTCCGGGCTTCCGGAATCCCGGAGCGCGAGGCTGAACCTGTGCCACGCCAGCAATCTGCATAGGTTCAGGGGACTCATCTACTTCAACCACACCTGCACCTCTGTTTTCCCCCAGAGGTAGCGTCTCCTGTGCCCCCTGACGAAAACGGCGATCAATACGTATCACCAAACTCATGGCAGACTCCAATGATGCCGGAGTCTCATACATCAGGAGGGCTTGTTTCACCCTCCCTGATACCCCATGAATAAACTGGCTCCGCAGTGCTGGGTCATTCCACTGTGTGTCTACAGCCCAGCGGCGAAATTCCGAACAATAGTCTTCTGCCAAGCGCTCCCCCTGGCGGAGGGCGCGGATTTTAGATTCCGCTAGAGCCAGTCGGTCAGGGTCATCGTAAATGAGCCAGAGGGCAGAAAAAACATTATCGACCGAATGAAATGTAGCAGAGTCAGCTGGTAAGGAAAATGCCCATGCTTGGGGGTCACCACTCAGTAATGACAACACCAGCCCTACTCGCTGGGCCTCATTACCTGAGGATATTGGCCGCATGCGGAAGTATAATTTGCAGGCCTCCCGAAATACGACAAATTTGCTGCGATCGTCTGAAAATCGTTCTGGCAGCGGAAACTTCGGCTCTGCACCGATACCTGCAGATGCCGTTTGCACCTTTGCTACTACCAGGCCCTGCTGCTGAACTGCCCCTTTCAACTCGGAGACCTGTATGGACAGCGCCGCCAACTGGCGGGTTATGGAATCTAATGGATCCATGGACTCCTGAAAAAATGTGGGCCGATTATAATGTCACGGGGGCTTAGTTCAACTAAGGCTGAAATACCCGGGGCCCCTGTGGTGTCCCTTTTACTAGGGGAAACCCTGTCTGACCCTCAACCCAGGGTTTTTGCTGAAGGTGCAAATGCCTGAGCCTCCGACCTTTCCTTATCTCCTGCTCAGCCCTGCACTTAACCCTCCACCCTCCACCCAGTGAGGAGTCACACCACCAAAGCTCCCACACAAATAATGACAGACAGGGAGAACTTAAACTGCACTGCGCCGCACACACACAGGAATAAACAGTAATGTGAACAGGGCACAACTAAACACAAATATGGGAAGGAGAAAGGATAACGACGGATCATACGACACCAGATATGAATCTCTCTCTCTTGAACACCTCCACTCCAGACCGGAACCACTTGGTATGAAACACAAGCTATAATCGGCGACGCCCATATGCCAGTATGACTATTTAAAGACCGTGGGCGTGACTAACCTTCCAACCTGGTCTCCAGCAGGATTAACCCCCGAGAGCCTGAAGATCAAACCGGCGCCACTGAGGCTATAGTGGCTGGAGGTGGAACTACCTCTGCCTGCCGGATGCTGTGGTGTGAACAGCGTCCGACATGACACATCTAGGGAGGTTAGCCACAGTGCCATGGGCTTTAAACTTCTTGATGACACTGCGCACGGTAGACACAGGAACATTCAGGTCTTTGAGATGGACTTGTAGCCTTGAGATTGCTCATGCTTCCTCACAATTTGGTTTCTCAAGTTCTCAGACAGTTCTTTGGTCTTCTTTCTTTTCTCCATGCTCAATGTGGTACACACAAGGACATAGGACAGAGGTTGAGTCAACTTTAATCCATGTCAACTGGCTGCAAGTGTGATTTAGTTATTGCCAGCACCTGTTAGGTGCCACAGGTAAGTTACAGGTGCTGTTAATTACACAAATTAGAGAAGCATCACAGGATTTTTCGAACAGTGCCAATACTTTTGTCCACCCTCTTTTTTATGTTTGGTGTGGAATTATATCCAATTTGGCTTTAGGACAATTCTTTTTGTGTTTTTTCATTTAAGACAAATTAAATGAAGATAATAATACCAAAGAATTTGTGTTTGCAATCATTTTCAGGAAGAAACTGAGTATTATATGACAAAATTGCAGGGGTGTCAATACTTTTGGCCACAACTGTAGTCTTGTTTTTAATACATTTAGGAGGCCGTAATGGCACAGCATACATAAAAAACGTAGAGTAGGACTGCCCCATATGAGAATGCAGTGACGTGGCGGGGTGGCTCAAAGAATTGATCAATTGTTTGCTAAATCCCTCATTTTAAAGTACAGTTAGAAATCAATATGTGCATATGCACTTTACGTATTACATGCTGACCATAGGCAGCGCTGGCTTCTTGGCTTTTTTTATTTGTTATTGGTTTGTGGCTGACCCCCACTTTTTGCCGTGCGTGCTTGGTTATGCACGCCATTCTATCTGTCTTCATTGTGATTGATCTAGGCTGTTGTATACACATACATCAGTCCCACCCTCCTCCATAGGCTCTACTTTATGCACCTGTGTCTTGGCCTGTTTCACCCTTCATCTAGGTTGCTGGTTTGGCAGTGTGGAGGTCAGATCTGAAATGTCCATGTAACGGGGTCTGCCAAGCTGGTGTACCTCTTTCAGCACCACCCCGTGTTTTCAGAGGTCCGCTCTGTGTTTGCTGGAGTAGGAATGAATGACGCTGCCTGGAATTCCTTGGTTACATCGGCGCATATAAAAGATCACTGCTTCTCCACGTATTTCCAGTCTGACAACACTTTACTCACAGGACACAGAATATATCACACAGATACAGAGGGCAGGCCAATAGAAAAGCGGCAGGCCAGACATGCATTACAAAAGCCGCAGGTGGCCGGAGCCTGCCGATGTTTACTGTGGGAATTATAAAGGTGGGGGGAGGGCGGACAAACGGAGAATATCGTGTCCCCTCTGCCCAGGGGCGCAGCTTGTGGGCTGATGCATTAGCGACATGCATCGCACATAGAACCTATTATAAATACATATAACTGCACAACAAATTCTGGGTGCTGAGTGGTTCTGTAGCACGTAACACGGCTCCCCCTTTTCAGCTACGCGATCGGCATACACTGTCTGATCCTCAACGGATCGGTTTGGGGATGACCGAAGTTTATGGGGTTGGTACAAGTTCCGTTTGTCGACTTATTCCATCGGCGTTACCATTTTGTTTGCCGGGTCTGTGGTGGATGGTGAAGTCCAGAGGTTGTAGGGCTAAATTCCACCGCAGCAATCTGGCGTTGTCTCCGGAGACCCGATTAAGCCAGACTAGGGGATTATGGACCGTTAAGAAGGGAAAACTGTCGTCCATACAAATATGGTTGCAACTTCTGGAGTGCCCATACTACCGCCAGGCACTCATTCTCGATGGCCGCATAGCTTACTTCACGAGGCAGTAGTTTCCGACTCAGGTAAGCTACCAGGTGTTCTTGGCTGTCCGGCCTGACTTGGCTCAGTACTGCCCCCAATCCAAACATAGAAGCGTCTGTGTGAACCAGGAAACGTTTAGTTGGATCGGGTGCTGCCCATACAGGGGTATTGGTGGGGACGTCCTTTAGTTGGTGGAAGGCTTCCTCACCCTCTGAGGTCCAGGTTACCTGGCGGGGTTGGTTCTTACAGGTCAGATCAGTGAGGGGCTTGGCTACGCTGCTGAAATTGGGAACGAATTTCCTGTAATACCCCGCTGTCCCTAGAAGCGCCATGACCTGGGTTTTAGTGCGTGGGATGGGCCATTTGGTTATGGCCTCAATCTTGGCTCGTTCTGGTCACTGTTTCCCACTTCCCACCCAATGCCCTAAATACAGAACCTCTGCTTTGCCCACGTGACACTTGTTTGGGTTCAGGGTGATTCCGGCCTGGTGGATCCTGTCCAATACTGTCTCTAGGTGATTTAGATGCTCTTTCCATGTCGCACTGTAGATGGCGATGTCATCCAGGTAGGCACAAGCATAGTCCTGGAGACCTTCCAGAAGGCGGTCAGCCAGCCTTTGGAATGTCGCCGGGGCATTCTTCATCCCGAATGGCATAACTCGAAACTGGAATAAGCCGACTTGGGAATAGCGTCAGGACTAAGGGGAATCTGCAAGCAGCCTTTGCATAGATCGATGGTGGTCAAATACTTTGCCCCCGCCAGCCAGCCTAACAACTCATACACACGCGGCATGGGGTATGCATCCGTCACTGTTTTCTCATTGAGCTTACGATAGTCTACACAATACCGTGTAGTCCCATCCTTCTTGGGCACTAACACTATGGGGGATGCCCAGGGACTATCTGACTCTTCAATGACCCCTAAACGCAGCATCTCTTGTATCTCTTGTCGCATCCCCTCTCGTACAGACTCAGAGATGTGGAAGGGGTTTTGTCGTAGGGGGGTCTGATCCTGGGTCTCAACCTTGTGTTGTGCCAGGCGAGTGTACCCCGGTCTCTCTGAAAACATCTTCTGTCGCAGCCTCAACAACGCCTCCGCCTGCTGTCTCTCCCAGGGGCCTAGGTCTTCACCCAAGTGTACCTGGTCCCATGTTTTAAACTGAGTCCTTTCCCCTAAGACATCCGGCAAGGGAAGTCCGGCTAAATCCTCTGCTTCAGGGGCACAGATGGCCATTACCTCTTCAGGGCGCTCCCGGTAGGGCTTCAGCATATTCACGTGGAACATGTGGATAACCCTGGGGTCGTCACAATCGGCGACATTATAGGTTGTGTCGGCTACTTTCCCCACTACCTGGTAGGGCCCCTGCCATGCAGCTTGAAACTTATTCTGCTTAGTGGGCTCTAACACCAGGACCTTCTGTCCTATTTCCAAAGTGCGCTCTCTGGCCCTCCGATCGTACCATACATGCTGGCGCCACTGGGTCGCCTGCAGGTTCTCACGTACAACCTGGGTCAGCTCCTGTAGGCGGTCCCGGAATTCCAGCACATAGGGTACAATAGGTACCCCCTTCTATGAGGCCCTCCCCCTCCCAGTGTTCCAGCACTAAGTTTAGGGGTCCCCTTACCCGTCTACCGTATACCAGCTCGAATGGGGAGAACCCCGTGGATTCTTGGGGCACCTCCCGATAGACAAACAGGAGGTGTGGCAAGAATTTTTCCCAGTCCCTGTAGGTCCTGGTAAAAGTCCCAATGAGCTATTTTAATGTCTCGTTAAAGCGTTCACACAACCCATCGGTTTGCGGGTGGTACAGGGCACTTCTAAAGGACTTTATGCCGCACAGCTTCCACAGTTGGTTGGTCACCTCTGCTGTAAACTGGGTACCCTGGTCCGAGATAATCTCCCGGGGAAATCCAACCAGTGAGAAAACCTGGAGCAAGGCAGCCGCCACCGTCTCTGCCAGTATGTTAGGTAACGCAACCGCCTCTGGATACCGTGTGGCCTAATCTACCACTGTCAATATATACTTTTTCCCTGACGGACTGGGTTTGGCTAACGGCCCTATCAGATCGACCGCTACTCGGCTAAATGGTTCCTCCACAATGGGGAGGGGGTGTAATTTGGCCTTGCATCGATCCCCCCTCTTGCCAATGAGCTGACAACTGTCACAGGTCTGGTTAACATCATAGGTTACCCCCGGCCAAAAGAAGTTTTGTGTCAGACGATGCCTGGTGCGACTGACGCCGAAGTGGCCGGCCAAGGGTATATCATGAGTGATTCGCAGTAACTCCTGCCTATACTTCTTGGGAACAACCAGCTGTTGTTTTATAGTGGGGCTCATCCCTGTGTGGTGCTGCTCTGTGATCCGGTAGAGGAGTCCATGCTTCCATACAAACTGTTCCCCTTCCAGTACTCCTCTCCCCTCCTGTGCCTTCCCACGATATCCCTCTAATGAAGGATCCTCAAGTAACTCCCTCTTAAATTAATCTGGGGTGGCCCAAGAAATGTGTCTGGCTATGGGAATACGTGTAGGGCTGGGATGTCTTACCTGAGCCTCCTCTGAGTGTGATTCTGCCTCCGCAGCTCGAGCTTGTCTTCAGGTGGTCACAGGATACGTCTCAGCCAGAGGGGCCACCGAGAATGCAGACAACATGGGCCCCAAGTCATTTCCCAGCTAGACGTCTGCAGGCAAATCCTCCATCAAGCCAACCTCAACAAGGCCATCCCCGATTCCCCAGTTCAGATGAATCCTGGCAGTGGGCAGTCAATGTATAGCTCCCCCTGCTACACGGACTGCCACTGTCCGGTCCGTCTTCTCTTGGTCCCGGACGAGATGAGGCTTCACAAGGGTCAAAGTTGCCCCAGAATCTCTTAGTCCCTGCATATGTTTCCCATTAACCCACACGACCTGTCGATGCTGTTGTCGATTATCTGCCCGGGCTGCCTGCACGGGGTCTACTTCATGCAGCTCTTCCTCCATCTCTTCCACCCCTTGGTTAGTCGTAGCCCCCAATGCCGGGTCAGCTTCACCTTGGTAGCAGTGTACAGCAGCCCGGCTGAAGGTAGCTGTTCCAGCCTTTGGCCACTGGGTATGCTGAGTCCGGTTGGGACATTGTCTTTGCAGGTGGCCCAGCTGACGACAGGTGTGGCATCGCGCCCCAGGGGGACTGTGGTAGGCTGGGTTTCTAGCTGGTCCCCCTACAATCTTTGGTGTTTTGGGGCCCCCCAGGTCCATGGGCGGGCCCCTAGTGACCACCTTTGATCTGGACAACTGTGGCCTCCGGGCATCATGATGTTCATCGGCCAGACGAGCGGCTTCCTCAAGAGTCGTTGGCCGCCTGTCCCGAAGCCATTCCTGTGTCTCGGGGTTTAGTCCATTAAAGAATCGTTCTAACAGGAAGAGCTGGAGGACGTCCTCCTTAGTGGTTGCTTGGCTCCCTTGTACCCACTGTAGCAGTGACCGGCGTAATTTACAGGCCCATTCAGCGTGGGTATCGGTTACGCGTTTTATAAGTCCGCGGAACTTTTGGCGGTAGGCCTCTGGTGTCAGCGCATACCGGGCCAAGATCACTTCTTTGATCCGGTCATAGTCCATACAGTCCTCATCAGGTACCGTGCGATAGGCGTCCACTGCCCGGCCTGTCAGCTTGCTGGCCAGAATCTGAACCCGTTCCTCTGGCTTCACTTGATGAAGGGCACACTGCCGCTCAAAGTCCTGCAGAAAGCCATCAATGTCTTCCTCTGCCTCCCCCAACTGTCGGATCTTTTTGTGGCTTACTGTTGAAGGTACCTGGTCGAAGGCCAGAGCTCCCCCTGCTCGCTGACTCTCCTCTCTCCACTCTGCCATCTCCATCTTGGCCAGCTCCACTTTGGTCCGCTCTGCCATCTCCATCTTGGCTAGCAATATCCTGGTCCGCTCGGCCATCTTTTCCTTCAGATCAGTACGCACATCAGCCATCACCTCTCGTATGATCTCTACTGCAGGGTTTAGGCCATAGAACACCAGTCTGTTCTTTACGTCCCTCTGGAATTCGGTCTCCTCCACATTCAAATTGGGGGGCGCTGCACTGTCGTGTTCCATGATGGCTGCTATCAAATCCACTTTTGTTTTGTTGCTGGCATTCAACCCTCGGGCTTCCACCAGATCTTTTAATGTAGTCCTCTTTAACTTCTGGTAGTTATTTTCCATTCATTCCTTTCCTCCTGTAGAAGGGGTATCATATCCCGATGTCTGCCACCAGTGTAACGGGGTCTACCAAGCTGGAGTACCTCTTTCAGTACCACCCCGTGTTTTCGGAGGTCCGCTCTGCGTTGGCTGGAGTAGGAATGAATGACGCTGGCTGGAATTCCTTGGTTACATGGGCGCATATAAAAGATCACTGCTTCTCCACATATTTCCAGTCTGACAACACTTTACTCACAGGACACAGAATATATCACACAGATACAGAGGGCAGGCCAATAGAAAAGCAGCAGGCCAGACATGCATTACAAAAGCCGCAGGTGGCCGGAGCCTGCCGATGTTTACTGTGGGAATTACAAAGGTGGGGGAAGGGCGGACAAAAGGAGAGTATCGTGTCCCCTCTGCCCAGGGGCGCAGCCTGTGGGCTGATGCATTAGGGACATGCATCTCACATAGAACCTATTATACATACATATAACTGCACAACATATTCTGGGTGCTGAGTGGTTCTGTAACACGTAACAGTCCAGATGTCATATCCGGACCTGGTCAGCCTTTATCTGTACTTGCCCTTCTGGCGCCATGGGAGTGATTCAGAAATTATTAGGGTACATTTGCATTTACTATAGTCTTGCTTTAAATACATTTAGGAGGCCATAATGGCACAGCATATATAAAAAACATAGATTAGGACTGTCCTATATGAGAATGCCATGACATGGTGGGGTGGCTCAAAGAATTGTATTATGTGCTGACCATAGGCAGCGCTGGCTTCTTGGCTTTTTTATAAAGTGGGATTTGTGGTGTCCCTTTTGACGGACAGGGCGCTGGAGTGGGCTACGCCATTATAGGAATGTAAGGACCTGGTGGTCCGGAGCCCTTCTCATTTTTGGGGAGCCCTGAAACAGGTCTTTCTTGGACCCCAGGTTACCGATGACGCCGCATTCCAACTCCTGACGTTGACTCAGGGCTCTTTTCCGGATGTTAGCTTCTGAGCTGCAGTGGCCAGATAAGGTCTTGGTCCCAATGTTCTGGATGGGCATTTCAGACCATGTTAAGGATGCTTTGGCTACTAGGGGATCCCAACTACACTGGAGGATTTAATATCCATATCCACTCGTATTGATCTTCGGTATGCTGAACGAAGATTGGAGCAAGCCCAGTGTAGACAAAGGATTCGGTTAGCGCCAAATTTTACCAATCCTTTGGGGTCTCTGACTCGGACGAACGAACTGATGGAGCCCAGGGTGGTTTCTCGGGCGAAGGCTAAATCCCATCCCGTACGTTCTTCACCAACTTGGTTTGTCTGTTGACAGGCTGGTCATTACGCCAATGACCCAGGCATCAAGGAGAACGACCACTCTAGTGGCTATTGGAGGAGACTCTCTTGATTTGTCTGGTGTATCCTCCAAATTAACCTTTAAGGTGACACTGTCCTAAGGGTCGACCTTTCACACTACAGAGGCTTGCGTGGAATCTGGGGCTGTGGGTAATTTTATGTTTTCCTCATTCGCTCAATGGCACGCAATACTCCTAGTGATGCTCTCTAAGCCCGCTACCATGTGGGTAGTGTGAGAATCATGTGGGAATAGTGGATGAGGGCAGGTATATCTCGCCCAGATTCCTTTCCTATGTGGCCTAGTCTGGTCAGTATCGCACCTGCTTACAAATGGATAATGGGAGGTGGATATAAAAGGATGCCAGGTGGTTGTGTGAGTGTCTCAGCCTGGGAACACAGAGACATGCATAAACCAAGAAGACAGTATTTATACTGACTCCTAATGAAGAGAACCATGAATGAATGACAAATAATTTTATTTAGCCTATTAAAATACATAAAATGCTACCTGTATTCATAACAAACAAACATACCCCAGGGGAATAGCACAATACAGGAACACAAAAACCTCAAAAAATTCCCATAGGCATACCATGTGTGAGATGAAATAGTAAACAAGTCAATATTACATATGGAGAGAGGGCCAAAAACATCTTTATTATTAATTGCCCAACGGCATTAAATTACTTAAAGTGCCCTTTTTCCTATGAATGACCATTTATAATAGAGTTATACCACAATGAGTTTGCAAATCGCATGAGTGCCAATGATCTAAGAGGTGTACTTACTGAAGGGAAAAGAGGTGATTGCGGGGTATGTTTGTTTGTTATGAATACAGGTAGCATTTTATGTATTTTAATAGGCTAAATAAAATTATTTGTCATTCATTCATGGTTCTCTTCATTAGGAGTCAGTATAAATACTGTCATCTTGGTTTATGCATATTGTTAAGGAAGTGCCATTGTAGCATTAGTGGACCTTTTTTGGGATTAATTGGGAACACAGAGAGCCTGTCTGTGTGAGAGACACACGTGAGTGGAAGCAGTGCCCACTGCAACTGTGGTTTGGCTGGACGGGAGAAGCCCGCCAGTTGGTAGTTAGGTTGTCCATTGTTTAGTTAGTGCCGGACAGGCAAGGATTTGTTTTATGTTTTATTTCCTTTTGCATTGCTTTCACCGTTAATAAACCTGACCCAGGGTCAGTTATACACGAATCCCAGCTCTGCGCCTGAGTTTCATGCTGAATGCATGTGACCTTTGACCCCAGCAAAGGCGATCCCGGAGTGTTTTATCACATTATGGTGGAGAACGCGGGCATCACGTTGCAAGCATGAGCATGGAGGACGTGGTGAAAGCGCTGGTACAGTCCACCGCCGTCCAGCAAGAAGCTAATCGGGTGATGATGGCCCAGCTGAAGGAGTTGGTGGACATGACAGTTACCGATCGTTCGCTTCTCCAGCAGGTGGTGCAGCGCTTGGCAAGCTTACCTGAGCTTAACCTGGAAGCCGAGTCGAGAGTGATTCACGTGAGTCGGTACTGGCAGAAAATGACAACCGAAGATGACGTCGAGGCATACCTGACCACGTTTGAACGGACGGCGGTGAGAGAAAAATGGCCGAAGGCACGATGGGCCGGCCTGATTGCCCCGTTTCTTTCCGGTGAGGCCCAAAAGGCTTATCATGACTTAGTGCCTGAAGCCGCGCAGGACTTTGACAAACTGAAAGCCGAGATCTTGGCCCGGCTGGGAGTGACGACCGCTGTCCGTGCACAGAGAGTGCATCAATGGACTTATCAGCCGGATAAACCACCACGGTCACAGATGTTCGACCTGATCCACGTGACGAAGAAGTGGCTACAACCCGAGGTGTTGACAGCGCCAGAGATAATTCAGAGAGTCGTCATGGACAAGTACCTGAGAGCTCTACTGCCAGCCCTGAGGAAGTGGGTAAGCCATGGAAATCCTACGACGGCAGATCAACTGGTGGATCTGGTTGAACGTTACTCCGTGGCGGAAGGACTCCGAGACGACGCTACCCCACCTCGTTCTTCATCATCTCCACGGGGAACCGGTAAGACTGTTCCAGGGAGTAGGGGAGATGGAAAAATCCCTAAGACAGTGGGGGAGGAAAACGGGACTGCCCGCACTGCGAGGCCGAGAGTAACGAACTATGGTCTAAGCAAGGAGCCCGTTAGGTGTTTTCGCTGCCAAGAGATGGGACATATTGCTGCGAACTGTCCGGTCACTACTGAACCCATGCAGTGGGATGTCACGGACTCTAAAAACCGCATGTCTATGGTTGCACGGGTGGTGAGTGTGAATGCCGGTCAAAAGGATGTGGAAAAACACTTGTGTGATTTAATTGTTGATGGCAAAAATGTGGTGGCATTGTTAGACTCGGGAAGTGTGGTGACTCTGGTGAAGGCCAGTCTGGTGTCAGCCCCGACTGGACCATCAGACAAATTTTCTGTAACATGTGTGCATGGAGACACCTGTTCGTACCTCACCACCGTCATATGCATTACTACTTCCTATGGGTCTGTGCAACATAAAGTGGGACTCGTCCCGGCGTTATTGCATGATGTTATCCTGGGCCGGGATTTTCCCCACTTCTGGCAATTGTGGGAGAATCAGTTGATACCCCAGGGTAATAGTGTACATGATTCTTCTCCCAGGGCACGTGTGGGTCCCGAACCCCTGGAAGAGGTCTCCCCGGAAGACTCTGGGGAAGAGTCTGCGGGAAATGACCTGCAGTTCCCGTTTTCAGTCATGGCGGGTGATACGGAGGAGACCGGGGAAGAGGAGGAGGCCGACAGCCGTCCACCTCCCCGTTTGCCGGATTTAGAAGTTCAGAAAGATGACTTCCAAAGCGAGCAAATAAAGGATCCTACCCTTTCTCAGGCTAGGACAAATGTAAAAGTGATAAATGGGGTACCCGTAGAACCTGGCTCTAGGCTGGCATATCCTTACATGGTTCTGGAGAATGATTTACTCTATAAGATAGAGAAAAAGGGGGAAGATACGGTGCAACGATTAGTCGTGCCAAAACCCTACCGGCGGCAGGTGCTGGACCTGGCCCACGGACATGTGATGGGAGGTCACCTGGGAGTCCAGAAAACCACCGAAAGGATATTACACTGTTTTGTTTGGCCAGGCATGCATCACGATATTCGTGTATATTGTGAGTCTTGTCCTGACTGCCAAGCCTCTGCACCTAAGCCCCGGTTCTGTAGCCCTTTGGTACCCCTACCTATTATTGAAGTCCCGTTTGAGAGGATTGGGATGGATTTAGTTGGGCCCCTTCCACGGTCTGCACGTGGACACCAACATATCCTGGTCATCTTGGATTATGCCACTCGTTACCCGGAGGCCATCCCTTTGCGTAACACGGCCACCAAGACGATTGCCAAGGAGCTGGTGCATGTGGTTAATCGGGTCGGTATACCAAAACAGATACTCACCGACCAGGGGACCCCCTTTATGTCCAGGGTAATGAAGGAGCTCTGCCGATTGTTACAAATTGAACCGTTACGCACATCCGTGTATCACCCTCAAACAGACGGGTTGGTTGAACGGTTCAATAAAACTCTGAAGCAGATGCTGAGAAAGGTGATAGACAAGGATGGGAAGAACTGGGACTATTTACTTCCGTATTTGCTTTTTGCCATCAGGGAAGTACCCCAGTCTTCCACGGGATTCTCGCCTTTCGAGTTATTGTACGCCCGACGTCCTCGCGGACTGTTAGACGTTGCAAAAGAAACCTGGGAGGGTCAGGTCACTCCGTTTAAAACAGTGATAGATCACGTCACACAAATGCAGGACCGTATTGCGGCTGTTATGCCTATCGTCAAAGAACACATGATACAGGCTCAAGGAGCCCAAAAAAGAATCTATGATAGGGGCGCCAAGATCCGTACGTTTGCACCCGGAGATAGGGTGTTGATCCTGGTCCCCACGGTGGACAGTAAGTTCCTGGCAAAGTGGCAGGGCCCCTTTGAGATCAAGGAAAGAGTTGGTGAAGTAAACTACAAAGTATACCAGGCAGGTAAACGGAAACCTGAACAGATTTATCATGTAAATCTGATAAAGCCCTGGAAGGATCGGTCTGCCTTGTCAGCGGAGCTGGCCCGTCCTGTCTGCTCGCATACCGTACCGGAGGTACGGGTTGCAGAGACTCTCTCGGAGCGGCAAAAGATGGAAGTCAGGCAGTTTCTACTTCACAACCAAAAGTTTTTCTCAGAAAAACCCGGGCGGACCACGCTAATAAAACATGACATCGTAACGGAACCTGGTGTCACAGTTCACGTAAAGCCCTACCGAATCCCGGAAGCGCGCCGTGAAGCCGTTTCCCGAGAAGTGAAGGCAATGTTAGAGTTAGGAGTCATTGAGGAATCGCACAGTGCGTGATCCTGCCCGATTGTGCTAATTCCTAAACCGGACGGCACCATCCGGTTCTGCAATGACTTCAGGAAACTGAATGCGGTCTCAAAATTTGATGCCTACCCCATGCCCCGGGTCGACGAGTTAATAGATCGGTTAGGAAAAGCCCGGTATATTACGACCCTAGACCTAACAAAGGGGTATTGGCAGATCCCTCTAGTGGAGGCTGCCAGAGAAAAGACAGCATTTGCTACGCCGGAAGGTTTATTTCAGTATGTGTATATGCCGTTTGGACTGCACGGGGCACCGGCGACCTTCCAGAGACTGATGGATCGAGTCCTGAGGCCACATAGGTAGTACGCTTCGGCCTATTTGGATGACATTGTTATTTACAGCTTGGACTGGGAGACTCATCTCCAGAAAGTACAAGCTGTGATTGACGACCTGTGGGAGGCAGGTCTAACTGCGAACCCCAAGAAATGTCACATCGGGCTAGAAGAAGCCCGGTATTTGGGGTATGTAATTGGGAGGGGTGTTGTTAAACCCCAGGTTGATAAGATTCAGGCGGTTCAGGACTGGCCACAACCTGTCAACAAGAAGCAGGTGCAAGCCTTCCTGGGGATCGCCGGTTATTATCGCCGGTTCATACCCAATTTTGCAGCCATCGCTACCCCCCTGACGGATCTTACAAAAGGGAAAGACTCCGTCATGATTAAATGGAGTTTAGCGGCTGAAGAAGCCTTCCATAGCCTAAAATGGGCACTTTGCTCTCAGCCCGTACTGGTGACTCCGGACTTCCGCAGTGAGTTTGTGGTACAAACAGATGCCTCTGATACTGGTATCGGGGCTGTACTCTCACAAGTGAGGGACGGAGTGGAACACCCAGTCCTCTATCTGAGCAGGAAGCTGAATAAACACGAGCAAAGGTATGCAGTCGTAGAAAAAGAGTGCCTCACCATTAAGTGGGCTCTAGAGGCCCTCAAATATTACCTGGTGGGCCGAAAGTTCAGGCTAATCACTGACCTTGCCCCTCTCAAGTGGATGCACTTGAACAAGGAACGGAATAGCCGGGTGACCCGGTGGTTCCTTGCCCTGCAGGCCTACACTTTTACGGTGGAGCACCGCCCAGGGGTACAGATGGGAAATGCAGATGCCCTGTCCCAAGTGCACTGTTTGGCGGGTGTCATTGCTCGACCGGAGTGGTCTGAGCAGAAGGGGGGATATGTGAGAATCATGTGGGAATAGAGGATGAGGGCAGGTATATCTCGCCCAGATTCCTTTCCTATGTGGCCTAGTCTGGTCAGTATCGCACCTGCTTACTAATGGATAATGGGAGGTGGATATAAAAGGATGCCAGGTGGTTGTGTGAGTGTCTCAGCCTGGGAACACAGAGAGCCTGTCTGTGTGAGAGACACACGTGAGTGGAAGCAGTGCCCACTGCAACTGTGGTTTGGCTGGACGGGAGAAGCCCGCCAGTTGGTAGTTAGGTTGTCCATTGTTTAGTTAGTGCCGGACAGGCAAGGATTTGTTTTATGTTTTATTTCCTTTTGCATTGCTTTCACCGTTAATAAACCTGACCCAGGGTCAGTTATACACGAATCCCAGCTCTGCGCCTGAGTTTCATGCTGAATGCACGTGACCTTTGACCCCAGCAAAGGTGATCCCGGAGTGTTTTATCACAGTAGTTAATGGATCCATATTATTCTCTCGAAACACTCATCAGGCCATTCCGCTTACCCTCGTGTTCTCTCCAAAACATCCAGAAATAATCTCTTTGTTGGTCATCCTCAAGGATGTTAATGAGGTATTGTTAGGCATACCTTGGTTGCGTCATCTTTCACCCCATATTGATTGGGCTGCTGGGAGTATACGGGGAGGGAGTAGGTCATGTGAGGGACAGTGTCTTAGGGCCCAAGTTAAGGTTGAGTCATCTGAGGTCACTACAGATTTAACCTTGCTTCCTAAGCACTACTGGCAATATGCAGATGTTTTTTCAAAGAATGCCTCCCCATTGCCATTATAATTGCCCGATAGACCTCATACCGGGCGCAGAGTCTCCTCGCAGGTGTGTTTACCCTTTGTCCCTTTCGGAGACTGAGGCAATGTTGGAGTATGTAAAGTAGAATCTGGCAAGGGGATTTATTAGGAAGTAAGTGTCTCCTGCTGGGACTGGGTTCTTCTTCATCCAGAAGAAGAATGGGAACTCCGTACTTGCATTGATTATAGGGGTCTGAATGCCATCACCATTAGAAATAAATACTGTATATACTCGAGTATAAGCCGACCCGAGTATAAGCCGAGGCCCCTAATTTTTGCCATGGAAAACTGGTTAAGCTTAATGACTCGAGTAGAAGCCGGGTGTACATTGTCCCCTCATCCCTGTCCTGCTCTGTGTGGCTCTCCCCCTCCCAGTACCCGTGGCTTGGCTCCCCCTTCTATGTATGGCTCAGCTCCCTGTCCTCTACCGTCCTCCTCTGTGCTGCACCCGTCCTCTGTGCTTCCAATGCCCTCTGTGCAGCCCCCGTCCTCCTCTGTGAAACCCCCGTCCTCCTCTGTGTAGCCCCCGTCCTCCTCTGTGCAGCCCCCGTCCTCCTCTGTGCAGCACCCATCATCCTCTGTGCAGCCCCCATCATCCTCTGTGCAGCCCCCTTCATCCTCTGTGCAGCCCCCGACCTCCTCTGTGCAGCCCCCGTCCTCCTCTGTGCAGCCCCCGTCCTCCTCCTTCATACTCAGCCTGCTGTGCCGTCGCTGAATGTCCCTGAATCCTCCATTGTCCAGCGCTGACAGCTTCTTCCTGCCTTCAGCGGTCACATGGTACCACTCATGAATATGCTTCCATGCCCATGGGCTTCCATATTCATGAGCTTAATGAGCAGTACCATGTGACCGCTGAAGGCAGGAAGAAGCTGTCAGCGCTGGGACAAGGAGGATGCAGGGGACAATCAGCAAGGCACGGGAGGGGTGAGTATTACTTCCCAGCCACCGGTTCCTTCCGCCTCTCCCCCTTCCCCGCCGAATGACTTGTGTATAAGCCGAGGGGACATTTTCAGCACAAAAAAATGTGCTGAAAATCTTGGCTTATACACGAGTATATACGGTATCCTTTTCCCCTTTTCTCTGAGCTCTTTGACAGACTGCGGGATGCTACGATATTTACCAAATTAGATCTGCGTGACGTCTATAATCTAATACGTATTCGAGAAGGTGACAAATGGAAGACTGCGTTTAATACTCAGGATGGTCATTATGAGTACTTGGTAATGCCGCTTGGTCTCTGCAACACCCCCGCCGTCTTCCAGGACTTGGTCAATGACATTTTTTGGGAGATTTTATCCACTTCTGTAATCATCTACTTGGATGGCATTCTTATTTTTCTCTTCATTTGAATACTCATCGTAGAGATGTTGCCAGAGTCTTCGATCTCTTGCGTGCCAACTCTCTCTATGCCAAACTAGGGCAGTGTGTCTTTGAGCAGGAGTCCCTACCATTCCTTGGGAATATCATCTCAGCCAAGGGTTTGGCCATGGATCCTGTCAAGGTGGAATCGGTGTTGAGCTGGCAGGAGCAACATTCCCTTAAAGCGGTGCAGCACTTTATGGGTTTTATTAACTACTACCACCGGTTCACTCCCCACTTCTCTACTCTGGCAGCACCCTTGGTAGCCCTCACCAAGAAACCTATGCTATGGACTGAGGAGGTTCCTAAGGCCTTTGTTTCCTTGAAGTCCATCTTTGCTAGGGCTCCTGTGCTACAGCAACCAGATGTGGATAAACCCTTCATCCTGGAGTTGGATGCCTCTTCCATCGGTGCGGGAGCTGTCTTATATCAGAAGGATGCTCACGGTCGGAAATGGCCCTGCTTCTTTTTCTCTTAGACCTTCTCACCGGCGGAGAGGAATTATAATATCGGGGACAGGGAATTACTGGCCAAGAAGTTGGTTTTCTCAGAGTGGAGATATCTCCTGGAGGGAACTCGGCATCCCTTTCAGGTGATCACGGACCATAAAAATCTGCTCTATTTGCAGATGGCCCAATGGCTAAATTCTCGCCAGGCCAGGTGGTGCTTATTCTTCTCCCAATTTAATTATACTATACATTTCCTCTCTGAAGAGAAGAATTTACGGACTGACGTCCTATCCCATTCCGTAGTCTCTTCCGATGAGGGGGATGAGCCATGGCTAATTGTCCCTTCGGACAGTCTGCGAATTGTGGCTCCGGTTTCGCACGAGCAGGTGCCTCCGGGTAAATCTCATGTACCACCGAACCTGTGGCCGGAGGTCCTCTCTTAGGCTCACACTTCCAAGTTGGGTGGGCATTTCGGCACCAAAAGGACTACTGAACTTTTGGCGAGGTCTTATTGGTGGCCGTGGATGGCGCGTGACATTAGGGACTACGTTCAGGCATGTATTTCCTGTGCCAGGAATCGTCATTCCATCATTCCTGGCTGAGACCCGCGGGCTTGTTTCATCCCTTGCTGGTGGCAGATAGGCCCCGGGAGATGGTCAGGATGGACTTTATTGTGGACTTGCCCAAGTCCCGTAACAACATTGTCATTTGGTTAGTCACCGACCATTTCTCCAAGATGATACATCTGGTTCCCCTTCCATGTGTACCATCGGCACGGGCCTTGGCAGAGCTTTTTTGTGAAGCATATTTTCCATCTTCAAGGGATGCCTGACAAAATAGTCAATGACCGGGGTCCCCAGTTCGCCTCTCGATTCTGGAGAGAGCTTTGTCGGCTGCTCAGCATTGAGCTCAATATTTCTTCGGCATATCATCCCCAGACGAACGGGTTGGTGGAGAGGACCAATCAGACTCTGCTCATGTACTTATGACATTTTGTCTCCGCTAGGCATGATGACTGGGCAACCTTACTGCCATGGGTCGAGTTTGCCCTTTAATAACGCCGTCTCTGATTCTACAGGGCAGACGCCATTTCTCCTTAACTACAGTCAGCATCAGCGTGTTCCTGTGCCCATGCACTTTTTGTCTTCCCATCCTATGTTGGTGGACTGGGCTGTGGAGGCTCATGACATCTGGGACCACACACAGGATGCCATTGAGGCTTCTAAGGAGAGAATGAGGGTCTACGCCGATGCACATCGTCACCCGCTCTAGTCTTCACACCTGGTGATTTAGTGTGGCTCTCAGCTCGTAGTATCAGGCTGCATGTACAGTCCGCTAAATTTGTTCCCCACAATTTAGGCCCTTTCAAGGTCCTGGAACAGGTGCTTGTGGACCAATCCAGAGCTGCCACATCACCAGAGCAGCTGACAACCGACCACCAATGAGACGTCACCACATCACCAGCATGCTCAGTAGGGTGTTTTCTGGACTTAGCCTCCAGAGCATCTGTTTGCTGCTGCCTATCGCTGGATACCATAGACTTGGCTGGAATGCCATCAACAAGCAAGCAAACAGAAGAAGCCTGAGCAAGACGCTGGGACCGATGTCCTTTCTCAGCAGCACCCACTGTGACTGAAGCAGAATGGGAGACCGCAGAAGCAGACGAGGCTTGGGATCTACCCTGTGCAGTGGGAGAATCCCGGCGCCTAATATTATCCCCCCGGCGACGTTTGCCACGCTCGAAAGCTGCAATAAGCTGGGGGCTGAAGATGTGCTCAATAGACTCCCAGGTACTATCCTCAGGCCCATGACCCTTCCAGTCCACCCAAAAAAATTTTTTGCCACATACCAGCTTGGACCTGACAAAGACATTGACCTCAAAATCGTCCGAGGATGTATCGGAGCTTCCGACAGGAGTCCCAGAAGACTGGGCCAAACATATGGGCTTCAACAATGACACATATCTCTCTCTCTCTTTCCTTCCCCGGGAGCGGTTCCTTTAAATTTTTACCTTTGGCGGATCCGTACATCCGCCAATCCGCTCACCTCTGTTTCTGTCAGTCCACCTGCGGTTCCGTTTTCCGCTATTTTGGCGGATTTTGACTGACAGTAAAAACTGAAGTGTGAAACAGGCCTAAGACAAATCCCCTGTCAGCATGGACGGTTCTTCCTGCCCTGCATCGGCAGAGCCCAGCGCTGCCCCAGCCACAGTGAGTGTTATTGGGGTGGGTCCTAGCAGTGCTATCCTGGGTACAGGGTCCTCAAAATACTTCTCTCCTCTCTTGTAGGGAGAAAAGTCTGCCCATAAAAGCACCAATACCGCTAGCAAGCCAGCTAAATGTGCCATATGTAGTACAAAGCTTCCCTCAGCATGGAGGAAGAAACTATGTCAGCCATGCACAGATGGAGTGGTTAGGGCTGAGCACCCCTCATTGATTGATGAAATCTGTAGCCTGGTCACGCAACAGGTTCAGACCTCCCTAGCCGCCCTATCTCCACCTCCTCCTCCTCCTCCAGTGGCGGGCTCACCCCCCTCAAAAAAGCGAAGGCTTCAATTAGAAGACTCGGACTCTGAGTCGGAACATTCCTATGATTCAGGTTCTGAGAAGTGGGAGGAGCCAAGAGCCTCTAAATCTGCTGAGGCCAGAAGATATCTCTTTTCCTCAGAATATGTGGAGGAGCTAGTCAGTGCGGTGCGTGCCACCATGAGACTGGAGGATAAGCCAGTCCCCCAGTCAGCGTAAGACAGAATTTTTGGAGGTTTAGAAGGACCCAAGCAGGCAGGTTTCCCGGTGCAAAGGAGCATAACGGATAGGATCTCCCAAGAATGGGAGTACCCAGAAAAACACTATTCAGCTCCATCGGAGCTCAGACATAGATAACCCCTGGAGGGAGATGCATTTAAATGGGACATCCCGAAAGTTGATGTCCAGGTAGCGAGGGTAGTTAAAAAGACAGTCCTTCCATTTGGTGATGCATCCCAGCTTAGGGATCCAATGGACCGCAAAATAGAGAGCCTCCTAAGAAAGGCCTGGGAAACCTCTGCCTCTGCCTTAAAATCAGGAATTGCTTCCACATACGTCTCTAGATCCCTCTTACAATGGATAGAGGAGCTGGAAAGTCATATTTCCTAAGGGACCTCAAGAGGTGAGCTCCTGGACTCCCTTCCCATACTACAGAGGGCTACGGGCTTCTTGGCGGATGTATCTATGGAGATAATCCGCACCTCTGCTAGGTCTCTAGTACAATCTAATTCTGACAGGCAAGCCCTCTGGCTGAAAACATGGAGTGGGGATGTTATGTCCGAGGTTAAGCTCTGTTCCATCCCCTTCAGGGGTGAGCACGTCTTTGGCCCAGCCCTGGACGAAATACTTGAAAAAGCCACAGATAAAAAGAAAGCGCTTTCTGAGCAGAGAGCCCCAAAGAAGCGTTTTTTTCGGGCCCCCAGAACCAGTTATCCCAGCCGAGGGGGAAGGGAATGACAGGAAGATGGAGCTATGCTAAGGGGAGAGGCAGAAATATCCTGGTCCCCCAGCAGCAGCAGCAACAGCAGCAGGAAAAACAATGACTCGGCCCCGGTGGGGGGAAGGCTTTCAAATTTTTTCAACTTTTGGCAGTTGATCTCCAACAGCTTCTGTGTACTCAGTGTGATCAAGGAGGGCTTTCTCCTAGAATTCGAATCCTCCCCCCGTGGGGTCTAAGAGTCATCTCCCTACCATCTCGGGAGGCTTTGGCAACACTAAAGTCCAGCATTCAGCTCCTTCTGCAATCATGTGCCATTTCTCAGGTCCCTGTGGGAGAGCAGGGAAAAGGTCATTATTCCAGGCTGTTTCTAGTAAAGAAGCCCACAGGAGAGGCGAGGATAATAATAAACTTGAAAAACTTCAACCGACACATTGCATACTCATTGCAGATTCAAAATGGAGTCAGTAAAGACCGCCATTCCCTTGATAGGCCCGCTTCCTTCATGGCAACCATAGACCTGAAGGATGCCTATTTTCACGTTCCTATACATCCCTCTCACAGGAAATATCTGAGGTTTGCGATCCGTCAGGGTTCGGAGATCAAGCATTATCAGTACAACGTACTTCCCTTTGGGATATCCTCTGCCCCTCGAGTATTTTCAAAAATTATGGCGGAAGCTGTGTCCCACATCAGAAGCCAGGGTATATGCATTGTACCCTACCTGGACGACCTATTAATAATAGGAACCTCCTACCAGACCTTGTAAAACCAGGTGACTCAAACTCTGGATATTCTCTGATCTCTGGGGTGGATCCCGAATATAAAAAAAATCACAGATCCAACCATCTCAACAAATAAAATTTTTGGGAGTCCTCTTGGACTCAAGAAAGCAGATGTCCTTTCTTCCAGAGGAACATCAGAGGTCTATAATATCAAAGATCTCGAGTTTCAGGAAACCGAGCTCCTCGACCCTCAGGTCAGCTATGTCAGTACTAGGGTCGATGACGTCCTGCATCCAGTCGGTGCCTTGGGCGCATGCCCATTCCAGAATTCTCCAGTCCCATATCTTGAGAAATTGGAACAGAGACCACAATTGCCTGAACAAAAGAGTCCAGACCCTAGGGAAAGTGAAAGCTTCACTAGATTGGTGGATGGACCACAAAAATCTGCGCAGAGGAGTCAGCTGGTTCCAGATCCCCTTGGTCACGGTAACATCGGATGCCAGCAAAAAGGCTGGGGAGCCGTAGTGTCCCAACAGCCATTCCAGGGGTTATGGAATCGGGAATTGAGTGCGAGATCTTCAAACTTCAGAGAGCTGAAAGCAGTGGAAGAAGCTCTGCTGGCTGCAAGACTCCTGGTCCAGGGCCATCATATCAAGGTCTACTCCGACAACGTGACGACAGTGGCTCACCTCAGGCACCAGGGTGGCACAAGGTCCAACAGCCTAGAGGGCCTCTCAGTTCAAATATTTTCCTGGGCCAAAAGGCACCTCCTTTCACTAACAGCGGTCGACCTAAAGGGGACCTCCAATCTTCAGGCAGACTTCCTGAGCAGAAGCTGTATCCAGCCTGGAGGGTGGAGTCTGAATGGAAGAATCTTTCAGGGCCTAGTGAACAGGTGGGGCCTTCTGGAGGTGGATCTACTAGCATCAAGCAGAAATGCTCAAGTAGGAAACTACTTCTCCCTGAACCCCAGGGACAGATCTCTGTGCCTTTGCCCACAAGTGGGAGTTTCGTCTGGCGTATATCTTCCCCCAGTTCCAATCCTTGCTGCAACCCTGAGAAAGATCCGAGAAGATCAAACTCAAACCATCCTGGTGGCTCCGCTATGGCCAAAGAGGAGCTGGTATTCTTTAATTACGGAACTCCAGGTAGACGGGCCGCTCCTCCTACCCCTGGAAGATGACCTCCTCCTGCAGGGCCCCCTACATCATCCAAACCTTCAGGGAATGTAGATAGCGGCCTGGTTACTGAGACCCAGATCTTGAGGGCCAAGGGTCTATCAGAGGTGGTAGTCGAAACCCTTCAGAAGTCGCAGAAGCCGGGCACCAATGCCATATACAGCAAAGTTTGGAAAAAATTTTCATCATGGTGTCTGCCGAATCTGCCTGACCCGGAAAATCCTAACATCTCCCGTGTCCTAGATTTCTTACAGAGGGGGCTCGAGTTAGGCCTAAAACCTAGCACCCTGAAGGTACCAGTCTTGGCATTAAGCTCCATGTTTGACTGTGACTTGCCACCCACCAGTTGATAAGAAGGTTCATGACATCAACCACGAGGCTACTTCCAAAAAAAAAAAATTGTCATTCCACCATGGGACTTGAATGTGGTGCTTAGGGGACTCACTCAACCACCCTTTGAGCCCCTATCATAGTGTAGTTCTCAGCTCCCCTCCTGTAAAGCGGCCTTCCTTGTAGCAATAACCTCAGCAAGACGTATAGAAGAGCTCCAGGCTCTTTCAATTAGAGAGCCCTACCTAACCATTAGAGACGATTCCATAGTGCTTTCCCTTGATCCATCCTTTCTCCCGAAGGTCGTGTCTGACTTTCTCAGGTCACAGAATATACTTCCCTCGTTTTGCCAAAACCCAGCGAACCCTAAAGAGGAGGTATTTCATACACTGGACGTAAGATGCATAATCCTTCACTACTTGGATTATACTAAACCCTACTGTCATGATCCAGCATGGGTCTGGGCGTCACCACTGTAGGTGTTCCTGATGAGGAGCGGTCTTGAGGGTCCAGAGGCCCCTCATTAAGGGGAGGGTACTGTCATGATCCATGCTGGATCATGACAGATATAATGCACTAGTACCCTTTTTTTTCCTCAAGCTGTGCTTAGAGATGGTTTTGACCCGGTGGCCATTAGGATTATTGCACTGTGGTGTCGTTTGTTCTAAGTTTGCCCCCGGTGGTGGTGAGCGTCATTGCACTCTTGTTTCTTTAGTTAAGTGCACATGATTATAATGCAGGTGTGATTGCTCTGGCTCTGCTATAAAAGAGACACAGGTGTTGCAATCAGTGTTGGTGATAGTGTTCATTTCAACCATCCTTGGTGGAGGAAGGAGCTGGAGAGCGTTCCATGCAGCACTGTCTTAGCCCTAGTGTGGAAGGAGTCATAGGGGATTTCCTTGTAGCTCTGACAGAGCTTGGTGGCAGCGATTCAGGAGGAGAACTGCATTCTGGTGGTGGAATCTGTTGCCAGGAGCAAGAGCAACAGAGTAAAGCTAAGTGGTGTTTCCCTGTTTGTGTTGTTCCTTAGTGTGTATTAGTACAGCGGTGGGGCCAGTGCCTGCGCCACCCAGCTCCCTAGCAAGGGATAGGTGTAGGGTGTGCTAGGGCGACAGGTTCATGATCGGCGCCCGATGCGGAACCGGCATAGGGAACGTTAGGAGCGTTAGGGACACTGACTCAGTGGAGTGCAGGAGGTCTCCACGTCCTCTTTCCCTATCGCAGGGCCCACCGTTGTAACTGTTTCCCCTTTCCCAGTGTCTTGTTGTTTTAGTTACCGGCCTGCGGGCCATGTCACACAGGACAGCTTCATGTGCCACGTCTTGTTGTTTTAGTTACCGGCCTGCGGGTAGCGTCACACAGGACGGGTCATCGTGACATTATCACCAACCCATAACTTTTTTTTCTCTGCTGAGCCATGGATCCAGTTCAGACCATTGCCCAAATGCTGCAGACCATTACTGAGGAGATTAGGGGACTGCGCGGTGAGTTGGTGCAGCAACTGCAGCAATTGGTGGGCTTTGGGGGCTTGGTTCAGAGACAGGCTCAGCCAGAACCCAAGGTATCCCTCCCTGACAGATTTTCTGGAGGGAGAGATCAATTCTTGGTGTTTCAACAAGCCTGTAAATTGTATTTCAGGCTGCGCCCTCATTCATCAAGGAGTGAAGAACAACGGGTGGGAATCATTATGTCCCTTCTTAAAGGGGATCCCCAATCCTGGGCCTTCTCCCTACCGGACGATTCTCCATCATTAGAGTCTGTGGACGAGTTTTTTGCAGCTTTGGCGCTTGTGTATGGGTGGCCGCCAAAAAACATCCAGTGAAAGTGTGTTATGGAGTGTTACCAGCTCACACCAAACATACACATACACAAGTCGTTCCCCAGGTCAGCGCTTCAGGGAAATGCGTGGTGCCTCCAGAAATGTTGCTAATACCAGCGGGCTCATTTGTCATCAACCTGACGTGCAGGTAGTTGTTGGGTGAACTCTGGGTCTGGGAGTCACCGCTGTAGGTGTTCCTGATGAGGAGCGGTCTTGAGGGTCCAGAGGCCCCTCATTAAGGGGCGGGTACTGTCATGATCCATGCTGGATCATGACAGATATAATGCACTAGTAACCTTTTTTTTTTTCATGCTGTGCATAGAGATGGTTTTGACCCAGTGGCCATAAGGATTATTGCACTGTGGTGTCGTTTGTTCTAAGTTTGCCCCCGATGGTGGTGAGCATCATTGCACTCTTGCTTCTTTAGTTAAGTGCACATGATTATAATGCAGGTGTGATTGCTCTGGCTCTGCTATAAAAGAGTCACAGGTGTTGCAATCAGTGTTGGTGATAGTGTTCATTTCAACCATCCTTGGGGGAGGAAGGAGCTGGAGAGCGTTCCTTGCAGCACTGTCTTAGCCCTGGTGTGGAAGGAGACATAGGGGATTTCCTTGTAGCTCTGACAGAGCTTGGTGGTAGCGATTCAGGAGGAGAGCTGCATTCTGGTGGTGGACTCTGTTGCCAGGAGCAAGAGCAACAGAGTAAAGCTCAGTGGTGTTTCCCTGTTTGTGTTTTTCCTTAGTGTGCATTAGTACAGCGGTGGGGCCAGTGCCTGTGCCACCCAGCTCCCTAGCAAAGGATAGGTGTAGGGTGTGCTAGGGCGACAGGTTCCTGATCGGCACCCGCTGCGGAACCGGCATAGGGAGCGTTAGGAGCATTAGGGAAACTGACTCAGGGGAGTGCAGGAGGTCTCCACGTCCCCTTTCTCTATCGCAGGGCCCACCGTTGTAACTCTTTCCCCTTTCCCAGTGTCTTGTTGCTTTATTTACTGGCCTGCGGGCCGTGTCACACAGGACAGTTTCACGTGCCGCATCTTGTTGTTTTAGTTACCGGCCTGCGGGTCGCATCACACAGGACGGGTCATCGTGACACCTACAGAATCGACAGCAACCTATTCATCCATTCGTCGGGTGCAAAGGAAAGAAGGTGGCAAGGAACACCATTGACAACTGGATCAAGAAAGCCATCTCTGAAGCATAAACATCACACCCCCTGCGGGGATCAAGGCTCATTCAACACGATCTACCTCTACTTCATGGGCTGAAAGGGCAGGTGCATCCTCAGAGCAGATCTGCAAGGCGGCAACCTGGTCCTCGTTACATACATTTACTAAACACTATAGGTTGGACATTGTGTCCAACAGGGATTTAGTCTTTGGCCGAAAAGTTCTTCAGGCTGTTGTCCCCCACTAGTGCAGTATAGGTTGTTATGCCTCCTATGCTGTTGTGGAAGGTTGCTAGAGAAAATAAAATTAGACTTACCGGTAATTCGGTTTCTAGAAACCTTCCACGACAGCACTATTTCCCTCCCTGTATTCTTGGATAAGTTCTGAGAATCTTAAGGTACCCGGTGCTACAAGGTTCAGTTATAAGTCACTGGTGAGAGGGAGGTGGGAGGGACCTTTTAACCTCTTTGTGCTTCCTGTCCCCCATTAGGGCGTAGAGACAACCTTCTATGATGTCGTGGAAGGTTTCTAGAAACCGAATTACCGGTAAGTCTAATTCTATTTTCATTTGTCGGCTTCTGTAAAATCATTGCAGAACCTGACAGCAGACATGGTTTACATACAGTAAACTCATGCAGAACAGTTAGATTTATGTACGTCAGTGTCTAATACTGTTAGTAGTATGTGTGTGTCAAATTTGGGACCTGTATGTATTTAATAATAGATTATTTTCATGGAAAAAGCTGGCGTGGGCTCCAGAGCGGGAAAGACAGTGACTGAGGGCAGATTTTAATAGCCTAGAAAGGGACCATGGTTATTGGACCCCCCTGGCTATAAAAATCTGCCCCCAGCCACCCCAGAAAAGGCGCATGGCGCATGTGTAAGATGCACCAATTCTGGCACTTAGCCTCTCTCTTCCCATTGCCCTGTAGGGGTGGCATATGGGGAAATAAGGGGTTAATGTCACCTTTGTGTTGAAAGGTGACATTAAGCCTGGCTTAGTAATGGAGAGGTGTCAATAAGACTCCTCTCCATTACTAATCCTAAAGTTTGTAAAGGGCTAAATAAACACACACATGCAGAAAAACGTATTTAAATGAAATGAAAGAACACACAGTTTTCCATCATTATTCTTCTGCTAATCCAATTGATGCCTACGATCTCCTGTAATAAATAAAAAAACAACAATATACAATAACTGTCCGGCGTAAAGTCCCACGCTGTCATCCATATCTGGGGCCATATACAGTTTACAACCTGGAGCCGTGCTAATGCAACTGCCCCAGCTGTAAACCACTGAATGATTGAGATGATGCCAGCGCTTGCTTCAGAGACAAGCACTGTCGTCACTGAATCTGCCCTCCCTGCCGGTCTGACCTGCGCTGAACTCTGCAGCGTGGGAAAATGAACTCCAAAGTTCACCGCGGGTCAGGCTCTGAGGCAGCACAGCATCTGTGACATCACCGCTAGTCACTGAAGCAAGCACTGGCATCATCTCAGTCATTCTTCAGTGGTTTACAGCCGGGGCGGTCGCATTAGTGTAAGAGGAAGAACGAGATCGGTGGTACCTTTCTCACTCTGGTTCCGGAACTGCCGTGACTGTCACCAATGTTGCAAGGGGGAAGACTTCTGGAGAGGGACCGACCCTTACATGTGACTGAGGTAGGCGGGGCCGAGCTGCACGAAGAGGGTCAGAGTGCAGGAGGGAAACCGAAGCAGGCAGTCGGGTACAGTGTCGGCTGTGAAGGCAGAACATTCCGTGAGCGCAGGCCGACGTGACAGATTACCTGCATACAGGTCTGCTGAAAGTAGTCGACGGACTGCCAGTTCCCCGCTGTCTTCTGTGCCGGGAGGTGACGACATCCCACATTCCTGCATTCCTGCGTGGTTGGCAGGATGTCGTTCAATGGCGTGGAGGCGGCAGGTCAAGCAGTTGAATGGGGCCCTAGATCCAGCATCTCCCTGGGGGCCACGTTAAACAACCTCCCAAAGTTCACTGGAAATAATACAATGCTTTGGAGTTGGATTGAACGTATAAGGGGGATAATGAGGATGCATCCCATGACCCCGGCTCTAGAAGCAGAGGTGGCCATGATGGCACTAGATGGGGAGGCCAGGGATTCTGTTATGCTCCAGCCCCCACAGGTGAGAGACACCCTGGATAAAGTGTTGCTGATACTTGAGGATACACATGGGGGCCCCACGGGGAGGGGAGTTACGTATGCGCCTGTTCGGCCGGGTCCAAAGAGAGGAGGAGACGGTGACTCAGTTTATGAATGCACTGCAGGAACTGCATACTGCTATTGCTCGCAAAGACGGCATAGGAATAGGGTCTATTGACGTAGTGCTGCAAGACCAATTTGTTATGGGCCTACGAGATGTGTTGCTGAAGCAGGCTCTGCTGGAGTGCATGAGAGTAAAACCCAACATGACTTTCTCTGAGGTAGGTAGTGAAGCAAGCACGAGCAATAGCAAGGGGGTGACAGTTCCAGTGGGGAAGAACAGTAGTGGGGAGGTGTATGTCATCATGGTTACTACACCCCGATGGGTGGAAGAATTGCGGAAGGAGATACAGCAGATATGTGAAGAGTTGGCTGATTCAAAGAAAGTACCCATGGTAGCTGCCAACCTGCCTTTAAATCGATGTAAGCCTGCACCCCGCCATGAGATGACTATGTCCTGCAGAGAGGGACCCCCCACGTGTTATAACTGTGGAGAAGTAGGCCACATAGCCTGTTAGTGCACCCGACGGGGTAGGCCTCTCCAAGGCCGCTGGTTAAACTAAGGGTCTCCGAGTCTGGGGGTCTGGGGGACGCCGCTCAGAGCTTGTACCATTAGGAAGGAGTACTTGAAGTCCCGCAAATCTTGTTTCCATGTGTCCTCTCGTCTCTGCAGAGATCAACGGTCGAGCTGTACGTTGATCGATATGGGTTCACAGGTGACTACAATGCCCGAAGTAACAACAAGAGGAAATCAGTGCATAGATGTCCAAAGTATGATAAAATCACAAATCTTTATTAGATAACACAGGTAGAAAAGCACAAACAATGACAAATGAAGGGTGACACAAGCAGAAGCAGAGCAATGGGGTATACAGTGTCAAAAACCTCACTCTGACCCTTATCATAAGTAAACACCTGGTGGTAAAGATTCAAGTATACACACCCGATATATAACAGGCAGACCAGTGAAAAGCAATAAGGGGTAAAATCCCCAGCTGGACAGCCATATAATCAGGGGTGAAATTACAAAGACACAAAAGTAAGATAAACATACCAGGAGGGGAGAGGGGAGAGACACTGGATCCCAAGCTCAGCTGACCCCGACGTACGTTTCGGAAATGATCTTCCTTCCTCAGGGGGCATGTCAATAGGGTGTTAATTGCGGTTTAAATAGGGGAGGTAAAAAACAAGCACCAATCATGAGGGGTGACGCTGACCAATCCCCCCACATCCCCCATCGCTGCCTGGGCTGGCGCTGATCAGCACGGGGCCCCATGTCGTCAGACGCCAGACCACAGGCAGACGGGGGCGGGACAGGAAGCGCGTCCACCCACACATGTATAGGAACAGGAAGGACGGCCGTGGCCATCTTGGATATGGGCCAAAGGCAGAAAATCTGCCAGAACTATGAAAGGGAATAGTGAGCGTCCCTAAAAGGACCTTACAGGATAGAAGCGGGCTAAATAGCGCTACAACTAATGAAGTACCCTAATATAATAATGTAGTAACTAGAGTTGAGCGATACCGTCCGATACTTCAAAGTATCGGATCGGAATGGATCGGCCGATATTAAAAAAAAGTATCGGTATCGCCGATTCCGATACCGGAAGTCCCATTCAAGTCTATGGGACTTCCGGTATCGGAATAAGAAAAATCCTGTTTTTCCCTTGTACAGCCTCTCTGGGGTCTGTACGGGCCTTTTGGGGGGCTGTGCCGGCCTGCCAGGGGGTCTGTGCAGGCTCCGGTGGTCTGTGCCGGCCTGCCGGGGGGCTGTGCCGGCCTGCCAGGGGGGCTGTGCAGGCTCCGGTGGGCTGTGCCGGCCTGCCGGGGGGCTGTGCCGGCCTGCCAGGGGGGCTGTGCAGGCTCCGGTGGGCTGTGCAGGCTTCGGGGGTCTGTGCAGGCATCGTCCGATGGGACTACAAGTCCCATCGGGCGATGCCTGCTACCATGACAGTGATTGACACATTAGCCAATGATGGGACAGTAGTAGTCCCATCATCCGGCTAATGTGTTGAATGTACAAAAAAAAAAAAAATTACATGCTACATACATACAACATGCATACTACATACATGCTACATTCATACTACATACTACATACATGCTACATATATACTACATGCAACATACATACTACATATATACTACATGTAACATACATACTACATATATACTACATGCAACATACATACTACTTATATACTACATGCAACATACATACTACATATATACTACATGCTACATTCATACTACATATATACTACATGCAACATACATACTACATATATACTACATGCAACATACATACTACATATATACTACATGCATGCAACATGCATACTACATATATACTACATGCATGCAACATGCATACTACATATATACTACATGCTACATACATACTACATATATGCTACATACATACTACATATATACTACATGCATGCTATATACATACTACATACATACTACATATATGCTACATACATACTACATATATACTACATGCATGCTACATACATACTGCATGCTACATACATACTACATATATACTACATGCATGCTACATACATACTACATGCTACATACATACTACATACATACTACATACATACTACATGCTACATACATACTACATATATGCTACATACATACTATATATATACTACATGCATGCTACATACATACTACATGCTACATACATACCACATATATACTACATACATACTACATGCATGCTACATGCTACATACATACCACATACATACTACATACATACTACATACATACTACATGCTACATACATACTACATATATACTACATGCATGCTACATACATACTACATGCTACATACATACCACATATATACTACATATATACTACATGCATGCTACATGCTACATACATACCACATACATACTACATACATACTACATACATACTACATGCTACATACATACTACATATATACTACATGCATGCTACATACATACTGCATGCTACATGCATGCTACATACATACTACATACATACTACATGCTACATACATACCACATATATACTACATACATACTACATACAATACATTCATACAATACATACATAGACATACAGTACATATAACATAGAGTAACATACTTACCAATACTTGTCACATTGTTCCCCGAAGCCATTGTCTTTTACGGAATAAATATTAACATAACAAACCACAAAAATACTCACCCACGATCCGAAGCAGTCCACGAGTGTGTCCCACGACGATCTTGGGTAGAGAACTGCAGCATCAGCTGTTGCTGCCGTTCTCTACGGGCTGCAGGAATCCAATGACGGAAGGTAGGTATCCTTCCGCACTGTATTCCTCCGCCACTTAAAAAAAAAAAAGTCCCTAGTCTCACTTTATGCCATTGCTGCGTGGGAATTTCCCACACAGCAATGGCATAAAGTGAGACTAGGGACTTTTTTTTTTTTAAGTGGCGGAGGAATACAGTGCGGAAGGATACCTACCTTCCGTCATTGGATTCCTGCAGCCCGTAGAGAACGGCAGCAACAGCTGATGCTGCAGTTCTCTACCCAAGATCGTCGTGGGACACACTCGTGGACTGCTTCGGATCGTGGGTGAGTATTTTTGTGGTTTGTTATGTTAATATTTATTCCGTAGACGACAATGGCTTCGGGGAACAATGTGACAAGTATTGGTAAGTATGTTACTCTATGTTATATGTACTGTATGTCTATGTATGTATTGTATGAATGTATTGTATGTAGTATGTATGTAGTATATATGTGGTATGTATGTAGTATGTATGTAGCATGCATGTAGCATGCAGTATGTATGTAGCATGCATGTAGTATATATGTAGTATGTATGTAGCATGTAGTATGTATGTAGCATGCATGTAGTATGTATGTAGTATGTATGTAGTATGTATGTAGTATGTATGTAGTATATATGTAGCATGTAGTATGTATGTAGTATGTATGTAGCATGCATGTAGTATATATGTAGTATATATGTAGTATATATGTAGTATGTATGTAGTATGTATGTAGTATGTATGTAGTATATATGTGTTATGTATGTAGTATGTATGTAGTATGTATGTAGTATATATGTGGTATGTATGTAGTATGTATGTAGTATGTATGTAGCATGTAGTATGTATGTAGCATGCATGTAGTATGTATGTAGTATGTATGTAGCATGCAGCATGTATGTAGCATGCATGTAGTATATATGTAGCATGTATGTAGCATGTATGTAGTATGTATGTAGTATGTATGTAGTATGTATGTAGCATGTAGTATGTATGTAGTATGTATGTAGCATGCATGTAGTATATATGTAGTATGTATGTAGTATGTATGTAGTATGTATGTAGTATGTATGTAGCATGCAGTATGTATGTAGCATGCATGTAGTATATATGTAGTATGTATGTAGCATGCATGTAGTATGTATGTAGTATGTATGTAGTATGTATGTAGTATGTATGTAGCATGTAGTATGTATGTAGCATGCATGTAGTATGTATGTAGTATTTTTTTTATTTATTTTTTTTTTTTAACATTTAACACATTAGCCGGATGATGGGACTACTACTGTCCCATCATTGGCTAATGTGTCAATCACTGTCATGGTAGCAGGCATCGCCAGATGGGACTTGTAGTCCCATCGGACGATGCTTACACAGACCCCCGGACATCAGCACAGCCCCCCGGCAGGCCGGCACAGACCCCCACAGGGTGCACAGACCACCGGCAGGCCGGCACAGCCCCCCCGGCAGGCCGGTACAGACCCCCACAGGGTGCACAGACCACCGGCAGGCCGGCACAGCCCCCCGGCAGGCCGGTACAGACCCCCACAGGGTGCACAGACCACCGGCAGGCCGGCACAGCCCCCCGGCAGGCCGGTACAGACCCCGGGCAGTCCACACAGCCCCCCGGCAGGCCGGCACAGCCCCCCGGCAGGCCGGCAGAGACCCCCGGAAGGCCCGAAATGACGGCGCATCATGATGCGCACACACCGCGCATCATGATGACGTCAGGCTGTCAATCAACTTTGAACTTCCGATTCCGATGCCGACTTCCGATATTGAAAAAATATCGGAAGTCGGTATCGGAATTCCGATACAGCAAGTATCGGCCGATACCCGATACTTGCGGTATCGGAATGCTCAACACTAGTAGTAACGCATCACCAATGATATAAAAATTAATTAATATATAGGGGAGCGCAAATAAGGCATTAACAAGAAATGGAAATGTAAACTAAATGTATAAATTGCACCTGGGCAGCAAGAATAATCGGTAAGATGAGAGGCAGAGCACATAATATTACAAAAATAACAATAACCAGTGTTCAGTGCCCATACCTATCATATATAATCGAATACATGATTTTAAATACATAAAGCCGCACAAAAGCTGTATACGTGTCGAAATATACATCAGTATACACAGCCATAATATTGAGCCATAAAATACACCTACATATGGATACAGCAACGTCATTAGTCCAGCATGCATAAAAAAAAAAAAATAAAAAAATAATAGGGACTAGGGCACCACCATATTATCCATGAAAATGTGCCATAAATTAAATTAAACTTTCACATAAATACAGAGACATTATTAAACCAACATTCATAGTATTGTGATGAAAAAAAAAAAAGTGAGGCCTTGAAACTGCCAAATTCTCCATTCAGAATGTGCCATAGAATAAACTGGCACATAAATACAGAGGCATTGTTAGTCCAGCATTCATAACATTGCGATGAGGGAAAAATGAGGCCTTGAAACTGCCATATTCTATATACAACAATGGAGGAGTAGATGTATCTTCATCTTCCCAAGTAGGATATCCATCCAACCCAACAAGGAAAGCCACAAGAAAACCATCAGACCGGTGCCTGCAATTAAAACTGAAATAAAAACAAATGTTAAAACCAAAGACACGAAGAGTCACCCAACTGGTAGCAGCAGAAAAGGGGATAGAAAGGAAAATCATAAAAATGGAGCAAATGACAGACACTCATTAAGACCCCTCGGATGAACCGTTTGCAACTTCCAGATCCACCTGGTTTCCAGTTGACCCAGCCTTTTAGATAGGCCCCCACCTCTGATATCTATTCTCAGAGCCTCGATGCCACGCACTTTAAGTAAAGATGCGTCACATTTATGATGATCTTTGAAGTGCCTGGGAATAGTTCTCAGGGTGGAGTCATCCATGTGGTCCCGTGCCGCCTGGATCCCCAACACATGCTCACGCACACGGACCTTTAGTTGGCGTGGTGTAAGGCCAACATAAATAAGATCACACGGACAAGTAGCGTAATAAATTACATATCTTGTCGTGCATGTGATTCGTTGTTTAATGGTGAAAGTTTGATCACCATCCGAGTTGGTGAAATCATTGCATCGCAATATGTTGGGGCAGGCAACACAGTGACCACATGGAGAACAACCAGCCCTGAGAGTAAAGGAGTCCAGGAATGAGGGTCTAAAACCACCAGAATAATGACTAGAGACCAAATGGTCTCTTAAATTTTTTGCCCGTCGAAATGCCAAAGACGGTTTTTCGGTGGTGAATTTATTGATGACTGGGTCAATCCGGAGTATAGGCCAGGCCTTTTGTAAAGCCGTCCTAACGGCATTAGATCTGGAGTTGTAAGTGGTAACGAACCTCACAACCTGCCGATCCCTAGACTCAGTAGATGACCCCGTTTTATACAGTAAATCTTGTCTAGAAGTATGTTTGGCACGATTAAAGGCTCGCTTCAGTGATCTACGGCTATATCCACGATCTAAGAAGCGTTGACGGAGCTCATTTGCGCGATGAAAGAAAGTTTCATCCGTCGAACAAATACGACGTAATCGTAAAAATTGTCCAACTGGGACAGATTTAATAATATGTTCTGGATGAGATGACGTGGCGTGAAGTAAGGAATTGGTAGCCGTAGTCTTTCTGAAGATGTCCGTCTGTAAAAACCCGGCAGGGTCCCTCCTGACAGTAACATCTAGAAAATCCAAAGCCTCTGAACTATACGTAAATGTTAAATGGATGTTGCGGTCATTGCTGTTCAAAGTGGTCATCAACCGCTCAAGGTCGACGGGCGTGCCCTGCCAGATGAAGAAGACATCATCAATGTACCGCGTCCAAATGCCCGAAGTGTACTTCCGCCGTCACTTTACTGAAGCAATGCAGACTGAATGGGAACCGGTGCTTAAGCTCACGGACGCCAATCAATCTCCCAACCCGGTCGCAGGGGTGGTTTGGATGAATATAGCAGTCTGCGGGAGAGACTTAGGATATAAAGGAGTAGTGCTGACAGCTGGAGAGTAATGAACACACACTGTGACGCTGCGCATGAATGTGTTGAAAGAGTTCGGAAGTCTTCTTATTAATGGATCCCCAGACTGGTTCTTCAAACAATGGAGTACCCATACACCTCAGCGGAGAGTCTGCCAACAGCTGATTAGGGTGGCCCATGCTCAAGAGACCTCCAGTGGTGGAAAGACACTGGGGTAGGTATTTGCCCCCACTCGCATAGTCCATCAAAATATGTTACGAACCTGTTTATCCAGAGATCCCGACCAAGAACAGGAAACACCAGATGCTCCAAGTCTAGTTTCACCAGCACTTGCTGAATGCGATGAAGAAGAATCTGACGCCGACAGTTAAGTCGAAGAAAATGTGCCTTACATTCCCTGAGGACAACCTGATTCAATTACTCCCATGGACTCTACTACACCTTCTACCCTACGGCGCTCTGAAAGATCTACAGCAGGTGTACCCCTGAACCGATACAATCAAGGTCAGTTTGTTTGGTGGCAAATAGTTCAAGGATTGGAAGAGTGTCAGTGTGAGCTAAGAGAACTCTACCCAGTGGAATGGCAAGCTAAAAGAGCGGGGAATGAAAGAGGAAGAACAAGATCTGTGGTATCTTTCTCTCTCCGGTTCTGGAACTGCCGGGACTGTTACCAATGTTGCAAGCGGGAAGACTTCCATAGAGGGACCAGCCCTTACATGTACCTGAGGTAGGCGGGGCCGAGATAAAAAGCGCTGCATGCGGGAAGAGGGTCAGAGTGCAGGCGGGAAACCGAAGCAAGCAGTCGGGTACAGTATCGGTCGTGAAGGCAGAACATCCCGTGAGCACAGGCCGATGTGGCGGATTACCTGCGTACAGGTCCACTGAAAGTAGCCAATGGACTGCCAGTTCCCCGCTATCCTCCGTGCTGGGAGGTGACTCACAATCTAGACAAGAGACTGTATCGCTCTCGCTCTGCTCTAAGCCGCAGGTGACAAGGCCAGAGCCCTTCAGCCAAGTTCCTAATACACCGCAGAGTGAAGCCTCACTCCGGCGGTTACTCGTACTGGACTAGCACAGTGTTTGGAGTTCCTGGGTATGGGAGCTCCCACGCACTTTAAAGTCTCTTCTCCTGCTCCCTGGATTGTTACCCTGTCCTCTACAGACACCTCCAAGACGTCACGTGCCGCTGTTACCGATGCCACCATTGGAGAACCGAGACGCTGAAATCAAGAAGACTACAGACTGAAAAGTTTTTGCCTTTTCCTATTGAACTTTCATCCATCCCTGTCCTACCCTTTCCTAGCTTCGAGTTCTTTCCTTCTCCTGATCACTACCCCCTTGTCCTGCTACTCCCTGTGCAGAGTTTACAGGAGATCATGGGGAAGGATGTTCCTTAACATATTTCCCAGGAAAATCCATTCTGGTTTTGTTTTTGTATGTTTTATTTTGAGTCTGTAAAAGTGGCGTAAGACTCTGACACCATTGTTCACAGCAGTGACCTGAGAGTCAGAAATTCTTTCAGGGGTCTTCCCCATGCTGTTCCCATGTCAATTGAGCACTGTTCCTATGGATTTCAGCAATTTCTAATCCCTCTACAGACTGCCAAGGTGGCCGCAGTAAAAATGCACGGGTCTTTCATTGGCCTTGTTGCTCGGGTCGAGTACCTGAGTATTCCAATTTGCTCGACCTGAGCAATGAGCACCTGAGCATTTTAGTGCACACCCTTCAGTAATACTAGCGCATATTTTCTTCCGGGTTCTGGCATGTGCCCAAAAAGCAAGGCTTTTCACAACGTGTAGGATATTGCCACATTTATGAAAGAGGTGTAACAAAATTGTGTTTTCCATTTTCTTTTATTTCCTTTTGTGAAATGAAAAATAAATAAATGAATGCTTAGTGGAAAATATAATTTTTCATTTTTTTCATTCCAATTTGCATTAATTCTTGTTAAGAATCTGAAAGGGTAACACATTTTCTGAAAGCTTTTTATTTAATTTTATATTCTCAATTTATAAAATAATATCACTTTTGGAGTTTTACAATTTGTAAGCCCCTGAAAGTCACTTAAAAATGAATAGTACAGTAATATTATAGGATTTGAAAATTTCCTGGAAATAATTAAAAATTGCTACTAAATGTTAACTCTTCTAACATCTTAACAAAATAAAAGGATGTTAATGTTATACTGAAAATTGCAAATTTTTGTACATTTTCAGCAAATTTCTGATGTCTTCATAAATGGCGCAAAACTCCTCAAACTAAATTTACCACTGACATAAAGTATGTGTCACAAACTGTTTCAGAATTACTGAGATACAGTATGTTGAAGCATTACAGAGTGATTACCACATAAAGTGACACATGCCAGATTTGAAAAACGAAGCTGGGTCAAGAAAGCGTAAATTGGCTTTCAGTTAAACACAAGTAACAATGCTTTGTGTTTTGCTGACTTATTAAATGTGCTTACATTTTATAAAAATGTCAGTGATCCCAAAATTGCAATTGTTATATGAGTAGTATGCAAACAAATATTTTGGTTGTGGAACAAAAAATCCCAGCACAAATGCCAGACCCAAAATGTAACAAAATTCTATATGTCAAACCACATTAGGGATCAATATTATGTGATAGAAAGCTTTATTCAATCAGCCCTTTCTTTAAGCCCCTCATTTTCTTTAGATGTCAATATCAAAATGTTCAAAAAACACATATTCAATATATGGCGAGGATCAATAGTGTATAGTCCCCCCTAAAGTAAGTCAAGTAAATAGTGGAGTATTCCCAAAAACATATTTGCACTGAAAAGCAAATTGGCGAAAACAAGAACCATTGACATATGGGAATAATAAAATCATTATTTTATTGTAAACAAATACTAAAAATACAGAATCAACAAAACTGTGAAGAGATCACAAAAAGAGGAAAATATAACATTAAATGGAGAAGCGCAACAACATAGTCAATTATTAAATCAATACACATGGGTTTATATTTTGACCTTATATAGTGGATCCCATGTAGAAAATGGGAGAGTAAAGGAGGAGAAAGGTTCTATAGCAGCAAAGAAGGCGTAGACAGTAAGGCAGTGTTTTTTGAATAAAATGACTGTGCTTATAAAAGTGACATAATTTTTTGGGGGGAGAGATGTGGATCCTCATACACATTAGACGATTACCTAAATACATCAATATTGGCAGGTTTGGCCTCCATTAATCTAATGGGTATGGGGTCTTAAAGGGAAGCTGTCATGTACCCAAACATTACTAACCTGCAGATATGGTGTAAATCTGAAGATTAATAGCTTTGCCAAGCTGTGCGCCTGCCATACTGAAAGTACGACTCCCGGGAGGAAATTAAATTTATTACTCCTGGCAGCCTATGGTCTTCAGTAAAAGTAATGTATCAATCAGTAGACAGGGAGTGGCGGCTGTAAACATGCCAAAGTACATTGACTGACAGTCTTCTCTGCAACTCTCATGCGTATGGGTTCAAACCCTTGAGCCTGTGCTTTGTGGTCAGCTTTGCTATCCGCTGAGCCACAGTAACTATAGCTTTTATCTGAGTTTTTATTGTCTGTTTTCCTTGTTTTTAGTCTTTTTTAGGTTAACAGGTGTTAAAAAAATACCCCTAGTGTGGAGACTAAAAAAGTCTCATTAACAAATCTTAAAGTGCTAGTGTGCTGTAAACTTATCTAGAAGTAAACAATGTTGATAATACTTAAGCTGGAGTCACACATAGCGACTCACCAGCGATCTCGACAACGATATCAACGTGTCAGGATCGCTGGTGAGTTGCTATGTGATCGCTGGTGATCTGTCACACAGACAGCTTCACCATCGATCAGCACATTGACTCCAAGCGCGCGTCGTCTCTGTGTTCGTTAGTTACCAAAACGCTGATGCAGGGAGCTGGTAACTAACGTACACATCGGGTATCTAAGGGATGCACGTCCCTTGGATACCCGATGTGTACGTTAGTTACCAGCAGATCGCTGGTCTCCCGCCTGTCACATGCAGCAATGCGTGCTGGCCAGCGGGAGACCAGCAGCAAAAGAAATGTCCAGCGGTTTCCTTCAGTGATCAGCGATACCGGCAGGGGGGGCGGTCGCTGATCGCTGTCGCACACAGCGATCTCGCTGGTGAGATCGCTGTTGTGTCGCAAAACTTGTGACTCAACAGCGATCTCGCTAGCAAGATCGCTATGTGTGACGGGGCCCTAAGGTTTTATAAGCTTATCTCAGAGTAAACAATAATGTAGCAAAAATAACGTCTCGAAGTGAAAAATATGCTGCAAAAAAGTATATGGAGACAAACAATAGGGTAAATACCCACAGTGGGGGTATTTTTCGGCTATTTAAAGGTGTGTGTAATGATAAGTAAGATATGTCTGTAAGGTATGACTTAAGGTTCCCTGTTTATTACACTACAGATAATAGCCAGCTTGTCACATAGCTGCGGCCCCTCCATTTTTTTCCCCACAGCTGTGCCTGCATCTGTAACCCTACACCAGACACTTTCTGTGAACACATTCCTTTCTCTACAGCTAAGGAATATTAATTAAGCTGAGTGGAAAGAACGTCTTTGTCCTGGCCATGCGGCTAATTCACATATGGGAAATATTAAAAGAAGCCATAGCTCACACTGCGTTCGCAACATGAAAATGAAACGGACATTTCTGCGACATGCTCCGATCCAGCGTCATTATGGTGGTTCTTGCAAAGTTTTAACCCCAACGGAATCCGTGAAATGGGTTCCTCCTAAACGGAGTGACATAACTACTGCATGGTTAGTTTTTAATTATTGTCTGCGACAGGGTAAAAGAAAGATACCATGTGAGTGTTTATGCGAGGTACGCTCTGCGAGATATAGTCATTATAAGTTTTGTAGTTAGAATTGTAACTTAGAGCAGGTGGGAGGACCAACCCAGATGACCCCTTTTATGATGTCACAAACCCAAAGCTATAAGGTATTCCCTCCCTGAAATTATTCATTTGAGCTGGAGGTTTGATGCCAAAAGGACCCCAGATATTTGAGATGTGATGGTTATTGTTCTCCTCGTGATCCCTGGAAGAAGCTATGTCACTGGCAGTGCATATAGACAGAAATCTTAGGGATGAGAACACATTTGATGGTGTTTCAGTGACTTTATCCTCCCATCATGATGAGACGGAAGAACCTATGCAATTGGGGCCTTTTTGTGAGTTCATTTTCCCCTTCGTCACTGAGGTCTGGTGAACTCCCTATTCTGGTAAAGGAAGGTAATGAGCCTGACTATCAGGCACCAGAGTCTAATGATGATGACTGGCTGAGTGGAGTCACGGACTGGATATAAGGCTGCCGACGCCCTTCTGCCCTGCGGGTGATTTCTCTGTGGACTTCTAGGAAACCAGTCTGATTCCTGCTCCTCTAAAGCTAAGTTTTCTGCTTTGCCTTTTAGCATTTGTGTTTTGTTTTTGTTTGCCTTGCTTTTCTGGATTCTGCCATTCCCTGCGTCTTCAGTGCCTTTTTCACTGTCAGTCTGTTGGCTCTTATTTTCATAGGGTTTTTTACGTATTGCAGACAGCAGCCTTCCTGTCCTTTCCTATTTAGTTAGCTTGGGCCCCGTATTTGCTCAGTCTATCTTACTGTCTGTGTTGTGTTCTTTCTTCTTGCTCCACCGTCATTATATGTGGGGGGCTGCCTTTTGCTTTGGGGTCTGCTCTGGGGCAGTTTAGATTTCCCTTTCTGTCTTTAGGCTATTTAATTTTCTGGCTGTGATCGAGGGGTCTAGGGCATCGTAGGAACCCCCCACGGCTACTGCTAGTTGTGTTGATAGGTTCAGTGGTCTGCAATCCGATAGCTGCCAACTTCTCAGGTTTTCTGGACTTAGCTAGCATTTCTGTTTTTGTCTCCTACGGTGACTCAATCATAACAGAATTACCCGCCATACCGCAGATCCTAGGGTACTCAATAGCAGGAAAGAATTGTGTTTAAAAAAAAAAAAAAAAAGTGTGTATATTCTTTCCTCTATATCTCTGAGGCCGTAGGGGGAATTTTTTTTTTTCTCTCAATGGAGATAAAGCAATTGTCTGATCGTGTGGAGCAGCTCGCTGCGGAAGTGCGGGGAATTTCCGCCTACCTTGCTCGTTCGCATGCTGTTGAACCAAAGATCCCTACACCTGATGTATTTTTTGGGGATCGATCTAAATTTTTGAGTTTCAAAAATAATTGTAAATTATTTTTTGCCTTGAAGCCTAACTCGTCAGGGAGCTCCGCGCAGCAGGTTAAAATTGTCATCTCTTTGCTGCGTGGCGATCCCCAGGATTGGGCATTTTCTTTGAAACCAGATGATCCTATTCTGACTAATTTGAACGCATTCTTTCAAGCCTTGGGGTTGTTGTATGACGAACCTAATGCTATTGATCAGGCTGAAAAGACCCTGTTGGCATTGAACCAGGGTGGATATTCTGCAGAGTTGTACGGTCAAAAGTTCCGAAAGTGGGCGGTCCTTACTACCTGGAATGATAATGCCTTGGCTGCTCTCTTTCGGAAGGGTTTGTCAGAAGCCGTAAAAGATACTATGGTGGGATTTCCTGTTCCCTCTGGTCTGGACAATTCTATGTCATTAGCCATTCAGGTTGATTGGCGTTTACGTGAACGCAGGATTGCACGAGAGGTGTTGCCACTGGTAGAACAGACGTCGGAACCTATGCAATGTGATAGAGTTTTGTCTAAGGCGCAACGTCAGGAGTTCAGAAGGCGTAATAAGCTGTGTTTTTTCTGTGGAGATGCCTCGCATATTATTTCTGTTTGTCCTAAACGAGAGAAACGCTTTGCACACACGTTTTCTGGTGGTGTTCAACCTAAGTTTCTTCTGGTAATTACTCTGATCAGCTCCCTGTCCACATTTTCCGCCAAGGCTTTTGTGGATTCGGGAGCAGCGCTAAACCTAATGGACTTGGATTTTGCTAAACGTTGTGGATTTCCTATGACACCTCTGCAGACGCCTATCCCTTTGAGGGGGATTGATGCTACTCCTTTGGCGAAAAATAAACCTCAGTTTTGGACCCAGGTGGTCATGCGGGTCGCCCCAGACCATCAAGAAAATTGCAGATTTTTGGTGTTACATGGTCTGCATGATGCCGTTGTTCTGGGGTTTCCCTGGTTGCAAATTCATAATCCAGTCTTGGATTGGAAATCTGTGTCTGTGGTGAGTTGGGGTTGTCGGTGTGCCTGTAGTGAGGCTCCGGTTTTTTCCACCTCTCCTCAGTCGCATGATGTTCCTGACTATTTGGCAGACTTTTATGATGTATTTAGTGAGAATGAGTCTGCGTCCTTGCCTCCTCATAGGAGTTATGACTGTGCAATTGAACTGAGCCCAGGGTGTAAATTTCCCAAGGGTCGGCTCTTCAGTTTATCTGTACCCGAGCACGAGGCTATGCGGTCCTATATTAAGGAGGCATTGGAGAAGGGTCATATTCGACCATCCTCTTCACCCTTAGGTGCCGGTTTTTTTTTGTGGCCAAGAAAGATGGTTCACTAAGACCTTGTATTGAGTATCATTCCCTTAACAAGATGACGGTTAAATATCAGTACCCGTTACCCCTGATGTCTGATCTATTCTCTAGAGTTAGAGGTGCTTGCTGGTTTACCAAGCTTGACCTCAGGGGGGCGTATAATCTTATCCGCATTAAGCAGGGGGATGAATGGAAGACGGCGTTTAATACTCCGGAGGGACATTTTGAGTACCTGGTGATGTCTTTTGGGCTCACTAATGCCCCTTCTGTCTTCCAGTGCTTCATGAACGATATTTTCCGAGACTTTGTCGATAAATTTTTAATTATCTATCTGGATGATATTTTGATCTTCTCCAAGGATTGGGATTCTCATGTGGAACATATTCGGACTGTGTTCCAGATCTTGAGGGAGAATTCCCTGTATGTCAAAGGATCGAAATGCCTTTTTGGAGTACAGAGGATTTCATTTTTGGGATTTATTTTGTCTCCATTAACTATTGAAATGGACCCGGCCAAGGTACAGGCCATTTATGATTGGGTTCAGCCCACTTCTTTGAAGGCCCTCCAGAAGTTTTTTGGTTTTGCTAATTTTTATCGGAAATTTATAGCAAAATTTTCTAGTATTGCCAAGCCATTGACTGATCTGACTAAGAAGGGTGCTGATGTGTTGAATTGGTCTCCGGAGGCTGTTGCTTCCTTTCAGGAGCTGAAGCGAAGATTTACCTCCGCTCCGGTTTTGCGGCAACCTGATGTCTCACTCCCGTTCCAGGTAGAGGTGGATGCTTCTGAGATTGGTGCAGGAGCTGTTTTGTCCCAAAAGGATCCTGTAACATCTAAAATGAATCCCTGTGCTTTCTTTTCCCGAAAGTTCTCTCCATCTGAACATAACTATGATGTGGGGAATCGGGAACTGTTGGCCATGAAATGGGCATTTGAGGAGTGGAGACATTGGTTGGAGGGAGCCAAACATCAAGTTGTGGTCCTCACTGACCACAAGAATTTGATTTACCTAGAGTTGGCTAAACGCTTGAACCCTAGACAGACTAGGTGGGCCTTGTTTTTTACACGTTTTGATTTTGTGGTCTCTTTTCTTCCTGGAACTAAGAATGTCAAGGCAGACGCCCTCTCTAGGAGCTTCTTTGCTGATTCTCCTGTGGTGACCAAGCCTGCTACCATCTTAGGCGAAGGGGTAGTTCTTTCTGCCATCTCGCCTGATTTGAGACTTGCTCTGCAAGAGTTCCAGGAGGACAAACCTGAGCGTTGTCCCAGTGGAAAGTTGTATGTTCCTGACCAGTGGAAGAAGAGAGTGATGTCTGAAGTTCATTGCTCTGCATTGGCTGGTCATCCAGGTATTATTGGTACTAGAGATCTGGTGAGTCGCTCTTTTTGGTGGCCCACCTTGTCTCATGATGTCAGGAATTTTGTGCAGTCCTGTGGGACTTGCTCCCGGTCTAAATCTTGTTCTCGCTCTAGTGGGTTGTTGATGCCTTTGCCGGTTCCCAGGAGGCCATGGACCCATATTTCAATGGATTTCATCTCTGATATGCCGGTCTCTCAAAGAATGACTGTTATTTGGGTGATTTGTGATAGGTTCTCTAAGATGGTTCATCTTGTACCACTCCCTAAGTTGCTGTCTTCCTCTGAGTTGGTGCCCCTGTTTTTGCAACAGGTGGTTCGCTTGCACGGGATTCCTGAGAACATTGTATCTGACAGAGGAGTTCAGTTTGTGTCTAGATTTTGGAGGACTTTCTGTTCTGTTTCTGGTGTGGTTATCATCAAAAAATATTGCTATGAAGGTGGCTTCTCCTAAGTTTAAGCCTAGATTTATTGGACCTTACAAGATTTTGGAGATTATTAATCCGGTCTCTTTTCATTTGGCTCTCCCTGTCACATTTAAAATCCATAATGTCTTCCATAAGTCCTTGTTGAAGAGGTTTGTTGAACCAGTTGTTCCTGGGGTGGCACCTCCGGACCCTGTATTGGTGGAAGGTAACATGGAATATGAGGTAGAGAAAATACTGGATTCCCGTCTGGCTAGACGGAGACTTCAGTATTTGGTTAGGTGGAAGGGTTATGGTCAGGAGGATAATTCCTGGGTCTCTGCCTCTGATATTCATGCCAAAAGATTGGTGCGTGCCTTTCATCGGGCTCACCCTTATCGCCCTGGTGGCGTGGTTGAGGGTTCGGTGACCCCTCCTCAAGGGGGAGGTACTGTTATGAGTTCATTTTCCCCTTCGTCACTGAGGTCTGGTGAACTCCCTATTCTGGTAAAGGAAGGTAATGAGCCTGATTATCAGGCACCTGAGTCTAATGATGATGACTGGCTGAGTGGAGTCACGGACTGGATATAAGGCTGCCGACGCCCTTCTGCCCTGCGGGTGATTTCTCTGTGGACTTCTAGGAAACCAGTCTGATTCCTGCTCCTCTAAAGCTAAGTTTTCTGCTTTGCCTTTTAGCATTTGTGTTTTGTTTTTGTTTGCCTTGCTTTTCTGGATTCTGCCAATCCCTTCTGGGGTGAGCTTATTCTTCTTTTGCCTGTTGCTCTGTCTTCAGAATATTCCTGAGTACTGACATAGTCTTTTTGAAGCCTAGCGTCTTCAGGGCCTTTTTCACTGTCAGTCTGTTGGCTCTTATTTTCATAGGGTTTTTTACGGATTGCAGACAGCAGCCTTCCTGTCCTTTCCTATCTAGTTAGCTTGGGCCCCGTCTTTGCTCAGTCTATCTTTCTGTCTGTGTTGTGTTCTTTCTTCTTGCTCCACCGTCATTATATGTGGGGGGCTGCCTTTTGCTTTGGGGTCTGCTCTGGGGCAGTTTAGATTTCCCTTTCTGTCTTTAGGCTATTTAATTCTCCAGCTGTGATCGAGGGGTCTAGGGCATCGTAGGAACCCCCACGGCTACTGCTAGTTGTGTTGATAGGTTCAGGGGTCTGCAAACCGATAGCTGCCAACTTCTCTGGTTTTCTGGACTTAGCGAGCATTTCTGTTTTTGCCTCCTACGGTGACTCAATCATAACAGGGCCTGCAGAGAGTTCAAAGAGGGAATTGAAGTTGGATCACCGGATCGTCTCTGTCTATACTGGGTCGAATGGGTCATGAAATAATTCAGTGATTCAGATAAAATAATTAATTTCTTAACGGTAAAGAGGAAAATAAGAAATCATTAATATGTAAGGACATTGGATATAAAGGTTTGAAGATATCTCATGCACACTACTGTTTTTTTACAAGTGTCTTTGGTTACCAAATCTGGAGTTATAATTACCTCTGCTTTAGTTTATTCAAGTTTCACCTTAGATCTCCTTGACAGCGATTTTGCTGTTAAGTGTGGCTACACAATTTCAACTCTTGGTCATTCTACACAATTGATTATTCTCACTTAACCAAAGTTATGTTTCACCTAAGGTTGTGAAGGTGTGAATGAGAGTGGGAGCATTACACATACAATCTATCTCATTCATGATATTTCCTTCCTTATCAGCTAATGTTGTGTTGGGTATGCCCTGGTAGGTGAAACACAATCCTACCATCAATTTAGAGACTCATGAGGTTAAGTCTTGTGAGAATTTTTGCTTTTCCAGTTGTGTATCTAAATCCCAGGCGTCTATGAGATCTCTTCCAGATTTTATTCAGGATTTTGAGGATGCTTTTTCTGACTCAATGTGAAGCTCTTCTCCCTCATAGGTTATATGATGGTGCTATCGAATTTATACCAGGGGCCAAATTGTCTAAATCTCATCTGTTTTACTTGTTTCTGCCTGACAGAGATGCCTTGAAAGAGTACATTCAAAAGAGTTTCTCCATGGGTCTCAAAAGGCCTTCCACATCACTAGTCGCCGTGGGAATTTTCTTTGTTAAGAAAAAAATGGAGCATGGCATGCCTTTTTGTATTTTAGAGCAATTAATAAGATAACTGTATGTAATCTAGCGGAGGCTAAGAGGTTTCCTAAACTGGATCTGAGGGGGCGATTTAACCTTATACGTGTTTGCTAAGGTGATGAGTGGAATACTGCCTTCAATACACCTGAGGGTCGATTTGGTGATGCCATGCAACTTGACTAATGCTCCAGCAGTGTTCCAGAACTATAAATTATATTTTTTCTTCTTTAGTGGGTAGATTTGTAAGTATAGATGGGCAAACAAGAAAAGTAAAGTTCGACATCTGTACTGAACACCTACTATTCAAGCAGGAAGTCTGTGTTACTGTAAGAGTTTGGCAACCCGAACACTAGGTGCTTGTCATGCTGTCATGTGCTTCTGATCAAGCAGTACCAGTCAGACAGCCGCAGTTCCTACACTGTCAAATGACAGCGTGAGCGTGCAGCTGTGAACGGAGGTATAAAGTTTACCTACGGTCACTGGTATTAGCTGATGGGACTACTGCTCCCATCAGCCAACTCCTGCTTTCGCTAATAACAGTGAGAGCAAGGGTGGCTGATCAGAGTATTCATCAGGCAGCACCTGTCCTGTAAATAAATAGCAAAAAAAACAGTTTGGGTTCTCCCCTATTTTTGATAACCAGCCAGACAGAACTCACAGCTGGGGGCTGCAACCCTCAGCTATCAGCTTCAGCAAGGCTGTTTATCAAGAATAGAGATGTCCCCACTTCCATGTTTTTAATTATGGGAGGAACAGTGTCTCTTTGATTTTCAACATATCTTTGGTGTTCACCAACCTTCTGCCTAAATTCTATTCTTGTCTTCCCTATATACTCCATCCCACATTCACATGTGGCTTTATAGATAATGCCTGCTCCACGACAGTTGATAAAATGTCTTATAGTATAAATTTTCCCTGTGTTATTGCTTCTAAGGCCGGGATCACACTACCGTGTGTGATGCGAGAAACTCGTATGAGTCTCTTGTATCAACACCTGCCACTGCCGCCTGCACTCAGGACCAGAGCTGCGCCTGTATGTATTTCTATGCAGCCACAACTCCGATCCTGAGTGCCGGCGGTAGCTCCGGGTGTTGATGCGAGAGACTCGTGCAAGTTTTTCGCATCACACACAGTAGTGTGATCCCGGTCTCAAGGTTTTTCCAGATAAGATCGATTTACATGCCTTATATCCACCACATTTAAAGCAACCCCTCAAGTCAGTATTAGTGTAGTGGATGTAAGGCATGCAAATCAATCTTGAGAGGATTGTTCCTCCCATGAGAGGAGGAATCGAAATGGATCTTCTGGCTCCAAACAATCCATCCTAAGGGTCTAAATGACCAACTTTCTTTCTCTTCCTTCACTTAGTGTAGAGGTTTCGAGGAAGAGTTAGTAAGGGATAGATGACGTTGAGTGGGGGCGCCACTGCACTGGACCTAGGGTGCCAACCTCTGTATGAGGTAGGAGACAGATAGAATAGGTTTCCCTAGGGTATAACAGCTCCCATCTCTACACCATGTTCCAAATTGTTCTGCAAATTGGTTTTAAGTGTCATAGTGTTTTTTTTTTAAATGAAACCCATTGATGGTATTGTGTATCAGGGTTCTTTGGATCACTGAAACCAATCTCAGATACCTGTGATAATTAGTTTGCCATGTGAGCCCAATAAAAGGAAAACTGGATGTTCCACACTATTGAGCAGGCCACAGTTTTTCAAGTAACATGGGAAAGAAAAATTATCTCTCTGCTGCTGAAAAGCATCAAATAGTGGTGCAATGCCTTGGTCAAGGGATGAAAGCATTAGATATTTCCTGAAAACTTAAACATGATCATCGTACTGTTAAGAGATTTTTGGCTGAATCTAAGCACAGATGTGTTCGTGCTGATAAAGGCAAAATGAGGAACGTTTCTGCCAGGCAAGTTCATCGGATTAAGAGAGCAGCTGCTAAAAAGCCATTGCAAACCTGCAAACAGATATTTGTAGCTGCTGGTGCCTCTGGAGTCCCTCGAACCTCAAGGTGTAGGATCCTTCAAAGACTTGCTGGGGTGCCTAAACCTACTATTCAGCCACCCCTAAACAGTGCTCACAAGCAGAAATGGTTGCAGTAGGCCCAGACATGAAGACTAATTTTCAAACAGTCTTGTTTACTGATGAGTGTCGAGCAACCGTGGATGGTCAAGATGGATGGAGTAGTGGATGGCCACCATGTTCCAACAAGGCTGCAACGTCAGCAAGGACGTGCCTGAAGGTGTGAAAAAGACCTCTGCAAAGTATATAGAGTTTCTGACTGACAACTTTCTTCCATGGTATAAAAAGCAGAAACATGCCTTCAGGAGCAAAATCATCTTCGTGCATGACAATGCACCATCTCATGCTGCAAAGAATACCTCTGATTCATTGGCTGCTATGGGCATAAAAGGAGATAAACTCATGGTGTGGCCACCATCTTCCCCTGACCTCAACCCTATAGAGAACCTTTGGGGTATCATCAAGCAAAAGATCTATGAGGGTGGGAGGCAGTTCACATCAAAACAGTAGCTCTGGGAGGCTATTCTGACTTCATGCAAATAAATACAAGCAGAAACTCTCCAAAAACTCACAAGTTCAATGGATGCAAGAATTGTGAAGGTGATATCAAAGAAAGGTTCCTATGTTAACATGTAACTTGGCCTGTAAGGATGTTTAGGAGTTAAATAGCTTTTTTGCTCAGTGAATGTGACCTCCTAATGCTGCAAATTACACAACTGAGCATTTTCAGTTCTTTAAAACATATCAAATGTTTAGAAATTCTACTGTGCCTAATAATTTGGAACAGTGCATTTTGAGTTTTTATTCATTTTGGAGATTATACTGTTATCATTGGGAGGTTTCTTCAATAAAATTCGATGTATGATGACTTTTATTAGACTGACTGTCATCTCTACTGACCATTTAGGAAAATCAGAGAAAAATATCATTTGCATAATAATTTGGAACATGGTTTATATTTACTATTTGCTGGGTTTCTGTACCAATGTGCTCATATTTCAGCTGCCTGCTCATTATTTTATATATCTTAATATAAAAATAATAATTTTAACAATTATTATGTGGTAATTAAATAAAAATATAAATAGTTAATATTACTTTAGTCTTTGTTGCATGTATTTTTAGGAGGATTCACAGGAGACAGATACTGCAGACTGCTATGGCAGTGGCTTATCTCTTGACTAACAACAAAGAGTTGGATGCTAAAATTCAGAAGAAGCCCCCATACACAAACTGTCATTATCAACTGTGAGATATCTGGGCCTATGTCTAATTGTTTCAGTTAGAGTAGACTAAAAAAATGAAACCACGGCTGGCTTCTTTGCTCTGAATGCAATGTATCAAGGAAAAGGTTTGTAATGTGTTGTTGCAAGTCTCTCAATGAGATAAAGGGTTGCTGTTGTGTCACAAGTAGTGTTGAGCATTCCGATACCGCAAGTATCGGGTATCGGCCGATACTTGCTGTATCGGAATTCCGATACCGACTTCCGATATTTTTTCAATATCGGAATTCGGCATCGGAATCGGAAGTTCAGTTGATTGACGGCCTGACGTCATCATGATGCGCGGTGTGTGCGCATCATGATGCGCCGTCATTTCGGGCCTTCCGGGGGTCTCTGCCGGCCTGCCGGGGGGCTGTGCCGGCCTGCCGGGGGGCTGTGTGGACTGCCCGGGGTCTCTGCCGGCCTGCCGGGGGGCTGTGCCGGCCTGCCGGGGGGCTGTGCACCCTGTGGGGGTCTGTACCGGCCTGCCGGGGGGCTGTGCCGGCCTGCCGGGGGGCTGTGCTGATGTCCGGGGGTCTGTGCAAGCATCGTCCGATGGGACTACAAGTCCCATCGGGCGATGCCTGCTACCATGACAGTGATTGACACATTAGCCAATGATGGGACAGTAGTAGTCCCATCATCCGGCTAATGTGTTAAATGTTAAAAAAAAATAAAAAAAAAAAAAATACTACATACATACTACATGCTACATACATACTACATATATACTACATACATACTACATACATGCTACATACATACTACATGCATGCTACATACATACTACATATATACTACATACATACTACATACATACTGCATGCTACATACATACTACATACATACTACATACATACTACATGCATGCTACATATATACTACATGCTACATACATACCACATACATACTACATGCATGCTACATATATACTACATGCATGCTACATACATACTACATATATACTACATGCATGCTACATACATACTACATGCTACATGCATGCTACATACATACTACATACATGCTACATATATACTACATACATACTACATATATACTACATGCATGCTACATATATACTACATACATACTACATATATACTACATGCATGCTACATATATACTACATACATACTACATATATACTACATACATGCTACATACATACTACATACATACTACATATATACTACATGCATGCTACATATATACTACATGCTACATACATACCACATACATACTACATACATACCACATACATGCTACATATATACTACATGCATGCTACATACATACTACATATATACTACATGCATGCTACATACATACTACATGCTACATGCATGCTACATACATACTACATACATACTACATGCTACATACATACCACATATATACTACATACATACAATACATTCATACAATACATACATAGACATACAGTACATATAACATAGAGTAACATACTTACCAATACTTGTCACATTGTTCCCCGAAGCCATTGTCTTTCCGGAATAAATATTAACATAACAAACCACAAAAATACTCACCCACGATCCGAAGCAGTCCACGAGTGTGTCCCACGACGATCTTGGGTAGAGAACTGCAGCATCAGATGAGGCTGCCGTTCTCTACGGGCTGCAGGAATCCAATGACGGAAGGTAGGTATCCTTCCGCACTGTATTCCTCCGCCACTTAAAAAAAAAAAAAGTCCCTAGTCTCACTTTATGCCATTGCTGTGTGGGAAATTCCCACACAGCAATGGCATAAAGTGAGACTAGGGACTTTTTTTTTTTTTAAGTGGCGGAGGAATACAGTGCGGAAGGATACCTACCTTCCGTCATTGGATTCCTGCAGCCCGTAGAGAACGGCAGCATCAGCTGATGCTGCAGTTCTCTACCCAAGATCGTCGTGGGACACACTCGTGGACTGCTTCGGATCGTGGGTGAGTATTTTTGTGGTTTGTTATGTTAATATTTATTCCGTAGACGACAATGGCTTCGGGGAACAATGTGACAAGTATTGGTAAGTATGTTACTCTATGTTATATGTACTGTATGTCTATGTATGTATTGTATGAATGTATTGTATGTATGTAGTATATATGTGGTATGTATGTAGCATGTAGTATGTATGTAGTATGTATGTAGCATGCATGTAGCATGTAGTATGTATGTAGCATGCATGTAGTATATATGTAGTATGTATGTAGCATGCATGTAGTATATATGTAGCATGTATGTAGTATGTATGTGGTATGTATGTAGCATGTAGTATATATGTAGCATGCATGTAGTATATATGTAGTATGTATGTAGCATGTATGTAGTATATATGTAGTATGTATGTAGTATATATGTAGCATGCATGTAGTATATATGTAGTATGTATGTAGTATATATGTAGCATGCATGTAGTATGTATGTAGTATATATGTAGCATGTATGTAGTATGTATGTAGCATGCATGTAGCATGTAGTATGTATGTAGCATGCATGTAGTATATATGTAGTATGTATGTAGCATGCATGTAGTATATATGTAGCATGCATGTAGTATGTATGTGGTATGTATGTAGTATATATGTAGTATGTATGTAGTATATGTAGCATGTATGTAGTATGTATGTAGCATGCATGTAGCATGTAGTATGTATGTAGCATGCATGTAGTATATATGTAGTATGTATGTAGCATGCATGTAGTATATATGTAGCATGCATGTAGTATATATGTAGTATGTATGTAGTATATATGTAGCATGTATGTAGTATGTATGTAGCATGCATGTAGCATGTAGTATGTATGTAGCATGCATGTAGTATATATGTAGTATGTATGTAGCATGCATGTAGTATATATGTAGTATGTATGTAGCATGCATGTAGTATATATGTAGCATGCATGTAGTATATATGTAGTATGTATGTTGCATGTAGTATAAATGTAGCATGTATGTAGTATGTAGTATGAATGTAGCATGTATGTAGTATATAGTATGAATGTAGCATGCATGTAGTATATATGTAGTATGTATGTTGCATGTAGTATGAATGTAGCATGTATGTTGCATGTAGTATGAATGTAGCATGTATGTAGTATGTAGTATGAATGTAGCATGTATGTAGTATGTAGTATGAATGTAGCATGTAATTTTTTTTTTTTTTTTACATTTAACACATTAACCGGATGATGGGACTACTACTGTCCCATCATTGGCTAATGTGTCAATCACTGTCATGGTAGCAGGCATCGCCCGATGGGACTTGTAGTCCCATCGGACGATGCCTGCACAGACCCCCGGAGCCTGCACAGACCACCGGCAGGCCGGCACAGCCCCCCGGCAGGCCGGCACAGCCCCCCGGCAGGCCGGCACAGCCCCCCGGAGCCTGCACAGACCACCGGCAGGCCGGCACAGACCACCGGAGCCTGCACAGACCCCCTGGCAGGCCGGCACAGCCCCCCGGCAGGCCGGCACAGCCCCCCGGCAGGCCGGCACAGCCCCCCGGAGCCTGCACAGACCACCGGCAGGCCGGCACAGACCACCGGAGCCTGCACAGACCCCCTGGCAGGCCGGCACAGCCCCCCGAAAGGCCCGTACAGACCCCAGAGAGGCTGTACAAGGGCAGGAAAGGGTTTTTCTTATTCCGATACCGGAAGTCCCATAGACTTGAATGGGATCAGTCAAAATTCTAATTCACATGTTTGCATGGATTTTCTTGGGAAATTCAATTTTAATGTCCCTTATTATACTCTGGGGTACACTTAAACCTCAGAGCATAATAAATGTAACTTATAAAACATAGAATAACTCTTATACTCACTTTACTGCTCACTTCTCATCTCCTCACCATCACCTGTCCGGTCCTTATTGCATCTTCTGATCCCTGTTGTGAGCACTAAAATCTTTGGGCTTCCTACACTGAACCAAGACTTCCGGCTCTGAGGACGCCCAGGTAAGTTTTGTGCAAGCGTGAACGAATTGTGATGGCATAATGATGTCACGAAAAGCATTGCGACAGTGCGTATGCATCTGCAGAACTGTCCTGAGCATCTACAGAGCCAGATGTCCTGGCTCAGTGCAACAGACCCGGGGATTTCAGCAATTGTGACGGTGATCGAAAGATGCTGCGAAACAGTATGGGTTATGGTAAGGAGTGAAGGGGCTGAAGAAGTGAGTATAAGGTTTTTTTTTTACATTTGATAACCATTATATGGCCCATGCAAAAGAGAATTACAGAAATCTGGATTTTGGAAATGTGGATTTTTGTAAAATTCAAGTATCACTTGAATATGTGTCCTCAATTTTAGAGATAGGTTGTCACCAGGGATATCTGGCAAACGCTTTCTCATAGGAGCATGATTAGATGATATAGCTACCAGAAAAAGAATAGGCTGAACCATCTTTTAGCCTTCAAGGACTGGTTAAACACAATTTTGAGCACATTTTATGGCATTTTTTTGTTCCATATAGCAGATGTTACTTTGAAGAGTATATACACATTATATTTGGCTTTTGCAATTTTGGGATCAGTGGCATTTTTATGAAATTTCAGCCTTTAAAAAAACCAACAAGATGCATGCCATTTTTACATATGTTTTGAAGTGCAGAAGAAAAGGATATATTAAGAAGCAGGAGAGTCAGGTAAGATAGTTGCTGGATGAACGATTGTTCGTCCGACTCTTATTTAATACGTGTGAGGGACTTTACTGTTTTAAATACAAGTGTAAAAATTGCATTTTCGAGCAGCATATTTTTGAAGTTTGGTGTCGGATTTTGCACTCAAAGTTTAAAGCTGTGGACATGGCTCCAGGGTTCACTGGAGGATAATTAGAGGACTGGACTTAGCCTAATGAAGAATTGAAAGGTGCTTTGCAGATAGGCAGAAATAAGTTACATGGTTTTATAAAGTTCAAAGACAGAACACGATTTACAGGTGATAAAATTAAAATCAATATCAAGAATGATAGATTGTGTGTGGATACTGTGAAAAAAAAAGGTTGATAAGACATTGGCTGCAGGTCAAAGAATGTAATACTTCACTTGTACAATGACTTGGTGTTGCTGCTGACAAAAGAAAAATGTACCCAGTTGAGGGTGTAATGGACTGTTTCATTGTTGTATAATCTACAGCGTCCAATGACTGCCCTTGTAATAATCTAAGAAAACACAGACTCCAAGCATAATAATATTTTTATTATTGTTAAACAAAGTAATTAAATTTTTGGCATATTCAGAATAACGTCATTGGACCAGGACAGTGGAAACTATATGCATATGTGTTGTGCTAAAGCATTCCAGTCACGCCTAGTGTTTAAGGGCAAACGTTTAATTATTAATGCATCTAGCACTGTAAAAATGCACTTGCGTACTTCTGTTGCCTGATGTGAAAAACATGTTCTGACTTATTCAATGAGTCACACATGAAATCCATAGTTCCATTTAAATCAATACAAAAAGTGTTAGATAATGCCAGGAGACATGAGGAAAAGAAACATGACTTCTATTTTTCTCTGATGCTGCACATTTCTTGACATTGACTCAAAAATCCCTATGAAACTGTGGGAACTGACTGATACTTAACAAAAAGAAGAATTGAGCAGACCAGCACGTCCATTATCAACATGAAGTAAAAGCGCAGGTGCAGACTGCCATAGTGACACGCAAAATGACACACACACCACATACAGCAGCACAGTGAAAGCAGAAAGATATACATTGCTAAAAAAATAAAGGGAACACTTAAACAACAGAATATAACTCCAAGTAAATCAGACTTCTGTGAAATCAAACTGTCCACTTAGGAAGCAACACTGATTGACAATCAATTTCACATGCTGTTGTGCAAATGGAATAGACAACAGATGGAAATTATTGGCAATTATCAAGACACACTCAATAAAGGAGTGGTTCTGCAGGTGGGACCACAGGCCACATCTCAGTACCAATGCTTTCTGGCTGAGGTTTTGGTCACTTTTGAATGTTGGTTGTGCTTTCACACTCATGGTAGCATGAGACGGACTATTCAACCGACACAAGTGGCTCAGGTAGTGCAGCTCATCCAGGATAGCACATCAATGCGAGCTGTGGCAAGAAGGTTTGCTGTGCCTGTTAGCGTAATGTACAGAGGATGGAGGCGCTACCAGGAGACAGGCCAGTACACCAGGAGATGTGGAGGGGGCCATAGGAGGGAAACAACCAAGCAGGACCACTACCTCAGCCTATGTGCAAGGAGGAACAGGAGGAGCACTGCCAGAGCCCTGCAAAATGACATCCAGCAAGCCACAAATGTGCATGTGTCTGCACAAATGTTAGAAACTGACTCCATAAGGATGGTCTGAATGCCCGACGTCCACAGATGGGGGTTGTGCTCACAGCCCAACACCGTGCAGGACGCTTGGCATTTGCTACAAAACACCAAGATTATCAAATTCACCACTGGCGCCATGTGCTATTCACAGATGAAAGCAGGTTCACACTAAGCACATGTGACAGACGTGACGGAGTCTGGAGATGCCGTGGAGAACGATCTGCTGCCTGCCAAGGAGTGCTTCCGGCTGATTCATTAATTACTCCGAATATTTAAAGGAATATCCAGTTTATTATTTGACATAAAAACACAACACGTTTCGACTATACATAAAATTAGCCTTCGTCAGGTAAAATCATATTTATCTTTAAAAGACACATTTATATAGGGAAAAAAATATCCCTGATTGCGAGATATCCAATACTGATAATAATACAATAACCTCTGGGACTGAGACAAATGAGGAGGAGGGCTTTTTTGATCTCAGCAACCTCACTACACATAGTACCGATGAGACCAATTCACCGTTCATTACAGTTTTACAAGCCCCAGGTCCATCTTCAACATCTCTGAATTCACAAATTTCTTTTTTAGAAATAGGTCCCCTTCAAACTCCCAGTCTTTTAGAAACGCTAGTACCCACAATAGTAGCACAATCTCTGCAAGCCCCTTCCCTAACACCTACAGCTCAACCTTTGCTGCAGAATCTGGACACTATATCCCTTCAGAAAATAACATCCGCACAGAGATAAATAACTAGCTTTTTTCCTGCACTTACGGCCTCCAAAAAAAGAAAATAAGCACCAGGGGCTGTAGGGGAAGCAGAAGTGTCCAACTCAAAAAAGATAGAAAGTCTGAGTTTATTATAACCAATTCAGGAAAATATTTTTCCTCTGAAAATAAAATACTTCCCAAACAAAAATCCACTCAAAAAATCTTTAATCTGTCCTTTGTGTACTTACACAAGATGAAGAAAAGGTTTTAAACAAAGGGTTAAACTTTTGCCCTACACAACACAGTAACAATTTTGAGCTTTTTGTTAATCTTAATCACTATATAAGGCGTCTTACACTGAAAAGACACTTTGTAATACAAGATCGCAATAAATGGAAAAGTGATAAAAATACTGATCAAAATAAGAAAGAAAAAAAACACAAAAATTGAGCTTAGTTTGAGTTGGTACACATGCAGCATATGATTGCATGTTCACATGGACAAAAAGCATACAAAGCCTACAAAAGACAAAATGACAAAAACCCTGCTGTAATTAAATAAGTAAAAAGCAAAAGTGCATTGAAATCATACAGAGTTCTTAGTAATACTGTATTTGATCAAACATAGCATAAAAGCCGTCCCACCATCGACAAGGTGACTCTGTGGTCGGGGCGGTCCTACACTGTCTAATATTAAAAACCTTATCATGTGTCAAAGTTGACGTCTGTGTGAACAAGGGCAGACAAGGACCAGGTCCCAACCACCGGACACCAGTCAGGGGAAGCCCTTAAATACAATTTCCAGCTCAGGAGAGGAAGGCCACACCCCAGCTTGCACAGAATGCAAAAATACAAAGAAAAAAACACAAAAATTGAGCTTGGTTTGAGTTGGTACACATGCAGCATATGATTGCATGTTCACATGGCCAAAAAGCATAGAAAGCCTACAAAAGACAAAATGAAAAAAACCCTGCTGTAATTAAATAAGTAAAAAGCAAAAGTGCATTTAAATCATACAGAATTTTTATACAGGAAAGATGTATATCTTTGTACCGTGTTAGCCAGTAGATAGAAGAATATTCAGGATTGAGAGTCCTCAGTAGTTGATACCTTTTAATGGCTAAGTGAAAAGATGGTAACACATTGTAAGCTTTCGAGACTACTCAGGTCTCTTCTTCAGGCTAACTAATACAAAATCTGAAGTCACATATTTATGCACAATACAGCCTAGAAAAAATGCAATAGATAAGACAAGTGACGTGAAGCAGAACTATCAATATGGGAGAGGGAGAAACATAAATATAAACATTGGACCAGTTCATAGATAAGGAGTCCGGATGTTTTATGGTCCTCTGATTGGGGTCTAGTTCTGTGTTGTGATGCCCCCACAAGGTTTACAGAATTCTTAGTAATACTGTATTTGATCAAACATAGCATAAAAGCTGTCCCACCATCGACAAGGTGACTCTGTGGTCGAGGCGGTCCTACACTGTCTAATATTAAAAACCTTATCATGTGTCAAAGTTGATGTCTGTGTGAATAAGGGCAGACAAGGACCTGGTCCCAACCACCGGACACCAGTCAGGGGAAGCCCTTAAATACCCAACGACAGAGTCACCATGTCGATGGTGGGACAGCTTTTATGCTATGTTTGATCAAATACAGTATTACTAAGAACTCTGTATGATTTAAATGCACTTTTGCTTTTTACTTTAATTACAGCAGGGTTTTTTCAATTTGTCTTTTGTAGGCTTTGTTCAAAATAAGAAAGAGTCTGAACAAGGGGCAAAGGTAACAACTGAGACACCATACATGCACATGGAAGTGAAACCACGATCCGCCTTTAATCCTATACATCACAGGGGCAGCTATATTGAAACATTTTTAACCTTAGTAGGTGACGATTTCCGGAAACTGGGAACCATTGATAAAACAATGAGTAAAAGACACCAGAATGACAAAAAATGTAAAAATCCATTGAGAGAGCTAAAAACCATTAAATATAACATCACCCTTAAAGGAAGAGAAGCCTTAAAAAATTTAATAGAGTACACCGAAATAATAATCAGAGAGGCTGATAAAGGCGGTGGCACGGTTATCCAAGATAGAAAGGATTACCTTGCTGAGGCAGCCAAAATACTATCCAATCGAAAATACTGTAAAAAATTGGAAAAGGATCCCACCAGTGATTTCTCTAAAGAATATCACTCACTTCTAAATGAGGCATCTGAGAAAGGGATCATAACAAAAAGAGAGAAAAAATTTCTAGTTAATAAAGAACCGACCATGGCTTTCTTCTACCATCTTCCCAAAATTCATAAAGACCCCATGAACCCACCCGGACGACCCATTATATCGGGGATTAACTCTCTCACTAGCCATTTGTCTCACTATCTGGATTTACACATACAAACGCATGTCAAATCACTACCCTCATATTTGAAAGACTCTAATCATCTAATCAGCATCCTGGAGGGAATAAGTTGGGAGGAGAATTTTCTATTCCTAACCCTAGATGTAGTGGCATTATATTCAAATATAGAACATAATTTGGGTGTAAGAGCTCCCAGATTTTACTTGGAGAAAAATGGAAAAATGCCAGAGAAACAACTGGAATTCCTTCTGGCTGGTCTGGAATTCATTTTGAGTCATAATGTTTTTGAATTTGATGGACAACTGTACCTGCAGCAGCATGGTACCGCGATGGGGACTTGGGTAGCCCCAAGTTTTGCAAATCTTTTTATGGGGTTATTCGAGTCCCTATCCTCCTCAGTTCAGAAAAATACAAAGACAATATAATAATGTATAAACGTTTTATAGATGACTTAATAATCATCTGGAGGGGTGACACAGAACAAGCCCATATGATGGTAGGAGAAATGAATCAAAACACATGGGGGATTTCCTTCACGTCCACAATCAGTGCAGAAAAAATAGTCTACTTGGATTTAGAAATCTCACACATGGGAAAGAAAATTGTTACAAAAACCCATTTTAAAAAAGTAGATGTTAATGGATATTTATATTACAATAGTGCACACTATACTAAATGGAAGAATAATATTCTATTTAGTCAATATTTAAGAATAAGGAAAAATAATAGTAGAGAACAGGATTATATAGCACAAAGCAAAATTCTGACCAATAGGTTCCGGGAAAAAAAGTATCCAAAAACCCTAATACAACAAGCCTATAAGGTTAATCTAGCAAAAACCCGGGGAGAATGTTTGAAAAAAATGCTTGAAAACACCATGGAAAAAAGCATTGAGAAAACTGTGAGGGGAAATGCTGCTATAGATATAACTAAACCTCACCTGAAACCTGATAATGAAAAATGGCAGTTTAACTTTATAACAGCTTACAATAAAGACAACGAAAAAATCCGTGAGATTTTTAAAAAACACTGGTATGTCCTGAAACAAGCCCTCTGCTACGAAATGTATTACCACAAGCCCCGAACATTACATTTAGAAGGGGAAAAACAATAAGGAATATGGTAGCTCCCAGCCGACTGAAAAGCTCTTCAAAAAAACAAAATTCCTTAAAAAACTTTACAAAAATCCATGGAATCATACACCAAAAGAATGTTAATAAAATTGGGGTATATAAATGCAAACAGAAAAAACATCAGTGTTGCTATAATATAGCAGATAAACAACAACAAATAGTCTCCTACAGTACAGGTGAAATATTTCAAATAGAACAATTTCTGACATGTACGAGCAACTTTGTAATATATGTCATCAATTGTGACTGTGGCCTCCAATACGTGGGGAGGACCACACAAATGGTCCGAACCCGATTGAATAGCCACAGGCACAATGCCAAAGTCGGTCTCCTTACTCACAATCTATCAAGACACCTCATGATAACACATAAAAAAGAATTCAATGTGACCCTGACACCGGTTGAACAGATTCCTGGAGATGTTTCGAACAGGATACAACAGTTAAATAAGAAAGAGGCCTTCTGGATATACAGATTGAGGACTCTGTATCCAGATGGCCTCAATGATAAGCTAGAAAATATATAGTACTGTTGTCTTAAGTCTAAAAAGATTCTTTGATATATTCACTACTGGTTTTTTGTTGGTTTGCTTTGAATCCCCCTTAAGAATTTGATCATATGTCATTTCTGATGAGATGTTTCCTCTAGTATATAATAATGATTATATAGAAATCACTGGCTAAAAACCCCATTGAAAGAAGCTAAACACCCAGAGACCATACATGTCGGTGGCTCTGTAGAGTAAATATGTAAGTGCGATAAAAATATAGGGACTATGAATGCATGAGTTCTAGTCCCGACAGTTACCAGTTGATCTGATGGTCCCTAGTGATGAAACTAATGAAGTGATATTATCTTCGGGTTGGAAAAATAATTTTGACTCATCAGAGATATATACAAATTCTTTAATATGGATGCTAAACGATAAATAACCTTGTTAATTTTAAACATGGAAGAAGTATATATATATAATGAGAAGAGATTCCAAGTAATATAGATTCCACGTACAACTAGCCTCCCAACAGTTTGGAGAGGTGTGCATGTGTTTTTAATCGATGATAATTGATTGAAGGGTAGAACCTTTTTTTTCCCTATATAAATGTGTCTTTTAAAGATATATATGATTATACCTAATGAAGGCTAATTTTATGCATAGCCAAAACGCGTTGTGTTTTTATGCCTAATAATAAACTGGATATTCCTTTAAATATTCGGAGTAATTAATGAATCAGCCGGCAGCGCTCCTTGACAAACTGGAAATCCTTTTCTGCATTCTCTGACGAATCTCCTACAAGGTAGTTCGTTCCACCTGTTTTGAGCTGCAGGCCAGCAGATCAAGACGATTACTCCAGTACCCAAACACAAGGTTATACGCTGAGCAACAAGACACCAAAAACGTGAGAATAATTTTTAATTTCTATCTGACATAATTAAAACTCTGCACTTAGATCTGCACCCCCCTTCTTTTTCTGGATATTCCTTGAAATACTCGGAGTAATTAATGAATCAGCCGGAAGCCGGAATCAGCCGGAAACTGGAAATCTTTCTCTGCGATCTGCTGCCTGCAACATCCTTCAGCATGATCGGTTTGGCAGTGGGTTAGTAATGGTGTGGGGTGGCATTTCTTTGGAGGGCCGCATAGCCCTCCATGTGCTCGCCAGAGGTAGTTTGACTGCCTTTAGGTACCGAGATGAGATCCTCAGACCCCTTGTGAGACCATATGCTGGTGTGGTTGGCCTGGGTTCCTCCTAATGCAGGATAATGCCAGACCTCATATGGCTGGAGTGTGTCAGCAGTTCCTGCAAGATTAAGGCATTGAAGCTGTGGACTGGCCCGCCCAATCCACAGACCTGAATCTGATTGAGCACATCTGAGACATCATGTCTCAGTCCATCCACCAATGTCACGTTGTACCACAGACTGCCCAGGAGCTGGCAGATGCTTTAGTCCAAGTCTGGGAGGAGATCCCTCATGACAATGTCCGCCAACTCATCAGGAGCATGCCCAGGTGTCGTAGGGAGGTCAAACAAGCACATAGAGGCCACACACACTACTGAGCATCATTTCCTTGTCTTGAGGCATTTCCACTGAAGTTGGATCCGCCTGTAATTTGAATTTCCACTTTGATTTTGAGTATCCTTCCAAATCCAGACCTCCATGAGATATTAATTTTGATTTACATTGATCATTTTTATGTTTTCTTGTTCTCAACACATGCCACTATGTAATGAATAAAGATTTGCAGCTGCATATTTCATTCAGTGATATCTACAATGTGGTATCTTAGTGTTCCCTTTATTTTTTTGAGCAGTGTATATAGAAACATTGAATTCATGAATCTCAATGATTTGCATGTGTGAGGCTGGTTTCACATTAGCGCTTTTTAAGCGCACGCACGGCCGGGGGTAGCTCCGCCCCCGAGCCGGCTCTCTGCCCGGCGTGCCCGCCCCTTGCTTGTAGCGCCGCCTCCTAGCGCACAGCGGCGCCTGCGATCGGCGCACCCTATCTTTAGCATAGGGTGCGCAGATCGTGCGCAGGCCGTGCGCTAGTAGCGCTTTGACCTGCGCTGCGCACTTTGGACGGTGCGCCGTGCGCGCCAAAATCCGAAAAGTTTGATTTTGGCGCGCACGGCGCACCGTCAAAAGTGCGCAGCGCAGGTTAAAGCGCAACTAGCGCACGATCTGCGCACCCTATGCTAAAGATAGGGTGCGCCGATCGCAGGCGCCGCTGTGCGCTAGCAGGCGGCGCTACAAGCAAGGGGCGGGCACGCCGGGCAGAGAGCCGGCTCGGGGGCGGAGCTACCCCCGACCGTGCGTGCGCTTAAAAAGCGCTAATGTGAAACCACCCTGAGATCTTATTTTTGAGGTGAGGTGTTGTTTCCAATGGTATCATATTGAAGAACTTACAATATAATGTTTTGATTGCTCTTTATTGTGTTTTTTTGAGGGGAGCAACCAAAAAAGGAAGTCTTGTGTTTCACATTTTTTTCTGCTTTAAGGCTTGCTCCACGATGGTTAAATTATTTAATATTTTGATAGACTTTTATAGACATGTTGATAGTAAATACAGTTGCAGTGTCACAGGGATACCACGACAGAGAGGGTCCAGAAGATTGCGCTATCTGGTTACACAAACTCCTTAATGCATTCGATCCGCTTCACCTTCCTATTAACAGTTTGGGATTTCCTTGATCTGTTATTGCAAGGATTAATCGGTACTGTCTATCTCCTGGAGCTCTCCATTCAGAATTGTCTCAGATGTTCTGTGTTGACCACTCCTCTCAGGTATACAGTATATGCTTGCTCACTTCTTGCACAAGGGAATTGCTGGTGATAGTTACAACTTCCTAGTTTGGTAGTGAAGGAGAGTTTTGAATTAGTAGCAGTTGGTTGGTGTAATTTACAGGAGATATAAGATAAGATAAGATAATCCTTTAATCATCCCACCATGGGGAAATTCAGAGCATTACAGCAGCAAGGCAGGAACAAGTACAGATACAGATGCATAAAGGCATTACATTGACAGTAGGTAGGTACATATACGAAAAAAAAAGATATAACTGGACTATCACAACTTTGGATCTATCAGTTCACTGTTTGGGTCGTTATATATCTACGTGGATTTGGTATTGTGTATTCATCCTAATCCTCTCCCATTTGGTTTACCCCTCCTACTGTTCCCTTGATTTTCACTCAGTTGGTGAGTGTATTTGTAAGATTGTAGTTTTCTTTTATCCCTTGTCTGTTTCCACTGTCAGGTGAGTGTTATCATTATTCTATACACTTCCATACCTCTCTGGGAGGGGAAGGAAATAGATCAGCATGCATACAGGAGTGTAGCAAGCTATCCCAGGATCTCCACCTTCAGTGTTATTCTAGGGTTCAGGAAAACCTAAGGTCCTCTGAACTTGAGGGACAGGGAAGGAGCCCATTGCCCCGGGAAGTCCTGCTACAGCATCATGGCATGTAGCCTTTTTTAAACTAATGGTTCATTAACTCCAGGGATTTCAAATTCAAATGAGTGCCAAAAATAAAACTTGCACAAAGTTGATGATCGACCTTAAAATTTATTGAAAAAAATTCCTGCAATTGGGAAAGATTTTCCTGGTAATGAAATAGAACAATGAACCTTTTCATATGCAAACAAACTTAACCTCTTAACTTCCAATGATGGACATAGCCCATCATTGGATGCCTTCCCGTTTGGTGCGGGCTCTGGCGATGAGTCCACACCTTTTCCGGGACATGACAACTGCTCTGATCAGCTAACATGTACCCGGAAGAGCCGCGGGTGAAATAATAATTCACCCATGGCTGTTAACATGTTAAATGCCGCAGCGAAACTCTAATAGTGGCATTTAACATGTACGCACAGGAAGCGCATCGTTACCTCCTCCCATCGGTGCCTGTGTCACATGCCCGCGGGTCGCCAAAAGATTGACATAGCAACCAGAGATCAGGAGAAGACCCCTGTGGTTGTCATTGCTGGGTCGCTATGAGCGCCGCCTGGGGGTTGGCGGTCATAGCAAGTGAGCATTTCAGCTACATAGAGTAGGGCTGCAGCCCTGCTGTATGTAGCAGAGGCGATTGGACAACTTCAAGTCTCCCGAGGAGGCTACAGAAACAAGTGAAATGTAAAAAAAAAGTTTTTAAAAATATTAAAAAAATAAAAAATATATAAAAGTTCAAATCACCCCCTCTTTCACCCCATTCAAAATAAAACAATAAAAAAAAATCAAATATACACATTTGGTATCGCCACGTTCAGAATCATCTAACAATATATAAAAATATTTAATCCAATTGTTAATCGGTGAAGCAAGAAAAAAATCGAAATGCCAGAATTACATTTTTGGTCGCTGCAATAACGGGCAACCAGAGGAAGTATCTGCACCAAAATAGTATCAATAAAAAAGTTAGATTAACAAACAAAAAATAAGCCCTCACCCAGCCCCAAATCCTGAAAGATGGAGACGCTACGGGTCTCAGAAAATGGCAACTTTTATTTACAAATTTTGAAATTTTTTTTCACCACTTAGATGAAAAAATGAACATTGGGTACACGTCACTCCGTTAAAGGTGCACAGAAAAGGATACCACTCCTAGCTCATATGAATATCAAAAATCTGGCACTCAAAAAATATTTGCAGAGAATTTATTAATATAAGGGATCACTTATACTTAATAAATTCTCTTTAGATAAAAAAACCTAGACATGTTTGGTGTCTATGAACTCATAATGACCTGGAGAATCATAAAGGCAGGTCAGTTTTAGGATTTAGTGAACCTATTTAAAAAGCCAAACAAAAAAGGAGTGTGGGATTGCACTTTTTTTGCAATTTCACCGCACTTGGAATTTTTTTCCTGTTTTCTGTTACTCAACATGGTAAAACCAATGGTATTGTTCAAAAGTACAAGTCATCCCTCAAAAAACAGGCCCTGACATGGCCATGTTAACCAAAAAATGAAAAATTTATGGGAAGAAGAAGGGGAGCAAAAAATGAAAATGAAAAACCAACATACCTCTGGTCGTTAAGGGGTTGTCCCATATAGTACTTAATGGATCTTAAAATAAAATAAACACATAATCACGAATGGGGAATACTGGAATAACAAAGTATGTTGGCCACCTTCTGTCTGCGGGCACCATACTGCTTCTTCCTGCCTGTTGGGGTGCTAAACCTCTCTCCCCTTTTGTGCTGCTGTCCTCGCTCTGCATGTCCTCCTGCCAGGTTGGGTCAGTCACTATACCATTCACCACCACGGCTCACACTTCCGCACCCTGGTCCTCCTCCTGACTTGCTGGCAATTGTTTCTCATCACCATTCAGCTCTTGTGACACGTTCTCACCGTTGCCTTCGTGTGACCATGGCTGCTCAAATATTTGCTGTCAAACAGGCAGAGCTCACCAGCGATCAGCACCAGCGACGATGAGCACGTGTGTCGCTGTGTACCTTAGATACCAGCGCGCTGGTGCAGGGAGCAGGTAACCAAGGTAAACAGCGGATTTCTAAGCGCGGCACTTAGAAACCCGCTGTTTACCTTGGATACGAGCTCCCTCCACCAGCGCGCTGGTATCTAAGGTACACAGCGACACACGTGCTCATCGTCGCTGGTGCTGATCGCTGGTGAGATCTGCTTGTTTGGCAGCTCACCAGCGATCATGTAGCGACACACCAGAGATCCTGACAAGTTCATATCATTGTCAGGATCGCTGGTGAGTTGCTATGTGTGACGGGGCCCTAATTCAGTATGGATAATGGCCATGCATAAGGTGAAGATAGATACAAATAGTAGAAAAGAGAGACATTAAATTGATCTACAACTGTTCATGGTATGATAAAACATGTCTGAATTGCAATTTAATGCCTCTCTTTTCTACTATTTGAATCTATCTTCTCCTCATGCATGGCCATTATCCATACTGAATAAGTCAGTGTATGCAAATTAGGCTTGATAGTGCATTTGAGGTTATTGTTTTATTAGGCATTTTCTTCTTTGTTGATCCACTGTAATTTTTTTATTTCCCAGTCTTTGTGTTCCACTTATAGTGCAGAATATACATAGCACAATCATGGTTTTAAATAATTTTCCTTTCAATAAATTTGATTTTTATTATGGAAATATACTCTGTTGTTTCTTTGGTGTTTATAAAATGACTGAATTGGTAGCGAACTTGTATGTGTTCCATGTGCGGGAAAACCACACTTTTAAATATCTGGACTTTAGGTAAAAATTTATTTTTGGTTATCAAACTGGCGTCAATAACTAGGGTAAGACACAGTAAAAACAGTAGAATGTAGGCCTGAAATGCCACAATTTGAAGCCCACTGAGAGATCAGGCGTTTGATGGAGATACCACACTGTTCAATATGTGGCCTGTATGTTTGTTTTTATACAGAAAAATACTGTATAGAATTATGGTAAGACACAGCAAAAAAGTGAGTGCAGGTCTGAAATGCCCAAATTTGTAGCCCAGAGATAGATCAGGCATCTGACGGAGATAGCACACTGTTAAATATGTGGCCTGTGTTTTTTTTTTTTGCCACCAAAATTGTGTCAATAAGTAGACTATGACACTAAAATAAAATTCTTTGGACTGAAATTGTAAAATATTTAGAGCAATGATATTCGATGCGTGTGGCGGACAAAACAGTGTTAAATAGATGAACTGTAGCTAAATATTTCTTGGCAGCTAAATATATTTTTGGCAGCAAAACGGTGTAAAAAAAATTTATAAGACACTCCAAAAAATACTACAGTAACACAAAAAATGCCAGGATTTTCTGTGCCCTCAGATTTGATGCCTGGGATGGGCAAAGTCATTTAAAACTGCTGGATTTTCATGCAGTAGAATTAAAAGGATCTGGCTGTAGTTTGCAGTGTCAACAAGCAAATGGAGAAAAAAGGGGGCTCTGGATAGCTTTGGAATAAAATAATCAGGATTAAGGTGCAAAAAAAATTATTCCTAGCCACTGATACCTGAAGCTAGGTATATATGTAATAGGCAGCAGCAGCAGACAGGAAGTGACCCTTATTTTTATAATTCTTTATTTAAAGACTCATAACGAAATCCAGGTTAACATAATAATTGAAACCTGACAAGTAGATGAATACAAGTAATACAGCTTAACTCCCGACCAAGACAACCGTCCACGAGTCCTTAACATCCGGAGAGCCGGTAATAGAGGTCAATTCGGAGGGTCTTTCATTTTTAAACTTTCAACAAACAGTATAGGAAAGAAAAGACAGAGCAGAGGAAGAAGAAGGAGAAAGTTGAAGCGAAAAAAGAGAGTGGGGGAAATAAGTAATGGAGCCAAGAGACGCAAATAAAAGGGGAGGGAAGGAAAAAATGAGGGGGTAAAGGAAGGAGTACCCACCTGACCAAGTCCATCACTCAACCTGATGTTTTCAGTTAACCTCAGGGGGATTTGCCTCCAGCATTAGATCACAATACTCACTAGAGCATTGAAAATCCATCCATCCAAGCCAAGTAGCCCCAAACTTTGGGTATGATTTATGTATGGATGAGGTGAGGTCCTCCATATACATAATTTCATTGACTTTTGCGATCCACTGAGTTTTATGGTTGGAAGAGCTGGACTCTTCCATCTCTCCGGGATGCAAGCAGTCGCAGATGATGATGAAAAATTTAAACAGAGAGGATGTATAGATCTGGAGATGGATTTCATTATGTTGGAGTAGTATCAGAGCCGAGTCAACTTTTCGGAACAGCACGTAACCTGACAAATAATTTCCCACACCTCTGTCCAAAATGATTGCAAAATGTCACATTGCCAGAAAATATGAAAAATCGTGCCCTCTGCCCTTACACACCTCCAGCAGTTGGGGTCAATTTCCGGAAATATGGTGTGCAACCTCGACGTCACTCTGTACCATCTGGATAAAATCTTATAGCCAGCATCCTGGAACCTAGAGCTAATCGAGGCACAGTGTACAAGGGTAAAAATTTGAGTTCTCTGATCTTCCGTAAAAGAAATATTTAAATATCTCTCCCACTGCATAAGGAAAGAAGGGGGCTCCTGGCTCCTGGCATCCATCAGCATAGAGTAGGTATTAACTAAGTTGTGTCTGATTGGGCCCTGGCTATTACATAAAAGCTCAAATTGGGTTTTGGGTCGTCTAAATGAACTTTTAGAGGGAAGGCTGCTGAAAAAGTGGGTAAGTTGCAAACAACTCCAACTGCCCAGGAGTATTAGATCTGTTTTGGTGGTAATGTCAGAGAATGCCAGGTGGCTCCTTCTCCCCAGTTTTCTAATCTATCCATCCCCGAATCTATCCAAAGATGAAAAATGGAGTCCGAGCGGCTAGGGACAAATTTAGGATGACTCAACACTGGAGTGAGAGGAGAAGCCTCTGGGAGTAAATGGACTAGTGCTGTATTGCAGTATTTTAAAGTGGATCCAATAGTCGGATGGGATTTGATTTGCTCTTGGGCCGAAAGTAAAACCCATGGGAGGGTCTTCAATGGGGTCGGGCAAAAACTTTGTTCTATTTGAAACCATGCCTTATGGTGACCATTTCTGCACCAGTCTATCATTCTATCTAGGTGGCCTGCCAAGTGATACATTTTTAGGTCTGGAAGCCCCACTCCCCCCAAACTCTTGGGTCTGCAGAGAACCTCCCTCTTTAGTCTAGCAGATTTTTTCCCCATATAAACGAGACTTGAATGGACCCTAATTTTCTAAAAAAGTTAGCTGGGATATTGATGGAAAGAGCCTGTGGAACATACAGGACCCTCGATAATATGTTCATCTTAAAAATTTGGCATCTGCCAAACCAGGTGAAGGATATCTTGGATCATCTATCACAGTCTGCTTGAATAGATGTTAAAAGGCTAGGGAAGTTCCATCGATATAGGGAATTGATGTCTGCATATAGTCTTACTCCTAAATATTTCAGGTGTTGAGTAGCCCATTTGAAACTGAAGGACTTCAGTAAAGATCTTACAGGTTCCGGGGAAGAATTAATATTAAGTACCTAGGATTTTGAAAACTTAATCTTGAAATTAGACAATTGGGCATATGTTCTGAATTCATTCATTAGGCTAGGCAGGGAGATCTTAGGTGAGGTAATGAAGAAAAGAAGGTCATTAGCTTATGCTGCTACTTTATATGTGTTTTGAAGTACATGAATACCCGAGACATTGGGGTTGGCTCTAACAGGAATGGACCCTTTTGATGTATGTGTGACACCCCAAAGTCCGGTTGTCACAGTGACATTACCTCCCTCTAATGGGTAAAGTCATGCTTGGAGGCAGAAAAGGGAGCCCCATGCCAGGCAGCATAGATTAAATCACAATTTCCTGCTGCAGGTCAGAAAAGGGAGATGCCTTATAAATTCTGGCCAGCAGAGGGGGTTGGTGAGTCAGCTAGAAGTCAGCTGAGGGGGTTATCATGGAAACGAAGCAGCTGTGAGCTGTGAGGAGAAATGGTGACAGTTAAACGTGAGGATGTGAGGTAAAAGAGATCTTTCTGGAAGATCCTGTCAGTTCAAGGCAGACAGCTGATCTGTGAAGAGGGAAAGGACAAGAGCAGAGACTGATAGACTCTAGGGAAGCTAAAATGCTGCATATTGCAGACCCCTGAATGAAGCGCTAATAAAGAGAAAAGGGACATCAGAGTCATAGGCTAACAGGAGCTGTACGCCCTGATAGCCGAATCTGAAAGTTCAGGGGATTGTAAATTCCGGTGCACATTGAACACCTGAGGGCACGTCAGCGGATAAGGAGCCCGAGGCCGAAGGTGAAGAGAACGGTACCCATGGAATAGGCTCACACTGACAGCCATACAGGTTAGTGAAACCATCATGAAAAGAGGGTCGCAGCATAGTTATATACAGCGGAGACCCACACACAAAGCCTCCAGGCGAGCCGGACTCATTCCATCACCTGTATGTGGTACTCCGGACTGCAACCTATTACCTGTAAAAGGTAAAGAAACTGCACCTCTCTGTGTCTTTCTCTCATTTATCTGCACCCCAACGTTTACAGCCATTTTTACTATTTATTTAACATCTTTGCCCTGGGACTACAGCCCTACCTGTGGAGGGCTACAACATCAAAGCTGCGCCCAACATCTATCCCAGAGGAACAACACGGCAGCGCTGGTCACCTCTGGCCAGAATACCACAGGTGACGTCACGTATTTCACCATCTACAAACATTATCTTTATTTTTGCCACATAAATACCACACAACTTTCCCCTATTTTATTATTCCTGGACGCCTCTGGGCCACAGACTGGGTCACTGCCGCCGTGACACCATCCCCCATGAAAGTCGATGGGCCCGGTACCGAGTACCCCCAGGCCCCGCGGTGCGCTCCAACTGGCGTCACGAACAGGATTTAGTGAGCCTAGCAAAGCTGGGTACTGTGTGCCATAGACTTTATTAATCTGAGTGCTAAAGACTTTACTGAGCTTTCAAATAACTGCCATAACTGCGTCACACAGTGCGTGCGAGCAGAGAGGGGCGTGCCAGTGAAGCTGGAGCTGCACTCTATTGTGAGCAAGTGAAAAACAGGAAGAAAAATGCCCAACTCGGGTGAAGGTTCAGCGGTGGTCGCAGCCGCAGCCTCAATAATGCCGCTGTCAATGCCAAATATACAAGGAGCAGCCAGGTTACCACAGTACTCAGGGGAGTCACACACCCTGAGCGATTTTAAAGAAAGACTATGTAGTTTGTTCAAAGTGTACCCCCTGTCAGAAAGCCAAAAAGTCAGTATCCTCATTGGACAGTTAACTGGTGCGGCTCAGAGGGAAGTAAAGTCCTGGCCGGCCACTAATAAAAGAACTGTCAAGCAAATCTTGACTGAAAGACACTTTTTATACCCGCACTGCAACAGAGATAAAAATGAGATTTTTTGGGTGCAAACAGAGAGTGCAGGACAGTATACGGGACTATGCCCTTAATCTTCAGGAGGCACTACGGGCTGTAAAACAGGTTGATCCTGAGAGAGTGCAAAATGAAGATAGATTACTAACAGAGCAGTTCATAGAGGGACTGCAGTCTAACAATCAAAGGACACAGCTGCGCATAATGGCCCTACAAAATCCTGAATTGGACTTTGCACACTTTAAGGATAGAGCCGTATGGGTGCTACGTGAACCGAATCCTGGCAGTAACAGCGCTTCAAGCACTACTTAACTTCAGCCAAGTTCACCATCTACACGGACAATAATCCGCTAACCCACCTTGAAACGGCAAAGCTCGGGGCACTTGAGCAGCGATGGATGGTCCGGCTGTCCAACTATGAGTTCACCATCAAGTACCGAGCAGGACATTAGAATGCTAATGCAGATGCGTTGTCCAGGATGCCCAATTCACCAGACAGGGGAGAAGATCCAAAAGAACTCAAAGAAATCGAGTTACCAGCCTTCCACCGTCCAATTGCAGCCCAGCGCTCTCAAGGAGTAAGGAATAAACGCTTTATCGTACGAGAGGTAACGTTGAACCCATTACCCCATCATGAGTGGGCAGAGATACAAGACAGTGACACAGCTGTTCGCCTAGTAAAGGAGTGCCTGGCAGAAGCTGATGCACACCCTGGTCCAGATGACTCACAGGAAGCACAGAAACTATGGAAGGAGAGAGGCAAGCTGTTCATCTACGAGGGTAAACTGTGTTGTAGGAAAATCAACTCGCGCACACATGAACTGGTCTGGCAGGTGGTAGTCCCGAAGAGGGATGTGCCAATGGTCTTAGAGGCGTACCACAATGGAACAGGACACTTCAGTTGGAAGAAGTTGGAGATCCTACTTCGTGAAAGATTCTACTGGGTTGGCATGAGGAGTTCCATTGAGAAGTGGTGCCAAGAATGTGGCCCATGCAACCTGCGCAGAAAAGACCGTAGCAGCCAGCAAGCCCCATTACAGTCGATCATCACAAAACAGCCGCTTGAACTGGTAGCCTTAGATCCTGTGAAATTAACTCCAAGTAAGAATGGCTACACCAATGCTTTGACCATTACTCAAGGTTCTTGGTAGTCGTGCCAGTTAAAGACCAAACAGGAAGACAACAGCCAAGGCATTTCAGCAGCACTTTTGTCGACCGCATGGATACCCTGAACAAGTGCTCACCGACCAAGGTCCAGCCTTTGAGGCAGAAGTGTTCCAGGAGTTCTGTGACATGTACGGTTGCAAGAAAATCAGCACGATGCCGTACCATCCACAGACAAATGGCAGGTGTGAGAAGATGAACCAAGTGGTCATTGACTTATTGAAGACCTTAGCTCTGGAAGAACGAAACCAGTGGCCAGAGAAGTTGCCAGATTTGGTGGATCTATATAATCATATACCGGTAAACTCCACAAATTTCACTCCGGCCAACCTGATGAGAGCAAGACCTGGCAAGCTACCCATTGATTTAGACATGGGAGTCTTAACACCAGAGACAACATCACTAGATGCAGACTGGGATACAGAGCGGCAACAATAATACCGCAAAGTACAAGAATGTGTGGAGAAAAGTTTGTCCCAAGCAAGACAGAGACAGGAAAGAAATTACAACCAACACGCCCCTGCAGTTCCCTTGACACTAGGAGAACAAGCACTTAAAAGAAAGAGATGTGTTCACAAACTAGATGTCCAGTGGGAAGCAGAGCCATACACCGTGATACCTTGAGACTTTAATAACACCAAAGTATGTATCATTAGCAAAGATGGAGGAGAAACCTTCGAAGCAGTCTCAAGAGATCATCTAAAGATGTGCCCTGATCAACTGAAGGACAAGAAAGAAGTCCAAGACACTCCACAACCCATAGTAGAGGTGGAAGATAAGATTCAAACTATACTTGGAGAATTTCCTCAGATGTGGACACAAGTAAATCAGGCAATAGTAGTACCAGTACTAACCTTTCATCAGCCTACTGCACCAAATGAAGTAGAGACTCTAAATGAAATGGCTCCAGTAACAGATACCACATCTGCAGAGGAATGCTGAAATCTGTCCCCTGCTAACAGCAAATCTGACAATCTCATGGTGAGTCTAAGAGTCAAGAAGGCAGTCCAGAATACCTATCTTACACAAGTCTACTTATAGCGTAGTGACTAGTGCACCAACAGTAGACATCAGAGAACAGGTCAGGTCATCAGAAATACCTATACTGTGTAGATCCACTCATAGTACTAGAGGTCAGATCCCTGCCCGTTACAGAGATTACGTAATGTAAATAAAGTAATAAGAATGTATAGCAGTAACCGTTAAGCATGAGAGCCTACAGAGACTTACTGTATGAACCTTTTTTTAAAGTATTCGCAATAACCAGTTAAATGACTATGCGTGGTTAGAACTGTATTTGTAAATAGTTACTCCAAAAAGGCCTTGGAAATAAGCCGCCGGCATGGCTGAAAAACAGGCCCATCTACAGAGCGACCTGTAGCCACGCCCAGGGACGACACATAAAGTGGGCTAAGGCGGTTCCCACCAACCAAACTCCAGGTACAAGCACAAAGACAATTCCTGGATAACAGCTTAAGGACTGGTCGCTGCAGTAACTGTGCTATTATTTTATTTTTCTTGTCTGGTTTTTGATAATTTTTACAATTTTTAAGACTTCGTAGATTTTCATTAATTGTTGCTGTTAACAATTCTTGTTATATTTTCCTCAGTCCAGGAATACTGAACTTAACTGGGGGGAATGTGACACCCCAGAGTCCGGTTGTCACAGTGACATTACCTCCCTCTAATGGGTAAAGTGTCACGCCGCGCTCACCAGGGGGCTGGACCTCGATCCCGACGTCATCTCTTCCAGAGCCGCGGTCACTCCGGGGGTCCCGTTGGGAGCGCACGCGCAGCTCTCGTCCCCGGGTCGCCTCCTACATGTCACGTATGCGCGCTCCTGTCAGTGCTGTATAGGGCTCGGTCCTCTCTATGGTAATGGAGGTCCTGACCCGGAACCAGTAGTAGTCATGTGCTATATCAGACAACCTCCCCCTAGGACAGGTGCCTGATTATTGTTTTGCTTCCTGGCTTGGTCTGCCGTGTCCCTGCCTGGCTGTGCGCTGTATTCAGGTCCCCTGCCTTGCACTCTGTTGTGCCTCTTGGCACACGCTCTGAATCTGCACTCTGCCTTGTACTTGGTTGTGCCTCCTGGCACACGCTCTGACCCTGTGCTCTGTCTCGTACTCGGTTGTGCCTCCTGGCACATGCTCTGACCCTGTACTCTGTCTCATACTCGGTTGTGCCTCCTAGCACACGCTCTTACCCTGTACTCTGTCTCATCCTCAGTTGTGCCTCCTGGCACACACTCTGATTCCGTACTCTGTCTTATACTCAGTTGTGCCTCCTGGCACACACTCTGATTCCGTGCTCTGTCTTATACTCAGTTGTGCCTCCTGGCACACACTCGGACCCTGTGCTTTGTCTCATACTCAGTTGTGCCTCCTGGCACATGCTCTGATCCTGTACTCAGTCTCTTACTCTGTTGTGCCTTCTGGCACACGTACCAATCCTGTGCTCTGTCTTATGCTCAGTTGTGCCCTCTGGCACACACTCTGCTCCTGTACTCTGTTACACCTCCTGGCACACCTGCTGCCTGACTCAGTGCTCTGACGTGCTCCTTGCATGCATCCTGCTTTACTCACACCCGGACGAACGAAGTCTCTGTATACCACGTGTTCCCGTGTCCACGCTTTACACGTTCCTGCAGACACACTCACCCACTCGTGTCTCCTGTGAGCCGGCCGCCTTGTGCCAGCAGTCGTGGTGCCTCACCCCCTGGGGCTTGCCCCTGACACTCCCTGTATAGGGGGTGGTCTTCACTAGGTCAGCTCGCCCTGGGAGGGTTGGTGTCACGACCCAGAGGGTCCACTCCAGGAGTCGTCACAGTATAATCAGGCCATGGACCCCGCTGGCACCACCGCCTCCATCCAAAAGGAACTGGTGTTCCTACGGGAGAGTCAGACCAGGATTATGGCCTTTTTGAAATCCATGGAGTCCCGTTTGTCGGCCATACAATCCATTTCTACCCAGTCCTCGGCCCAGCACCCGATGCCGCGCCTCGGCAAGCCACCCCGATATAGCGGGGACCCTAAGTTTTGTCGAGGATTTCTGAACCAGTGCCAGTTACATTTTGAGCTTTTGCCGCAGCACTATCCCACTGAGTGCGCCAAAATTGCCTTTATTGTTTCACACTTAGAGGGGGAGGCGTTAGCATGGGTGAACCACCTCTGGGAGCGCAATGACCAACTCGTCTCTCAGCTTTCCACCTTTTTGGACACCTTCCGCAAGGTGTTCGATGAGCCGGGTCGTCTGGCTTCTACCACCGAGTCCCTCTTTAACCTCCATCAGGGTACGCTACCGGTGGGACAGTATGCCATCCGTTTTCGTACCTTGTCCTCCGAACTCGGTTGGAACAACGAGGCTCTCGTAGGGATCTTTTGGCATGGCCTGTCCGGTCAGATCAAAGACGAACTGGCAGGTCGGGATACTCCCACCTCTTTAGAGGATCTGATCTCTCTGGCGACACGCATTGACCTGCGGTTTCAGGAACGTGCCCGTGAATTAGCCAGAGAGAGGAGCTCCTCTCACCTCCTCCGCTCCTGCTCCAAGAAGCCGGGAAACGTCTCCGCCTAGGGTTGATAGGAGAGGCCTCCCTAGGTGTACGTGATTCCTCTCCTCCCCTGCTCGTGTCCGTATTATTGAATCTCGGTGCCAAGCATTATTCTGAGGAGGCTTTTCTGGATTCTGGCGCGGAGGGGAATTTTATCACACTCGAGGCGGTTAAAAATACCGGATTCCTGTCAGATCCCTGGAGACACCTCGGTCGATTGTTTTGGTCAATGGTACGTCCGTGCAGGAGACCGTTACCCAGGCCACCGAAGAGATCGAGCTGCAGATCGGAGCCCTGCACCTGGAGAAGATCTCCTTCCTCGTCTTGTCTACCATGTCTTACACACTTCTTCTAGGCCTCCCTTGGCTACGGACTCATGAGCCAACCCTGGACTGGCGGTCGGGCGAAATACTCCGGTGGGGACCGTTCTGTCAGGAGAAGTGCCTGTTGCCCGTCCGTCCGATGAACTCTGCCGGTCCATCCCCGGCACCTACAGGTCTGCCGTCGGCTTACTGGTCCTTTGCAGATGTCTTCGACAAGAAGGAGGCCGAGACTCTGCCCCTCCATTGGCCATATGACTGTCCGATTGACCTCATTCCTGGTTCTACGCAACTCAGGGGTAGGATATACCCACTATCCCCTGCTGAGACCCAAGCTATGTCTGAGTATATCCAGGAAAACCTTGCGAGAGTTTTTATACGTAAGTCCTCCTCGCCCGCGGGAGCGAGATTTTTCTTTGTAAAAAAGAAGGACGGCTTCCTCCGTCCTTGCATAGACTACCGAGGCCTGAACGATATCACGGTCAAGAACAAGTACCCATTGCCATTGATCCCGGAGCTCTTTTACCAACTTAGAGGAGCTCGAATTTTCACCAAGCTGGATCTTCGTGGGCCTACAACTTGATCCGCATTTGTTCCGGGGATGAGTGGAAGACCGCCTTTAACACCAGAGACGGTCACTACGAGTACTTGGTCATGCCCTTCGGCCTCTGCAATGCCCCAGCGGTGTTCCAGGAGTTCGTGAATGACGTCTTCCGGGATATGCTGTACTCCTGCGTGGTAGTCTATCTGGATGACATCCTTGTTTTTTCTCCAGACCTCTCCGCCCACAGAAAGAACGTGCGTCAAGTCCTCCAGCGCCTGAGGGAGAACCGCCTATATGCCAAGCTCGAGAAATTTGTCTTCGCGCAAATGTCCCTGCCATTCTTGGGGTACATTATCTCAGAATCAGGTCTACGCATGGATCCGGCAAAGGTGTCCACCGTCCTCGATTGGCCACAGCCCCATGGGGTGAATGCAATCCAACGCTTCCTTGGTTTTGCAAACTACCGACAGTTCGTTCCTCATTTCTCCTCGTTGGTTCGCCCCATCTTGTCCCTTATCTGCAAGGGAGCTAACCCAAAGGCTTGGCCCTCTGAGGCTGAAGAGGCCTTCCAGTCATTGAAACAAGCCTTCGCCGCTGTTCCGGCGCTTCACCGACCTGAGGTTAGTAGTCCTTTCACTCTCGAGGTGGACGCATCCTCTACCGGGGCTGGCGCAGTTCTTCTGCAGAAATCCTCTTCAGGACGTTTTGTCACCTGTGGCTTCTTTTCTAAAGTATTTTCCTCCACTGAGCAGAACTACTCCATTGGCGACAAAGAGCTATTGGCTATTAAGTTGGCCTTGGAGGAGTGGAGGTACTTACTGGAAGGTGCCATACATCCATTCAAGATCTTCACTGACCATAAGAACCTGGCGTACATCCAGTCCGCACAGAGGCTCAATTCTTGGCAAGCCAGGTGGTCCCTATTCTTCGCCCGCTTTGACTTTGAGCTACATTTTCGGCCCGGCAATAAAAACGTTAGAGCGGATGCGTTGTCAAGATCATTCCTGTCGTCTGATGCAGAGGAAGAACCCTCTCATATCATTGATATATCCAAAGTAATTACTGTGGCTCCTGTCAAGTTAACCACTTTACCTCCGGGAAGAACCTTTGTGGCTGAGAATAACCGAAAACAAGTGCTAAATTGGGGACATTCGTCCAAGATTGCCGGCCACGTTGGTGTCAAAAAGACTTTGGACTTAATCTCTCGCCATTATTGGTGGCCTTCACTCTCCCAGGATGTTAAGGACTTTGTAGCATCTTGCCCGTCCTGTGCCCAGAACAAGATACCCAGACAACCACCCTCCGGTCTTCTGTTCCCGCTTCCCGTTCCGTCGACTCCATGGCAGCACATAGCCATGGATTTCATTACTGATCTGCCTTGTTCTTCCAGTTGTACTGTGGTCTTGGTGGTTGTAGACCGATTTTCAAAGATGGCCCACTTCATTCCTCTTCCCGGACTACCCTCAGCTCCTGACTTGGCGAAGATCTTCATTTCCTATATCTTCAGGATTCACGGCTTCCCCCAGCACATCGTGTCAGACAGAGGGGTCCAATTCACCTCCCGGTTCTGGAGAGCTCTATGCGGACTCATGAAATTGTCATTGGATTTACTTCCGCCTATCACCCCCAAACCAATGGGCAGGTGGAACGCACCAACCAGATCCTTACATCCTACCTCCGGCATTTTTCTAATGCTCATCAGAATGACTGGGTCAGTCTACTTCCTTGGGCTGAGTTCGTCTACAATAATCATTCCAGTGAATCGTCTAACAAGTCTCCTTTCTTCATCGTCTTTGGACGGCATCCCAATGTGCCTCTACCGGTACTTCCTGTCTCGGGGGTACCTGCTGCTGATTCTCTGTCTGTGGAGTTCTCCAGGGTATGGCAGGAGACCAAAACCGCTCTCGAGAAAGCACGAGACAGAATGAAATTACACGCTGACAAGAGGCGCCTGGACGTTCCTCCATTTCTCCCTGGGGACAAGGTGTGGCTCTCCACAAAATATGTCCGCCTTAAGGTACCATCTTACAAACTTGGTCCCCGTTACATTGGTCCTTTTGAGGTCCTCAGGCGGATTAATGATGTTGCTTACAAATTGAAGCTGCCTCCTTCACTCCATATTCCCAATTCCTTCCATGTGTCTCTCCTTAAACCTGTGGTTCTTAACCGATTTCATCCTTCTCCAGGCCACACACCCCAGCCTGTTGGCTTGGGGGATGAGTTTGAGGTGAATGACATTTTGGCCATGAAGAAGGTAAGAGGGAGAACCATGTTCTTGGTCGATTGGAAGGGTTTTGGCCCCAAGGAGAGGTCATGGGAACCCAGGGAGAATATCCACGCACCCCAGATTTTGTCTAAGTTCCTCTCCAGTTTTAGAAAGAGGGGGCGTAAAGGGGGGGTACTGTCACGCCGCGCTCACCTGGGGGCGGGACCTTGAGCCCGACATCATCTCTTCCGGAGCCGCGGTCACTCCGGGGGTCCCGTCGGGTGCTCACGCGCAGCTCTCATCCCTGGGTCTCCTCCTCCATGTCACGTTTGCGTGCTCCTGTCAGTGCTGTATAGGGCTCGGTCCTCTCTATGGTAATGGAGGTCCTGACCCGGAACCAGTAGTAGTCATGTGCTATATCAGACGACCTCCCCCTAGGGGAGGTGCCTGATTATTGTTTTGCTTCCTGGCTTGGTCTGCCGTGTCCCTGCCTGGCTGTGTGCTGTATTCAGGTCCCCTGCCTTGCACTCTGTTGTGCCTCTTGGCACACGCTCTGAATCTGCACTCTGCCTTGTACTTGGTTGTGCCTCCTAGTCTTCACTAGGTCAGCTCGCCCTGGGCGGGTTGGTGTCACGACCCAGAGGGTCCAATCCAGGAGTCGTCACATAAAGTCATGCTTGGAGGCAGAAAAGGGACCCCCATGCCAAGCAGCATAGATTAAATCACAATTTCCTGCTGCAGGCCAGAAAAGGGAGATGCCTTATAAATTCTGGCCAGCAGAGGGGGTTGGTGAGTCAGCTAGAAGTCAGCTGAGGGGGTTGTCATGGAAACGAAGCAGCTGTGAGCTGTGAGGAGAAATGATGACAGTTAAACGTGAGGATGTGAGGTAAAAGAGATCTTTCTGGAAGATCCTGTCAGTTCAAGACAGGCAGCTGATCTGTGAAGAGGGAAAGGACAAGAGCAGAGACTGAGAGACTCTAGGGAAGCTAAAATACTGCATATAGCAGACCCCTGAGTGAAGCGCTAATAAAGAGAAAAGGGACATCAGAGTCTTAGGATGACAGGAGCTGTACGCCCTGATAGCCGAATCTGAAAGTACAGGGGATTGTAAATTCCGGTGCACATTGAACACCTGAGGGCACGTCAGCGGATAAGGAGCCTGGGGCCAACCAACGGTGAAGAGAACGGTACCCGTGGAATAGGCTCACGCTGACAGCCTTACAGGTTAGTGAAACTATCACTAATAGAGGGTCGCAGCATAGTTATATACAGCGGAGACCCACACACAAAGCGCAGAAAGGAAGGTCCTAAATCCCCACCTGGCAAGGTGGATCCCCTGAATGCCTCCAGGCGAGCCGTACTCATTCCATCTCCTGTATGTGGTACTCCGGACTGCAACCTATTACCAGTAAAAGGTAAAGAAACTGCACCTCTCTGTGTCTTTCTCTCATTTATCTGCACCCCAACGTTTACAGCCATTTTTACTATTTATTTAACATCTTTGCCCTGGGACTACAGCCCTACCTGTGGAGAGCTACAACATCATAGCTGCCCCCAACATCCATCCCAGAGGAAGAACACCGCAGTGCTGGTCACCTCTGGCCAGAATACCACAGGTGGTGTCACGTATTTCACCATCTATAAACATTATCTTTATTTTTACCACATAAATACCACACAACTTTCCCCTATTTTTTTACTGGACGCCTCTGGGCCACGGACCGGGTCACCACCGCCGTGACACCGCCCCCCATAGAACTTGACATGCCCGGTACCGAGTACCCTCAGGCTCCGCGGGGCACTCCATATGCAATGATATCTGTATACCCACATACAGTGCCTATATACGCACATACAGTGCCTGCTTGCCTTGCACTGATGTGTATATACGCACATATACTCCCTGCCTACCTAGCACTGCAATATATATACCCCAAAATTAGTCCTTAGAAGGACTGTTGGTTTAGCTGGATATGTGGATTCATCAATGGTTGGTATCTCAGCAGCAGAACCTCTCTACACTGTCTAATTCTGGACGTGACTGTGACGTGCAGGGCGGTGGCAGGTTTTTTATAGGCCTGATGACTCTGTGCGGCCAGCCAATCACTGTAATACCACAGCAATGATGACTGCGGTATTACAGTGCATGGCAGACAATCCCTGAATGTAGATTGGCGCTCTAAACGTCAAACATGCAGGGCGGAGACCCGAGTTCCCACTGAATAATCCCGGAAATACTCGTACTCGGTGCTTGCCGAGTACCACAAGTATAGCGATACTCGGGTGAGTACCGAGTAGTGGTGAACATGCTCGCTCATCACTAATAATATAGTATGATGCCAACAAACGTGTCCCCCAAACACAGTATGATACCCAACAGTGAATTCCTCCACACACATGGTGTGAGGACCTTACGCTACCCCCCCAGCAAAGTACATACAGTTTAATGGGCCCCACATGGTCCTCCATACAGTATATGTGACATTAATCACTACTCATGGGCAAGACATCAGGCTGGGTAAACAAGAAAAATCAGGTCAGCTAGCGAGATGGCTCATCACAAACAAAGGGGTAAGGCAAAGGCGTAGTCATGTTACAGTCCAAGTTCAGGATTCAAAGTTAGTGGATCAAGACAGAAAGGCTAGGAAGACGGATGGTCAGAAGCAAGGGTAAAGTTTGAGTGACAATAGAACTGAAACTGATCACAGAAACACACGGAATGCAGACACCACCAAGCTTAAGATACTGTACAACTGGCAGTAATTGAAGGCAGAGAGCCAGATGAATAGCCAGGTAATTACACAGAACAGGAGACACATGAAGAAAATCCTTCACACCCTGGCCCTGATGGCTGGACCATCACTGAACACACTGATAGCTCAGCACACCCCAACTTCCAATTGGATGGCTGAGCTGTCCATCATCATACTGACAGCTCAGCACGCCCTTATCCTAGATTGGACAGCTGAACTGTCACAATGTCCAGATGCACCAATAGTAGTGCTCGTGATAGTATGATGGGCCCATGTAGTCTTCCATACAGTATAATGGCCCCACATAATCTTCCATACGGAATAATGGGCCCCACAAAGTACTCCATAAAGTACAATGATTCCATATAGTCCTAAACACAGTATAATCGGCCCCATATTTAAAAAATAAATAATTAACTCTCCTCATTTCCCGACTGCTCCACTCTCAGCAGAAAGCGCTCTGAAGCTATTCACTGCTGAGCACCATGGGTGCAAAATGGTGACGTCATTGCGCCCGCTGCATTTTTATTTATACTTCAGTTCTTATAGGCTGCCATAGTTCTTGGCAGTGTGAGTTAAGTTTACACATTTTGATGGTCTGCTGAAAACAATGATCTTTTGCTTTGTGCAAAAGATCATTTCAGCAGATGAGTGAGCATTTTGCTAGTTAATCAGGAGTATTCTGCAAGGTAATTCAGAAATGAGAGTTTTTATGAACACTTGCTTATAATTATCAGTCAGAGTAAATGCAGCCTAACACTCAAGAATAATATCAGGATGTTGATAGTTAACTCAACACTTAACACAACATAAGTCATTTTAATTTGCATAGTTAGGTGTGCAAAGTGTCTCTTCAGACAGAAAGTGAACTGGAGCTCTAGCGCCACCTATTGGAAACAGCAATCCTAAAAGTCACAGTGTCTGCAAATTGAAATTCTGTTTTGGCTTTTATCGTAAGTCAAATTACAAGGCTCATTAGTCCCTTTCTGACATTATATGTAATAATAATCCGTCCATGTGACCTGGGTCTATCTGACCATGGACGGATTATTACGTCTGCTCAATCGCCCGCACACATGTGTGGTGTGCAAGCGATTGGCGCCCTGTGTCAGCTGATGCTGACAGCAGACACCCAGCACTAAGTGCCAGGAGCTGTCATGCACCACTCCCGGCACTTTAACCCCCGAAATTCTGTGATTGAATGAGATTGCAGGATTGCGTGAGCTGGCAGAGGGCTGACAGCCCCTCTGCCTTTGGATCAGAGACCCCACGATGTGACGTGGGGTCCCGATCCTTGCCACGGTGACCGAAGGTCATCATGATGACATCCGGGTTACCAGAGCTAGGAAACATGTTGATAATGTGCAGTGCCTGGTCAGCAAGCTTCTCTGTCAGCTCAGAGCTGATAGTTTTTACAGCATGGGGAGCTCTGCTGTTGTGGCACCTCATGGGCTCTCCCAGTGGATCATGGCACCTGCAAACCATAATAGTAAAATCTGGTGCTCCTTGCCTTCTGAGCTTTGCACTGTGCCTAAAAAATATTTACTGATTACATGTAGGTTATTGACGCACTCAGGAAAAAAAGGGAACTCAATCTGTTATAAAAAAAATCCTATTAGCTATTAGAAAAATTAAAAACATGGGTATAAAATAACATTTTAGTGGTAAAAATGTAATTGGGGAGTGTAGTTTGTAAAATTAGTTCACATACAGAGGGTTTTTGTTGTTCTGGCTCCTCAGGGCCTCTGCCAATGTGACATTGCACCCTCAAGCCATTCCAGCAAAATCTGAACTCCAGTATGTTGCCTCTTCCCTTCTGAGATTCGCATTGGGCCTCACATATGGGTATCGGCATACTCAGGAGAAATTACACAACAAACTGTATGGTGCAATTTCTCCTATTACCCTTATGAGAATGCAAAATTTGGGGCCAAAATAACATTTGTAAGTAAAATGTGATTTTTTTTTTATGGCTCAATGTTGTAAACTTCTGTGAAGCACCTGAGGGTTCAAGGTGCTCACTACGCATCTAAGTGCATTCCATGAGGGGGTCTAATTTCCAAAATGGGGTCACTTGTGGAGGTTTTCCACTGTTTAAGTATATCAGGGGCTCTCCAAATGGGACATGACATCCACAAATGTTTCCAGGAAATTTTACATTCAAAAAGTCAAATGACGCTCCTTCCCTTCCGAGCACTGCTGTGTGGCCCAAACAGTAGTTTTCTCCCTCATATGGGGTATCGGCGTACTCAGGAGAACTTGCACTACAAATTGTATGGTGCAATTTCTCCTGTTATCCTTATGAAAATGCAAAATTTGGGGCTAAAATATCATTTTTGTGAGGAAAATGTGATTTTATTATTTTCACGGCTCAATATTATAAACTTCTGTGAAGCACCTGGGGGTTCATGGTTTTCACCACTAGAGATGAGCGAATATTTCAATGTTTGTTTTGGATTACGATCGCCAAATTTGCAATATTCGCCGATTAATTTGTTGATTCCTCGCCGAACGTAACCAAACGCCATTCAGGTCATTAGGAGGCAAAAACAAACACATGCACAACACCTTATAACAGCCCCAAATGCTGCCAAAACACATCAAATGAGGGACAGACACCAAGAGTGTTCACATTTCCAAAAATTTCTGCCAGACACCACAAAAGTGGCATCAATTTCACCACAGTATAGATAATATAATAGGGACCGACAGGTCTTCCACTACACCTAATCCAAAAGATGGGCACCCAACCAGGAGAGTTAACATTTAACCAAATGAGGGCCTTACACCACAGAAGTGGCATCATTTTCACAAAAATCTGTATAATAGGGACCAATAGGTCTTATAGTAAACTCAATTCAGCAGATGGACACCCAACAATGAGTGTTCACATTTCCAAAAATTACTAGCAGACACCACAAAAGTGTTATCAATTTCACGACAGTAGAAATAGTATAATAAGCACTGACAGGTAGAGATGGGTGGACACCTGGATGTTCGGGCTCAGTGGCTTCAGCCGAATAGTTACAAAAAGTTTAGATTGGGGTACCAGTATCACTTGAATGGGGACCCAAACATCCAGTGTTTGCTGTGCTGCCGTGCATGACACCGCGACAAACACCGCTTTTGATTGGCGGGGAAATCCAAAGACAGTGGGAGTGCTCAGCTGTGATCGGAGGTATAAACTTTACCTCTGGTCACTGGAGTCAGATGATGGGACTACTGATCCCATCATCCAACACCTGCTGCTGCTAATTACAGTGAGTGGTTTTGCCAACCACTCAGACAAAACTCATAGCTGGGGATAGCTGGGGGCTTCAACCCTCAGCTGTCAGCAAGGCTAGTTATCAAGAATAGAGGGGTCCCAATGCTGTTTTTTTAATTATTTAAATAAATAATTTAAAAAAATGGTGAGGGGTCCCCCATTTTGGACAACCAACCTTGCTAAAGCTCACAGCTGGGGGTTGGTATTCTTAGGCTGGTAAGTGGCTATGGATATTGACCCCCCAGCCTAAAAGTAGCAGCCCGCAGCTGCTCAGAAAAGGCACATCTATTAGATGTGCCAATTCTGGCGCTTTGTCTTCCCACTTGCCCTGTAGCAGTAGCAAGTGGGGTTCATATTTGTGGGGTTGATGTCACTTTTGTATTGTCAGTTGACATCAAGCCCATGGCTTAGTAATGGAGAGGCTTCTATAAGACACCCATCCATTACTAATCCTATAGTTGCATGGTAAATAAACAAACAGCCAGAATAAAGTCCTTTATTTGAAATAAGACTAAACACAATTTTTCATTTTTATTTAAACACCTAATTCCAGCAAAGCAGCTCATTCACCAGTGGTTTTCAGCCTGGACGGTCACATCTTTTCACCGTCCAGGTTGAAAACTGTTTATCTGCCAGACATGGATTATGGCATGGGACAGAACAATAGACAGGTATGGTATATTGTTGGTTTTTTTACTTTTATTACAGGAGAACGAGGGCTTTGCTGGAATTAGGCATTTAAATAAAAATGGAAAATTGTTTAGTCTTATGTCAAATGAAGGACTTTATTCTTGCTGTATCTTTATTTACCATGTAACTATAGGATTAGTAATGGATAGGTGTCATTTCAAAGGTGACATCAACCCCACAAACATGAACCCCACTTACCACCGCTACAAGGCAAGTGGGAAGAACCAGGCAAAGCTCCAGAATTGGCTGCTATTTTTAGGCTGAGGGGGCCAATAGCCTTGGCCCCTTGCTATCCTGAGAATACCAGCCCCCACCTGTGAGCTGGGTTGGCTGTCAAAAACTGGGGGGACCCACAATGTTTTTTTTTAATTATTTATTTAAATAATTAAAAAAACAGTGTGAGAACCACTCTATTCTTGATAACCAACCTTGCTGAAGCTGACAGCTGAGGGTTGCAGCATCCAGCTGTGAGTTTTGTCTGGCTGGTAAGCAAAAATATAGCACTGATATCTGAGTCTCATCAGGATCATCTCCCCCCAAAGGTTAACATCTGATGATCAGGGTCAGGATGCTGTTCGGACCGTACTTCATCCTGCCCCGGATCCAAGCTAAAAAAAATTTGGGCATCGGTGCAGATTTCCTCCTCTTGACTCTACGACACCTTAGAGTACACTTCTGATGAACATGGTATAGAATATGTGGTTGGCTGTTCAGACTCATCCATCTGTGGTTCCGTACAGTCAGTTGAATGGTTGGATAGTTGGGATGTAGGGGGGAAGCAAGGGGAATTTGAGTGCCACCTCTGTGGGACTGTACTGGGTGTGATGTTGAGGTGGAGGAAGAGGAGGAGGAGCCACTTGAAGCTGCGCTTACAATCCACTAGAGTACATGCTCATTTTGGACATCATCGACAAGGCGTACCGCTGCCCGTCTCCCAAAGAAAGGTAGTGGTGTAGCCCATCCAGTAACATAAGTTGTCAGTTGTCTTTGCATAGGATGTGATGTTGCTTCACTAGTGCTTTCACAAACATTACCACCTACCCCACGAACACCAAGCCTAACTCCCCTCGCTTTTTCCCAGTCATGTTGCTCAGATAATGTGGTAGAAGCATAGTATTAGCAACAAAAATTAGATTTAATCTCTGCACCACTTCTGCAAACAGCTGAATTTCAACTACAGTAAATTCCAAGTTGAAATATGGCATGCTGTATCATGTTAGTCAAAGAAAAAAAGAATTGTTTGAGTGTGGATGAGGCCTGTTGTAACAATTATGTGGGTACTATGGAATCTGATTGCGTGGGATAAAACGAATCTGAGACCAAAGCTGAGGCAAACAAGTGTATTTAACAAAGTAAGAAGTGGAAATAAAACTATCAGAGATCTTCCTGCAATTGTTTAGACGCGCACAGTACAATATAGAAATGTTCAACAAACTGAATAGCTGGGCGCGACCGCTAATTCGAACCAGTCCAACAGTAATATGACTCAGAAGTGCACACAGCACTTAAATGTGGAAGTCCAGCAATACATAGGTAGGTGGAGCATTATCAGGAGGTCTCTAAATGTACCTTTTGGGCTGAAAAGTCTTCGTAAGTCCACCACCACAGTCCAACAGACACAGTCCAGGAAGAAATAATGGTGTCAGAATTTCTTACTGACCACAGCAGTAGAGGCGAAAAGCTCCACAGCAGAAGTCCAGACAGTAGGTAAACCCGGTCAGGATCAAGGAGTAGCACAGAAGACTGAAGGCAGCAGAACTTGGAGAGGTAAAGCACCAAGTAACGAGCAGTAGCAGCAGCAAGGAGTCCAGAAGAAACAGGGATAAGCTCAGGAGCGAACAGCAACAAAATACTCAGGCAAGGAGGATCTCCCAATCTGGACTTAAATAGCAGGACAGATAGGAAGTTAAAAGACAGGGCAAAGTACCAGACTTCATCTTGGATAAGGTCAATACAGGCTTCATGGAAACATCCAGAATCCTTATACCTGTATGACAAAGAAGTTATGTTCCAAACAATTTGAAAGTCAGGTCCCCTACTGTATGACACTAGGAACAAAATAATTTTTTGTGGCTTCTAGATCAGACCTTTATAACACACTAGATGCTACAAACTATTTTAAAGTCAGGTCCCTTACTGTATGATGTTAATAACAGAAGAATTTTTTGTGGCCTCTGGATCAGCTCTCTACAACTTAGTTTCAACCCAACAAAATGACAAAGTGATACAGATACAACGGGTTGTCTAACTTTTTGCAACTGAAAAATTATAATTTTTTTCAATGTGCCTTAGGTCTGCAGACAGGTTCATATCACCACCACAAAATGACAACATGAGATAAAGCAGGCTGTTTCACATTTAGCTGGTGAAAAAATATTAATTAGAATGCTATAATCGTGCATGGAGCACAATACAAGCAGTGCAGTTGTAGGACATGTGCTCTGCTGGCTTTGTCTGTGGATCTCAGTAAGGATAAAAAAAGAAAAAATGCTGAAAGGTAAATTTAACAGCCATACTGGACACTAGCTAGCTACACTATCTGACTGATATACAACTACCTAGCTAACTAGCTAAAATGTGGATACAGCAGGCTTTTTCACATTTAGCTAGTGAAAAAATATTAATTAGAATGCTATACTCGTACATAGAGAATAGAAGTAATGCACAACATGTGTCCTACTGGCTTTCTTTGTGGACCTCAGTAATGTCCAAAAAAGAAAAGAAGTGTTGGAAGGTAAATTTATCAGCCACACTGGACAGTAGTTAGCTACATTATCTGCCTGATATACAACCGCCTAACTAACTAGCTAAAATCTTGCTGTTAACAGTGCCAGCGTCAGTAGTAGCCTCTCTGCACTGTTACAGTGTAAAAATTGCCTGTCATGATCCCAGTGCGGGTTTTTGAGCTGCACACCGGGGGTTAATGTCTGGAGCTCTGTGCAGGTTTTGACCTGCACACTTGGGGTTAATGATTGTGGCCTCTTTCTGGTTCTGGGAGAGCTTCATAAACCCCTGGGTAGCTTCAATCCCTGCCAGTTATACTTTTGCCATTGGCCTAGTGTGCTGACCCCCGTGTGCCTGTTTGTTGCTATAGCTTGTTTATATGGTTCTGACCCGATTCTGTTTCCCGTTGTGAGTTTGCCTGTTGATTTTGTACTGCGTTATTATCTGTGTATGACTCATTGCATGTGACCTGACTAGTCTCTGCTCGCCCCTCTTGTACCTTGCAACTATCTGTGTATGACTCATTGCATGTGACCTGACTACTCTCTGCTCGCCCCCTTTGGTACCCTACAGCTATCTCTGTGTGTGACTCATTGGCTACGTCCTGACTATTCTCACTGTCTATTCCCCTTGGTAACTTTGTCTCGCAGTTACTCTGCTAGGAATTGTCTTGCAGCTCCTAGCTCTGTGGAGTTTAGGCCACGCCCCCAGCAGTCACGTGCTTCAGGTCCTGCAGCTCTGAAGTACGCATCTATTCGGTTGCTGCCCGCTCCACAGGTAGCTTTGAGCACTGTTTGCTTTACTCAGGACACGTGCACTGGCTCAGTGAGCAAGTTCAGTGCGGTGTCTCTGACATTGCCCTAAAACAAGATGTCCGCTATTTATATGGAGAGTAACATGTGATTTGAGCAGCCATTGACACGAGCCATTGTGTCAGGACATTGTGGGTGTTTCCTGCACCCTGATTGGCTAGCCACAATGTGCACACATAACGATAAGAAAAAAAAATGACTGCTTACAAGAATGCCACACCTCTTCTCATCAAACATGTGCCAAACTCTCATGATACACCACCATTATCATTGCTAAAGTGCTGAAAATACTTTTGTGGCAACGCAAATATTTTCTTGCACTTTTTACCGAATGTCACCGATTTTTCCCGATTTTATAAAATTTTAGTAGTGTTTCACATCACCAATCCGAATGTGCCATATTCATGCCGAATTTGTCTGGAGATCATTTTCCGAACAAATTCGCTCATCAGTACTAAAGAGGCCGCTCTGAACGATCACTCAGATTTCGAGATTCTAACAGCCCAGGCCACTTAACCAGTCAACAGGGCCAAGAAGTCTTAGGCTTCTTTTTAAAGTTCAATCACAAGCTGAGAGGAAAAAATGGTAAGACTTGGGAGCAGAGTTCAGGGAAGATGTTGTCAGGATTCTAATGTCAGGACCCTGTCAGCGTCGGCACACTGCCATGCAGGGCAGGGTGACTTACCCACACTATGGGAGAGTGCGGGGTCCAATACAGTAGTGACGGTTCAAGCATACAGGACCTGCGGCACTGAAAATAGTAAGGAGTCCCAGGACCTAGATCATGTGACTGCAGGGGGTGGGGCTTAGTGTCCTGCTGCTGCAGATGATATAATGTACCTACTGCAGGGAAACTGTAGAAGAGGAGAGGAAAATGCAGGTCAGACAAGCGAGGGTTCATACACGGAGAGGGCTGAGCGGTACCAGACGGACGAGCAAAGAATAGTCAAGTCACAGGCAGAGGGTCATACACAGAGAGGTAGCACAGTACTAGAGGGACAGGCAGAACTCGTAATAGGGACAGAACCGGATCAAAACCAAACAAGCAAGCAAGATATCAGGCACAAGGCACATGTACGCACAAGGTCAACTAACTCAGCCGAGGGCAGGAGAATAACTGACACCAGACCTGGGTCAAGTGAGCATTAAATAGCCGCCCTCTTCCAGAGAGAGGCAGAAACAATTAACCCCTGTCTGACCAGGACGGGCCAAAGACAAAGCCCATCCTGGATCATGACAGTACCCTCCTCTCAATGGGGGCCACTGGACCCCCGGGTCTCTCAGGATACTTGGCGTGAAAGACCCGGACCAACCGATCCACATGAACCGATCGAGCAGGAACCCACGACCGGTCTTCAGGACCGTAGCCTTTCCAATGTACAAGATATTGAAGGGCATGACGGACCAACCTAGAGTCAACAATTCGTTCCACCTCGTACTCAGACTCCCCGAATACCAAAACCGGTGGTGGGGAAGACCATGATCCCTCCCCACAGGACCTCGCAAGTTTCAAAAGGACCCTATGGAAAACATTGGGGATCCGTAGACATGGCGGGAGACACAACAAAAAAGTCACCGGGTTAACCGCTTCGGTAATTTCATAGGGACCAATACACTTAGGTCCAAGCTTCACAGTGGTGACCTTGAGCCTTATATTCTTGGTAGATAACCATACCTTTTCCCCAATCTGGAACACCGGCCCCGCGGACCGTTTTTTGCCTGCAAAAAACTTATATTTATCCTGGGCCTTCGTAATGTTACTCTGGACCTCCTGCCATACCTCCCCCAACCGCTGGATAGTCTCATCAGCCCCAGGACACCCAGAGTCCAAATGGGAAAACTCTCCGAAATGAGGATGAAACCCATAGTTGCAGAAAAAGGGAGATGTACCCATAGACTGGTTAATGGGGTTGTTAAACACAAACTCGGCCAAAGGTAATGCAGTACACCAATCATCCTGTCGGACTGAGGTCAAGCAACGCAGAATTTGCTCCAGAGATTGATTGGTCTGCTCGGTCTGCCCATTAGTCTCTGGATGGTAAGCAGTTGAAAAGGACAGACCAATACCCAACCTCTTACAAAATGCCCTCCAAAATCTGGAAACAAATTGTACTCCTCTATCAGACATCACATTCAAGGGTACCCCATGCAACCGCACCACATGCTCAGCAAACAATCTGGACAACGTTTCCGCATTAGGTAGAGCTGCCAAAGGTACAAAATGTGCCTGCTTACTAAACCTGTCCACCACAACCCAAACGACGGTATTAACCTTGGAGGGGGGAAGGTTGGTGATGAAAACCATGGACAAATGAGTCCATGGTCTCTCAGGAATTGGCAGTGGTACCAATTCCCTGGCCGGCCGGTTAGGGGGGGTTTTTGCACGGGCACAAACATCACACACAGACACATATTCCCCAACATCAGAGGCTAAAGAAGACCACCAGAATATTCTAGCAATGGCCTTCCGGGTAGCCGAGATCCCTGGATGTCCACCCAGAACTGAGTCATGGAACTCCCGGAGGACCTTGAGACGAAACTAAGCTGGTGCGAAAAGTTTATCCACCGGCTTAGCCGGAGGTGCAAGAGACTGGGCTTCCCGAATCTCCTGTTCCAACATATTAGAAATACCTGCCACCACCACCCCGGGCTGAAGAATGGAGGATGGAGGTTCGGGGGGGGGAAACTGGATCTAGACTGCGTGACAAGTAGTGTTGAGTAGTGTTGAGCATTCCGATACCGCAAGTATCGGGTATCGGCCGATACTTGCTGTATCGGAATTCCGATACCGACTTCCGATATTTTTTCAATATCGGAATTCGGCATCGGAATCGGAAGTTCAAAGTTGATTGACGGCCTGACGTCATCATGATGCGCGGTGTGTGCGCATCATGATGCGCCGTCATTTCGGGCCTTCCGGGGTCTCTGCCGGCCTGCCGGGGGGCTGTGTGGACTGCCCGGGGTCGGTACCGGCCTGCCGGGGGGCTGTGCCGGCCTGCCGGTGGTCTGTGCACCCTGTGGGGGTCTGTACCGGCCTGCCGGGGGGCTGTGCCGGCCTGCCGGGGGGCTGTGCTGATGTCCGGGGGTCTGTGCAAGCATCGTCCGATGGGACTACAAGTCCCATCTGGCGATGCCTGCTACCATGACAGTGATTGACACATTAGCCAATGATGGGACAGTAGTAGTCCCATCATCCGGCTAATGTGTTAAATGTTAAAAAAAAAAAAAAAAAATACTACATACATACTACATACATACTACATACATACATACTACATTCTACATACATACTACATATATACTACATGCATGCTACATACATACTACATGCTACATACATACTACATATATACTACATGCATGCTACATACATACTACATGCATGCTACATACATACTACATACATACTACATGCTACATACATACCACATATATACTACATACATACAATACATTCATACAATACATACATAGACATACAGTACATATAACATAGAGTAACATACTTACCAATACTTGTCACATTGTTTCCCGAAGCCATTGTCTTTTCCGGAATAAATATTAACATAACAAACCACAAAAATACTCACCCACGATCCGAAGCAGTCCACGAGTGTGTCCCACGACGATCTTGGGTAGAGAACTGCAGCATCAGATGATGCTGCCGTTCTCTACGGGCTGCAGGAATCCAATGACGGAAGGTAGGTATCCTTCCGCACTGTATTCCTCCGCCACTTAAAAAAAAAAAAGTCCCTAGTCTCACTTTATGCCATTGCTGTGTGGGAATTTCCCACACAGCAATGGCATAAAGTGAGACTAGGGACTTTTTTTTTTTTAAGTGGCGGAGGAATACAGTGCGGAAGGATACCTACCTTCCGTCATTGGATTCCTGCAGCCCGTAGAGAACGGCAGCATCATCTGATGCTGCAGTTCTCTACCCAAGATCGTCGTGGGACACACTCGTGGACTGCTTCGGATCGTGGGTGAGTATTTTTGTGGTTTGTTATGTTAATATTTATTCCGGAAAAGACAATGGCTTCGGGGAACAATGTGACAAGTATTGGTAAGTATGTTACTCTATGTTATATGTACTGTATGTCTATGTATGTATTGTATGAATGTATTGTATATATGTGGTATGTATGTAGTATGTATGTAGCATGCATGTAGCATGCAGTATGTATGTAGCATGCATGTAGTATATATGTAGTATGTATGTAGCATGTAGTATGTATGTAGTATGTATGTGGTATGTATGTAGCATGTAGTATGTATGTAGCATGCATGTAGTATGTATGTAGTATGTATGTAGTATGTATGTGGTATGTATGTAGCATGTAGTATGTATGTAGCATGCATGTAGCATGCATGTAGTATGTATGTAGCATGCATGTAGTATGTATGTAGTATGTATGTAGCATGCATGTAGTATGTATGTAGCATGCATGTAGTATGTATGTAGCATGCATGTAGTATGTATGCAGTATGTATGTAGTATGTATGTGGTATGTATGTAGCATGTAGTATGTATGTAGCATGCATGTAGCATGCATGTAGTATGTATGTAGCATGCATGTAGTATGTATGTAGTATGTATGTAGCATGCATGTAGTATGTATGTAGCATGCATGTAGCATGCATGTAGCATGCATGTAGTATGTATGTAGTATGTATGTAGTATGTATGTGGTATGTATGTAGCATGTAGTATGTATGTAGCATGCATATAGCATGCATGTAGTATGTATGTAGCATGCAGTATGTATGTAGCATGCATGTAGTATGTATGTAGTATGTATGTAGTATGTATGTAGCATGCAGTATGTATGTAGCATGTATGTAGTATGTATGTAGTATATATGTAGTATGTATGTAGCATGTAGTATGTATGTAGCATGTAGTATGTATGTAGCATGCATGTAGTATATATGTAGTATGTATGTAGCATGTAGTATGTATGTAGCATGTAGTATGTATGTAGCATGCATGTAGTATGTATGTAGTATTTTTTTTTTTTTTTTTTTTTTTAACATTTAACACATTAGCCGGATGATGGAACTACTACTGTCCCATCATTGGCTAATGTGTCAATCACTGTCATGGTAGCAGGCATCGCCCGATGGGACTTGTAGTCCCATCGGACGATTCCTGCACAGACCCCCGAAGCCTGCACAGACCACCGGCAGGCCGGCACAGCCCCCCGGCAGGCCGGCACAGCCCCCCGGAGCCTGCACAGACCACCGGCAGGCCGGCACAGCCCCCCGGCAGGCCGGCACAGCCCATCGGAGCCTGCACAGACCACCGGCAGGCCGGCACAGCCCCCCGGCAGGCCGGCACAGACCACCGGAGCCTGCACAGACCCCCCGAAAGGCCCGTACAGACCCCAGAGAGGCTGTACAAGGCAAAAACAGGGTTTTTCTTATTCCGATACCGGAAGTCCCATAGACTTGAATGGGACTTCCGGTATCGGAATCGGCGATACCGATACTTTTTTTAAAGATCGGCCGATCCATTCCGATCCGATACTTTGAAGTATCGGACGGTATCGCTCAACTCTAGTGTTGAGCGATACCATCCGATATCGTGAAATATCAGATCGGATTGGATCGGACCGATACCCCAAAAAGTATCGGATATCGCCGATTACGATACCGGAAACCAATGCAAGTCAATGGGACAGAAATATCGGAATTAAAAAAAAAACCCTTTCTTTCCTTGTAGGTTAATTCTACATGAAGAAAAACAACTAATAATAATGTAGAATGTATTGGGGGAGGTGGAGGAGAAATTAAAGGCATAGAGGTTTAGCCCAATCAAATGGAAGAGCAGGAATAAATTTTTTTTAAAGACGTTCGGAGTTACAAAGATATTGACTATGTTAACCTCTTTTATATTTTGTCAGATATGTATGTTTCACTACTTCCATGCTCTTCACCTTCTTTTTTACTTCTCCCACACTTTCTCCTTCATGATCCTCAGCAGCAGCAGCAGCAGCAGCATCTTTTTCATCAACTTCTTCTTCACCTTTTTCATCTTCACCTTCTTCCTATTATTCTTTTTTTACATTCTTCATATTCTTCTTATTCAACTATTATTCTTCTTCATATTCTACTTCTTCATCTTCTTCCTATTCTTCTTCTTCATCATATTATTATTTGTGACAGTCATTCCTGTAGTTGTTATCTATAAATGTTTGAAGATTACAACTTCCGTTCTGCCTGTCACAAAAGATTTACAACAGGATTTGTCCGCGTTCAGTTTGGCCTGCAGCAGCAGGCATTTTCCAGGGGCACCACGAGGAGGAACGGACTCAGCCCCATACACTGCTCAGTCTTCTGCTTATAATTTAGATAATATCATTTGCTCTGATTTTTAGTCTTATGCTTAATGTTCTTCTGCTTTTGGTTTTTCTGCTTCTTGGTCTTCTGTCTCTTGTTGTTCTGCATCTTGGTGGTTGTCTTCATGTTCTTTGTCCTCTTGGTCTTCTTCAGGGTCATCTTTTTGGTCTTCTTCGGTGTGGTTTTCAGGGTCGTCTTCAGGGTCGTCGTCAGGGAGATCAAGAGTGAGATCCAAAAACCATTTCAACAAGCTCGAACTTGGAAAAGTAGCAGAAGGTACAAGAAGGCTGAGGAACTGCTGAGAACCAGCTGACGGTACTGCAACCCGGTTACTAATCAGGACGTACCTGTGCTAGAAAGCACTACCAAGGACCAGCAGACTTTGCTGGAACTCGGATACAGAGAAGGAGGCACCTAATCCAAAGGCACTGCCGTGAACCAGCTGACGGCACTGGAACGTGGATGGGTAGCAGAAGGTACCCATGAAAAACAAAGTTGCAAGGCCGCGAGCCGGCCGCAGTTACCGAAACCCACAGTCTTACAGGGGGTGCTTGTCCTATTGGCACTACGGAACCAGCCTTTGTTGCCAGATCCCGCAGTCCACATAGGAAGCCCATAAACTGCAGGCACCATAGACTCAGCTAACCTGACCACAACACGCCAGGACAACGTATTGGTGGCAAAGTGACGTTGACACTACCCGGAAACAGCAGGCATACTGGAACCAGGCTGGGCAGGAGGGAGTACCCGTGCCAAAGACACTGCCGAGAACCAGCTGATGGTGCTGAAACCCAGAGGGGCAGCAGAAGGAACAAGAGCCAATGGCACTACCGAGGACCAGCTGACAGTGCTTGAACCCAGTTACTAAGCAGGAGGAACCTGTGCTAGAAAGCTGTTATGAATGAGTCACCGAAGGAGGAAAAAACAAAAATACAAGCTAAGTCCAGAAAACCGGAGAGGTTGGCAGCTATCGGATTGCAGACCCCTGATCCTATTCAACACAACTAACAGTAGCCGTGGGGGGTTCCTACGGTGCCCTAGACCCCTCGTTCACAGCCGGAGAACTAAATAAGCCTAAAGAAAGAAAGGGGAAATCTAAACTGCCCCAGAGCAGACCCCAAAGCAATAGACAGCCCCCAACATGTATTGTCGGTGAAAAGCAGATGAAAACACAAACACAGACAGGAAAACAGGTTGAGCAAATGATGGGGCCCAACTAACTAAATAGGAAAGGACAGAAAAGATGCTGGCTGCAATCCGCCCAAAATCCTACCAAAAATGTCCCAACCGTCTGATATGGAAAAAGGCCCTGAAGTCGCTAGACTTCAAAATCACTATATCAGCACTCAGGTATATTCTGAAAACAGAGCAAAGAGATAAACTGATCAGAGACAAAAATGGAGCTCAGCCCGTCCCAACAAAGGCAGGCTGAACACAAAACACGAAGCAAACAGACAAAATCTCATGGAAAAATAAGAGAGCAAAAACTTAGCTTTCAGTAGACAGGACTAACTGGTTGCAAGAGCTCAGAGCAGAAAGGATCACCACCACCCCTGTAGGGCGTCGGCTGCCTTATATCCACTCAGTAATACCAGGTGTCCAATCAGGCTCCACTTGTTCAGATGACAGGTTCTTCTCAACCCAATCAATTTCACTACCTCTCTTCACCAGCAGAGGGAGTTCATCAGACATCAACGGTGAACGGGAAAATGAGCTCGCAACAGAAAGCACTACCAAGGACCAGCAGATGTTGCTGGAACTCGGATGCCGAGAAGGAGGCACCTAAGCCAAAGGCACTGCCGAGAACCAGCTGACAGTGCTGGATCCCGGACGGGTAGCAGAAGGTACCCATGAAAAACAAAGTTGCAAGGCCGCGAGGCCTAGTAGTGGGAATGTGGACAGTGCAGGAGACATTGCCGGACACTAGTGTTGAGCATTCCGATACCGCAAGTATCGGGTATCGGCCGATACTTGCTGTATCGGAATTCCGATACCGACTTCCGATATTTTTTCAATATCGGAAGTCGGCATCGGAATCGGAAGTTCAAAGTTGATTGACAGCCGAAATGACGTCATCATGATGCGTGGTGTGTGCGCATAATGATGCGCCATCATTTCGGGCCTGCCGGTGGTCTCTGCCGGCCTGCCGGGGGGCTGTGCCGGCCTGCCGGGGGGCTGTGTGGACTGCCCGGGGTCTGTACCGGCCTGCCGGGGGGCTGTGCCGGCCTGCCGGTGGTCTGTGCACCCTGTGGGGGTCTGTACCGGCCTGCCGGGGGGCTGTGCCGGCCTGCCGGGGGGCTGTGCTGATGTCCGGGGGTCTGTGCAAGCATCGTCCGATGGGACTACAAGTCCCATCTGGCGATGCCTGCTACCATGACAGTGATTGACACATTAGCCAATGATGGGACAGTAGTAGTCCCATCATCTGGCTAATGTGTTAAATGTTAAAAAAAAAATATATATATATATATATACTACATACATACTACATACATACTACATGCATGCTACATACATACTACATGCTACATACATACTACATATATACTACCTGCTACATATATGCTACATGCATGCTACATACATACTGCATGCTACATACATACTACATGCATGCTACATACATACTACATGCTACATACATACCACATATATACTACATACATACTACATGCATGCTACATGCTACTTACATACCACATACATACTACATACATACTACATACATACTACATGCATGCTACATACATACTACATGCTACATACATAACACATATATACTACATGCATGCTACATACATACTACATGCTACATACATACCACATACATACTACATACATACTACATGCATGCTACATACATACTACATGCTACATACATACTACATATATACTACATGCATGCTACATACATACTGCATGCTACATACATACTACATACATACTACATACATACTACATGCATGCTACATACATACTACATACATACTACATGCTACATACATACCACATATATACTACATACATACTACATGCATGCTACATACATACTACATGCTACATACATACCACATATATACTACATACATACTACATGCATGCTACATACAATACATACATAGACATACAGTACATATAACATAGAGTAACATACTTACCAATACTTGTCACATTGTTCCCCGAAGCCATTGTCTTTTACGGAATAAATGTTAACATAACAAACCACAAAAATACTCACCCATGATCCGAAGCAGTACACGAGTGTGTCCCACGACGATCTTGGGTAGAGAACTGCAGCATCAGCTGATGCTGCCGTTCTCTACGGGCTGCAGGAATCCAATGACGGAAGGTAGGTATCCTTCCGCACTGTATTCCTCCGCCACTTAAAAAAAAAAAGTCCCTAGTCTCACTTTATGCCATAGCTGCGTGGGAAATTCCCACACAGCAATGGCATAAAGTGAGACTAGGGACTTTTTTTTTTTTAAGTGGCGGAGGAATACAGTGCGGAAGGATACCTACCTTCCGTCATTGGATTCCTGCAGCCCGTAGAGAACGGCAGCATCAGCTGATGCTGCAGTTCTCTACCCAAGATCGTCGTGGGACACACTCGTGGACTGCTTCGGATCATGGGTGGTTTTTTTTGTGGTTTGTTATGTTAATATTTATTCTGTAAAAGACAATGGCTTCGGGGAACAATGTGACAAGTATTGGTAAGTATGTTACTCTATGTTATATGTACTGTATGTCTATGTATGTATTGTATGAATGTATTGTATGTAGCATGCATGTAGTATGTATGTAGTATGTATGTAGCATGTAGTATGTATGTAGCATGCATGTAGTATGTATGTAGCATGCATGTAGTATGTATGTAGTATATATGTAGCATGTAGTATGTATGTAGCATGCATGTAGTATGTATGTAGTATGTATGTAGCATGTAGTATGTATGTAGCATGCATGTAGTATATATGTAGTATGTATGTAGCATGTAGTATGTATGTAGCATGCATGTAGTATGTATGTAGCATGCATGTAGTATGTATGTAGCATGCATGTAGTATGTATGTAGCATGCATGTAGTATGTATGTAGTATGTATGTAGCATGCATGTAGTATGTATGTAGCATGCATGTAGTATGTAGCATGTATGTAGTATGCATGTAGTATATATGTAGTATGTATGTTACATGTAGTATATATGTAGTATGCATGTTGCATGCATGTAGTATGTAGCATGTATGTAGTATGCATGTAGTATATATGTAGTATGTATGTTACATGTAGTATATATGTAGTATGCATGTTGCATGCATGTAGTATATATGTTGTATGTATGTTGCATGCATGTAGTATATATGTAGTATGTATGTTGCATGTAGTATATATGTAGCATGTATGTAGTATGAATGTAGCATGTATGTAGTATGCATGTTGCATGTAGTATATATGTAGTATGTATGTTACATGTAGTATGCATGTTGTATGTATGTAGCATGTATGTAGCATGTAATTTTTTTTTTTTGTTTGTTTGTTTTACATTCAACACATTAGCCGGATGATGGGACTACTACTGTCCCATCATTGGCTGATGTGTCAATCACTGTCATGGTAGCAGGCATCGCCCGATGGGACTTGTAGTCCCATCGGACGATGCCTGCACAGCCCCCCGGAGCCTGCACAGCCCCCCGGCAGGCCGGCACAGCCCCCCGGCAGGCCGGCACAGCCCCCCGGAGCCTGCACAGCCCCCCAGCAGGCCGGCACAGCCCCCCGGCAGGCCGGCACAGCCCACCGGAGCCTGCACAGACCACCGGCAGGCCGGCACAGCCCCCCGGCAGGCCGGCACAGACCACCGGAGCCTGCACAGACCCCCTGGCAGGCCGGCACAGCCCCCCGAAAGGCCCGTACAGACCCCAGAGAGGCTGTACAAGGCAAAAACAGGGTTTTTCTTATTCCGATACCGGAAGTCCCATAGACTTGAATGGGACTTCCGGTATCGGAATCGGCGATACCAATACTTTTTTTTAAGATCGGCCGATCCATTCCGATCCGATACTTTGAAGTATCGGACGGTATCGCTCAACTCTTCCGGACACACATCAGGGGATCAGCTGACGTTACTGAACCCCAGTAACACAGGAACAAGGGTTGATTGTGCAGACGGTACTTCTGAGCAGCAGCTGGCAGTTTTGGAGGCCAGGGTAAATACTAGAGACAGAGTGGAGCCAGAGGCCTAATTGGAGCAAGTTTGAAATCAGTAGTAGTGTGAATGTGGAGGCAGCAGTAGACATTGCATTACTGAACCCCACTAACACTGGAGCATGTGTTTTTCTCTGTGCAGATGGCACATCTGAGCAGCAACTGGCGATGCTGGAGCCCAGGTTCAATCAGGGTTTAGGCTGAGACCTAATTGGAGCAAGTTTTATATCTGATGTAGTGTGAATGTCGAGGCAGCAGTAGACACACAGCAGAGGAGCAGCTGGCATTATAGAACCCCACTAATACTGGAGCATGGGTTTTACTCTCTGCAGACGGCACGTCTGAGCTGCAACTGGTGGTGTTGGAGCCCAGGGTCATTCATGGAGTACAGTAGGCTAAGGCCGAATTGGAGCAAGTTTAATATCTGATGTTGGGATGAATGTGGAGGCAGCAGGAGACTTTGCCGGACACACAGCAGGGGAGCAGCTGGCGTTACTGAACCCCACTAACACTGGAGCATGTGTTTTACTCTGTGCAGACGGCACATCTGAGCAGCAACTGGCGGTGTTGGAGCCCAGGTTCAATCAGGGTTTAGGCTGAGGCCTAATTGGAGCAAGCTTTATATCTGATGTAGTTTGAATGTGGAGGCAGTGTGGCACCCCTGAGGCTCAGTCGCCACAGAATTACTGCACCTTCTCCTAAGGTGTAGTGCCCCACCATCCAGGTAAATTGGAGGCTCCGGACAATGCTCCAACACTCGCACCCCACACAATAGAGTAGTTCAGCAAAACCACATTGCGGCTCCTTGCTTAGAGAGAAGCAGAGCACCTTTGGTGGTTCCCTGCTTGGAACACTAGACGTGCTGGTAGGTGGGTGGAGTTGAGGATTCATATAAAAGAGCGGGACAGTTCCAGGATTGAGGTTCAGTTCAGTTCAGTCTGACAAGAGGTTCAGAGGCCACTCGGAGAGGAGTGTGGATCCCTGGAAGAGGGATGGAGGAAGGAGTGCTGCAGCTGCCTCAGTGACCTGAGCCAGCTGGCATGGGAAAGGAAAGGAAAGAAGGAGAAGGACATTGAACCGAAGCCTGAGCTTCCATAGAAGGGAAAAGACAAGTACGGAACGTAGGAGTAAATGTGAACATAGAGGACATGGGTTAGAGGAAGAACCCTGCCTAGAAATTCTAAGCCCAAGGCCGGGGCCCAGTCCAAGATGTTGTATGAACACTAATGGTTCTGCAGCAGTAGTAGCTGTAAATGCACTACTCCCATCTAAGACTTGAGGGCACAACAGCAACACGGATAGAGAGCCGGGACATAGTCCCCGAAGCAGGCTACAGCTGTCTGCCGTGCAAGTAGAGTTCTTGGGAACATCTGTCAGGAGGAACTCCAGTGTAACACAGTACTAGGAGATCTTCACACTTAAAGGCGCTATAGAGGAGATGTTCAGAAAAGGAGCATAAGTTGGCGGAGTGTGGAAGGGAGCTTCCATCTTGCCTGGAGGTTGACTGAGTCCCTGACCCGGAGGACACGGCACGGAAGCGGGCACTACAGACTGTGAGTAAAGCTTTGGAACTACATGCCCTGGTGTCCTCCATTCCTTCCTGCGTCCGTCCGCCTAGCACTGCTGCATCCCCTGCGCCAGACACTACACCATCTAAGTGTCTCCATATCTACACTGCCCTGTGACAACAGCCCTGCCTGTGGAGTGCTATACCATCATTGTTACACCACACCATCTGTCCCGGAGGATCTGTCTGCAGCGTCGGCTTAACACCTCCCTTGCTGAACACCACAGGTGGCGTCACAAACTATTCATCTAACTACATTCCACCATTCACATCTTCCTATTACTTGGGCACCCAGGGCCATGGTCCGGGTCACTGCCGCTGTGACACATCCCCCTGATACCGGCCTGGTACCGAGCACCCCACGGCCCTGGGTGGCCGACCCAGCAGCAGGAGACTTTGCAGGACACACAGCAGGGGCGCAGCTGGTGTTACTGAACCCCACTAACACTGGAGCATGTGTTTTTCTCTGTGCAGATGGCACGTCTGAGCAGCAACTGGCGGTGTTGGAGCCCAGGTTCAATCAGGGTTTAGGCTGAGGCCTAATTGGAGCAAGTTTTATATCTGATGTATTTTGAATGTGGAGGCAGCAGGAGACTTTGCCGGACACACAGCAGGGGAGCAGCTGGCGTTACTGAACCCCACAAACACAGGAGCTAGTGTTTTTCTCTGTGCAGACGGCACTTCTGAGCAACAACTGGCGGTGTTGGAGCCCAGGGTCATTCATGGATTAGGCTAAGGCCGAATTGGAGCAAGTTTAATATCTGATGTTAGGATGAATGTGGAGGCAGCAGGAGACTTTGCTGGACACACAGCAGGGGAGCAGCTGGCATTACTGAACCCCATTAACATGGGAGCTAGTGTTTTTCTCTGTGCAGATGGCACTTCTGAGCAACAACTGGCGTTGTTGGAGCCCAGGGATTACAGTTCAGGTGGTAGAAACATGAACACAATAGGAGACGTGGATACTGTTGCCAACCAATTATTTATTTTGGAAGAGGACTGGCAAATTCCGGCGAGATCTAGGCCTTGTTCATTTTCAGAAAAGTAAGCCAGTCAACGTTATCGGAGGATAGTCGCGTGCGAAGGACTGTTAGTACACCACCTGCGGCACTAAAGACGTGTTCCGATAATACACTAGCAGCAGGGCAAGCCAGCACCTCCAATGCAAACTGGCTAAGCTCTGGCCATGTATCCAGCTTAGAAACCCAAAACTTGAAGGGGGAAGAGCCATCTTGGAGTACACTGAGAGGGCAAAAAATGTTGTCTGTCACCATCTGACGGAAACGTTGCCTCCTGCTGACTGGAGCCGTCTGTGATGGTGTAGACATTTGTGGCGGGCACACAAATCTTTGCCACATTTGGGCCATACTGGTCTTGCCTTGTGCTGAGGTGCTGCCTCTGTCCCTCTTTGTGCAGAGCTTCCTCCACTGCCTCGATGCACAGAGCTGCTTTGTAAAGCACTAGCAGCACTGCTCTCGGGTGGAATGGATAACATGATAGAATGCACCAGTGTGTCTTGGTACTCCCGCATTTTACGCTCCCGGTTCAACGTTGTTATGAAGCTTTGTAAGTTGTCCCGGTAGCGAGGATCTGGGAGGGTGTACACCCAATAATCAGCCGTGTTGAGAATGTGGGCGATGCGGCGGTCGTTTCTCAGGCACTGCAGCATGAAATCAACCATGTGCAGCAGACTCCCAACTGCCCAAGAAACGCTGTCCCCTGCTTGAGGTGTCATCTCTGCCTGCTCTGCATCACCTCACCCTCGCTCTGCATACTGACTACTAGAGCATTGTGTACCTCCCTCCTCTGGAGAGATGTCTTCCTCCTCCATTGACTCCTCCTCATCCTCCTCACAAGGTGTCCCCTGCCTAGTCCTTTGTGAGGAACCACGTAGCGCAGAAAGTCCAGAAGCAGATGGCATTTGGGACTCCTCATCCTCCACCTCTTCCAAAACCTCCTTCCTTAGTGCTTGCAGTGTTTTTTGAAGCAGGCAGATAAGGGGGACAGTCATGCTGACTAGTGCATCATCTGCAGTCGCCATCCACGTGGAATCATCGAAGGCACTCAAAACGTGGCAGATGTCCTTCATAGAGGCCCACTCAGTGGTGCTGAAGTGTGAACGGCGCGCAGTGCGACTTGTTTGCGCCTGATGCAGCTGGTACCCCATTACTGCTGCCTGCTGCTCACACAACTGCTCCAACATATGTAACATTGAGTTCCACCTGGTGGGTAGGTCACATATGATGCGATGTTCTGGAAGGCGGAATCGGCGCTGCAGAGCTGCAATGTGTGATCTAGCCATGCTGGAACGCCGCAAGTGAGCGCACTCTATGCGGACCTTGTGCAGCAGTGCATCAAGATCCGGATAGTCCCTCAGAAAGCTATGCATGACCAAGTTGAGCACATGTGCCAGACATGGGATATGAGTGAGGTTGCCTAGGCCCAGAGCTGCCACCAGATTTCAGCCATTGTCACACACTACCAAGCCTGGCTGGAGATTCGCTGGCAGAAACCACACGTCGCTCTCCTGCTTGATGGCATTCCAGAGCTCCTGCGCTGTGTGGCTTCAATTCCCCAAAGAAATTAATTTCAGTACGGCCAGGTGACATTTGGCCACGGCTGTGCTCATTTCGGGTAAGCGTTCACGGGTCTATGTGGAGGTAGACCGTGCCGGCTCCTGCAGCGCTGATTCTGAGGAACTGAAGTATGAGGAGGAGTCAATGTGCACAGACTGGATTCCTGCAATCTTTGGAGTTGGCAGAACACGTACAGCGCCACTCTCAAGATCTGTACCCGGCTCCACAACATTGACCCAATGGGCAGTGAAGGAAAGGTATCGTCTCTGTCCATGGTTACTGGTCCACGCATCGGTGGTCAGGTGGACCTTGCTACTGACGGCGTTTAGTAGCGCATATTTAATTTTTCCCTCCACATGCTTTTGCAGGGCAGGGACGGCTTGCCTGCTGAAATAAAAGCGGCTGGGCACGGTGTATTGTGGGACTGCAAATGCCATGAAGTTACGGAAGGTGTCAGTCTCCACCAGCCTGAATGAGAGCATTTCAAGGTCCTGTAGTTTTGCAATGCCAGCATTCAGAGCCTGTGCTCGGGGATGGTTTGCCGAGTATAGCTGCCTTTTCTCTCATGCCTGTGCTACCGATGGCTGTAGAGTGGCCTGGGAGTGTGAGGATGACAGGGAACGTGGTGCTGTGGGTGGAATGTCACTGGGTCTCTGGACAACTGCCAGAGGTTCTTCCATGGCGATCCTATGAGGAAGCCGAACCAGCTGTGTGTGAGCTGGAGGAAGAGGCTACAACACGAGCTGAAGAGGTGGTAGGTGGTGCTGTAGGTTGGCCTACGTCTTCAGTGTGTCTTTGTAACTCCACCACGTGCTTGGCCGCACATGTTTCCACATATTTGTGGTATTGAGGCTGCTGACACTTTTCCCTCTTTTGACTTTCTGATGACACAGCTTGCATTTGACAAAGCAAATGTCATCTGCAACTGTGTCGAAAAAGGACCACGCACTGCAAGTCCTGGGAGCGCCCGTTTTGGGTTTTGGAAGTGGAATGCTCCTAACGGGTGCCGAAGTGAAGGCTACAGGCAACGAAGTCTGCCCCCTCCCTCTCCCTCCTGTTTTGGCCATTCGGGGAATCTCTTCTTCAGAGCTGCTTCCACCACCTTCTTGTTCCTCATGCCATGATGGGTCAAGGACCTCATCATCTACACTGCCCTCTTCAAACACCTGCTTTTCCTGGGTAGTCTCGCCAGCACAGTACGCACCAGAAAGTGGCACCTGAGTCTCATCATCTGATGCATACTGACGTGTGCTGACCATAGGCACTGGCCCACCCGCCTCTTCAGGTTCAGAGGGACAAAGCAGTTGCGCATCACTGCATACTCCCTCTTCTTCACATTCTCGAATGCTGCTTGGCTGGCCCCCTGTTTCCAAGCCAAGAGATTCAGAGAACAGAATTAGAGATGGCTCCTGTCCAGGGCTCTCTGACTGCCTGGGCAATTTGGCAGGTGGTGAAGAGACAGATGGTTGCTCTTCAGTGCTCTGGCCCTGAGAGGATGTGGAAGTAATTGAAGTTGATGCGTTAGCTGCCATCCATCCGACAACAGCTTCAATTTGTTTGTCCCGCAACAGTGGGGTACAGCGAGGTCCTACAAAGCTGCGCATAAAGGACTGTTGCCTGGTAAAACTGGGGGATGCTGAGTCACTGGTGCCCGCAACAGGCACAGAATCCCCACGTCCTCTCCCTGCTGAAACTCCACGTCCCTTACTCCCTGCCTTCTTCATCTTGGTAGACTGATAAAGATAGGCAGAAAAGTACAAAGGGGGGCTAAGTGTGCTTATTCCTGAACAGCTGCTAACAGGTATAAGAAACACTAATTTTATAAAGTGTGTGGACTACACTTTAATATGAGCTTATGTGGCCTACACAACTGTCAAGTGGAGTGTTTGGTGAACTTTATTTAAGTGTTTTTTTTCAAAAAAACAAAAAGGATGTGACCAAAGATGTGAAAGCGATAGTATCACAAACTTTTTGGAGCTATTACAATGCAGGAAGGTAACCAACAATGCAATAGATGAGGCTCCAAAAAATAGGCTAATACTAATCTGGCTGCGGCTGCAGGGCACAAGCCAGCAAAAATGCTCCTCTATCTAATCCTATATAGTGTTTGCAACCAAACAATGTAGATGGATATGGATGGAAGCACACTAATAGGAGAAAAAAATCAGGAAAAATGAGCTGCAATAAAACAAAAAAAGGACTATGTATGAGGCAGCGATGCACGCTGAGCGGACTACAACCAGAGGTGGCTGCAGAACACACTACAACGTGAGCTGCACTCACACACAGAGACATCACAGACAGCCGTGAACAGTGCAGAGAACTGGGCACTAGCACTGAATGGCTTCAGAAAGGCTCCGCTGTCTACTCCTATAGTGTTTGCAACCAATGTAGATGGATACGGATGGATGCACACTAATAGGAGAATTAATGAAAAATGAGCAGCAATAAAACAAAAATAAATATGTATGAGGAAGTGACGCACGCTGAGCGGCCTACAACCAGAGGTCGCTGCAGGACACACTACAGCGTGAGCTGCACTCACACAGACTTTGCAGTCAGCTGTGAACAGCGCTGCAAGGAAAAAGAAAGCTACAGTGATTGATAATGTAGCCTGGGTAAAGCACAATATTATATAGCAAATCGCTATCTCTAACTGTCCCTCAGAGTCTTGAACAGCAGCCTGTCCCTAACTGAATTCACAGCAGAGTGAACCCTAAATGGCGGCGGCTTTTATAGTGCATCATGACATCATTTCAGCAGCCAATCACAGTTATTCCATTAGTTAACATGCCTACATGCCTAACAGGATGTGCCCACACTTCTGAGGATTCCTCATTGGCTGAATCAAATCATACTGGCTCATAGCATTATGGGAACTTCCGATTCCAGTATTCGATATGCAAAAAGTATCGGAACTCAGTATCGGAATTCCGATACCGCGAATATCGGCCAATACCCGATATTTGCGGTATCAGAATGCTCAACACTAGTGACAAGGCATCAGCTCTGACATTTTTGGATCCTGGCCGAAAAGTGATAGAGAAGTGGAATAGGGAAAAAAAAAGTGACCATCTAGCCTGTCTATGAGTCACCTTTTAGCTGACTCAATGTAAGCTAGCTTCTTGTTGTCTGTAATTACGGTTATAGGATGGACAGCCCCCTCCAAAAAATGCCTCCATTCTTCAAAGGCCAACTTCACGGCCAGAAGTTCTCGATTCCCAACATCATAGTTTCTCTCCGCAGGGGAGAATTTCTTCGAGAAAAAGGCGCAAGGTCTCAAATTAGTAAAAGTGGCAGGTCCCTGGGACAATACCGCCCCCACCCCCACCTCTGAGGCGTCCACCTCAACAATAAATGGTTCAGACGGGTCCGGTTGAATAAGAAACGGAGCAGACATGAAACATTTTTTTAAAAACTGAAACGCCACTATCGCTGTGGCTGACCAATTCTTGATATCGGCTCCCTTTTGAGTCATGTCACTGAGGGGTTTAACCACCTGTGAGAACCCCCTTATAAATTTGTGATAATAATTGGCGAATCCTGGGAAACGCTGCAGAGCTTTTAAATCACAAGGTTAGACCCAATCGACAATGGCCTGCACCTTATAAGGATCCATGCGATACCCCTCAGCAGACACAATGAACCCCAGAAAAGACAGTTCCTGTACAAAAAATAAACTTTTCTCTAGTTTAGCAAAGAGACAGTTCTCCCGAAGCGTTTGGAGGACTGCTCGAATATGACCAATGTGAGCCTGCTTATCTTGAGAGTAGATCAGTATGTCATCGAAATACACCATCATAAAACGTCGCATAAAATCAGAGAACACGTGATTTATGAAATTTTGGAAGACCGCTGGAGCATTGGTCAGACCGAAAGGCATGACCAAATTTTCAAACATCCCTTCAGTAATGAGAAAAGCAGTTTTCCACTCATCTCCTTCCCGGACTCGGATAAGGTTATACACTCCCCGTAGATCTAATTTTGAAAACCACTTAGCTCCGGACAACTGGTTTTACAAATCAGGAATAATTGGGAGGGGATACGCATTTCTAACAGTTATCTTATTTAACTCTCGAAAATCGAGGCATGGGCGTAAACCACCGTCTTTTTTCTCTATGAAAAAGAACGCCGTCACCATGGGAGAGACAGAAGGACAAATGTGTCCCTTACGGAGACTCTCGGAAATGTATTCCTTCACAGCAGCCCGTTCGGGACCCAAAAGGTTATACAAGTGGGCCTTGGGCAATTTAGCACCTGGAACCAGGTCAATGGCACAATCAAATGGGCGGTGTGGTGGTAAAACCTCAGCCCCGTTTTCGGAGAAAACGTCTGTATAGTCTTTTAGGTACTCCGGAATACCTTCCAGACCCACGGACGACACAGACACAGTAGCAAGACATTTCTCAGAACAATAGGGACCCCATTTAACAATGTCCCAAGATTCCCAATTAATCACTGGATTATGTAACTGTAACCAGGGGAACCCCAACACCAGTCCCGCAGGCAGGTTGTCCATAACAAAGCATGAAATATGTTCCTGGTGCAAGGAACTCACTTTAAGGAGAAACTCCTCTGTAAGAAATATGACATAATTCTTAGCCAGTGGTGTTTTGTCAATGGCAACAACGTGGATGGGAATCTCCAACCTAACTGTCCCTAACTTACACCTGGACACCAAGTCAGAGTCAATAAAGTTGAACGACGATCCGCAATCCACGAAAGCAGAAGTGGGTGTGGAGACACTCCCACAACAAAGTTCCACTTGCAACAACATTTTTGAAAATGGAGAAAAAGGTACCTGAGAGCCTGGGTGACCTCCACGACAATCACCCGGGCTCAGTCGCTTGCTCGTCAGTGGACAGGAGGGGCAATCCTTTTTCCAATGTCCGAATGTCTCTTTTCTTTCTCCTTGACGTCGATGGTTCCCATCTCCATGGTTTCCAATGTAGGACTGGCTCCCCTTCCTTGGGAAAATAACGGGGTTTCAATATGCATCACTCCCCTGGCCCGTAACCTGCAATCCATTCGGACGGCTTGTGTCATAGCGTCCTCCAGGGAATCAGGCGGAGGGTGGAGAGCCAAGGCATCCTTCAGACGTTCAGACAGGCCTCTATGAAACAAACCCCGGAGGGCGGCATCATTCCAGCAGACCTCAGCAGCCCAGCATCTGAACTCTGAGCAAAACCCCTCGGCTGAGTGCTTCCCCTGGCACACACTCATCACCCTGTCCTCAGCCATATGCATCCGATCAGGCTCATCATAAATATGCCCCAGGGCCTCAAAAAATGCATCCACAGTCATACACTCAGGGGCAGTGGTCGGAAAGGAGAAAGCCCAAGCCTGGGGAGCTACCCTTAACAGAGACATAATGACCCCCTCTCTCTGACTTTCATCCCCAGAAGAGTGTGGTCTCAATGAAAAAAAAAGCTTACAGCCCTCCTTGAACACTTTGAATTCCCTTTTATCTCCAGAAAAGGTATCTGGTAACTCAACCGGAGACTCAGGGGAAATTAATGTAACATCATGAGCCCCCGATGATAAAACCCCCTGCACAGTGTCAGCGATCAATTGCTGAGACTGAGCCAGGGCGAGTTGTTCCCCCAGGAGTCTCTGAGACATCTGAGTCAGGTGCTTTACCTGCTCAGAAAGAGCGTGCATAGGATCCATCACATACACAGGAGAAAGAGAGCAGAGAAAAATAAATGGTAACGGTCAGTTATAATGTCAGGATTCTAATTTCAGGACCCTGTCAGCGTCGGCAAACTGCCACGCAGGGCAGGGTGACTTACCCACACAATGGGAGAGCGTGGGGTCCAATACAGTAGATGAGTCCCAGGACCTAGGTCATGTGATTGCAGGGGTGGGGCTTAGTGTCCTACTGCTGCAGATGATATAATGTACCTACTGCAGGGAAACTGTAGAAGAGGAGAGGAAAACGCAGGTCAGACAAACGAGGGTCCATACACGGAGAGGGCTGTGCGGTACCAGAGGGTCGAGCAAAGAATAGTCAAGTCACAGGCAGAGGGTCATACACAGAGAGGGACAGGCAGAACTCGTAACAGGGACTGAACCGAATCAAAACCAAACAAGCAAGCAAGATATCAGGCACAAGGCACACGTACGCACAAGGTCAACTAACTCAGCCGAGGGCAGGAGTATAACTGACACTGGACCTAGGTCAAGTGAGCATTAAATAGCTGCCCTCTGCCAGAGAGAGGCAGAAACAACTAACCCCTGTCTGACCAGGATGGGCCAAAGACAAAGCCCATCCTTGATCATGACAGATGTGCTATGACAAAATGAGGGAAGACATCCCTAAGACATTGTATCCCCAGATAGCTCCACTGGTGCATGGCTCAAGCCATATTTCCAAAATGACTATGTGTGATCTGGTAAAGATATCCTGGGTAGCTCCCGGATTTGGCACCTTGGCAACAAAACATGCCAAGAGATGCCTGGTGTACACCAGATGCCCTGACTGAACTGGTGTGTGTTGGGTGCGAGTGTTAGAGTCCTGGGTAGCGCTCCCTCCTTACCTGAGAGTGGGATACCACACCTCTGGATGAGGTGCAGTACCTCTGTGGTGACTGGACCCTCAGGGGCACCTCATTTCCCCCCGTTAAACACAGTACATCTGCAGGCTGGAGCAAAATAAAAACAGGTGTTACAGAGAAACATACAAAATTTTCTAAAATGCATTTCAGCAGGGTAAAATATCTGAATAAATAACTCTTCTTCCACTTATGGAAGGCACTTTATACTTAAATGTTACATATAACTACTATCTTTATAAATATACATTAATAACATTATCCTCACTATCGAAAACTATCTGAGACATGGAATATAAGCATAAAAAAACTAGGAAAATATTAAATATTAAATATAAAAATTTCAGTGCATCCTGAACCGGGGTATTCTTCTTCTTTAGTGCAATATGGGAGACCCATCTCAAACCCCCAATGTAGGCCTTGGGTGAGCTACAAGGCATGGCTGGTCTCCACAATGGACCACTTCTTCGGCCATGCCAAATGGGTTTTGGTTCTGTGGTCTATTAAGGCAAGTGAACTCTCTCTTTCAAAGGTTGTATGTAAAACCAATAGGGAGCACATTAAGATGTGCCAACTATTTACACTAAAAGTTTTGGGTTATTCATTATTCATAACCACATTGACCCTTTAAAACTTTAATATTGAACAAAAACTAACCAAGTAAATTTTAACTATATACAGTAGGGATGGGCGAATCCTGAAATATTCGGAATCGCTAGGCTGTAACGAGTCCGACTTGGAAACTCGCTATTCGTTGCAAGTCTAGCGAGTCCAATGTTAATGAATGGGGATGCGAGTTTTGCAGCGATTCCTGTGCTGGGGGATTCCTGTGCTGGGGAGGAGGAGAATGGGAATGCGAGTTTTGCAGCGATTCCTGTGCTGGGGAGGAGAGAGAGAGAGAGAGAGTACTCCTAGCTAGTTTTTTCAGAGTTTAATACAAGCAATCCTAGTTTCTTAGCGATTTTGTGTCCAGCTGCTGACACAAAATCGCTAAGAAACTCTGCAAAAAATAGGATTGCCATTCATTTGCATTGGACTCGTTACTGTGCGAGTAATCGCTTGGAAACTCGCAGAGTACCGACTCCTGCGAGTCCCCTACTACTCGCAGAGTAACGAGTCCTAACGAGTAGATTCGCCCATCCCTAATATACAGTCATTTCAATACGATCTTTAATCCGTATACCTCCCCTGGTAGACTGGTGGGCTGGAGTGGAGCCCTTAGGTGACTCTCTATGCTTGTAGACTGGTCCCAATACAGATAAGTACAAACCCGGCCATGTTCACGGACTGGCGGCACAGCTAGCGGGCCCGCTAAGAGCTCCCTGGCTACCTGCCTGCTGTGTCCCGGTGTCTGTTCTCTCCTCCTTCTCCAGAGGGACTGGGGTTACTGGCCGCCTGATGGAATGCTGCTCCTTCAACTTTTTCTTTTCTGGCAGGGCTGACATCCACCAGCCCTCCGCGGTCACTGGCATGCCCAGGAGCTGGCAGCTCAGCTCCTTTACTTGTACTCTGAAGGAATCCAGATCCCTTGCTGTCTGTCGGGCCGGGTCATCACCGCTCTCCAGAGTGTCTTCCGGGTATTTTGCTGCCATGCTTGCAGCCACCTGCTCTGTACACTTCCTATTCGCCCCGGACCTCTTCCGGGGGCGAACCTTTCTCCTTTCTCTATGCCCACCACAGCAATGCAGAAGGTGAGTCTTTCTTGCTGACAGACACTTCTGCATCACTGGGGTGGGCATGGTCTTTGCACTTCACTGTGAGGCCCCACCCACCACAGCTCACCCCTCTCAGCTTGCATTCCCTTCATGACACAGCTATGGCAGTTATCTTAACCCCTTTCCTACATTAGACGTACTATTCCGTCCATGTGACCTTGCCCAAGGACGGAATAGTATGTCTAGTGCGATCAGCTGCGCTCACGGGAGGAGCGCAGCTGATCGCGGCCGGGTGTCAGCTGATTATCACAGCTGACACCCAGCACTATGTGTCAGGGGCGGTCACGGACCGCCCCCGACACGTTAACCCCTGGCACACCGTGATCAAACATGATCGCGGTGTACTGGGGGTTAAAGGAAGCATCTGCTATTCCCTAATAAATTCATTTTTAGAAAATAAAAAAAAACAATAAAAGTATAGTACTATAAAACTATCAAATTAGTTAACCCCTTTAGCGAACCCCTTAAAAAAGAAAAAAACGAAGTAAAAAATAATGATTTATTATCATACCGCCGAACAAAAAGTGCAATAACGCGCGATAAAAAAGATGCATATAACTATCCATGGTACCGCTGAAAACGTCATCTTGTCCCGCAAAAAACAAGCCATCACTCAGCATCATCAGCAAAAAAATAAAAAAAAGTTATAGCTCGCAGAAAAAAGCAATGCAAAAATAATTATTTTTTATTTAAAATTGTTTTCATTGCATAAAAGTGCCAAAACATAAAAAAACGACATAAATGAGGTATCGCTGTAACCGTACTGACCTGAAGAATAAAACCACTTTATTAATCTTACCGCACACGGAACGGTGTAAACGCACCCCCCAAAAGAATTTCATGAAACGCTGGTTTTTGTTCATTCTGCGTCCAAAAAATTGGAATAAAAAGCGATCAAAAAATGTCATGTGCCCGAAAATAGTACCAATAAAAACGTCAACTCGTCCTGCCAAAAATAAGACCTCACATGACTCGGTGGGCCAAAATACGGAAAAATTATTGCTCTCAAAATGTGGTGATGCATAAACTATTTTTACAATAAAAAGCGCCTTTTAGCATGTGACAGCTGCCAAACATTAAAACCCACCATGTATAGTAAATCAAACTCCCTTTTAACATCCCCTTAGTTAGGGAAAAATAATAAAATAAAAAAAACATGTATTTATTTCCATTTTCCCATTAGGGCTAGGGCTAGGGCTAGGGTTAGGGCTAGGGTTAGGGTTGGAGTTCGAATTGGTGGGTTTCCACTGTTTTGGCACATCAGGGGCTTTCCAAACGCGACATGGCTTCCGATCTCAAATCCAGCCAAGAAAGTTAAATGGCGCTGCTTCCATTCTGAGCTCTGCCATGTGCCCAAATAGTGGTTTACCCCCATATATGGGGTATCAGCGTACTCATGACAAATTGCACAATAACTTTTGGGGTCCTGTTACTCTTGGGAAAATAAAAATTGGGGGTGAAAAGATCATTTTTGTGGAAAAAATTTGATTTTTTTTAATTGTACGGCTGTACGTTATAAACTTCTGTGAAGCCCTTGGGGGTTCAAAGTTCTCCTCACATATCTAGATAAGTTCCTTGGGGGGTCTATTTTCCAAAATGAGGTTACTTGTTGAGGGTTTCCACTGTTTAGGCACATCAAGGGCTCTCCAAACGTGACATGGCATCCGATCTGAATTCCAGCCAATTTTGCAGTGAAAAAGTCAAACTGCGCTTCTTTCCTTCTCAGCTCTGCCATGCGCCCAAACAGTGGTTCCCCCCACATATCAGGTATTGGCATACTCAGGACAAATTGCACAATACATTTTCCAGTCCAATATCTCCTGTTACCCTTGGTAAAGTAAAAAAATTGAACCTGAAGTTATTTTTTTTGTGAAAAAAAGTTAAATTTTTTTTAAACATTCAAAAAATTCCTGTGAAGCACCTGAAGGGTTAATAAACTTCTTGAATGTGGTTTTGAGCATCTTGAGGGGTGCAGTTTTTAGAATGGTGTCGCTTTTGGGATTTTCTAACATATAGACCCCTCAAAGTGACTTCAAATGTGACTTGGTCCTTAAAAATAAAATGGTGTTGTAAAAATGTGAAATTGCTGGTCAACTTTTAACCCTTATAACTTCCTAACAAAAAAAAATTTTGGTTCCCAAATTGTGCTGATGTAAAGTAAACATGTGGGAAATGTTATTTCTTAAGTTTTTTAAGTGCCATATCTCTGTGATTTAAGAGCATAAAAATTCAAAGTTGGAAAATTGTGAAATTTTTAAATTTTTCACCAAATTTCCATTTTTTTCACAAATAAATGCAAGATATTTGAATGAAATTTTACCACTAACATGAAGTACAATATGTCACGAGAAAGCAATGTCCGAATAACCGGGATCCATGGAAGCATTCCAGATTTATTACCTCATAAATGGACAGCGGTCAGAATTGTAAAAATTAGCCCGTGAATTTACATGCAAACCACCCTCGGGAGTAAAGGGGTTAAAAGTTCAAGCAAGCACACCCTGTGGTGCAGATATGGCAGTGGTTTGACTGACAAGTGTGCGCACCTTGTACCTAGGTTATGGCGATGGCTTGACAGTCCATTATAATCTCTGGCACACCAAGAAATAAAGTCTCTAGCGATACAGAAAAGTCTCTGGCACACCGTACAATAAAGCCTCTGGTACACAGTACCCAGCTTTGCCAGGCTCCGAAATAGTACCCAGCTTTGTCGGACTCAGAAATCCTGTTCGTGATGCCAGTTGGAGCGCCCCACAGGGCCTTAAATTACTCAGTACCAGGCCGGTCGGTTCTTAAAGGGGATGTCACGGCAGCGGTGACCTGGTCCGTGGCCCTGGGCGTCCAGTAAAATTAATAAAAGATGATGATGATGGGGTAGTTTATAGGGGATTTAGTCGTGATGCCACCTGTGGTATTCAGCAAGAGTAGCCAACACTGCTATGCAGATCCTCTGGGATGGTGTTAGGGCAGCAAAGATGATTAAGCTCTCCATAGGTAGAGCTGTGTCCCAGGGCAGTTAGGATGCTATAAGTAAAGATGGTGGCTGTGGTGGTGAGGTTCGGTGTAGGGCATTTAAAACATGAATGACACAGATGACACAGCAGGATGCAGTTTCCAATATTTTACTCACAGTTCTCTTGTGCACAGATGTCTGCTTAGTGCCGTGTTCTCCAAGTGAGAGGTCCAGCAAACTCCCAGATAGATTGAGATATACTTTTTCAGGACTCCTTTCTGTGTGTTTCCCTCCTGGCTGTCTCACTGCACTGGTTTCCACTTCTTCTTCCCAGCACCATCACAAACAGTGTCCCCAAGCCGGCAGCCACGGACCTTGTCAGGCGACGTCCTCTGAGTCCCCTTGCTCCTATATGGCTGCCTTTTTGGTGAATGAATGTGGTTGTGGCTGAGGTATATACAGTTACCCCAGCCTCCGGCTTGCTAGCTGAGTCTTGTAGTCCTCCACTAGTCTTAGGGGCTGGTTCCCCCACCGCGACCTGGTCCTTCCACTTCTGAATACAGGCCCCACGGGTGGCTTCCACACTTCCCATGCCCCTCAGAACTCTTTCTCTAGCTCTTCCTACTGCAGTCCTTCTTCTTCTCCGTCTCCTCACCAACTCTCCTCAGACTCTGTCAGCCCTCACTCCTTCTCTCACTCCTCTCTGACTGACTGACTGACTCATTCTAGAACAATCTTTTTACCTCAGCATTTACTCCTCCCACCAACTGTCACTGCTCACTCACATTCACCTTCTAAGCTCCTCCCCTTTTTCCTAACTTCCCCATTCATTCCCCAACACCCTTTCCTTGCCAGCCTGGGATGAGACCATCCTCCCCAAGGGTACACCCAGATGCCCTGACTGAACTGGTGTGTGTTGGGTGCGAGTGTTAGAGTCTTCTGTAGTGCTCCCTCTTTACCTGAGAGTGGGATACCTCACCTCTGGATGAGGGGCAGTACCTCTGTGGCGACTGGACCCTCAGGGGCGGCAGAAAAGGGGTGCCCATTTCACTGCAGAGGTTCTACAATAATACTGATCTCCCTAGGGGTAGAGCAAGCTTTCCACACACAGAGCAGTGGTAAGGTGGAATGGCTGAATGGAATATTGAAACTGAAGATACAGAAAGCAATGGTAGAGATAGGGAAGCACTGGACAGAGTGCTTGCCACTTGCCTTGTTTTCTGTAAGACCCACCCGAAACAAAAAGACAGGATTTAGACCTTTTGAGATACTCTTCTGGAGGACATGGGATACATGATTGCATTTTCCTCAGGTTCATACTTTTAAGTATGATGATTTGTTTTGTTATGTGCAAAGCTTACACTATAAGCTAACATCTCTGCACAGGCAGGTCTTTTCTTCCATTCCAGACAGAATCAGTCCAGAAGGCACTCATGATATAAAGCCTGGAAATATGATTATGGTAAAATGACATCTCAGGAAATCCTTGGAGCCCAGACAAGACGGTCCATATCGAGTCTGGCTGACCACGCCAACTTCCGTGAAGAGCCAATTGGATTTGAGCAAGGCACTGTAAAAGACATGTCCCTAAAAAATGAGAACATATATCCTTTTAAAGAACCTTTTCATAAAGACGTATGGTTGATCCCCAGACAAATTGGTGTTTGACGAATTAAAAATAATCAGACTTGTTGTGAAGAAGCATATGTTAAACTGACAAAGGGGGGGTGGTGCAGTAACCATTCCTCTAGAACTGGATATAAGTTTAATTTTCTGTACTAAATCTTTGGTAATTTACAACATAACCCTTTTCTGGTTGTTGACTAATGTAACCTGGTTAAAGTGGTACAATGAAATCTTTCTTTCCCTGAGAATTTAGAAGTACAGTATACAGTATTTTCATGAACATTACACCAGCAGAACACGTGATTACATTTTTCATATAAGTTATCATAATCTCACTTCACAAGAAGCTCAAGAAGCTTTGGTGCAGATTTTGTTAAAGATAAGCAAGTGCATTTGTCTTCATCTATAAGTTACCTTACTGAAACTCACTGGTATGATACTTTTATGGCTTTAGCCCTTCAGCAACTCAGATAGTGTCAATTACATTTGCCATTAATTTATACTGTTATTTTGTTATTTTATTCTTAGGATAGTTCTAAATGTATTTTTCTTATATAAGTTAAAGGCTGCATTTTCAAGAAGACCCCTCCTCAGGGAAGAAAGAATGTTGTGAGATCAAAGAAGCCCCAAATTATCTGATGACCAGAATCTGGTGAAGAGATAAATCTGGCAGGATGGATTTGCCCCTGAAGTACAGACACCTGAAGGTTTCAGGCCTTCTAGAATCATAAAAGAAAGGAATTGTGGGAAATCAGGATCCATGTTGTTTTCTCAGTTCCCATTTTATGCTCTAAATCTATCACGTAGCACCTTTACACAGAAACCTCCCCCCTTACACTTCCAAGAGCCTGAGAAACCGAATGAAATCAGACATCTAGACACATCAATCTATAAATCCCATAAGATAGTTGTTGCTTCTTTGCATAAAGGCTTTTTGTCAAAGCTGGACACTTTCTGTATCTGAGGGCTATAGATTATCTGAGCTCGTTCCTCTAATATGGCCTTGCACATCAACTCTGGTGGGCATGTTGTGCCCACACAAACTATCACTGCTTTATTGCTGCCTAAGCGATTTGTGTGCCATAAGGGCCATGATAGATTTGATTAAAAGTAGAAGCCTCATCAACTGGTTTTAAATAATCCCTCTCATAAGTATTTACATAGTGGTAATTATATTACTTAGGCCTCTTTCACACTTCAGTTTTTTGTGTCAGTTAAAATCCGCCAAAAAGGCGGAAAAGCGGATCCGTTCCTAACTGATGTGAACGGATGCCACAGGATCCGTTTTTTAACGGATCTGCAGAATGAAGAATTTTAAAGGAACCGCTGGCCGGGAAGAGAGAGAGAGAGAGAGAGAGAGAGAGAGAGAGAGAATTTTTTTCCTCCTCCAGAAAGGATTTCAGGGTTAATTTTCTCCCTGACTTCCTTTCTCCGGGCATGCGCACTGGAAAATGCCGATCCAACAACAAAAAAAAGTTGCAAGGTCCGTCCAGGCATGCCGGTGGACGCAAAAAATTTGGCGGATCATCACAAAAACGGATCCAACGGATGGCCATCCGTCAAGATCCACCAGTAATGCAACTCAATGGGGAAAAAAACGGATCTGCAAAAAAAATGGCGGATCCGTTTTTTTCAAAACCTGGCGGATTTTGACTGATGGTCAAAAACGGAAGTGTGAAAGAGGCCTTACCCATTGCCATTTTCTCTGCTGCTGTGATTCCATATGACCACTCTGCAACTGTAAGACTGAGGTGCCATAAACTTACATTGATAACTCAGCTTCCGGTCCATACAAAACCCCTGTGTGAGCCGGCTACTTTGTTTTCAGGTCATTTAGGGCAAGAGAGGATGGGAGTAGTGGCAGTGATAGCCATAGATGATTAGGACAGAATATGGAATATAAATTCTTTCATAAGACATTTTTTTTACATTATTTTTTTCACTTTAGGTTTGTGTCATCCCGTTCCTAGCAACTCTCCTCAGTCACAATGGTGTACCAGCATACATGTCCAAGACAGAGAGTTACAGATTAAGGCTGGGGTCACACTAAACGACACAAAATATGGTCCGTAGATTACAGGCGTAATACGGATGAATGACCCCTAAATAGTGCTCCGTAGGTCATCCGTAAGTAAGGTGCGGTCGCGTATTTTGCGCATGTAAGCATCCATATCTAATCCGTATGGCATCCGTATGCAATCCGTATGCAGAGATTTTCTCGCAGCCTTGCAAAATGGACAGTTAACGGTTTTGAGGCCTGCTAACAATTTAAATCATTAGCCTGCACCCTATTTATACACTCAGGAACAATTCTGTCCATTTGTGACCTTGCTTTCACGAGGTGTGTTGGTGTTGTATGTGCAACATGGCAGAGGGTCTGAGTTTCAATACAACTGAGCAGGTTCTCTTCAACTGGCTTTTGTCACGGCGCTTTGGGCAACCATACCCAATGATAGTGGATCCGCGGAGGAGGAGATGCATGTGGGTCCATCCACTTTTGAGGCAATGACTCACAAGAGGTCATTTTCACCACCTCTATTCTTCTCTGCGGGAGCATCCAGTGAAATTTTACCAATACTGTCGCATGAGCATTTCCACATTTGATCGACTCTTGGAGACAGTGCACCCTGGGATAACCTTTCAGGACACAAGGATGCGCAAAGCTATATCTCCAGAGGAGCGACTTCTACTCACAATACGGTATGTACTATACAGTCATGGCCAAAAGTTTTGAAAATGACACAAATATTATATTTAAACATGATCTGCTGCCCTCTGGTTTTTATGTGTGTTTGTCAGATGTTTTTATCACATATAGAAATATAATTGCAATCATATTATGAGTAACAAAAGGTTATATTGACAGTTAGAATGAGTTAATGCAGCAAGTCAATATTTGCAGTGTTGACCCTTCTTCTTCAGGACCTCTGCAATTCTCCCTGGCATGCTCTCAATCAACTTCTGGATCAAATCATGACTGATAGCAGTCCATTCTTGCAAAATCAATGCTTTTATTTTGTCTGAATTTGAAGGTTTTTGTTTGTCCACCCGTCTCTTGATGATTGACCACAAGTTCTCAATGGGATTAAGATCTGGGGAGTTTCCAGGCCATGGTCCCAAAATCTCTATGTTTTGTTCCCTGAGCCAATTAGTTATCACCTTTGCTTTATGGCAAGGTGCTCCATCATGTTGAAAAAGGCATTGTTGATCGCCAAACTGCTCTTGGACGGTTGGGAGAAGTTGCTCTTGGAGGACATTCTGGTACCATTCTTTATTCATGGCTGTGTTTTTAGGCAAGACTGAGAGAGAGCCCATTCCCTTGGCTGAGAAGCAAACCCACACATGAATGGTTTCAGGATGCTTGACAGTTGGCATGAGACAAGACTGGTGGTAGCACTCACCTGGTCTTCTCTGAATAAGCCATTTTCCAGATGTCCCAAACAATCGAAAAAGGGATTCATCAGAGAAAATGACTTTACCCCAGTCCTCAGCAGTCCACTCCCTGCACCTCTTGCAGAATATCAGTCTGTCCATGATGTTTTTTCTGGAGAGAAGTGGCTTCTTTGCTGACCTCCTTGAGACCAGGCCTTGCTCAAAGAGTCTCCGCCTCACAGTGCGTGCAGATGCACTCACACCTGCCTGCTGCCATTCCTGAGCAAGTTCCGCACTGCTGGTAGCCCGATCCCACAGCTGAAACACTTTTAAGAGACGGTCCTGGCGCTTGCTGGTCTTTCTTGTGCGCCCTGGAGCCTTTTTGGCAACAAGGGAACCTCTCTCCTTGAAGTTCTTGATGATACGATAGATTGTTGACTGAGGTGCAATCTTTCTAGCTGCGATACTCTTCCCTGTTAGGCCATTTTTGTGCAGTGCAATGATGACTGCACGTGTTTCTTTAGAGATAACCATGGTTAACAGAAGAGAAACAATGATGCCAAGCACCAGCCTCCTTTTAAAGTGTCCAGTGGTGTCATTCTTACTTAATCATGACAGATTGATCTCCAGCCCTGTCTTCATCAACACCCACACCTGTGTTAATGGAGCAATCACTGAAACAATGTTAGCTGGTCCTTTTAAGGCAGGGCTGCAATGATGTTGAAATGTGTTTTGGGGGATAAAGTTCATTTTCTAGGCAAATATTGACTTTGCAAGTAATTGCTGTTAAGCTGATCACTATTCATAACATTCTGGAGTATATGCAAATTGCCACTAGAAAAAATGAAGCAGTAGACTTTGTAAAAATTAATATTTGTGTCATTCTCAAAACTTTTGGCCATGACTGTACAACCACATTCTCTATGTTCATAAAGTGTTGGCTAAAGTATGTTTTTTTGCCTTCTTGGACTAAGTTTAATGCCCTCATCTTACTCCAAATATGGTTCAACTTACACACCAGAATGTTAGGTCTAATATGTACTGCATATCACTTAGTCATTGTGCAACCAAATATGTGTGTGTTATTCTATCTCAATTCCTACCAAGTTTGGTCGGCATGTAACTGATGTTTTTGGACTTTATGCATTCTAAAATTATCCATTTCTGTTGTTCTTCAGCTTCCTGTCCACTGGCCTGTCTTATGCCGCCCTCCACCATGAGTTTCTCATTGGAAGATCTACCATTTCTGGCATAGTGAGGTCAACATGTAGTGAAATCTGGACAAGACTACATCAAGTCATCATGCCCGAGCCCAGGATGGAAGACTGGTTGAGGATATCAAGGGACTTTGAGGAGGCATGCCAGTTTCCTAATTGTATTGGGGCCCTGGATGGCAAACATATCCGGGTGCATAAGCCACCGAACTCTGGCTCCCAATTCTTCAATTATAAACAATACTTTTCTGTTGTATTGTTGGCTCTGGTAGACACTCAATACAAGTTTATAATTGTTGACATTGGGGCCTATGGAAGGAGGGGAGACTCTAGAGTCTTCAATACTTCCATAATGGCTCGGCGGCTACGCACCAACCAGTTGGATCTACCACCACCACGCCAGCTACCAGGCTCCACTGAAGAATCAGTCCCTTATGTCCTTGTGGCAGATGAGGCGTTTCAGTTATCACGCAATGTCATGAGGCCATATCCCCGGCGCAACCTTGACCACAGGCGCAGAATTTTTAACTTGCGCCTATCACGTGCTGGGCGACTGGTGGAGTGTTCCTTTGGCATTCTTTGTGCCAAAAGGCGGGTACTCCAGTCTGCCATTCAGTTGAGTGAACAAAATGTGAATGAAGTTGTGAAAGCCTGTGTGGTTCTTCTAACTTCACCAGGATACATGATTGTTCCTCCTCTGCTGGTGTTGTGCGTAGGCCGGACAATGTGCGCAGGGTGAGACCACCTATGAACCCTGAACGTAGACCGCTCTCTGGCCTCAAAGTGCGTGATATTTTCACTAATTACTTTATCTCACCTGAGGGGGCAACTTCTTGGCAAGAGCATGCTGTGTCTATGTTATAATTTGTTTCTTTAAGTGTGTCTAAATATATATAATTCAACCCCTTCTGATTCTATGACTGTTTCATTGCATTGGTTAGCGTATGTTAGTATGTTGACAGGGTTTTTGAGAAATCACACAGAGACGTTAACTGTAGTAGACAAATTTTTAGTTTTGCCTTTTTGCTTTTTTTTTCTTAAAGGCAAACATAATATTGCAATATGAAAAGTTTTGCAATTAGCCAAATTGCCCTTTTTGCATTATAAAACTTTTTATATAACATAACACAAAAAAACATTAGGCAATAACAACATTGCTGCATGAGAATATTTCAATACAAAGGAAAAAAAAGAGGTGCTCTCCAGAACCAAAATTATTGCTAAAAGATAACACTCACATTTCTTCAGAATGTTTTCCAATCATATTAAAATTCCACCATGACAGGCAAGGCTACCTCACGCCTTTCAGACAGATATTAGATGTCTGTAGAACAGACAATATTTAACCATGCTATACTGGTCAAGTGAAAGGATGAAAAAACAATACTCACTTGTTAAGACATAGAGAGAGCGTGATATTATGAAGGCTGGTCGCCTTGATTTGTTACTATAGATTGCTTGCAAAAAAGGTGACTACTTCACTAAGGCCAGCACGCCTTTTCTAGGCATTAGCAAGTGAGTAGTGTATTTTCATCCTTTGACTTTACAGTATAGCGCGGTTAAATATTCTCTTTTGGACAGACATGTAATATCTGTCTGAAAGGCGTGAGGTAGCCTTGCCTGTCATGATGGATTATTAATATGTTTGGAAAACATTGTGGAAAAATGTGAATGTTCAATTTTTAAACAAAGTTTGGTGATGGAGAACACCTGTTTTTTCCTTTGGATTTGTATTTGGAGCACCAGTGAAACCGCACTGGATATGTCCGGCCATCAGACTGATTGTGGCCACTTACTTATAAATTCTCATATGTAGGGGAAGGAGAACGTGGAAGAGCAGCCTGTGGTTGCTGCTGTATACTGTGCCCAACATCGCCCTGTGTGGGGCCATACTGATGCCCATGATGTGGGAATTGTCCTGCCTCCTGGGAATGTTGGGGGTACTGGCCAGAGTAATAATGGGGAGGGGCATCTTGTTGGCTGTGGTAGGCACGTGGCTCATACCCACCAATATAGCCATGTTGTCCCCAACCAGGTTGGGACCAGCCTCCAACACTGGGTGGGAACAAGTGTTCATATTGGTGGGGTTGGCTAGAGACTGACATTTGTGGCTGCTGAATTGAAGGTTGGGTAGTGGGAGGAAGGGGGTGAGGTGTAGGCCCACGTATTTGAGGATCCTCAGATCCTGCTTGAGCTTGCATTTGTGGGGGGTGCCTAAGGTGCATGAGATTTCTGGGTGAAAGCTGCCACCTCTCAATATATTCAAATAATTCGTAGGGCGTATTGGGGTATGTGCAGGCATCAAGCAGGATCTGAAAGCATCCTCTAATACGGAGCCTGACCTCATGGGAAAGGGCACGGAGATAATTGGCCAGGCTGCGAGAGTATGCCTCCACCCCATCATCAGTGTTTACTCTGGCTAAATAATTGAGGACCCCAGTGTCCACATTAGTGCGGGTATCAGGGGCAGGTATTTGCCGTCTTTGGCTTCTTCCTCGCCGGGATGTGGTAGCAGGCTGAGGGGAGCCCCGGATGTGGCCAGTTGGGCTGCTGCTGATATTGCCCTGATCCTCTGCTGTTGCTGATGCAGCAGCAGCAGCACCAGATGGTCCTGGTGGTGGGCTTTGGGGTGCAGACAATGGAGCATCCTGACTTGATTCCTCACCCCTGCTCCTAGTAGGGGGAGAACATGGGCCAGCCACCTCTTCCCCTGCAGACCCAGGATCAATGATGGGGTCGGTTTCCGAGCCAGTGCCTCTGTCCGTAAGGTTGGACTGAGTTCTGTGAAGAAATAGAACAGAGCCAAAAATAAATGCCTATTTTTGGCCCTGTAAAGTATCTGTGTAATGTGGTGTGAGATATCTACTTAGGCTACTTTCACACTTCAGGTTTTCGGCGTCAGGCGCGATCCGGCGTCGTGCCGGAACGCCGGATCCGGCAAATGTTTAGTAAAACCGGATGTGACGGATACGTTTTTCTGCCGGATCCGTCTTTTTCTTGACAGACAAAACCGGATCCGTCTCATCCGGTTCATCCGTTTTTCTATCCGTTTTTCGACGGATTACGCCGGATCCGGTTTTTAAAATTGACCCTTGTGGCCTTCCGAACGGGATTGGCTACTGGAAAACTATATATAGCATGTTCCTACAGCCCTTCTTTGACAGGTTGTAGAGGAGAAAGTGCAGGTTGGAGAGAAGAGCAAGTTATTGGCGAAGATGGATGTTGTCATTGGAAATATTTTGAAGAATTTGGCGGATTTTATAGCGGAGGCGAATCGTTTGAGGGTGATTGTTCTGGAGAAGGAGAGAGCAAGACAGCAGCGCATCAGGCATCGTAGACGACGTTTGTGGATCCACCCCATCACAGCCAAGAGAATGACACGTGGGGTCTATTCTACACTCTGCATGGACCTTCGACGAAACCCGGATAAATTTTTTGGATATGTTAGGATGAAAATGGAGAATTTTGATTACTTGGTGGAGCGCATTGCACACCTCATAAGAAAAGCGGACACCTATTGCCGCTTCTCTGTTTCACCCACAGAGCGTCTGATGGTGACTTTAAGGTAAGCCACATTTATTGGATGTGATCGCATCAGAGCACACTTTCACTGCAATCTTGTTGGTGGTAGTTTGTATCTCCAAGTGTTATAGCTCAGTTTTGGTATGTAATGCTGTGATTTAAAACTAATTTATTGTTTTTTAATTCCCCACAGATTTCTTGCAACTGGAGAATCCCTTTCGTCACTGCATTTCCAGTACAGACTCAGGATTTCCACCATATCTGGAATAGTGAAGTACACATGCCGTGCACTGTGGGACTCCTTAGCTGAAGAGTTTTTACCAGAGCCCACAACAGAGAGGTGGATTGAAATTGCTGACAAGTTTCAACAGATATGTCAGTTTCCCAACTGCTTGGGCGCTGTGGACGGGAAACATATCCGCATTGTAAAGCCAGCTGGATCGGGATCGGAATATTTCAACTACAAGAAATATTTTTCAATTGTCCTCATGGCCATCGCTGACGCGGAATACAAATTTATTGCGGTTGATATTGGGGCCTATGGCCGCTCCAATGACTCTCAAGTTTTCAAACTGTCTGCCATGGGGCGTAAACTGTATGGAAACACCTTCCAGTTCCCACCACCTAGACCGCTGCCGCAAACATCTGGTCCACCTATGCCATTTGTCTGTGTAGGGGATGAAGCCTTCCAGCTGTCAGAACACCTTTTGAAACCGTACTCTAGCAGAGGATTGACAAGACCAAAACGCATTTTTAATTACCGCCTCACAAGAGCAAGAAGAATGGTTGAATGTACCTTTGGTATTCTGACAGCCAAATGGCGGGTCCTATTGACTGCGATCAACCTCAAGACAGAAACTGTGGACGAGGTGATCAAAGCGTGCGTGGTACTCCACAATTTTGTTATCTGCAAGGAACCCATTTCCATTGAGGACACCTCTGAAGAAACCACCTTGCAAGATTACCATGACATTACCACTAGAAGTTCTGTGACGGTTTCAGTAATGAGGGACAATTTTGCACTATACTTTATGTCACCTCAAGGCAGAGTACACTGGCAGGATGACAGAGTGTGAAAGATTTGTGCCCAACCAAACTTGTGTACCTTCTGTACCAACAGTATATACCTTTGCCAACCAAAGTTGGCTATCTTGTCATGGTCTCTATTTTTAGCTTTAGGCCACAGGTGTGTACCTGGTTGTGTTTTATGCAAAGTATTTCACCTTTTAACAAAAGTTGTGCACATTGTTAGGAAATCACCAACAATAAACACAACTTTTTAGGTGAAATACTTTGCTTCAAACACAACCAGGAACACAACTGTGGCAAAAAGCTAAAATTTACCCACAGTTATATACCTAGTTTTGAATACCATTTCACCTTTTAAATACCCTGTATATAACCTTTTTCGCCGCAGAAAGAAATGACAGACAACCAGTGTAAAATAATTTAACTTTTATTGAAAAATGTTTTTTTTAGTAAACTTTTTTAAAATTTTAATAAACTTGTTTAATAAAGCTTTGAAACTATAAAACTGAAACCATAAAACTGGTCATTTTTATTTAAATACACACATTATAAATCTGTGTAGTGTGTGGTGGAAATACTGCTGTAGGGGCTGCGGGACACTTCGACACTGGGAGTGTGGAGAGAGGACTGGGATCGTGGTGGGGAAGGAACAGTTAGAGGTGAAGGTGTGGAAAAAACTACAGAATGGGTGGACATGTGGGAAGCAGAAGAGGTGGTGGGTGGTGGAGTGGAGGGTTGGGCAGGGACTGTAGGAGCAGATGATGTTGATGGCAAGTTGTATGGGGAAGGAGTTTGGTACGGGGAAGGTTGCTGGAAGTGGGGAGATGTCTGGTACGGGGCAGGTTGCTGGAAGTGGGGAGATGTCTGGTACGGGGCAGGTTGCTGGAAGTGGGGAGATGTCTGGTACGGGGCAGGTTGCTGGAAGTGGGGAGATGTCTGGTACTGGGGAGGTTGCTGGTACTGGGGAGTTTGCAGGTACTGGGGAGGTTGCTGGTACTGGGGAGGTTGCTGGTACTGGGGAGGTTGCTGGTACTGGGGAGGTTGCTGGTACTGGGGAGGTTGCTGGTGCTGTGGAGGTTGATGGTGCTGGGGAGGTGGATGGTGCTGGGGAGGTGGATGGTGCTGGGGAGGTGGATGGTATGTAATAGGAGGGGGAGGATGGAAAGTGGCTGGAGGGGGTGTAGATGTAATAGGAGGGGAAGGATGGAAAGTGGCTGGAGGGGGTGTAGATGTAATAGGAGGGGGAGGATGGAAAGTGGCTGGAGGGGGTGCAGGTGGAGGAACTACTGTGGTGGGAGGAGGAGGTTGGGAGGTAACTTGCTGGAGAGCAGCGTGGCATGAATGCATTACATGCATCTGCTGGGTAGGAGATAGTGTTGCCATGCGCTCCACAACAGACCTGAAAAAGGTGTGGTTTGGCGAAGATCTTGCTTCTGAATGCATGGTTTGCAGAAGTGTCTTCACCTCCAGAATGCTGGAGTTGATCTGCTGATAGCCTGCGGAGATTTGCTCTGACAAGACTTTTAGACAGTTCTGGAAAGATGCATTCAGATGCAAGAACTCCGGCGCATAAGTCTTTTCCTGACCCCTCTGCCGCTGCCGCCCAGTACCCGCAGGTGTACTAGAGGTGGCAGGGGCAGAAGGGTGGGGTAAAGGGAAAGCGATCTCCTCACCAGCAGCTTCATGTAATGTAGGTGGCCACGATGCTCCTGTGCTGGTGGATGGGACTGATGGGTCGAATGTGTGGGAAGGCTGGGAAGGTGCAGATGTACCGGGGCGGTCGAAGTCTCCCTCGGTGCCGGTCTCCTCAGGGATCGCCTCAGAAGGGTCCAATCGTGCAGGCTCCCGAGTGCTGCTCACCGTGCTGTGGAATAAAGAGAAAAAAAAAACAATTAAAATACTGACATGGTATGGCCCTGGCTGAAAAAAAAAAGTTACATCTACACATTTTTTTGTCACATGTGGTGTGTAATATTTACCTTCTGGTGAGCATTGTCTCCCGGAGGAACGACAGGGCTCGTGCGTACTTGTACTTGCTCCTGCGTCCTCCAGATCCACTCGGGGCCCGCATCTCTTTATTGAACTCCTTCTTGAAACGATCCCTCACAGACCGCCACCGCTTCACAATTCTCTCCCCTGAAACGAGAAAGGACAAAGTGGTTAGTATACAACATCAGTGTTTCCCAAACTCCAGTCCTCATGGTCCCCAGGGGTCATGTTTTCAGGATTTCCAAAGTAAATAGAAATCCTGAACACATGATCCGTGGGGACCACGAGGACTGGAGTTCGGGAAACACAGGTTTAAATCAAGCAACCGGTACTGTATATACTTACGCTCTTTAATCTGGGCCCGAGCTTCGAGGTCCTCCCAGCGGTCCACAAGGAGCGAACAGATTTCCTCCCAGAGTCGTCGGGTAACGATCAGGTCAGCGTGGCGTCGGTCAGCCATATTCCAGAGCGGCTCCCTTTCTCTGACGAGATCGATGAGGCGGTCGACATCAATCCCTCCATCCTCACCGTCAGAGTCGGGAGCACGCTGTGAAGGCTGTTAAAGAAAAAGACAAAAATAACATAATTAGCCTCCACAAAAGAAATGAAATAAAAAGTGCAAAAAAACAAAGCAAAAATATTTATACTTACACGCTGGTGACCGCCGCGTTGCTGTCGCCGATGACCCTGGGAGGCACTGCGAGGACCTCTTGGCCGAGCACCAGATTGGGAAGACTAGAGAAGAAACCAAAAAATGTTATGTCTTTGGATGTAGGCATTTGTTTGCTGTGTGTGGTCTGCAGAACATTGTTTTCTATGTGTTGTGTGTAGTGTGATGTTGTGTTTCTGCGTTTGATGCAAAAACTTACCAATTGTGAGCCCACTCCAAGTGTCTGTCCACCCCTTCCTTCTTCTTCTGGGAGCTCCTCTTCATCTTGTGATTCCTGTTTTGAAATAAAAGGCAATGAATACACATACACTCACTGGCCACTTTATTAGGTACACCATGCTAGTAAGGGGTTGGACCCCCTTTTGCCTTCAGAACTGCCTCAATTCTTCGTGGCAGAGATTCAACAAGGTGCTGGAAGCATTCCTCAGAGATTTTGGACCATATTGACATGATGGCATCACACAGTTGGCGCAGATTTGTCGGCTGCCCATCCCTGATGCGAATCTCCCGTTCCACCACAACCCAAAGATGCTCTATTGGATTGAGATCTGGTGACTGAGGAGGCCATTTGAGTACAGTAAACTCATTGTCATGTTCAAGAAACCAATCTGAGATGATTCGAGCTTTATGACATGGCGCATTATCCTGCTGAAAGTAGCCATCAGATGTTGGGTACATTGTGGTCATAAAGGGATGGACATGGTCAGCAACAATACTCAGGTAGGCTGTGGCGTTGCAACGATGCTCAATTGGTACCAAGGGGCCCAAAGAGTGCCCAGAAAAAATTCCCCACACCATGACACCACCACCACCAGCCTGAACCGTTGATACAAGGCAGGATGGATCCATGCTTTCATGTTGTTTACGCCAAATTCTGACCCTACCATCCGAATGTCGCAGCAGAAATCGAGACTCATCAGACCAGGCAACGTTTTTCCAATCTTCTACTGTCCAATTTCGATGAGCTTGTGCAAATTGTAGCCTCAGTTTCCTGTTCTTAGCTGAGAGGAGTGGTACCCAGTGTGGTCTTCTGCTGCTGTAGCCCATCTGCCTCAAAGTTCGACGCACTGTGCGTTCAGAGATGCTCTTCTGCCTACCTTGGTTGTAACGGGTGGCAATTTGAGTCACTGTTGCCTTTCTATCAGCTCGAACCAGTCTGCCCATTCTCCTCTGACCTCTGGCATCAACATGGCATTTCCGGCCACAGAACTGCCGCTCACTGGATTTTTTTTCTTTTTCGGACCATTCTCTGTAAACCCTAGAGATGGTTGTGCGTGAAAATCCCAGTAGATCAGCAGTTTCTGAAATTCTCAGACCAGCCCTTCTGGCACCAACAATCATGCCACGTTCAAAGGCACTCAAATCACCTTTCTTCCCCATACTGATGCTCGGTTTGAACTGCAGGAGATTGTCTTGACCATGTCTACATGCCTAAATGCACTGAGTTGCCACCATGTGATTGGCTGATTAGAAATTAAGTCTTAACACACAGTTGGACAGGTGTACCTAATAAAGTGGCCAGTGAGTGTATATTACAGAGATGATGGATTTTGGAAATAAAAACTTACCGTCAAACGCTGACGATGCGAGGGAGGGCTCCCAGAAGATGTGCTGTCTTCCTCATGGCCAGACTCCATGGCTGTGGGTGGTGTTTCTGCTGCTGCCATTGCTGCTGCTGCTGCTGCTGCATCTATTGGGCGGCTGTTGAATAAAGAGAAACAAAGGGCCAATGAATATCTTGATATTCCATAGCCCTAGTTTGGAGGAATGGGGGATTTGATAATCACCGTCTCTCATCTGCTGCTGGACTCCCCTCCCGTTGTTCAGCATGCTGCTCCATTTGGGGTGGTGCTGATGGTGCTGCTGCTGCAGATGTCTGCTGCCTTCTCCTGCTCCTGGTTCTTGGCTTGGGTGGCATGTTGGGTGTGGCTGAGGGTCCCATTGTCTTGCTTTTATATATGTCCTGTGGGCAGAGCTACTGAGCATGCTCAGACCAAAAAAACCGGATCCGGCGCACTGCGGCGCTCATAGGCTTTCATTGTATGAAAAAGCCGGACACGCCGGATCCGGCGTGTCCGGCTTTTTCGACGGATACAAAAAACGTTACAGTCACTGTTTTTTCCAGACGCCGGATCGCGTCACATTGCCGGATCCGGCGAAAATCGGATGAAACGCATGGCCATCCGGCTCGATCTGGCTCTAATGCAAGTCAATGGGGGGGGAAACCGGATCCGGCATTGCATTTCGACGGATCCGGTTTTAGTCAAAAGCGCCGGATCGCGCCTGAAGCAGAAAACCTGATGTGTGAAAGAGGCCTAAGGTCTCAGATCCAGAATTGGGGCGAGGAAGGAGAGGCGGTCGTAATATATATATTTGCGTTTCATGTAGCCAGCATCCCCACTCCTGGACCGCTGCTGGTGTTCCCGGCGGTATTGGTCCTGGATGCTTCGCCAGCGTCTCATCACATCATCCACTGCAATGTGACAGGAAATATTGTCAAATTCACATATTTGATAGGTCACATTTGCTACCAGTAGTCTAGACATGGGGCCTTCTGGGGTGTGCTTTCTACCCATGGTGGCATATCTATAATTGGGCAGATACACAGGGTCTCTTTAGTTGATGTATCAAGTAGCTACACTTAATAATTTGTTTGTCTAGGAGGATGAGGAGCTTGTGGCCTAAACCCAAATTATGGCTGTGTGAAACCACATGTCACATCCAAATCTAACGGCCTCATGAGGAAAAAACTACAAGCACAGGAAGGGGGGTGCTGATTCTATATTCATTTTTTGTTGTGCGGTACTTTTAGTCATTTTTTGGCTTGTACTTACGAATTTTCTGCTGCTCCTCACGTGGCCGATCACCAAAGTCATGGAACATCTGCCTACATATACGCCTCCATGACGCCTCCTTTCTTGCCCGGTTAGCATAATGGGCATCACGTTGGTCCCATAGCTCGGGACGCTCCTGCACCAGGACTATTAACATTTCCACATTAATGTAAGTGGACGCCATGATGCTGCTGTACTCGGTGGAGGCATACTTCCTGGATGTCTGGAGCACTTTTTGAGCTCATTTGCATGTCTAGGCTTCCTGATGATGGAGTGGCCCATTTCCTGTCACCAGCCAAAAGACCTGCGTATTTCTCGCAGGTCACACGTGTGGTCCGTGTGTAATCCGTATTTTTTGCCCACCCATAGACTTGCATTGGCGTACTACGGCCGTAGTACTCTGACAATCGCAGCATGCTGTGATTGGCACGGACCGTAGAATATGGATGAGAAATATACGGCTGGTGCGAGGAACCCCAAAGACAATCATTGGTCCGTGTCTAATGCGTGCTTTTAGAGCCTCACACTCGTCCGTATTTCTCGCTAGTGTGACCCCGGCCTTAGGGTCTGATACAATTTTGGATTTGCACTTTTTTGTCTAGCTTTTGGTGTTTTCACCAGTTTTCATTTGTGACTTTATTCTTTTTTTACTTTGCGTCTTTATTAAAGTTTATTTTATGTGTTCAGTCCCAGTTTCTTTCATTTATTTGTCCTTTGATTTCCAAATGTTTCTGGCTGATTCATCAACTGAAAATTCAAAAAACAAATATAAAAAGTTTCCCAGGAATATATTTTTTGCATGTCTTCATTTTTTGGAAATTTTTTGCGACATTTTAGTTGAACATAGAAGAATTATGCAAAAAAACCTTAAAACCTTCAACAAATAGCACAAGACAAAAAAAAGAAAAGTGACTAAAAAATCATGAAAATGACAAATCCAGTCTCTAAGGATTTTAACATGTACTCTGCTACAAGAGAATGCAGTTATTGGGATAAAGTTTTTTTGGGAAATGCTGTGCAAAACCATCAATTGCAGCAGCAATTCTTTGACAAAATTTAATAAGTTGCTATGCATAAACATGCTTTTTTGTGATCTTGTCCTAAGATTTGCACTAAAAATTCTTGCCAGCGCTTTGCAAAATTGATACTTTTTTCCATTATTACCACTAAAAAGTAAAAAACACTAACTAAATCATGAAATAAACAGAACAAGCAGTACTTCTCGGAAACCACTCCAGATATTAATAGAAGTTAGCAAAATGCAGAAACACAGAAAAATACATCCCTTCACTCAGGAAATATGAGTTATAAATAGGTTTATTCATTAAAAAATGAAAGACAGGCTCAATAGTTGTATAGCTGTCATTTCAGAAAATTCTTATAGCAATATTTTCTTAGTTTTTGGAATGCAACTTTATGCAAAGATCATTAATATGAAATATGTTGATATGTGAAGACAGTTTTGAAAATTAAAAATGTCGAAAGGAAGCAATAAAATAAGAAAGTAACTTAATTATTTGATAATTAATGTCTGGCAAGACTAATGCATGGAAAAATAATTGTTAAATATGTACAGTAAAGTATAAAAATTTTAGGCAAGTGTGGAAAAAATGCTGCAAAGTAAAGCCCCCGTCACACATAGCGATCTCGTTAGCGAGATCACTGCTGAGTCACAAGTTTTGTGACGCAACAGCGATCTCACCAGCGAGATCGCTGTGTGTGACACTGACCAGCGACCGGCCCCCCTGCCGGATATCGCTGATCATCCTGGAATAGCCAGGACATTTTTTTGATCGCTGGTCTCTCGCTGGCCAGCACGCATCGCTGCGTGTGACAGGCAGGAGACCAGCGATCAGCGCGCTGGTAACTAAGGTAAACGCAGGGTTTCTAAGCACCGGGCGGTGCTTAGAAACCCTCGTTATACCTTAGTTGCCAGCGCGCTGATGCAGGGAGCTGGTTACCAAGGTACACATCTGGTTTCTAAGTCATGCACGCCCCTTAGAAACCCGATGTGTACCTTAGTTACCAGCTCCCTGAATCAGCGCGCTGGTAACTAAAGTACACAGCGACGCTGCGCGCTCGGCATCGCTGGTGCTGATCGCTGGTGAAGCTGTCTGTTTGACAGCTCACCAGCGATCATGTAGCGACTCACCAGCGATCCTGACATGTTGATATCGCTGACGGGATTGCTGGCGAGTCACTATGTGTGACGGGGCCCTAAGAATAGTTAGAAGTGTTAAGGCCCCTTTACATTTAGCGATGCACCAGCAATCCCGACCCCGATATGACCCGGTCAGGATCGCTGGTGCATCACTAAATGGTCACTAGTGAGCTGCCAAACAGGCAGATCTCACCAGCAACGCAGCTGCGGTCGGCGGTCGTACTTACCTTTCAGACACAGCGATGATGTCTTCTTCCGCCCGCGTCCATGTCTCGCTCGTCGGCGCCAGCGGGAAGCTGACGACGAGAAATGGACCATCCCATTCTCGCGCGATCAGCGATAACCAGCGGGGGAGCCGGTTGGAGGTGAGTATCACACATAGCGATATCGCTAGTGATATGGCTGCTACATCACAAAATCGGTGACGCTTTATTGATATCACTAGCGATATCGCTATGTGTAAAGGGCCCTTTAATGGCTTATTTTTTTATATTTATTTAAGGATTACCAACATGCAAAGTAAGAGAACAATAAAGAAATCAAGGTCAAATAATTTGGTGTGACCACACTTTGAAACACATACCATAAAGATACAGTATTCCCAAAACCTGATGACAATTGCACTTCTAGCAGGATGCAGCAGGCCTCCACTAATAAAGGCAGGGCAGCACAGGTGCAAACAACTGTCAAAAACAGCCACCAACACACCTACCAGATCATGGAGGGGTTGGCTGCCTAGTATAAAAAAATTTGCACACTAATAGGACTTGCGTAGGAAGCCAGTCACATAGCTAAGTGTGATGCAATGTGTCTGAATTACAGCATATTGATGACGCCTATAGTATTATCAGGCGGGCTGCCCAGCACTATAATATGCACCACACAGGGACAGACGCCCTAATGCACCAAGCCAACAAAAAGAGGCCTAGCTGCATCCTGCAAAAAATGATATGATAAAAAGTGTGAAAAATTAAAGCATATGATAAATACATTAGATGAGGTATTGGTTAATATTTTGGCCAAAATAGATATACTCATAACCCAACGTCAAGGGTCCTCATACTTGCGAGTCCTAACACATATAAAAAATGGCTAACACAGAAAAATTAAAAAAACACAACCGTAAAGATACAGCCTTCCCAAAACCTGTAATGACAAATGCACTTCTAGCAGGATGCAGCAGGCTTCCACTAAATAAAGGCAGGGGCAGCACAGTTGCAAACTACTGAGAAAAACTTTTTATCAGTAGTTTGCACCCGTGCTTCCTCTGCCTTTATTAGTTAACCTGTTATATGTAGGGAGAAGAACTCAGCTAGGCGTGCTTCCTCCATGACGGGTCCGGAGCCATTGGGGCTGTCACCTTATGTTGCAAGGGGGGCTTAGGGTCCCGGACCATTCCCTGCACCTGAGGAAAGGGGGTGTGGTTAAGCGGAGGGAACTACAGTGTGCGAGTGATCAGACAGTTTGGGCAGGAATGTCGAACGAGCGAGACACCTATGGGAAGGCTAGAGCTGTGAGGTGGCGTTGTGGATTAGGTCCAAACCTGGGATGTCACAGAGATACCTCTAGAAACTGCTGACTGAGGACTGTACTGACAAGCTGTCACAGCCCACTCCACCAACATCACTGACTGTGAGAGAAAAGGACTGTGAGTGGGATGTAAGCGGACATCTATACGATACAACGAACCGGGCTGCCCGTTGTGAACTGTGCTTTGAGAGTGCTGCATGCCTCCGGCATGCTGTGACAACCACAGCTGGTGATAAGGACATTTTCTTCTCGGCCTCCACAACTTCTGTGCCCAAGACCCGTGTCAGGACCACGAGGAAACACCGCCAACGTCAGTTTTTGGTCACTTAGAAATTTCCTTATTTTTGAAAGAAAGTTTTTTCCAATGAAGCTAACATTAAATGATTCAGAAAAACACTCTATACATTGTTAATGTGGTAAATGACTATTCTAGCTGCAAACGTCTGGCTTGTAATGCAATATTCTCATAGGTGTATAGAAGCCCATTTCCAACAACCATCACTCCACTGTTCTTATGGTACTTTGTGTTTGCTAACTGTGTAAGAAGGCTAATGGATGCTTAGAATACCCTTGAAAATCCTTGCGCAAGTACAGTACTTTCCAGTGTTTCCTCAATATATTGTACATCCTATCTGATTGACTATCGAAGGTACCTATAACTCTAACCTCATTTGATTGGGTGTTCTCGATGTTGATCTGTCTGGGACCTTGTTCCATTTGGAGGGATTGTCTATTTTTGCTCATTGCATGGAAAAAAGATCTATCAATTATCGTCGGTGGATAGTTCCTGTCCAGGAACCTTCCACGGAGATCCCGTGTCTGAATCCTAAAATCTCTTGTGTGGGTACAGTTCCTCCTGATGCGGAGGAACTGCCCTTTCGGTATACCCCTTTTGAGAGCAGATATGGTGACTAGTCCATTTTAAGAGATTATTTGTGGCAGTTGGTTTTCTATATGTGCATGTACTGAGATGGGCATCAGCTTCCTTGTGTATTGTAAGGTCCAGGAATGCAATTTCCCTTTCAATCCATTCACAGGTAAATTTCCGGCCGTGACAGGGAGAATGAAATAATATAGTGGCTCTCTTGTGGAACATGTGTTCAACTGCATAATGACCATGACTTATCTGAGCAGTTGCACAAGTAGTATGTGATTTATCATTTGTATTAAAACAATTATTGTGCACTTGGTTTTTCTTTTGCTGTTTATTTTAATAGAAAGTTAAAATAAATGTGTTTTAAAGGGTTATATGCTAACACTCTCAATCCCCTTATATAATTTATATACCTCAAAGACTGCCAAAAGATTACAATGTAGGATATGGCGGGCTATATCATGTTTAGCAACAGAATGCATTTTTTTTTTAATGGGCATGAGGTCTGCAGACAGCTTCATGTCACCGCTACAAAATGACAACGTGGGATACAGCGGGCTGTATCATATTTAGCAACAGAAAAACGTTTTCTTTTTTTCATCTGCATGAGCTCTGCAGACAGGTTTATTTCACCACCACAAAATTACAATGTTGGATATGACGGGCTGTATCATGTTTAGAACCAGAAAAATTTTTTATCTTTTTTTTAAATATGCAAGAGCTATGCAGAATATGAAATTTCGCAGCCACAAGGTGAGATATGGCATTGTGAATCACGGTAGCAACTGCTAAAAACTATTTTTTTTATGCTCAAATCACAGAACAGTGTCACCACACTGCTAAATGACAAGGTGGGATATGGTATGCTGTTTCACATTTAGCAAGTGAAAAAATAAGATTTACTCGTGCATGGAGCACAATAGCAGTGCATAATACACTTGTATGACATGCCCTGCTGTCTTTATCTGTGGCCTTCAGTAGTTGCTAGTGTTGAGCATTCCGATACTGCAAATATCGGGTATCGGCCTATATTCGCTGTATCGGAGTTCCGATACCGAGTTCCGATATTTTCACAATATTGAATACCGGAATCAGAAGTTCCCATAATGCAATGAGCCAGTTGTGTTAGCCATGTTAACTAATGGCATGGCTGTGATTGGCTGCTGAAATGATGTCATCATGATGCGAGGTCTGTGCGGGCCTGCCGGGGGTCTGTGCGGGCCTGCCGGGGGTCAGTACGGGCCTGCCGGGGGTCTGTGCGGGCTGCCGGGGGTCTGAGCAGGCCTGCTGGGGGTCTGTGCGGGCTGCCGGGGGTCTGTACGGGCCTGCCGGGGGTCTGTGCGGGCTGCCGGGGGTCTGTTCGGGCTGCCGGGGGTCTGTGCGAGCCTGCTGGGGGTCTGTACGGGCATGCTGGGGGTCTGTGTGGGCTGCTGGGGGTCTGTGCGGGCCTGCCGGGGGTCTGTGTGGGCTGCCAGGGGTCTGTGCGGGCCTGCCGGGGGTCTGAACGGGCCTGCCGGGGGTTGTGTGTGTGTGTGCATGCATCGTACGATGGGACTACAAGTCAAATCAGGCTATGCCTGCTACAATGACAGTGATTGACACATTAGCCAATGATGGGACAGTAGTAGTCCCATCATCCGGCTAATGTGTTGAATGTACAAAAAACATACATACTACATACATACATACTACATATATGCAACATTCATACAACATACATACATACTACATACATACTTCATATATACTACATTCATACAATATACATACATACTACATATATACTACATTCATACAGCATACATACTACATAATACATGCATACTACATATATACTACATACATACAACATACATACATACTACATAATACATACATACTACATATATACTACATTCATACAACATACATACATACTACATACTACATACATACTACATATACTACATTCATACAACATACATAGATACTACATACTACATACTTACTACATACATACAACATACATACTACATACATACTACATACAATACATTCATACATTCATACAACACATACATATAGACATACAGTACATATAACATAGAGTACATACTCACCATCACTTGTCACTTTGATCCCCGAAGCCAGTGTCATCTCACTGTAAAAAATATTAAAATAACAAACAACCAATATACTCCCTGATCCGCAGAAATCCACGAGTGTCCCACGACGATCTCCTGCAGTGCATCTCTGAGAGGTTACTATAGTTCACTGGTCTCACTTTATGGCAAAAGCTGTGTGGGAACTTTCTCACACAGCAATGCCAAAAGTGAGACTAGGGACTATTTTTTTACAGTTGCGGAGGAATACAGTGCAGAAGGATACCTACCTCCCGTCATTGTATTCCTGGAGCCCCTAGAGAGCGGTCGCATCAGCTGATGCTGCTGTTCTCCACGGGAGATCGTCGTGGGACACTCGTGGATTTCTGCAGATCATGGAGTATATTGGTTGTTTGTTATTTTAATATTTTTTACAGATGACACTGGCTTCGGGGATCAAAGTGACAAGTGAATGTGAGTATGTACTCTATGTTATATGTACTGTATGTCTATGTGTATGTATTGTATGAATGTATGAATGTATTGCACGTAGTATGTATGTAGTATGTATGTAGTATGTATGTTGTATGTCTGTAGCATGTTTTATGTATGTTGTATGCATGTAGTATGTATGTTGTATATACTATGTATATAATATGTATGTATGTTGTATGAATGTAGTATATATGTAGAATGTATGTAGTATGTATGTATGTTGTATGAATGTAGTATATATGTAGTATGTATGTAGTATGTAGTATGTATGTATGTTGTATGAATGTTGTATATATGTAGTATGTATGTATTATGTAGTATGTATGTATGTTGTATGAATGTAGTATATATGTAGTATGTATGTATGTTGTATGAATGTAGTATGTATGTGGTATGTATGTATGTTGTATGAATGTAGTATATATGAAGTATGTATGTAGTATGTAGTATGTATGTATGTTATATGAATGTTGTATATATGTAGTATGTATGTAGTAAGTATGTAGTATGTATGTTTTTTTTTTTACATTCAACACATTAGCCGGATGATGGGACTACTACTGTCCCATCATTGGCTAATGTGTCAATCACTGTCATTGCAGCAGGCATCGCCCGATGGTTCTTGTAGTCCCATCGGACGATGCCTGCACACACACACAACCCCCGGCAGACCCGCACAGACCCCCGGCAGGCCCACACAGACCCCCGGCAGCCCACACAGACCCCCGGCAGGCCCGCACAGACCCCTGGCAGCCCGCACAGACCCCCGGCAGGCCCGTACAGACCCACGGCATGCCCAGACAGACCCCCGGCAGGCCCGCACAGACCCCCGAGAGGCCCGTACAGACCCTGCCCGCACACACACACACGCACAGTCTCCACCCACGCACCGCCCACACTCTCCCCCCCTCCCGAACTGGATGTGCAAGGAAAGAAAGGGTTTATTTTCATTCCGATATTTGTGCCTCATTGACTTGCATGGGTATCCAGTATCGGAATCGGTGATACCCGATATTTTGGGGGTATCGGTCCGATCCAATCCGATCTGATATTTCTTGATATCGGAAGCTATCGTTCAACACTAGTAATTGCACAAAAACTACCAAACTAACTAACAAACAACCTCCTAACAACAGCCTCTCTGCTCTGTTACAGTTTCAAAATGGTGCAAAAACAAGATGTTCACTCTTTATATGGAGAGGGACATGAAATTTCAGCAGCCAAAGACACAAATCGTTGTGTCAGGACATTGTGGTAAGAAGAAAAAAAATTATAGTTTACAAGCATGCCGCGCCTCTGAGCTCTGCAAACCCCCTACCCTCATCAATCATGTGCCCCACGCTCATCATACACCATTATCATAGCCAAAGTGCTGAAAATACCTTAATGGCAACGCAAATATTTTCTTGCACTTTTTGCCGAATGTTTCCAATTTTTTACGATTTTATAACATTTTGCTCGTGTTTCTGATCACGAATCCGAATGTGCTATATTTTTGCTAATTTTGTTTGGCGACTGTTTTTCGAACAAATTCGCTCATCACTAGCTAGGAGTCCATCATATACCCTAAACTTTACAGCTCAGGTTTGCTCGCCACTGCTTAATAGTCAAATGCTATACATGCAATCATGACCGCTGATGCCAGTGATTGATAGAAGTAGTCACGTAGTATAAGAATGAGCTGGAGCAGCAGGAAATTTAGTGGGTAAGTACCGTAAATGTTATTTCTTTATTTTCTAATATTCTAGGGCAGATTTTGTAAAATCTCAGAAAGCTTCTAAGAACATATTTATTTTTTTTAAATACTTTGACTATGTAGTAAGCAAAGCCTCTTTGTATTATCTTTCAATAGTTTTGAAGTTTTCATCTATACAGTACATGGTCATAAAAACATAATTACTTGAGTACAATCAAAAAAGCATTTATGCTTAACAATGAATTCACACCAATAATTTCTTTTGATTCAAAGGCTTTTCTTGAAAAGATAATTGTAAATACATATAATGTTAGAACAGGGATGGCGCCTCTGCACTAGCCTCCATCCTCCTCCCAGCAGGGACGTTGGGGTGTTTACTTATCCACCCATGCTAATGCAGCCTCTGTTTCCTCCCAGGACCGGCACAGGGCACATGCTACCTGCTTCTTAAAGGGGCTGCACTTCCAAAAAATATCACCAGAAAATGGATGGGAGACATTAGGTAATTAAGGCAACCTCATCAAATGGGAGGTGCCTTAGGAACATTTGTTCTGCTATCTGTTATGAATGGGTCACCGAGGAGGAAAACAAGACCAAGCTAAATTACAGAAAAACAGAGAGGTTGGTAACTATGCGGATTGCAGACCCCTGATCCTAACCACACAACTAACAGCAGCCGTGGAGCGTACCTACGATGATTCTAGACGCCTCATCACAGCCGGAGGACTAAGTAAGCCTAAAGCAAGAAAAGGGGAAATCTAAACTGCCCCAGAGCAGACCCCAAAGGATTAGACAGCCCCCACACATGTATTGACGGTGAGACAAGATGAAAGCACAAACAGGTGGGAAAATAGGCTGAGCAAACAATGGGGCCCACACTAACTAGAAAGGACAGGAAATAAAGATACTGTCTGCAATCATGCCAAAAACCCTGTGAAAATGTCCAACACTTCTGAGGAAGATGGCAACTTTGGGAGTGGTACAAGATGGACCATCTTAGAAAATCTATCACAAATCACCCAGATAACAGTCATTCTCTGAGAGACAGGAAGATCAGAAATAAAATCCATTGAGATATGGGTCCATGGCCTCTTGGGCACCGGCAGGGGCATCAATAACCCATTAGAACGAGAACAGGGTTTTGACCGAGAACAAGTTCCACAGGACTGCACAAAATTCCTGACATCACGAGATAAGGCAGGCCACCAAAAAGACTGACTCACCAAATCTCGGGTACCACAAATACCTGGATGACCAGCCAATGCGGAGCAATGAACTTCAGACATCACTCTCTTCCTCTACTGGTCAGGAACATACAATTTTCCCATAGGACAACGCTCAGGTTTATCCTCCTGAAATTCCTCCAGGGCGCGTCTCAAATCGGGCAAAATGGCAGAAAGAACTATACCCTCACCTAGGATGGTAGTAGGCTCGGTCACAATAAGAGAATCAGCAAAGAAACTCCTAGAAAGGGCATCTGCCTTAACATTCTTTTTGCCAGGAAGAAAAGAGACCACAAAATTAAAACGCGTGAAAAACAAGGCCCACCTAGCTTGTCTAGGAATCAAGTGTTTGGCTGACTCCAGATAAATCAAATTCTTGTGATTGGTGAGGACCACAACTTGATGTCTAGCTCCCTCCAACCAATGTCTCCACTCTTCAAATGCCCATTTCATGGCCAATAATTCCCGATTCCCCACATCATAGTTGCGTTCAGTTGGGGAGAACTTTCGAGAAAAGAAGGAACAGGGATTCATTTTAGAAGCCACAGGATCTTTTTGGGACAAAACAGCTCCCGCACCAATCTCAGAAGCATCTAACTCCACCTGAAATGGAAGTGAGACATCAGGTTGTCGTAAAACCGGAGCAGAAGTGAATCTCCGCTTAAGCTCCTGAAATGCCAAGACAGCCTCTGGAGACCAATTCAGCACATCAGCGCCCTTCTTGGTCAGATCAGTCAGTGGTTTGACAATACCAGAAAAATTACCTATAAATTTACGATAGAAATTAGCAAAACCCAAAAACTTCTGGAGAGCCTTCAAAGAAGTGGGCTGAACCCAATCATAAATGGCCTGTACCTTGGCCGGATCCATTTCAATAGTCGACGGAGACAAAATAAACACCAAAAATGAAATCCTCTGTACACCAAAGAGGCATTTCGATCCCTTAACAAACCAGGAATTCTCCCTCAAAATCCGGAACACAGTCCGGACATGTTCCACATGAGAATCCCAATCACTGGAAAAGATCAAAATATCATCCACATAGATAATCAAAAACTTATCCTCAAAGTCCCGGAAAATATCATTCATAAAGGACTGGAAGACAGAAGGGGCATTAGTGAGCCCAAAAGGCATCACCAGGTACTCAAAATGTCCCTTCGGAGTATTAAGCGCTGTCTTCCATTCATCCCCGTGCTTGATGCAAATAAGAGTATATGCCCCCCTGAGGTCAAGCTTATTAAACCAGCAGGCACTTTTAACTCTGGAGAATAAATCAGACATCAGGGTTAACGGGTACTCATATTTAACCGTCATCTTGTTAAGGGAATGATAGTCAATACAAGGTCTTAATGAACCATCTTTCTTGGCCACAAAAAAACAGCACCTAAGGGTGAAGAGGATGGTCTAATATGACCCTTCTCCAGCGACTCCTTAATATAGGATCGCATAGCATCATGTTCGGGTACTGATAAGTTGAAAAGCCGACCCTTGGGAAATTTACACCCAGGCATCAACTCAATTGCACAATCATAACTCCTATAAGGAGGCAAAGAGGCAGACTTACTCTCACTAAATACATCAGAAAAATCAGCCAAATAATCAGGAATATCATGAAACTGAGGAGAGGTGGAGAAAACAGGAGTGTCCCTAAGAACACACTGACAACCCCAACTCACCACAGACACAGATTTCCAATCCAAAACTGGATTATGAGTTTGCAACCAGGGTAAACCCAGAACAATAGTATCATGCAAATTGTGCAGCACCAAAAATGTACAATTTTCTTGGTGGTCTGGGGCAACTAGCATTATCAGCTGGGTCCAAAACTGAGGCTTATTCTCCACCACAGGAGTAGCATCAATACCCCTCAAGGGAATAGGCATCCGCAGAGGTATCATAGGAAAACCACAACGTTTAGCAAAGTCCAAATCCATCAGATTCAAAGCTGCTCCGGAATCTACAAAAGCCTTAGCAGAAAATGTGGATAAGGAGCAGATCAGAGTAATTGCCAAAAGAAACTTAGGTTGTAAACTGCCCACAGCAAATATGTGTGCAAATCGTTTCTCTCGTTTAGGGCAGACAGAATAGTATGAGAGGCGTCTCCACAGAAAAAACACAGCTTATTACGCCTTTCTAAACTCCTTACGTTGCGCCCTAGACAAAACCCTATCACATGGCATAGGTTCAGACGTTTGTTCAAAAGGTGGCAACGCCTCTCGTGTAGTTTTACGTTCACATAAACGCCGATCAACTTGAATGGCTAATGACATAGAATCATCAAGACCAGAGGGAACAGGAAATCCCACCATCATATCTTTTACGGTCTCTGATAAACCCTTCTGAAAGAGAGCTGCCAATGCACCATCATTCCATGTAGTAAGGACCGACCACTTTCGGAATTTTTGACAGTATAACTCTGCAGAATTCTGACCCTGGTTCAATGCCAGTAGGGTTTTCTCAGCTTGATCAATAGCATTAGGTTCATCATACAACAACCCCAAGGCTTGAAAAAATGCATACACATTAGTCAGAATAGGATTTTCAGGTGTCAGAGATAAAGCCCAATCCTGGGGATCGCCGCGCAGCAAGGAGATGACATTTTTAACCTGCTGCACAGAGCTCCCCGATGAGTTAGGCTTCAAGGCAAGAAATAATTTACAACTATTCTTAAAATTCAAAAATTTTGACCGATCCCTAGAAAACACATCAGGAGTAGGGATCTTTGGTTCTACAGCATGTGACTGAGCGAGATAGGCGGAAATTCCCCACACTTCAGCAGTGAGCTGCTCCACACGATCAGACAATTGCTTAATCTCCATTAGAGAAAAAATCCTCCTACGGCCCCAGAAAAAAAAGAGAAAAAAATACATATAAAAAAAATGTTGACACTTTTTTTTAAACAATTTTTTCCTGCTTTTGAGTACCCTTGAATCTGCGGTATGGCTGGTGATTCTGTTATGAATGGGTCACCGAGGAGGAAAACAAGGCCAAGCTAAGTTACAGAAAACCAGAGAGGTTGGTATCTACGCGGATGGCAGACCCCTGATCATAACCACACAACTAACAGCAGCCGTGGAGCATACCTACGATGATTTTAGATGCCTAGTCACAGCAGGAGGACTAAATAAGCCTAAAGCAAGAAAAGGGGAAATCTAAACTGCCCCAGAGCAGACCCCAAAGGAACAGACAGCCCCCACACATGTATTGACGGTGAGACAAGATGAAAGCACAAACACAGGTAGGAAAATAGGCTGAGCAAATGATGGGGCCCACACTAACTAGAAAGGACAGGAAAGGAAAGATACTGTCTGCAATCACGCCAAAAACCCTGCAAAAATGTCCAACACTTCTGATAGCAAAAAATACCCTGAAGTCACTAGACTTCTCCCACTATATCAGCACTCTGGCATATTCTGAGAACAGAGCAAAAAGAGGCCAATCTCATAAGGGACAAAAAGCAAACTAGCACATACAATGACATAAGATTGGAAATTCAGCACAGCCCCAGCCGGGGCTGGCTGACCACGCAAAAACTGAATAGACCAAATCAAATCAAATGTGAACATAAGCAGAGAACAATTTAGCTTGAGAAGGCAGGAACAGAGCTGGAAACTAAGACCTCAGGAGGTAGGAAAAAATCACCAGCATGGGAACAGGGAGTCGGCTGTCTTAAATCCAGTCTGAGAGTCCAGATGTCCAATCCTCTTCCTCATTATCAGGTGGCAGGTCTCTGTTAATTAGATCAGCTTCACAACCTCCTGCCACCACCAGAGGGAGCCCGGAAAGAGAACTCGCAACTCCTCTGTCAGTACAACCAGCTCCCTCATCAGAAACCAGAGGCAGACCAGAAAATGAGTTCACAACAGCTATCTAGCTGTTTGGTCAACTCTCTATTCCTGTATGTGACCCCGTCCATCAGGTTTGCACTTGATCTTGTCTGTCCTGCTGTTACCATTCTTGAGTACACCCTGCTACAACCCAGTCCTGAACCTGATCTGTCTTGTCTGCACCTATTCTGCTGCCCCACCTGTCCACTCTGAACCTGTACCTGTTTTTCATTCTTGAGTCTGTCCTGTGATTCTGCACCTATCCTGCCCTTTCCTTATCCAGCATCTGTCTACTAGCTGTACCGCTCAAGCTATCCAGTTCCTTGACAGTCCTGCTTCCCTAACCTTTTGGGGGTCAGCTGGTATGGCTTCAGGATCTGACCTGGAGTAGCACCTGGTGGATACCTAGGTTCACATCTAACCAGACCATCAGGGGCTTTACTGAAGAAGCAGGTGGTCACTTAGCTACACCTTTCCAAGCTCTCCCTAGAATGTGGCACAGTGATCCAAGAACAACATGCTAAACATATAAATTAACATTCAAATGCAATTCAATAAATAACTTTCATCAACTTTCATCACGATCAATGTGTTTTTTTCTGGAAAAGTGATTTCCACTAACTCTACTTTAACTTCCGAGGTAATAAATATGTAAGTCTTCACCAAGGTGAGACACTACAAGATGGAGTGAGTAAGGACAGGTGTCCATGATGTCATGGGTGTGTCAGAGGCTGCAGACTGTTGCTCTGCTTCTGACAGCAGAAGGTCTCAGCAGTTTGCTTTCCAAACTTCTTCCTTGGCCTTCTGACACTAGGACCCAGTGGCACCCTTTCCCTGGCTCTAGTTGACACACCTGAACCAGGTGTTTATAACTTTCAGCAGGCTGCTGAAAGTTATGGGTGATATTTCTATTTCCAGTTCCCTGTTGAAGCTTGTAGCTATTGCAGTTGACTATCTTCCTCTTTGATTTTGCTGGAGGACGTCTGTGTTTCTCTCTGAGTCTACTTGAGAAAAATGTTTCCCTTATTTGTTTATCCCATCTGTCTTTTTTTAGTGGTAGTGGGGATTTACTAGGGCACATCCTGTTCATAACAATAGACTGAAGGTAGGGTCTTCGCATTATGAAACTATCCCTTGTTATGTCCTGAAGGGTTTTCACACTCCAATGGTTCTGGGTTTGCCTTGGTTGGTGAAGCATAATCCAACTGTGGATTGGCAATCCAGAGAGATTGTAAAGTGAGAGATTACTGTTATGGTAACTGCCTAAATGTTTCCCCTTCTGCTGTATCTACAGGGACCTTACTGACATTTTTGTCTGGCTTTGATGACCCTGCCCCAATTTTGCAGAAGGAAATAGGCATTTTGGCCTTGTAAATTGACCTGAAGGGTGAAATGTTGGAAGGTCAGAGGGATGCCCCAGCTTACTGCTCTTGGGGGAGGTTGTTTGTGCCATCTAAATTGTGCTACAAAGTAATTAGAGAATATCATGACTCTGTACTTGCTTACCACCCAGGTGGAAAGGCAACCGTGGATGTCCTTTCTCATCATTTTTGGTGGCCGTGGTTGCATCGTGTTGTGGTTGAACAAGTGTCTACATGCAATGTTTGTGCATTTTCTAAAGTACCGCATACCCGTCCATCTGGTCTTGTTTTGCCACTACCTATTCCTAACTAGATCAGGGGAAACAGTTATAAACGTAGGACTGTCAGTAAACACGTGTCAGGTCCGGACCTGAATATGAATGATTCTGTGTGGTTGTCTACCAGGAATTTAAGGTTGAGGGTTCCTTCCTGGAAGTTGGGAGCTAGATTCATTGGTCCCTATAAGATAACCGCCATCATCAGTCATGGAGCATTTCGTCTGGAGCTACCTCAGGCTCTTAAGATCTATAATGTTTTTTACAGGTCTTTGCACAAGATATATGTAGAACCCCTTGAGCCCTCACCCCTACCTCCTCCCCCAATAATGGTTCATGGAAACTTAGAGTTTCAAATTTTGAGTATTGTAGATTCTCGCCTCCAACATCATTCTCTGCAGTACTTGGTGCACTGGAGGGCTTATGGTCCAGAGGAAAGGATGTGGGTTTCTGCATCGAAGGTGAACATCCCCAGGTGGGTTCATTCTTTCCACATCTTTTATCCTGAGAAAACTGGTCCTGTGTGTCAGGAGGTCACGAGTAGAAGGGGGGGTACCGTCGCGGCTGCAGACCACCACTCTGCATTGACTGCAGAAGGTCTCAGCAGTTTGTTTTGCAGACTTCTTCCTGGGCTTTCTGACTGTAGGACCCAGTGGCAACCTTCCCCTGGCTCTAGTTGACACACCTGGACCAGGGTATTTATAACTTCGAGATGGCTGCTGGAAGTTGTAGGTGATATTTCTATTTCCAGTTCCCTGTTGCGGCTTGGAGCTATTGCAGTTGGCTATCTTCCTCCTTGGTGTTGCTGGAGGATGTCCGTGTTTCTCTCTGAGTCTACTCAAGCTAAGTGTTTCCCTTGTTTGTTTATCCCATATGTCTTTAGTGGTAGTGGGGATTGACTAGCGCTTATCCTGTCCTTCCTGGTGCAGGGCTTATCATCAGAGTCAGGCAGAGATTAAGTATCCTGCTCAGCAATAGGTGCGGAACCCACAGTATATAGCGCAGACAGGATCTGCCTAGGGGCCTCCACTCCCCCCTTCCCTAGAGTTCAGTTCCTTTTTCCTTTTTCCTTTTCCTTTCATGATGCCCATAGCCTTTCCTATATGTTGTGTGACACACAAACCGGAACTAGGAGTGCTTCTGAACACAGGTAAATCCTCATGTGTTGTGCATCCAATATATTCTATTGATGTAATTTACCTTGTGGAGACTAGAGTCTACGCAAGACAAATTGACATGCTGTGGTCTGAAAGATGCACCACATGTCAGTCTCCGCTGGTGATCCCTAGGCGTCTATGGATGCATAGTGGACGTAGGATTTCTTGAAATCCCATCCACTGTGCTGTCATAGATGGCCACTGCAGTTATGGTGCTGCATAAATAAGCAGTGTCAAACCTGTAGTACTTACTGATCGTGGTCACATACTCTTAGAGTGAGCGTCTGCACACCTGTGCACCAATGTTATAGGGGAGATTCCCCCTTTCTTAAGCATGTACAGAAAGTCTTGTGTCATGATTGAATTGCTGTCACATCATGAGGCCAAATCAACTGACACATAAAATATTTAAATGTACATTATAAAATTTAGGAAACTTACAAAAGTAGACAACAGAATCAATATATTAGCACTAAGATCTTAATTATGCTTTTGTACAAATGTATGTTAATAAAATGTTATAAACACTCAAAGTATAGGGCTAAAGCCATATGAACAATTAAAACATTTTGAAAAATGTAAAAAAAATTTTCCTGTAATGAAAAAAATGCAAAATCGCAGTGAAAAAACATGTTTCGGTTAGACTTTTCAGACTAAATATATACAGTTCATTGAGTCAACACGACTCAAATTGAAATACAGTAATTTAATTCCAATCTGTTTTTCATCTCTACCATATAATTCAATGCTCATCCATTCAAAAACATGTAACATATTCCCTGTAAAGAAATAAAAAACATCTTTTCACAATTATTTTCCCAAACTTCTTGCTGTTCTAAATACATATACCAAAAATACAAATGGCTCAACAAAGTCTGGTCAGTCTGATTTTAATTTGATGTGATATCTGTTGGACACAGACATTCCCACAAAGGCATTTTAATACATAGACCACATTACCGTTATTGCAGGTAAAATACACCTTTTATCTGGAATGTCCTAGTGATGGATTTAAAATGTAATCTTCTCTAATTATTGCCAATTTTGACATCCATAAAAGGATTTTGTTCTCGTGCAAAAAAAAAAATTGTCTAGACATTATGTTGTTTGCCAGTGTCAATCCATTTTTCTATACAAATTGATGAGTCTCTTTGTACAAAACACCATAGTTACGGTTATTTTGCAGTACCTTCTGATATTTTCGGTACTGCTAGGTTCATGTTAGGATGGTACTCTTAATTAATCCAACATGCTATAATAGTTGGAAATAAATGTGGATGTCAAATTTCTAGAAATGTATTTGGATCAAAATAAATTTATGCTTGCATCTATGTGAAGACAAAGTGATTTACAGAATTGGTAGGCCCTGTTTTGAAAATGTTGCAGCTCACCATTTGAAGTTTTATATCTCTTAATAAAGTCAATTTCTCCTATAGGGGTTAAGAAATTAATAACCATTTAGGATATGTTTACACTAGTTTTTTTTCCAAAAACATGTGTTTCAAGCGGAGGATTCTTCAGATATAATTCATTATCCATGGTGTTTTCTTCAACTGATGTGGTTTTTTTTTGCTTACAGTTTGTAGTTGTTACATGATCTGGAACTAATTGAAGTCGATGCGTTAGCTGTTATCCTTTTATACTAACATTAATGTATATTTTTGTCAGCATTTTTTGTCTTTTTATTTGTTTTTTTCATTTATTTAAATCCATTAAGCAGTGAATATAATTCTAGCATTTTTTTTTAGCTAAAAATGCTTACAAAATGCTCAAAAAGATGCATGGACCTCTTCGTGTCTTATTTTTTTTTTTAGCATTCCAATTGACATTGATGGAGTGTCTGCCTAGCAAAAAAAATGCCTAAAAATATCACGTCTAGTGTTGAGCGATACCTTCCAATATCAGGAAATATTGGATGGGATTGGATCGGACCGATACCCCAAAAATATCGGATATCGCCGATTCCGATACTGGAAACCAATGCAAGTCAATGGGACACAAATATCGGAATGAAAATAATCCCTTACTTTCCTTGTAGGTTAATTCTACATGAAGGAAAACAACTAAGAATAATGTAGAATGTATTGGGGGAGGTGGAAGAGACATCAAAGGCATACAGGTTTAGCCCAATCAAATGGAATAGCAGGAATTAATATTTTTTTAAGACATTCGGAGTTACAAAGATATTGACTATGTTAAGATTTTTTATATTTTGACAGATATTTATGTTTCACTACTAGTGTTGAGCGATACCTTCCGATATCGGGAAATATCGGATCGGATTGGATCCGACCGATACCCCAAAAATATCGGATATCGCCGATTCCGATACTGGAAACCAATGGAAGTCAATGGGACACAAATATCGGAATGAAAATAAACGCTTACTTTCCTTGTAGGTTAATTCTACATGAAGGAAAACAACTAAGAATAATGTAGAATGTATTGGGGGAGGTGGAGGAGACATTAAAGGCACAGAGGTTTAGCCCAATCAAATGGAATAGCAGGAATTAATTTTTTTAAGACGTTCAGAGTTGCAAAGATATTGACTATGTTAAGCTTTTTTATATTTTGTCAGATATTTATGTTTCACTACTTCCATGCTCTTCACCTTCTTTTTTACTTCTTCCACACATCCTCTTCAGGGTCATCTTCTTGGTCTTCTTCGGGGTTGTCTTCAAGGTCGTCATCTCCAGGGTCGTCGTTTTCGGGGTCGTCGTCTTCTTTGGGGTGGTCTTCAGGGTCGTCGTCTTTAGGGTCGTCATCAGGGAGATCCAGAGTGATTACTAAAAACTATTTCAAAAAGCTTGAACTTGGAAATGTAGCAGAAGATACAAGAAGGCTGAGGAACTGCTGAGAACCAGCTGACGGTACTGGAACCTGGATTGGTAGCTGAAGGTACAAGAGCCAATGGAACTACCGAGGACCAGCTGATGGTACTGGAACCCGGTTACTAAGCAGGAGGTACCTGTGCTAGAAAGCACTACCAAGGACCAGCAGACATTGGTGGAACTCGGATACCGAGAAGGAGGCACCTAAGCCAAAGGCTCTGCCTGGAACCAGCTGACGTTACTGGAACCCAGGGGGACATATTCAAGATTGACTTCCAAAGAACCAGCTAATGGTACTGAAACTCAGATAGATAGGCAGCATAAGGTACACATGAAAAAAAAAGTTGCAAGGCCGCGAGCCAGCCGGAGTTACCGAAACCCACAGTCCTTCAGGGGGAGCTTGTCTTATTGGCACTACGGAACCAGCCTTTATTGCCAGATCTCACAGCCCACATAGGAAGCACCTAAACTGCAGGCACCATAGAGTCGGCTAACCCGACCGCAACACGACAGTACAACGTATTGGAGGCAAAGTGACGTTGACACTACCCGGAAACAGCTGGCGTGCTGGAACCAGGCTGGGCAGGAGGGAGTACCCGTGCCAAAGACACTTCTGAACAGCAACTGGCAATGTTGGAGCCCAGGGATTACAGTAGAAACAGTGTAGCCAGAGGTCTAATTGGAGCAAGTTTAATATCTGTAGTAGTGTGAATGTGGACAGAGCAGGAGAAATTGACGGACACACAGCAGGGGATCAGCTGACGTTACTGAACCCCAATAACACTGGAGCATGTGTTGACTGTGCAGACGGCACTTATGAGCAGCAACTGCCACTGTTGGAGCCCAGGGATTACAGTTCAGGTGGTAGAAACATGAACACAGCAGGAGACCTGGATACTGTTGCCAACCAATTATTTAATCTGGAAGAGGACTGGCAAATACCTGCGAGATCCAGGCCTTGTTCATTTTCAGAAAAGTAAGCCGGTCAACGTTATCGGAGGATAGTCGCATGCGACGGTCTGTTAGTACACCACCTGCGGCACAAAAGACGCGTTCCGATAATACACTAGCAGCAGGGCAAGCCAGCACCTCCAATACATACTGGCTAAGCTCTGGCCATGTATCCAGCTTAGAGACCCAAAACTTGAAGGGGGAAGAGCCGTGTGAGAGAACACTGAGAGGGCAAGACATGTAGTCTGTCACCATCTGACGGAAACATTGTCTCCTGCTTACTGGAGCCATCTGTGATGGTGTAAACATTTGTGGCGGGGACACAAAACTTTTCCACATTTGGGCCATACTGGTCTTGCCTTGTGCTGAGGCGCTGCTTCTGCTCACTCTTTGTGCAAAGCTTCCTCCACTGCCTCGACGCACTGAGCTGCTTTGTAAAGCACTAGCAGCACTGCTCTCGGGTGGAATGGAGAACATGATGGAATGCACCAGTGTGTCTTGGTACTCCCGCATTTTACGCTCCAGGTTCAACGGTGTTATGAGGCTTTGTAAGTTGTCCTGGTAGTGAGGATCTAGGAGGGTGTACATCCAATAATCAGCCGTGTTGAGAATGTGGGCAATGTGGCGGTCGTTTCTCAGGCATTGCAGCATGAAATCAGCCATGTGCTGCAGACTGCCAACTGGCCAAGAAACGCTGTCCCCTGCTTGAGGCGTCATCTCTGCCTGCTCTGCATCACCCCACCCTCGCTCTACATACTGACTACTTGAGCATTGTGTACCTCCCTCCTCTGGACAGATGTCTTCCTCCTCCATTGACTCTTCCTCATCCTCCTCACAAAGTGTCCCCTGCCAAGGCCTTTGTGAGGAATCACGTTGCGCAGACTGTCAAGAAGCAGATGGCATTTGTTACTCCTCATCCTCCACCTCTTCCACAACCTCCTCCCTTAGTGCTTGCAGTGTTTTTTCAAGCAGGCAGATAAGGGGGATAGTCATGCTGACTAGTGCATCATCTGCACTCACCATCCACGTGGAATCATCGAAGGCACGCAAAACGTGGCAGATGTCCTTCATAGAGGTCAACTCAGTTGTGGTGAAGTGTGAATGGCGCGCAGTGTGTCTTGTTTGCGCCTGATGCAGCTGGTACTCCATTACTGCTGCCTTCTGCTCACACAACCTCTCCAACATATGTAACGTTGAATTCCACCTGGTGGGTAGGTCACATATGATGCAATGTTCTGGAAGGCGAAATCGGCGCTGCAGAGCTGCAATGCTCGATCTTGCCATGCTGGAACGCCGCAAGTGAGCGCACTCTATGCGGACCTTGTGCAGCAGTGCATCAAGATCCGGATTGTCCCTCAAAAAATGCTATACGACCAAGTTGAGCACATGTGCCAGACATGGGATGTGAGTGAGGTTGCCTAGGCCCAGAGCTGCCACCAGATTTCGGCCATTGTCACACACTACCATGCCTGCCTGGAGATTCGCTGGCACAAACCACACGTCGCTCTCCTGCTTGATGGCATTCCAGAGCTCCTGCGCTGTGTGGCTTTGATTCCCCAATGAATTTAATTTCAATATGGCCTGTTGACGTTTGGCCACGGCTGTGCTCATATCGGTCGTAACAGGTGAGCGTTCACGGGTCCATATGGAGGTAGACTGTGACGACTCCTGCAGCGCTGATTCAGAGGAACTGGAGGATAAGGAGGAGTCAATGTGTACAGACTGGTTTCCTGCAATCCTTGGAGTAGGCAGAACATGTACAGCGCCACTCCCAAGGTCTGTACCCGGCTCCACAACATTTACCCAATGGGCAGTGAGGGAAAGATATCGTCCCTGTCCATGGTTACTGGTCCACGCATCGGTGGTCAGGTGGACCTTGCTACTGACGGCGTTTAGTAGCGCATGTTTAATTTTTCCCTCCACATGCTTTTGCAGGGCAGGGACGGCTTGCCTGCTGAAATAAAATTGGCTGGGCACGTTGTATTGTGGGACTGCCAATGCCATGAAGTTTCGGAAGGTGTCAGTCTCCACCAGCCTGAATGAGAGCATTTCAAAGGACAGTAGTTTTGCAATGCCAGCATTCAGAGCCTGTGCTGGGGAGTGGTTTGCCGAGTATAGCCGCCTTTTCTCCCATGCCTGTGGTACAGATGGCTGTAGAATGGCCTGGGAGTGTGAGGATGACAGGGAACATGGTGCTGTGGGTGGAATGACACTGTGTCTTTGCACAACAGTGCCAGAGGTTCTTCCATGGCGATCCTGTGAGGAAGCCGAACCAGCTGTGTGTGAGCTGGAGGAAAAGGCTACAACACGAGCTGAAGAGGTGGTAGGTGGTGCTATAGGTTGGCCTAGGTCTTCAGTGTGTCTTTGTAACTCCACCACGTGCTTGGTCCGCACAAGTTTCGACATATTTGTGGTATTGAGGTTGCTGACACTTTTCCCTCTTTTCACTTTCTGATTACACAGCTTGCATTTGACAAAGCAAATGTCATCTGCAACTGTGTCAAAAAAGGACCAGGCACTGCAAGTCTTGGGAGTGCCCGTTTTGGGTTTTGGAAGAGGCATGCTCCTAATGGGTGCCTAAGTGGAGGCTACAGGCAACTGAGTCTGCCCCCTCCCTCTCCCTCCTTTTTTGTTCGTTCGGGGAATCTCTTCCTTAGAGCTGCTCCCACCACCTTCCTGTACCTCACGCATGATGGGTCAAGGACCTCATCATCTACACTACCTTCTTCAAACGACTGCTTCTCCTGGGTAGTCTCGACAGCACAGTACGCACCAGAAAGTGACACCTGAGTCTCATCATCAGATGCGTACTGAGGTGTGCTGACCATAGGCACTGGCCCACCCGCCTCTTCAGATTCAGAGAGACAAAGCTGTTGCGCATCACTGCATACTACCTCTTCTTCAAATTCTCGAATGCTGCTTGGCTGGCCCCCTCTTTCCAAGCCAACTGATTCAGAGAACAGAAGTAGAGATGGCTCCTGTCCAGGGCTCTCTGACTGCCTGGGCAATTTGGCAGGTGGTGAAGAGACAGATGGGTGCTCTTGAGTGCTCTGGACCTGAGAGGATCTGGAACTAATTGAAGTCGATGCGTTAGCTGCCATCCATCCGACAATGGCTTCAATTTGTTCGTCCCGCAGCATTGATGTACGGCAAGCTCCTACAAAGCTGCGCATAAAAGACTGTTCCCTAGGAAAACTGGGGGATGCTGAGTCACTGGTGCCCGCACAGAATCCCCACGTCCTCTCCCTGCAGAAGCTCCACGCCCACGACCACGTGCCTTACTCCCTGCCTTCTTCATCTTGGTAGACTGATAAAGATAGGCAGAAAAGTGCTAAATGCTTAGTGTGCTTATTCCTGAACAGGTGCTAAGTGGTATAAGAAACACTAATTTTATAAAGTGTGGACTAGACTTTAATATGAGCTAATGTGGCCTACACAACTGTAAAGTGGAGTGTTTGGTGAACTTTATTAACTTTTTTTCTCACAAAAAGACACTGGATGTGCCTAAAGATGTAAAACCGATAGTATCACAAACTTTTTGTAGCTATTACAATGCAGGAAGGTAACCTACAATGCAATAGATGAGGCTCCAAAAAATAGGCTAATACTAATCTGGCTGGAGCTGCAGGGCACAAGCCAGCAGAAAGGCTCCTCTATCTACTCCTATATAGTGTTTGCAAATAGTCTAGCTGGATACGGATGGAACCACACTAATAGGAGAAATCTGGAAAAATGAGCAGCACTAATGCAAAAAAGGACAATGTATGAGGCAGTGACGCACGCTGAGTAGACTACAACCGGAGGTGAATGGCTGCAGAACACACTACAGCGTGAGCTGCACTCACACACAGAGACCTCGCAGACAGCCGTGAACAGCGCTGCAAGGTAAAAGAGATCTACAGCGGTTGATAAAGTAGCCTGGCTAAAGCACATTATAGCAAATCGCTAGGTCACACTGTCCCTCAGAACAGCAGCGTCCTATCCCTAACTGAATTCACAGCAGAGTGAACCCAAAATGGCGGCGGCGGCTTTTATAGTGCATCATGACATCATTTCAGCAGCCAGTCACAGCCATGCCAGTAGTTACATGCCTAACATGCTCTAACAGGATGAGCCCACACTTCTTAGGATCCTCATTGGCTGAATAAAATCAAACTGGCTCATTGCATTATGGGAACTTCCGATTCCGGTATTCGATATGCTAAAAGTATCGGAACTCAGTATCGGAATTCCGATACCGCGAATATCGGCCGATACCCGATATTGCATTATCAGAATGCTCAACACTAGTGAGAGCATCTGTGACTAACATAATATATCATTTGATTTAATTAGTTTAATACACCTTACACAGCTGGACGCTCCTCATACAGTACCATCTCTCTGCTGGTATTTTTGCTACATTTTCCCAAACATGAGGAAGTATGGTGGAAGAGGCCACGGACGTGGGCAGGGCGGCGCAGCTGGTAGTGAAGGTGGTGGTGCATCGGCTGGTTCTGGCAAAAGCACAATAGCAGCTAAGGCAGGAGGTGTTGAGCCTGCGTCATCCTCTGGCCCAAGAAGGCCTGTAAGGTTGCCTTTTCTTGGAGTAGGAAAACCGCTTTTAAAGCCGGAGCATCAGGAACAGGTTTTGGCGTACATTGCCCGAAACAGCCACCAGCTCTATTGCCTCCTCTTCTGAACGGTCGAAACCTGCAAGCACGGAGTCGTCAGTGCAGGGTTCTGGTCATAAAAAACCCCTTTCCTTGTGTCCTTCACCCCCACCAAAAGTTAAGGATGCGGCAGCCCACACTTCAGATTACTCTATGGAGCTCTTTTCACATACCATGCCTAGGTTATCCAGTCAAATCCTGAATTCCCCAGTCCAAGATGAATCTTACATGGAGTGCATTGATGCACAGCCACTGCTAGATGATTCTGCTGGTACATTGACCCACAGCACTACACTGCCCTCACAGTCTATTGAGCCAGAATCTGACCAGGATGAAAACCAGGTGTCCCTTCCTGCATGCTATACCACCTTACATGGTGACACAGAGGAAGGTAAAGAGGAAGGTGCAGATGACTTTGAAGAGGAGGTGATGGATGACCCAGTTCTGGACCCGGATTGGCATCCATTGGGGGAGGAGGGGGGCGCTGGCAATAGTTCAGATAAGGAGAAGGATCCGCAGCATGCATTGACATCGCAGCAGCGGTTATCTAGCAGGCCCGTAGCTGTCCTAAAACGTGGAACAAAAACTTAAAGAGTTGCAGGACAGCTTGACCAGACGGTCAACTTAGCACAGCGTGCAAGGCCAGAAGATGTTTACCATAGTAGGAAGAGTGCAGTCCAAAATCCTACTGATCAGGCAAAGGTTACCTGTAAGAAGTGCGGAAGGACCTTTAGCCGAGGTAAACAACTCAGAAATTTGAATACCAGTTGCACGCTTAGATATCTAATCAACATGCACTTGCAAGCGTGGACGGACTACAAAACCTCAGGTAGCACATGTGCGCCTGCTCCGACTGAAGGTAGCCAACAACGCTCCATCGCTATCCCTCTGTAAGTCCACCGCCACCATTAAGCACACCACCAGCACTAAGTGTGGAGGTGTCGTCACAAGGCCAAAGCACTCCCTAACTGGGCTGCCCATCCCTCCCCCAATGGCTGGTGTCAAGACCTGGCGCACCCAGGCAATCGCCGTTGCTCTGAACAGGTGGATGGGCTCACTGATGGCCGACGGCAATGGCACAGGGCCCCTCATAGTACAATACAGTGTCTCAGACGGTGGGAGGGCCCATTCACCGTCAGACACACCAGCGTACTATGAGGGGCCCTGTGCCAGTACCATCAACCACGATTGTGCCTCCCTGATTGTTCATGGCCACAGCACTTGCAAGTTGCAATACTTACCTCCCTGCTCCACCGCTGTGTAGTCTGTGCAGTTAAATCCTTCACAGGGACAGCCACTAGAAATTTGGTGTATTTATCAATGATGGTTAAGATGTAGCTATGGCCTGTCCTGCTGGCCTCTACCTTCAGATGATCTATGGCTACCATTTGAAATGGACGTCAACTTACAAGCGGATGCAGTGGTGGTTTATGATCACCTTTCACAGTTGTGATAGTCACAGACGTGTGACATTCCTGCCACCATTTTTCAATGTCTCCTCTCATGCCAATCCAATAGAATCACCTACGGCCTGTGGCTTCTGTCTTTTGCACTCCAAAATGACCAGACACATCATGATAAGCAGTGAGGACAATGGGTACATCTCTCCCAGTGATCACAATTTGATGGAGACGAGTAACGGTGATGTGATCCACGCTACTGCGATAAAGCAATCCTTTCTTCACAAAGAACCTTTTTCGCTTTCTCCACAGACACAGTAATTGAGGGTCTGCATCGCTTCTGCAACATCTACCGGGAGGTTTTCCCGCAATGATTAATTCCAAAATTTCTGCTAATACTCGATTTTGCGTCTATACTTGTATCCATGTAGTTTCCAGTAGCGGAGATTCTTGACTGGCTTACTGAGATTGAAATATATACGAAGATTTAAAAGTACCACAACACTGTATACTGGTGTACGCTATGAATACCTTTTCCCTTTTTCTACTTTTGTAATTCTGGTGTAATATATAGTGAGCCTGTGAGTGTCTGTGTCTGACTCCGGATCTATAAACGGAAATTTAACCCTAGACTGGAAACACCTGGTATGTGCTGATACAGTACCTTGTTTCAAAAATTTGTATTAAGGTATCATCTGTAGGATAACCAACTGTGGGGGGGACCCTCTTCTTGCCACAGACAAACATGAGACTGAGACAGAGTTTGTATTGAACAGGGCCGTTTTTAGTGCCCATCCTTCTGTCGACAACAGCAATTCACCACAGCTATTTCACATTTCTCTGTACACAGGCCCCGGTACCTTCACTTCCTTTGTAACTATAATCGTGGCATCCTCTGTGGCTCTTCTACCGTGGCTGGCCTAGGCCCAACCACCACAGCGCTGCACCAGTCTGAGCACACCGTCCGTATGATAGCCCCAGGCTGTCTTCGTCTGCAGCTACCATCCTCTGGGCCACCCCTGTGACCGCCTCAACTGTCAGTCCTCTCTGGAGCCTTTCCACTGTCTCTATTTCCTCAGCAGAACTTCCTCTTTACTGTGCTCCCTTCGCTGACTAACTCTTCCAGAACCTTCCCTCAGCCTTTTATACTTCCAGTTCTGGTAACTCCGCCCACCATCACGTAACAGTTTCTCTGACCAATGGCAGTTATTCAGTCCCACTCCTACACTCTCCACTGCCCTCCAATGGGCAAGCTAAAACATTGCACCCTTTCTATTTATCTTAGCGGTTTCACACCTACACTGCACTACACCTCTGCTTGTCACTACAGGCTGGTTTGTCTGTCAGTCCACCTTCCCTACATCATCCATAGTGAGTGAGCGTGTGTGGGTTATGCCTTCTATATATACGTTGAATCGGAGAAACAAATTTTTACACTATACTTGATACAGCTTGTATTTTGTTATACAGTACCTTTGTTCGACATTTAGCATTACGGTCAAATCCATACTGTGTAAGCGTCTGAGAGTGACTACGGGACAATTTATACGGAGATTTCAATTGTACTCTAAAAAATATAGACTGTACTTGCTATCTTGTTATCCAGGACCTTTTTTACAACATTTTTTATTATGGTCAAAACCAAACTGAGTGAGTGTCTGAGTGTGACTACAGAAATATGTACCAATATTTTCAATTTGGCCAACACTGTATACAACAGAACGCTTCTGATACAGTAACCTTTTCAGCTATTTAGATTCTGGTGTAATCCATAATGAGCCTGTAAACGTCTGTCTGTTACTCGGGCAATATGTTTGGAACTTTAAGATTACCCCAACACTGTATACAGCTGTACGCTTGTGTTACATAACCCATTTACAGCTTTTCATATTCTTGTGTAATCCATGCTGGACCTGAGAGCGTTTGAGTCTGCCTCCTGAAATGTATATGGAGAATCAGAATGTTTACACTATACTATATATACCTTGTATCTGGTGATACTGTACCCTTTTTCAGCTTGTCATTTTATTGGGTAATCCATACTGAGCCTGTGAGCGTCTGTGTATGCCTCATGAAATATATATGGAGATTTATTGTTATCCATAGACTGTATAGAGCTGGGCGCTTCTGATACAGTACCGTATATCTGCTGGTATTTTGGGTCCATTTTCCAAAACATGAGGAAGTATGGTGGAAGAGGCCATGGATGTGGGCGTGGAGGGCCACCTGGTACTGATGGTGGCGGTGGTGCATCTGCTGGTAGTGTCAAAAACACAATAGCAGCTAAGGCAGGAGGTTTTGAGCCAGCGTCATGGTGTAGCTCTGGAAGGCCTGGAAGGCTCCCTTTTCTGGGAGTAGGTAGACTGCTTTTAAAGCCGGATTATCAGGAACTGTTTGTGGCTTACATTGCTGAAACAGCCTCCAGCTCTATCGCCTCTTCTTCTGAAGTTGTAAAAAATGCAAGCACTGAGTCGCAATTGCAGGCTTCTGGTCAGGAGTAACCCCTTTCCTTGTGTCCTTCCCCCACACCAAAAGTGAAGGATGTGGAAGCACACACTTCATATTACTCCATGGAGCTCTTTTCACATACCATGCCTGGGTTAATTAAAAAATAGGGCCCATCACATACTGAAGCAATGTAAATGGGGCAGATCAGACACTGGAGCAGCATCTAAGGGGCACATTATACACTGGAGCATTTCAAATGGGGCCCATTATATATGGAGCATTACTGGAGCACATAATACACTGGAGAATCATCCATGAGGCCCATCATGTACTGGAGCAATGTAAATGGGGCAGATGAGACACTGGAGCAGCATCTAAGGGGCACATTATACACTGGAGCATTACAAATGGGGCCCATTTTATATGGAGCTTTATTGGAGCCCATCATACACTGGAGCATCATCTATGAGTCCCATCATGTACTTGAGCATTATAAATGGAGCAGATCAGACACTGGAGCAGCATCTAAGGGCCCCATTATACACTGGAGCATTACAAATGGGGCCCATTATATATGGAGCATTATTAGGGCCCATGATACACTGTAGCATCATCTATGAGGCCCATCATGTACTGGAGCACTGTAAATGGGGCAGATCAGAATCTGGAGCAGCATCTAAGGGGCACATTATACACTGGAGCATTACAAATGGGGCCCATTATATATGGAGCATTATTGGAGTCCATCATACACTGGAGCAATGTAAATGGGGCAGATCAGACACTGGAGCAGCATCTAAGGGGCACATTATACACTGGAGCATTACAAATGGGGCCCATTATATATGGAGCATTATTGGAGCCCATCATACACTGGAGCATCATCCCTGAGTCCCATCATGTCCTGGAGCATTGTAAATGGGGCAGATCAGACACTGGAGCAGCATCTAAGGGCCCCATTATACACTGGAGCATTACAAATGGGGCCCATTATTTATAGAGCATTATTAGGGCCCATCATACACTGGAGTATCATCCATGCGGCCCATCATGTACTGGAGCATTTTAAACGGGGCAGATCAGACACTGGAGCAGCATCTAAGGGGCACATTATACACTGGAGCATTACAAAAGGGGCCCATTATATATGGAGCATTATTGGATCCCATTATACACTGGAGCATCATCCATGAATCCATGAGGCCCATCATGTACTGGAGCAATGTAAATGGGACAGATCAGACACTGGAGCAGCATCTAAAGGACACATTATACACTGGAGCATTACAAATGGGGCCCATTATATATGGAGCATTATGTGGAGCTCATCAGATACTGTATGGAACATTATATGTGACTAATTATTTGGTATGGAGAAATATATGGGGCTCATTATTCTGTGTGGTGCACAATGTGGTGGCCATAATACTGTATGGAGTAATATACTGTTCTGTTTTTGAGCTATTGTACAATTTAAAATAGATCAGTCATGTCATGTAAGCAGTGAAGTATGTGTTATTGTACTATACCTATATTTCTGTGGCGTATCGGAGCATCATTAGTTGTCGTATGTGTTAAAGGGGCGCACTGACACTCTTTGGCCCAGGGCACATGAAAACCTGGAGCCCGCCCAACCCCCCACAACTTTAGCCAAATAACCCCCAGTTTTCAATGCGTAACTATTATTACCAAGTAAATTAAGATTGACATGCTTCAGTTATATCCCTGAGGAAGGTGCCAGGAAGGGCGCCGAAACGCGTAGGAAGGAATAAAGAAGTACTTTGTTACTACATCTTGCATCCCAGGTGATTTTGTGGATTCAGCAGCGCGGACTGTGGCACATCTTGCTTCCCATATACTCTGGCAGTTTTTCCACTTTGGAGTGGTCGGTGGAGGTCCTGCAGCAGCTGATACTGTGTTATGTCTTCAAGCCAGTTGTGGGTCACACAACTGGAATAGGTGAGTGGAACTGCATTACACCACTCACATCGTAGTGTCACTAGTGATAGGGCACTATTGCGCCTCTTGTTCCCCCACCCTTTTTGTATTGATGCTTCAGTTATAAGAATTGATGTTTTTGGCATTGAAATGGGCACTGTAGGTGTGTTTACTGTCTTCCACTCCCTCCCGACTTTGCTTCCCCATTGACTTGCATTGGGTTTCGTGTTTCAGTCGGCCTTCGACTTTTCCCTATAGTTGGCCGGTTTCGTTCGACCTGACTTTTGCGAAAGTCGGGTTTCATGAAACCCGACTCGACCCGAAAAAAGGCAAAGTCGCTCATCTCTAATTATTATTATTATTATTATTATTAACCTTTGGCCAAGTCTGAGGTCCAGAGCACTCTGGAAGAGGCTTTCATCCAGGATAACTCTGTTCTTGGCTGCATTCATGTATCCTTCAATTGGAACCAGTCATCCTGTCCCTGCAGCTGAAAAACACCCCCATAGCATGATGCTACCACCACCATGTTTCACTGTTGGGATTGTATTGGGCAGGTGATGAGCAGTGCCTGGTTTCTCCACACATACCGCTTAGAATTAACACCAATAAGTTCTATCTTCATCTCATCAGACCAGAGAATCTAATTTCTCATAGTCTGGTAGTTCTTCACGTGTTTTTTGCAAACTCTATGTGGGCTTTCATATGTCTGGCATTGAGAAGAGGCTTCCGTCGGGCCACTCTGCATAAAGGCCCAACTGATGGAGGGCTGCAGTGATGGTTGACTTTGTGGAACTTTCTCCCTTTTCCCTACTGCATCTGATGAGCTCAGCCACAGTGATATTGGGGTTCTTCTTTACCTCTCTCACCAAGGCTCTTCTCCCATGATTGCTCAGTTTGGCTAGATGGCCAAGTCTAGGAATACTTCTGGTGGTCCAAAACTTCTTCTATTTAAGGATTATGTAGGCCACTGTGCTCTTAAGAACCTTGAGTACTGCAGAAATTCTTTTGTAACCTTGGCCAGATCTGTGCTCCTTGGCCAGTTCCTTTGACCTCATGATTCTCATTTGGTCTGACATGCACTGTGAGCTGTGAGGTCTTATATAGACAGGTGTGTGCCTTTACAAATCAAGTCTTATCAGTTTAATTAAACACAGCTGGACTCCAATGAAGGAGTAGAACCATCTCAAGGAGGATCACAAGGAAATGGACAGCATATGACTTAAATATGAGTGTCTGAGCAAAGGGTTTGAATACTTATGACCATGTGATATTTCATTTTTTTAAAAATAAATTTGCAAAAATTTCTACATTTCTGTTTTTTTTCAGTCAAGACAGGGTGCAGAGTTTACAATAATGAGAAAAAGAATGAACTTTTTTGAATTTACCAAATGGTTGCAATGAATCAAAGAGTGAAAAATTTAAAGGGGTCTGAATACTTTTGGTACCCACTGTTTATGGACTTTTCAAAGGCATTTGATACACTGCCATATGAAAGGTTAGTGTATAAACTGAGAATAATGGGGAAAATACATGTAACTTGGTTAACAACTAGCTCAATTAAAGAAAATAAAGGATGGCTATTAATGGAACACACTCGAATTGTGTCACAGTTAACAATGGGGTACTACATGAGTCCGTATTGGGCCCTCTTTTTTTAACATATTTATTAATGATCTTGGAGGGTCTGGGGTTTATTTCACATATGCTAAAAGTCTTTTTTGGTTCTTTTCTTTGTCTTCAATCTTTCATTTATCACTGTGAAACGTCTTTAGCCATGTGTCTCACCCTTTGTCTGTTTGCACTAGGTTTAGTTTTCGTGGTTTTTGGTTCTACTTTGTGTACCGTTCAGGGTGCAGTTAAGGACACTCAGGGTCAGCTGACGTTGAGTGAGGGTGTCATTGCATAATTTTAAGGTGACAACCTCTGCGGTCAAGCAAGGACAAATCAGGGTCAAGTTAGGGATTGCCTAATCTGTATACTAACTTGTGGTTTCCAGGTTTAACATCTATCCTGGTTTGTTCATCCTGGTGTGAGTGTTAAGACTCAGTCATAACAATAGAATTACAATAGATGCAGATTATGTTAAACTCTACAGGGTAATCAACACAGAGGGGGATAATTTAATATTACAGAAGGATTTATGTAAGCTGGAGACTTGGGCTGAAAAATGGCAATTGATGTTTAAAGCAGATAAATGTAAGGTTATATAATTGTGCAGAGGAAATAAAATGTATAATTATGTACTAAATTGTAAAACACTGAGTAAAACTGTCACTGATAAAGACTTTAGTGTATGGTTGGACAGCAAACTCCACTTTAGTGATTTGTCTCAGGCAGCTGCTGAAAAAAGGCAAAAAAAATAATATATATTATAAAATTCATCGATGCTCATGACAAGAACATAGTAGTTTTTACCTCTATACAAGACAAGTCACTAGTGCGGCCATACTTAGATTACTGTGTACAAATTTGGCCTCTGTATAAGAAGAATATAACTGAACAAGAGTGTTTGCAGGCTAGAGCAACCAAGCTTATTAAGGGAATAGGTGGATGCAATATCAAGATAGGTTATTAAACTTGGGGTTATTCAGTTGCAAAAACAAAGACTTAGAGGTGATCTTATCATAATGTACAAATACTGTATATGAAAAGACAGTACAGAGATCTTTCTAATGATCTTTTTACACTTAGGCCCACAATGGGGACAAGGGCAAATTCTCTACCTCTAGAGGAAAGAAGGTGTCATATAGTGACAAGGGAGTGGGGGCACCTACTAAACTCCTCAACCTAGGGGAGCCCGAGGCTATCCCTGTCCCCCAGATGACCTCAGATGGTGGAGATGCAGGGGTCTTTTACCTTGCTATGCTGCTATCTTACCCTTATCTGTTCCGTCCCTCTACCAGGGAAATGTGATGCCAAAATGTATAGGCAAACACTAACACACAGACAGGGGTAAATGGACAGGAATAAAAGAAATCTACAATCATACAAATACACTCACAAAACAACAGAGTGGGAAGTGGGGGAAGAATAGGAAGAAAGAAACCAAATAGCAGAGGATAAAGATAAACATGTAATCCAACTCTACTCAGCAATCTCCTGGAATAACTCTCCAACTGCCTACTCTAAACACTAAACTCTCTCCTTCAACTCCAAATCAAGTAATGACAACTATCACTGGCAAGGTCAGACACAAGGAGGATTATTAGACCTGCTTGGAGTAACAGCACAGAACAGCTGATACAACCCAAGACAAAGAACTCCATGAGCCAAGTAACCATTTTAACTCTTGCAGCTCCAGAGAAAAGAAAGCCAGAACTGCTAATAGGGCAGTGTATGTGTCACCAGATGCTGTCATTGTCTGACTGCACTCTGTTGTGGTATCCCTGTGACAGAAGTTTTAATCACAATTGCAGATGCAGATTCTTTACTGTAAGAGCAGTGAGACTATGGAACTCTCTGCCACGTGATGTTGTAATGGTTTATTCACTACTAAAATTCAATAATGGTCTGGATGCCTTTCTTTCAAATAAAGTCATAGTTGAAAGTGTATTCGTCCTTGAAACTGCACCAGAAAATGAAGATTTTCTTCCAGAAAATTATTGCACTTTCACATGTTTTGTTATCCACATGTTTATTTCCTATGTGTGTATTAGAACAGCACAAAAAAACAGAATTAAGGCAAGTTGGACATTATAAATGGACCAAAGAAACTTGTTGGCTCCCTCAACGTAATATTTGGTTGCACATCTCTTGGAACAAATACTGTATATACTCGCGCATAAGCCGAGATTTTCAGACCATTTTTTTGGGCTGAAAGTCCCGCTCTCGGTTTATATGTGAGTTATATATGCCAGGGGGTCGGCGGAGGATGGGGGCGGGGGTGTCAGATCATACTGAACCCCCCAGGCACAGTCCCTGCAGCCCCCCTGCTTCACCTGGTCTCAGGCTCCTTCCTTCAGTGGTCATGTGGTACCGCTCATTAAAGTCATGAATATGTGCATATTCATGACTTTAATGAGCGGTACCACGTGACCACTGAAGAAAGGAGCTTGAGACCAGGAGAAGCGGGGCTGCAGAGACCGCGCCAGGAGGGGGTAAGTATATGCAATATTCACCTGTCCCCGGTCCATCACTGCATGCTACTCTGTCCACCGCGTCCTCTGGCTATGATGTTCATGTCAGAGGGTGCGGTGACATAGTTGGTGTGCGCCGCGCCCTCAGGCGGGACCAGGAAGAGAAAGAGAGGTGCGCAGCGATGGAGCGGGGGCAGGTGAATATCGCAGGTGCCAGGGCCCTGAGCCAGTGTTGACACTGGCACCTGTTCCCGCCTGCTCAGGGCCCCGGCACCTAGCCCCCAGCGATGGAGAGGTATATAATTTTTTATATTTGCAGCAGCAGCGGCAGCATATGGGGGCATAATCTATGGAGCATCTTATGAAGCATCTTATGGGGCACCATATGGGGGCATAATCTATAGAGCATCTTATGGGGCATAATCTATGGAGCATCTTATGGAGCATCTTATGGGGGCATAATCTATGGAGCATCTTATGGGGGCATAACCTTTATGGAGCAGCATATGGGGCATATTCTATGGAGCATCTTATGGGGCCATTATTAACCTTTTTGCAGCATTATATGGGGTGTATTTTGTATGGAGCTTCTTATGGGGCCATCATGAACTGTATGAAGCATTATATGGGGCTCCTGATTCAATATGGATATTCAAAAACATTTAACCTACTGATGTCTCAATTAATTTTACTTTTATTGATATCTATTTTTATTTTTGAAATTTACCAGTAGCTGCTGCATTTTCCACCCTAGGCTTATACGCGAGTCAATAAGTTTTCCCAGGTTTTTTTTTTTTTTCAAAATTAGGGGGTCAGCTTATTCATGGGTCAGCTTATACACGAGTGTATACAGTAACTGCAATCTATCACTTCATATAACCATCAACAAGCTTCTTACACCTCTCAAATGGAATTTTTAACCACTTTTCTTTTGCAAACTCCTGAAGGTCTCTCATATTTGAAGTGCCTTCTCCAAGCAGTAATTTAAAAATCTATTCACAGATGTTCAATTGGATTTAGATCCAGACTCATTGTTGGCCACTTCAGAACTCTCCAGCGCTTTGTTTTCATCCATTTCTTGGTGCTTCTTGAAGTATGCTTGGGGTCTTGTCATGCAGCAAGAACCATGACCTAGAATGCAAATCCAGATTTCTGACAAGGGGCACTACATTGTGACCCAAAATCCTTTAGTAATCTTAAGATTTCATGATGTGTTGCACACAATCAAGGCAACCAGTACCAGAGGCAGCAAAGCAACCCCAAAACATCTTTGAAATTCCACCATATTTGACTGTAGGCACTATGTTCTTTTTTGTAGGTCTCATTCCATTTTCAGTAAACAGTAGAAAGATGTGCTTTACCAAACAGCTCTCTCTTAGTCTCATATGCCCACAAGATGTTTTCCAAGAAGGATCTTGTCTTATTCACATACTTTTTGGCAAACTGCAGTCTAGCATTTTGTGTCTTTGTGCGAGCAGTGGGGTCCTCCGGGGTCTCTTGCCATAGTGATTCATTTCATTCAAGTGTCAATGGATAGTTTGCACTGACACTGAAGCTTCCTGAGCTTGCAGGTCAGTTTAAATTTCCTTGGAACTTGATTAGTGTTGCGCATCCACCATCTGGACTATCCTACGTTGCAAACCTTCATCAACTTTTCTCTGCTGTGTACGTCCAGGGAGGTTAGCTACAGTGCCATTGGTTGAGCTACAGTGCCATGGGTTGTAAACTTCTTGATTTTTTGCGCACTGTGGTCAAAGGAACATCAGGATCTTTGGAGATGGAATTAAAACCTTGATATTGTTGATATTCTTCAACAATTTTGGATCACAATTCCTCAGGCAGTTTTCTTTATGTTACAAATACAATCAATATCATCCAAACTAGAAATAATATAGTGACACAAAATTGTGTCATTCTATATAATAATGGACCAAAAAAATAGGACACTTCGCTTCAATTAACATCCTACAAGAGACATGGCGTACAGAGTCCAAGATGTAGAAAAGTAAAATAACAATTTTTTTACAAAATATATAAAATGATAACAGTAAATTATATAATGAAAGAAAAGAATATAGGGGAATGGCGCACAGTGTCAAAAAAAGTACCAACAATTTTATTCTGCCCATTTTTGGGGTTTTGTGTGCAATTATGCAACCCTGGCACAACAACCTCACCAAAAAACTTCGACAAGCATCCAGGGTCGCAGAGCGGCGTTGGTAGAAAATACGCCTGCCAGACGACTTCACTGCTTTCAAACAAGCTACACTTGCCTTTAAATCAGCCCTCACCTCTGCTAAACAGACCTATTTCATAAACCTTGTATCTTCACTATCCCACAGCTCAAAACAACTGTTCAGCACTTTCAACTCTCTCCTCTGCCCACCACTGCCACCTCCAACTTCCTTCATCTCTGCTGAGGACTTTGCCACCTACTTCAAAAACAAGATTGACCAAACAAGGCAAACCTTTGCTGTTCCACCACCCCAACCGCTCGACATACCAGACCTCTGCCCTACCCTAATAACCTCCCTCTCCAACATCACTGTAGGAGAGCTTACTCATCTCCTTTCCAAATGACGCCTCACCACCTGTGCACTTGACCCTATCCCTTCCCACCTGCTCTCCAACCTCACTAACATGATCATTCCAGCCCTAACCCATCTCTTCAACCTATCCCTAACTTCTGGTACCTATTTCTCTGCCTTCAAACATGCCACTATAACACCTATCCTCAAAAAAATCAAACCTTGACCCAACTGCTCTGCCCAGCTATCGCCCCATATCACTGCTCCCGTTTGCTTCCAAACTCCTTGAACAGCATGTCCATGCTCAACTTTCCTCCCACCTCTCATCTAACTCCCTCCTTGACATCCTGCAATCTGGCTTCCACCCCCACCACTCCACTGAAACTGCCCTGACCAAAATTACTAATGACTTACTAACAGCCACAGCTAACAGACAGTTCTCCATCCTCCTCCTTCTTGACCTGTCCTCTGCCTTTAACACAGTTGACCACTGCCTACTGCTACAGATTCTTTCTTTCCTTTGCATTAAAGACCTCACCCTGTCCTGGATTTCCTCATACCTTTCTGACTGCACATTCAGCATTTCCCACTCTCACACTACCTCCTCATCCCACCCTCTCTCTGTTGGAGTCCCCCAATGCTCTGTCCTGGGGCCCCTACTTTTTTCCATCTATACTCTTGGCCTAGGACAACTCATAAAGTCCCAAGGCTTCCAGTACCACCTGTGTGCAGATGACACTCAGATCTACCTCTCTGGCCCAGATGTCACCTCTCTGCTGTCCAGAATCCCGGAGTGTCTATCAGCCATATCCTCCTTTTTCATCTCTCGCTTCCTAAAACTCAATGTAGACAAAACTGAACTCACTATCTTTCCTCCATCTCACGTATCTTCCCTACCCAATCTATTATGGTAAATGGCACCATGTTCTCTCCCGCACCTGAAATCCGCTGCCTTGGAGTAACTCTCAACTCTGCCCTGTCCTTCAAACCGCATGTCCAATCTCTTGCCACCTCCTGTCGCCTCCAACTCAAAAATATATCCAGAATCCATCCCTTCTTCAGTCCTCAATCTACTAAAACTCTTGTACATGCCCTCATCATCGCCCACCTTGACTACTGCAACACCCTCCTCTGTGGCCTCCCTGCTAACTCTCTTGCACCACTCCAGTCTGTCCTCAATTCTGCTGCCCAACTAATCCACCTCTCTCCTCGCTACTCCCCTGTCTCTCCCCTCTGCAAATCTCTCCATTGGCTCACAATTCCCCAACGAATCCAGTTCAAACTAATAACACTGACCTACAAAGCCATCCATAACCTTTCCCCTCCCTATATCTCTGAACTAATCTCCCAATATTTTCCCTCATGTAATCTTCGATCCTCCCAAGACCTCCTACTGTCCTCCACACTTATTCGATCCTCACACAACCGCCTCCAAGATTTCTCCCGAATATCCCCTATCCTCTGGAATGCCATGCCTCAACACATCCGATTATCCACCACCCTCGGATCTTTCAAATGGAACCTGAAAACCCATCTTTTCAGGAAAGTTTACAGACTGCAATAACCATTCTGCCGCCTCACCACCGCCTGATCTGCCACCTCATCACCACCAGAGCTGCTGCACCCCCGACCTTCTGTCTCTTCCCCACTATCCCATAGAATGTAAGTCGGCAAGGACAGGGTCCTCTCTCCTCTGTACCAGTCTGTCATTGTAAATTTGACACTGTTAACGATATCTATAACTTTGTGTGTAACCCCCCTTCTCATGTACAGCACCATGGAATTAATGGCGCTATATAAATAAATAATAATAATAATAATTATGTCCAATTTTCCTTTTTTTCTCAGTTTTTTTGTGTTTGTTCCAATACAGCCAAAGAAAATAAACATGTACATGTATATGACTAAACATGTTTAATTGGAATAATTTTCTGAGAGAAATAGTCAATGGGAAACTCGGGCATTTTTCTGGCGGCCCCTCCCGGAGGTCTGGAGTGGGTCTACAAATTGCTGAAATCAATGGAAGCAGAGCTGAAATTGGAACAGCATGGGGAAGACCCCTGGAAGCATCTCTGAATCCCAAGTTGCTGCTGGGAACAATGTTGTCAGAGTATTACGCCACTATTACGGACTGACAATAAAACAAACAAAACCGAAGAGAAAATGGATTTTAATGGAAAAAATGTTAAGAACTATTATATTATATAAGGCAAAATAAATAAGAGAAATTTGTTCCTCGATCCCTTGGTCTATGTTCACACAATGTTTTTGCTGTTTTTTTCCATGTTTGAATTGCTTTTTGGTGAGAAAAACATTCAACAGGAAATGCAATTTTATCATATTAATACCTTATCTGGCCATGTGATGTGTCAGACATTATCAGACAAAAACTGTGTAATTTATGAAGGAGGGATTCTGAAAGTTTTTTTCAGGGCCAACAGGCAGCCATTACTATTGTGAGTGGGATACCAGTTGTCCCTCTCTATTGTTAGAGGGTCAGCAGGTGGCCATCACTATTGTCAGAGGACCATTAGGGGTCCCATATTCTAATTTTAGAGGGTCAGCAGCCAGCCTTCACTAGGCATTTTTGGAGGGCCAGAAGATTACTGTGCTTTGCACAGCTGTATATTGCTACTGGAATATAATTTATCCATCTGAGTTGCAAACATTTTCTTTTTCGCATTAATACTGTAAAGTTTAAAACTTGGAGGGACAGCAGCTGGCCGTCACAACTTGTAGAGGGCCAGCAAGTGGCCCCCACTAATTTTAGAGGGCCAGCAGGCATCTTATGGATAGATGAGACCAAGATAGAGTTTTTGGTAAAGCACATCATTATACTGTTTATTGTATATGGAATGAGGCCTACAAATAAAAAAATACAGTAGTTACAGTCAAATATGGTGGAGATTCAAAGATATTTTGAAGTTGATTTGTTGCCTCTGGCCCTTGGGGCCTTCACTGTGTGCAAGACTTCATGAAATGTGAAGATTTCCAAAAAATGTAGGGTTGCAGTGTAGTGCCCAGGGTCAGAAAGCTGGGTTTGCATCCTAGATCATGGGTTTTCCAACAGGACAATGACTCCAAATATTTCCTACAAGAAGCAACCAGAAATGGGTGAAAAAAAGCACTGGAAAGTAAAGAAGTGGTAATACCAGCTACAGTAGCATAAAGTCTCCCAATGCTATCTCTTACATACAGATGCTACAAAGAAACAGAAAATAGACACATTAAATCAGTTATTGGTCAATGAGAGCATGAAAAAACAGCAGCAAGACTTAAAATTTATAAGGCATTGATCCCTGACTAGATCAATGTGATACACTATCCCTACTACCACTCCGCGCCATAGATGAATTGCAGATAAGAGTGGTATTATTGTAGAATATAGAAGGGATTTGAACCAGCCCTGAAAATATATTTTCTTGTTCTTGGCAGCAAGAAACTGTAGAGTAATACAAATAACACTGTTAGCTTTGATGAATTTCTGAGTACAGATCGCTGTAAAAATCAGGAATCGGTCAATGAGCGCATGGAAAAAAGCAGAAGCAAGGTGTTAGGCGTCGAGTTCCCACCACTGCACAGGAGGAATCTCAAGCCATGTCCTCTACAGTCTCCCATTCTTCTGTAGCCACAGAGGTTTCTGCTCAGCAGAGAGATCAATCCCAGCGTCTTGCTCAGTCTAATGCTATGTGTCTGGTTGCTGCTACCCCAGGTTCAGCTATAGCATTCAGCATTAGTCAGCGGCGAGCAGATGCTCCTGGGACAGTCCTGCTTTTCCCCATCTGATCATGACCGTGAGACGACCGCTCATTGGGCCATCAGCAAGTCCAGAAGGCTCAGGTTATAAAAGGGCCACACGTCCGTGCGCTAGTATAGACAATGTGGAGTGAGCGCTGTATGCACGTCTGAATGTTTCTGGTGACTGACTCATTAAGAAACCTCTACCCATGGTAAGCATGTGTTGATCAGCGTTGTCAGGAAGTGCAGGTAGGAGGCAGAGTCAGGGCCTAGCTTCAGTGCCAAGTAGTGGCTTTGCTTGTACGCCACTGTGCACTTGGTCTGCACTCCACAGTAGCCAGCGTCTATTAGTGGCGTTCGTAGTTGCGACGCCGTGCGCCTAGTGGGTCTAGAGAGGCTCTTACCCTGCGTCCTTGGGGCAGAGTCTTGTGACCGTACAGTAGCGCTGACTCAGCTGTGCCCTGTGACAGTTGTACCCTGGACTCACTTTATTACCATCTCTTTATTATTTGGTGCATTCAACCAGCCCTAACACAAGGCTTAGAATTTATAAGGCATTAATCGCTTACTAGGTGCCAGTCATACGCTATTCCTACTACCTCATGTCACACTCCACGAATTGCAGATAAGGCTGGAGTCACACTAACCTGCGTAAAATACGGTCAGTATTTTACATGCGTAATACGGATGACAGACCCCTAAACAGTGCTCCGTATGTCATCCGTAATCAAGGTGTGGTCGCGTATTTTGCGCATGTAAGCATCCGTATGTAATCCGTATGGCATCCGTATGGTGAGATTTTCTCACAGGCTTGCAAAATGGACATATAATGGAGCCCTATGACAGTTTTAATAAAGAAATGAAAGAATAGATATAGACACATAGAATACATATATATATATATATATATATATATATATATGTGTGTATTCTATGTGTCTATATCTATTCTTTCATTTCTTTATTAAAACAGTCAGTGTGAGTTTACTGTATCGTGCACTGAATTGCCGGCTTTGCTAAAAGACACCGGGTGCGTATTTCTCGCAGGTCACATGTGTGGTCCGTGTGTAATCCGTATTTTTTGCGCACCCATAGACTTGCATTGGCGTATTACGGGCGTAGTACGCTGACAATTGCAGCATGCTGCGAGTGGCACGGAGCGTAGGATACGGAGGAGAAATATACGGCTGGTGCGAGGGACCCCATAGAGAATCATTGGTCCGTGTCTAATGCGTGCTTTTTGCGCCTCTTAGGCTGGTTTTACATTTGCGTTTTTTAGCGCTGGAAAAAAACGCATACCTGCGCATGCGTTTTTTCCCCTATATTTAACATGGGTGCGCATACCTGCGCGCTGGTAAGCGCATGTATGCGATTTTCATGCGCTGCGTTTTTTTGGGGTGTGCGTTGGTATTTTCCAGACGCAGCATGTTGCATTTTTTGGCCCTGCAAAAAAGCGCATGCGCACATATGCGCACGTTTTGCGCTAAAAATGGCCATTATAGCCTATGGATGCGCATATGTGCGCACTGGCATGCTCATGTATGCGTTTTTTTGCATATGCGTTTTTTTTTTTTAACCATGGAATTTAGGGGTTTGGGTTAGAGTTAGGGTTAGTTAAGGGGGTTTAGGGTTAGGGTTAGGGTCAGGGTCAGGGTTAGGGTTGGGGTTTGGGTCAGGGTTAGGGTTAAGTATGGTTTGGTTAAGGGTTAGGGTCAGGGTTAGGGTCAGGATTAGGGTTAAGTATGGTTTTGTTAAGGGTTAGGGTCAGGGTTAGGGTTAGGGTTAGGGTTAGGGTCAGGGTTAGGGTTAGGGTTGGGGTCAGGGTTAGGGTTAGGGTCAGGGTTAGGGTTAAGTATGGTTTTGTTAAGGGTTAGGGTCAGGGTTAGGGTCAGGATTAGGGTTAAGTATGGTTTTGTTAAGGGTTAGGGTCAGGGTTAGGGTTAGGGTTAGGGTCAGGGTTAGGGTTAGGGTTAGGGTTAGGGTCAGGGTTAGGGTTAGGGTTAGGGTCAGGGTTAGGGTTAGGGTCAGGGTTAGGGTTAAGTATGGTTTTGTTAAGGATTAGGGTCAGTGTTAGGGTTAGGGTTAGGGTCAGGGTTAGGGTTAGGGTTAGGGTTAGTTAGGGTTTAGGGTTTGGGTTAGGGTTAAGTATGATTTGGTTAAGGGTTAGGGTCAGGGTTAGGGTTAGGGTTAGGGTCAGGGTTAGGGTTAGGGTTAGGGTCAGGGTTAGGGTTAGTAAAGTCATGGTTTGGGTAGTGTGAGGGGCCACCTAAAAATGTTGGAAAAAAACGCAAACGCGGTAAAAACGCACTAAAAACGCATACAAACGCATAAAAACGCTGCGTTTTTTTCATGCATGCTCATAAAAATGCTTGAAAAAAACGCAGCAGTTGTATGCTTATGTATGCGTTTTTTCAATGCGTTTTTTTGCGGGAAAAACGCGCTGCAAAAAAAAGCAAGTGTGAAACTAGCCTTACGCACCCGTATTCCTCGCCAGTGTGACTCCGGCCTAAGAGTGGTATTGTTGTAGAATACAGAAGAGATTTGAACTGGCCCTGAAAAAATATTTTCTTGTACGTAGCAACAACAAACTCTGGAGGAACGTAAGTACCACTGCCAGCTTTGATGAATTTCTGAGTAGAGATCACCGTAAAAAAAAAAATGAACCAGTCAATGCATGCATGGAAAAAAACAGTAGCAAGGCTTAGAATTTATAAGGCATAAATCCCTTACTATATTCCTGTTATACGTTATACTTACTGCCACACTTCACTGTAGACGAATTGTAGATAAGAGCGGTATTATTGTAACCGAATACAATTGATTTGAATTAGCCCTGAAAAAAGCAATTAGTTTAACGTAGCAGCATCAAAGACTGTTATTTCATCAACCCTGCTGGGGAATATAGTGGAGCATTTAGCATCTACTCATCCTGATATAGAGGAGACCAGGATTTTCTATACTTACTGTACAAAATGGATAAAAATAGTGGAAAATCCAGCATAGTAAAAATAGAAGTCTTAATTGAAAATATTCCATTTCCAATGCACATGGGTAAGACAAAAAAAGGGACAATCAGGAAAATGCGTTTCTGAATGTAATCCTTATTTGATGAAGCACTGCACATTTCCTTCCGTGCGTTTTTGTAAAAAAAAATTTGCAAAAAGTTTATTGTGGGAAAATATTTTTTACTAATAATTCCTTGTTGAAAGGTTTTTGTAAGATTTTTTTGTAACAAATAATATCTCCACTCATATTTTTGTAAAATGAATAGTTTTTATGCATGTTATACTTCATGTGATCTTTAATGGTTTTTTAATGTATTTTATGTATTTCATTACATGGTGGGATGAGAGTGCGGAGGGAGGAGCATACCTGAGACAGGGTATTTCTTTCTCCGTCACATCCTCTGACCCATTGACCCGTATAAGCGCTGTTTACCGCGAAACAGCCGTCGTCAGCACCTGCAACCGCACACTCCTGTCCTCAGTCTCCCAGCCATGATGTTTTAATCACTACTGAATAAAGTATGGAACTTTTTAAGGATTGGTGAGTGCTATCCATTTTCTTTCTTCAATGGATTTCCTTGCGTGGTATCCTCTGTGAAGGTGAGCTGACTTTTTTCTTTTTCTCTATTGTCCAAAGTCTCCTGTCCTAGCTGTGAAATCCTCTATGCAGTGTGAGAACTCCCTTTGTGACAACCACCTGACAGTCTACAACAAGCCATTGGATCATTTACTAGTAGAACCCGTCGGCTCTTATGGTTTCCAAAAATGTTCCGTCAACTAGAAGGTGGAGCCTCAGAAAAGCAAGAGTGGGTCTCCTACACTGGTAAAGAGTATGCACTAAGTGTAAGGGATGCCAAAAGTTAGAAAGAGGCACTCCAATACCCCTTTCAAGAGACTTACTGGAGGGCCTTAGAAAACATTTATTCCCATTATTAAGGAGTGGGTATCCTAGACTAGTAATGCGCATGCACTAAATGCATTTGCCGAAAAGCTTTTATCCCTGGGAAGTATACATATATATGAAAGAATGTAAGAGGTAGTGATCTCAAAATTCTTAATGCGGGCATCATATACACCCTTAAAAGATGTATATCATTTTCACCCTGTTAACATGGTGGTGGATAAAGAGGAGGATGACACAAAAAAAGACAAAATCTTGAAGCACATACCCATGTTTGGATGGGAAAGGATGATTGGGAATAGACCAGGAAAAAACACTGCATTTGAGTTTGTATTCAGCTGCTGCCCTTGTTGATTTCGATGAGTCAGCCTAACAGCGTTTTCAGTTGACAGATGGATGCATCTATTGGTTATAATACCCCTGGCAGCACTAAAAACCCACTCTGACAAAATGCTAGTGGCATGGCAGGCCAGGATCTCCTAGGAGTAGAGAAACAGTTCATGCCACATGTCTAGCTTTGATACCCGTAGAGTAGTTATTAGTGTGCACTCAAGGTCACTGTAGAAGCGAGGTGCTTGTAAAATGGACCGTGGTGGTCCCTGGAATAAGTAGCAAAAATTCACCGCACACGCTAATGAAATAATTTGCAACCAACAGTGGAATTTTATTTTTGACAAACAGATACGTGCCAAGTTACAAAAATTGGTCCAAAACCCAGTAAAATAGAAACACCCGACGTTTCGACCTTCCCGGGTCTGAATCATGGGGTTTACTTGGGTTCAAGAGGAATGGGAGCCAGCGTTAGGGAATAGCCATATATAATCTTCCATGCGGGTAATGGTAGGCTGTAAATAAATGGTAACCTTTGGAGGATATGAAGTGTACCATGTAATGATAGGTAATAGATTAGAGGTAACCTTAAGAGGCTTGAAAAGGAGGCCCGGTAGAGTCCTGTGCAATAAAAGGCGTTGCTTTTTGTGTGTAATATTTTTCATATCCGGTATAGTAAGATATATGTATTGCTGCGCACTTATAGTCAGAGTAGTGCCAATCATAGGTGGCCAGTGTGTCCTGAGGCTGTAGGACCATCTGGGATATGCTTGCGCCCTGAAAAATATTTCACACAAAAAGCAACGCCTCCTTGTAGCATAGGTCTAGAAGGGTAACAAACCAGTAATTAGTGTTGGCCAAAATGCATACAACAAGATCGTCATGGGAAAGGCAGCAGACCATAAACTCAGACATGTGTGCCAGACTGCCAACAGTAAAGACTTCCCTGTCCCCACCAACAGGACTACTGACCATGTTGTCCTCATCCTCTTCCTCCTCATCCTCCCTCCCTCTCCTCCTTCTCTTCTGCCCATCCATGTTGAACATATGGGATGAAGGTGGTGTGGCTAGTACTGTCTATAGCACAACCAACAAGTTCCTGTTCTTCTTCCTCCTCATTATTACCCAATCCGCATTGGAAGCTGAGATGAGGCTTGGCTATGCAGCATCACCCAGTATAGCTTCTTGCTTTGTCTCAACTTGCTCAACCTGCAAAGCATCCTCTTTAATTGTGAGCAGAAGGTGTTTTATTAAAAGAGAAGTGGGATGGTGAAGCTGATTATGGCGTTATAGCTGCTTAGCATCTTGGTCAAGTCCTCAAAGTTTTGGAGAATCGCACAGAGTTCAGACATCCATTCTCACTCATCAGCTCTTATGTATGGAGGCTGACGGAATACCAAGGGGCATGGTGTAGCTGGTATTCAACTACTGCCCTCTGCTGCTCACAAAATCTTGCCAACATATACAGTCATGGCCAAAAATATTGACACCCCTGCAATTCTGTCAGATAATATTCAGTTTCTTCCTGAAAATGATTGCAAACACAAATTCTTTCGTATTATTATCTTCATTTAATTTGTCTTAAATGAAAAAACACAAAAGAGAATGAAGCAAAAAGCAAAACATTGATCATTTCACACAAAACTCCAAAAATGGGCTGAACAAAAGTATTGGCACCCTCAGCCTAATACTTGGTTGCACAACCTTTAGCCAAAATAACTGTGACCAACCGCTTCCGGTAACCATCAATGAGTTTCTTACAATACTCTGCTGGAATTTTAGACCATTCTTCTTTGGCAAACTACTCCAGGTCCCTGATATTTGAAGGGTGCCTTCTCCAAACTGCCATTTTTAGATCTCTCCACAGGTGTTCTATGGGATTCAGGTCTGGACTCATTGCTGGCCACCTTAGAAGTCTCCAGTGCTTTCTCTCAAACCATTTTCTAGTGCTTTTTGAAGTGTGTTTTGGGTTATTGTCCTGCTGGAACACCCATGACCTCTGAGGTAGACCCAGCTTTCTCACACTGAGCCCTAAATTATGCTGCAAAATTTGTTGGTAGTCTCCTGTCTTCATAAAGCCATGCACACGGTCAAGCAGTCCAGTGCCAGAGGCAGCAAAGCAACCCCAAAACATCAGGGAACCTCCGCCATGTTTGACTGTAGGGACCGTGTACTTTTCTTTGAATGCCTCTTTTTTCTCCTGTAAACTCTATGTTGATGCTTTTGCCCTAAAAGCTCTACTTTTGTCTCATCTGACCAGAGAACATTCTTCCAAAATGTTTTAGGCTTTTTCAGGTAAGTGTTGGCAAACTCCAGCCTGGCTTTTTTATGTCTCGGGGTAAGAAGTGGAGTCTTCCTGGGTCTCCTACCATACAGTCCCTTTTAATTCAGATGCCGACGGATAGTACGGGTTGACACCGTTGTACCCTCGGACTGCAGGGCAGCTTGAACTTGTTTGGATGTTAGTGGAAGTTCTTTATCCAACATCTGCACAATCTTGCGTTGAAATCTCTTGTCAATTTTTCTTTTCCGGCCACATCTAGGGAGGTTAGCCACAGTGCCATGGGCTTTAAACTTCTTGATGACACTGTGCACGGTAGACACAGGAACATTCAGGTCTTTGGAGATGGACTTGTAGCCTTGAGATTGCTCATGCTTCCTCACAATTTGGTTTCTCAAATTCTCAGACAGTTCTTTGGTCTTCTTTCTTTTCTCCATGCTCAATGTGGTACACACAAGGACACAGGACAGAGGTTGAGTCAACTTTAATCCATGTCAACTGGCTGCAAGTGTGATTTAGTTATTGCCAACACCTGTTAGGTGCCACAGGTAAGTTATAGGTGCTGTTAATTACACAAATTAGAGAAGCATCACATGATTTTTCGAACAGTGCCAATACTTTTGTCCACCCTCTTTTTTATGTTTGGTGTGGAATAATATCAAATTTGGCTTTAGGACAATTCTTTTTGTGTTTTTTCATTTAAGACAAATTAAATGAAGATAATAATAGCAAAGAATTTGTGTTTGCAATTATTTTCAGGAAGAAACTGAGTATTATCTGACAGAATTGCAGGGGTGTCAATACTTTTGGCCATGACTGTATAACATTGAGTTCCAATGCGTGGTGACATCACGCACTGGTCGGTGAGCTGGATGTTGCAAATGCTACTGCAACAATGCCAGGGCGGGGGTGCCTATTGCCAACGTGCAGAAATGGGCACACACGCAGTATACTTTCACAAGTAGCTCAGTCAGATCTGGGCAGATTTTGAGAAATCACTGAACCACTAAGGTGAGCACGTGGACCAGGCATGGTGCATGTGCAAGGTTGCCAAACTTCAGAGCTGCCACCAGGTTACAGCCATTGTCACACACAACCCTACCTGGTTGTACGTTCAAGAGCAAGAGTCACAGATCAGTCTGATCTGTTAGATCTTTCAACAACTCTGTGGAGGTGTCGGATTTGTCATTTAAGCAGATTAGCTTCAGCAGAGCCTGTTGCTGCTTGGCCGACGTTGTGCTGCAGTGCATCTAGCTTGCGACTGATTTTGATGTTTCGAAGATGGAAGCTGATGATGATAAGGAGGAAATGCAGGAACTGCTGTAGAAGGTGGAGAAACCTTGATTGAACTTGGGCCCACACTCCTCAGTGTCGGTAGTGGGTCGCCCTCACACCCTGGGCAGTGGGGTACTCGGTACCTGGCCCGATGGTCCTCAATGGGAGATGTCACGGTAGCTGTAACCTGGCCCGTGGCCCTGGGTGCCCATTGTAAATGTTCAGTGTCAAGGTGTAAGTCGTGACACCACCTGTGGTGTTCGGCAATGAAGATGTAAGCCGACGCTGCAGACAGATCCTCTGGGACAGATGGTGTGGTGCAGCAGTGATGTTATAGCCTTCCACAGGCAGGGCTGTAGTCCCAGGGCAGAGTAGGTGAAGTGACACATAGATGGTGTAGTGTCAGGCGCAAGGGATGTAGCAGTGCTGGCAGGTTGGCGTAGGAATAAGTGGAGGACACCAGGGCATGTAGTTCCAAAGCTTTACTCATAGTCTGTTGTACAAACAGGTGCCTGCCTCCGTGCCGTGTCCTCCGGGTCAGGGACTCGGTCAACCTCCAGGTCAGATGGAACACTCCTTTCCAACACTCCGCCAACATATGTGCCTTTTCTGAACGTCTCCTCTTATAGCGCCTTTGAGTGAAGAACTCCTAGTACTGAGTTACACTGGAGTTCCTCCTGTCCGATGTTCTTATGAACCCTACTTGTACGGCAGACAGCTGAAGCCTGCTTTGGGGACTTCTTGCTACTAAGCCCCGGCTCACTATCCAGTTGCTGTTCTGCCCCCAAGTCTTGTGTGGGAATAAAGTGGTCACTACTTCTATTCCTCCGGTGTCTGCTGCAGGACCATTAGTATCCATACAACTTCGGGGATCGGGCCCCGGCCTTGCGCTTGGAACTTCTAGGAAGGGTTCTCTTCTAACCCACGTCCTCTGTCCCTTTTACTCCTCACATTCCGTACTAGTCTTTCTTTCTATGGAGAATCAGGCTTTCAGTCTATGTTGCTCTCTCTCTTCCTTTCCCATGCCAGCAGACCCAGGTCACTGGGATCTGCTGCAACACTTCCATCCATCTATCCCTCTCTCCAGAGATCTTCTTCTCTCCAACTCTCTAACCAACTGACTGACTGTTCTAAACTCTTCCCACTCTTTGTAATGTAATCTAACTCCACCCACCTCCCAGCATGTTTCGCTTTCCAAGCAGGGAGCCACCAATGGGTGCTTTGCTATACTCCATGCAGGGAGCTGCCTAAGGTGCTTTGCTACACTACTTTGTGGTGTGGGTTGCAGGTGTTGGAGTGTGGTCAGGAGTCTCCACCTTACCTGGATGGTGGGATACCACACCTCAGAAGGAGGTGCAGTACCTCTGTGGTGACTGAGCCTCAGGGGCGCCACAGTAGCACATGTTATGCCCCTATGTGCAACTGGGTCCCGGCTTCCACAATGTTCACTCAGTGTGCCGTCAGGGAAATGTAGTGTCTTTGGCCCAAGCACTTGAACAGGTGTCTGAGGGTTAAGTTGACCTTCCCAGCAATAGCATTTGTCAGGGCACAGCTGATGTTATGGGACATGTGCTTGTGTAAGGGAGGGATGGCACATAGGGAGAATCATTGGCGACTGGAGACCGACTACTGAAAGATGGCCACCATCATGAGATTGTGGAAAACTTCCGTCTCCACAAGCCTAAATGGCAACATTTCCAAGGCAAGCAGTCAGGAAATGTGGCTGTTTAGTATTGTGGCATGTGAGTGGCTGGATATTCACACTTGCTTTCCAAGGACTGGGGCAGGGACAACTGATCACTGTGTTAGAACAAGGACATGGACATGGATGCTGATGATGGTTGCAAATGTGCAATGACAGGTGCAGGTTGGGAGGCATCTTCACCTACATCATGGTGTGCATGTAGAACAGAGGAAGAGGCAGTAGTGTCACCCACAGACACTGTTTCTGGACCCTGCCGTTCGGCCCAAGCAGTCGAGTGCTTTGTTTGCATATGCCTGAGCATGCTGGTGATGGTTAAGCAGGAAGTTGGGCTGCCCCTGCTGATGTTGGCATGGCAGATGTTGCAAATGGTCTTTTTTGGGTTAACTGGACTGTCTTTAAAAAAGCACCAGACTTGGGAACACCAAACCCTTGGCTTGGCAACTTCACCCGTGTTGGTGCTCTGGGAAAAAAATTGCCTGCCTTTTGTCTCTGGCCACCCTACTGCCCCTTCCTGCATGTTTTGATGCTGTGGATCCCTCCCCCTGAGCGCTGCTGTCCTCGCTCTGCATGTCACCTTCCCAGGTTGGGTCAGTGACTTTATCGTGCATACCTCGTTTTCCACTTCCGCACCTTGTCTTCCTCCTGACTTGCTGATGTAACACCATAATTTGCGTTGGCAATTGTGTCTCATCATCATCCACCTCTTGCAGCAGTAATTACATTTTTCCACAGATGCCTTTTTGTGAGCCTGGCTGCTCAAATATTTGGGCATTGCTACATGCAATCTCGTCTTGACCTGCTTGAAATGGGCAGGGAGAGAGGTCAGACTCTATAGATGGAAGTGTGAACAGATTTTCAGAGCATCCAAGTGAGGGATCACTTGTGTCCTAGCACTCAGCATGGTGGGAGGAAGGAGAATCAGGATGAGAATTATGTGGTTCAGTAGCAGTGAGATTTGGACCTGTAGAAGTGCAAGCAATGCAAAATGTCCATATTCCAACTCCTACCTCCACTTCTTCTCCCTGCCTCTATGTTTTAACTATCGAGTATGTGAGTAAAAGATTGCACCACGAATGGTGAGTGCTGCCTTTTCTTATTCTGGACATTGTATTATATTGCAAATTGGCAGCTCCCATTCCCTCTCTTAATCCAAATCACCACAGGAACATTTTCAGCATAGTACACAGACACTGGTGTCCCAGCCTTTGAGCCGGGTTGGTGCCTTGTGCCCGGTTTTATCTTTTACATAGATTATGAATAATGATTATAATTAGCCTTAAGAAGGGCTGCTGTTGTAGATGAAAGAAATATAAATGTTATTGAATCCCTGCCTATATGCAGTTACAATTCTGTCCCTCTTTCAGCAGTACCTCTCCTTGCTCTGCCTATTTTTGGGTTACAGTGTGCCGAGCACGGCGTCATGGGTCTTATATAGACTCGATGACGATATGTGGCCAGCCAACTGCAATAATGCCACAACCAAGATGGCTATGGAATTACAGTGACTGGCAGGCAATTTCTGCATGTTTTTGTCTGTCTAAAAAGCGCTAATCATGAGGGGTGGGGACTAGAGCTTCCGCTCGAGCATTCAAAAAATACTTACCGAGTAACAATCATCGCGAGCACACTGATGCTCGAGTAAGTCACGAGTAGTGACGAGCATACTCGCTGATCACTAGTGCCAACACTTTTGGCCATGTCTGTATAATATTACGGGTTATGAGAATTAGATTTTGCTATGGGGTATTGATCCAGGGAGCTTGTCTGATTGTCGTAGGTGGAGTCAGGAAGGATTTTCCCTTAATATGGAGCTACTAATTTCTGCTCCATGTGATTTTTGTCTTCCTCTGGATCATCATGTTAGGCTATGATGAGCGTGATAGATTTATGTCTACCTTCAACCATAAAAAACTAAGATATATTGATAGAGAAACCAATTTGTAACATCTCAGATCTGTTTCACTGTTCTGCTTAGTAAGATAAGCATTTTAATTGAATTCAATCGATGTGTAGTGTTGTATTCTGATCAGGAGTTAAAATGAGCTATTTGGGCTGAAATGAAAAGGCTGCAGTCACTCTATGTGACCGCAGAATGCCAAATCATGATAGTGTGCAATATGCATACTGTCAGGATTCCTCTCCATTCCTCGTGCGGGTGGGTGATCACGTGACAGGATGTATGCAATTTGCATACTTGTGGTCACATGCTCACTACATTCGTCCAGCTTCTCTCAATAGAAGAGAAATGAGAGTAGTGTAGGAGTCTAGTTGGCAAGTGTCCACAAGTAAGCAACATAATCACCCACCTGCACAAGGAATGAAGAGGAATCATGACAGTGTGTGTGTATCTGTAGTTACTTAAAGGAATACATACTTAATTTCAGTTTATTACAATCCATTTAATTAGATTAAAGCTTTAATGTATCCATCAAGTTGTAGTCTTACACTTCTGATGCAGATCTATTTTTGTCCTCTAGTAGTATTTAGGTTACTCTCAGATATCTGTACATTCCTATAAAAATGTATGAACAGTAGAGATGAGCGACTTTGCCTTTTTTTGGGTCGAGTCGGGTTTCTCAAAAGTCGGGTAGAATGAAATCGGCCGATTATCGTGAAAAGTCGAAGGCCGACTGAAACACGAAACCCAATGTAAGTCAATGGGGAACCAAGGTCGGCAGGGAGTGGAGGACAGGAAACACACCTACAGTGCCCATTTTAATGCCAAGAACATCAATTCTTATTACTTAAGCTTGTCAACCTTAATTTACTTAATAATAATAGTTAGGCATTGAAAACTGGGGGTTATTTGGCTAAAGTTGTGGGGGGGTGGGGCTGGCTCCAGATTTTCGTGGGCCTTGGGCCAAAGAGTGTCACTGGGCTCTTTTAACACATGCCACAATTCATGATCCTCTGATACGGCAGAGAAATAGCGGTATAGTACAATGAAAAATACTTCACTTCTTACATGACTGATATCCATTTTAAATTCTCCAATAGCTCCAAAAATGGACAGTATATTACTCCATACAATATTATGGCCACCGCATAGTGCGCTATACAGAGTAATGAGGCCCATATATTTCTCCATACAGAATCATTGGTCCCATATAATGTTTGAAACAGTATATGATGAGCGCCACATAATGCTACAGTATATGTTGGTCCTCATGGATGAAGCTCCACTGTCTTATGGGCCCAAATAATGCTCCATATATAATGGGCCCAATTTCTAATGCTCCAGTGCATAATGGGCCCTGTAAATGCTGCTCCAGTGTATGATGTCCACCTTTGGAATGCTCCAGTGTATGGTGGGCCCCATATATCATTCTTCAGAGTATAGTGCTCCCCAAAAATAGCTGTCCCAACATTGAAAACAATTAAATAAGTCTCCTCGCAAGGGAATCCCTGTACTAGTCTGGACTCCTCATCGTCCCCATCTTCCACCTCACTGCACTTGGACTGTTTAGGCAGAGGGTGTACAGACGTGATATCATCACGCTCTCTGACCAGAATATCACTGTCAGGAAATGTGGAAGACATCACGGCGGTGTAGCAGGGAGAGGTAAGTATTTCAACTTTGCAAGTTCTGTAATCCTGAGCAAGCAGGGGGGGCCCACATGTTGGCCATGGCACTGGCACTGGGCCACTCATAGTACGATGGTGTGTCTGACAGCGGGTGTGCACCCCCACCATCAGAGACACTTGATTCTACTATGAGGGACCTTTTTCCAGTGCCGTTGCCAAAGAGTATGCCCACCCACCTGTCCAGGGCAATGGCACTCACACGGGTGCATGCGTGGGGGGAAGCAGCCCAGTTAGGGAGGAGGAAAAAATGGTATATGTTGATGTTGGACATTCAGCAGCTGCAAATCGAGGAATTGGAAAAGTCTGAGGAAGAGGAGGACAAAAGCGAGCCATTTTTCTGGCAGCCTACGTGTCAGCAGGGGAAGATGGGACAAAATCCTTTGAAACCCATGCATGGTTCATTTTAATGAAGGTTAGATCATTAACATTTTGGGTCGACAGACGGGTCCTTTTTTCTGTCAGGATTGATCCAGCAGCACTGAAGACTCTTTCGGATAGCACACTAGCAGCAGGGCAAGCGAGCTCCTGTAAGGCATATTGTGCCAATTCAGGCCAGGTGTCAAGCTTACTGGCCCAATAGTGAAAGGGGAATGACCGGTGAGGGAGAACATCGATATGGGAGGAGAAGTAGTTTGTTAACATAGTTGACAACTGCTGTCTCCTGTCACTTTCGATCGATGCAGTATTACCAGTCGTGTGAGCGGTTCTTGAAAAATCAGTCCACAACATGGTCATGAAACCCCTGTGTCCAATGCCACTTCGACTGTGTGCACCACGAACACCTCTTCGATGTTGCCCCCTACGGCTCGTTGGAAAAACATCACCGCCGCTGTGTGCTGGGAATGCCTCAAACAAACGGTTTACCAGAGTTGCTTGTTTGTTAGCCAATATTAGCTCTAGGTTCTCCTGTGGCATGATATTTTGGAATTTGCCTTTATAGCGTAGATCCAGGATGCTGGCCAACCAGTAGTCGTCATCGTTCATCATTTTGGCAATGCGGGGGTCCCTTTTTAGGATCTGCAAGGCATAATCAGACATGTAGGCCAATGTTCCAGGTGTCAATGATGCACTGTGAGTGCTGGGTGGAGGAGCACTTTCTGGCAAATCAACATCCCTCCAGTCACGCACAAACCCTGTACCTGACCTTGCCATGCCAACATTTTCTCTTACCCCCTGAGAAGCATCCTCCTCCCCAAAATAATCATCCCCATCATCCTCCTCCTCCTCCTCTTCCTCTTCTTCTTCCACCTCGACCAGGAGAGTTCCCTGAGCAGACAATGGCTGACTGTCATCAAGGCTTCCCTCCTCCTCTTCCTCCTCGGCTGCAGACGCCTGCTCCTTAATGTGCGTCAAAGTTTACATGAGCAGACGCATAAGTGGGATGCTCATGCTTATGATGGCGTCGTCTGCGCTTACCAGCCGTGTGCATTCCTCAAAACACTGAAGGACTTTACAGAGGTCTTTCAGCTTTGACCACTGCACACCCGACAACTCCATGTCTGCCTGCAAACTGCCTGCCCATGTATCCTCCCACAAATGAATTACAGCCTGCCTCTGTTCGCACAACCTCTGAACCATGTGCCGGGTGGAGTTCCAACTTGTTGCAACGTCGATAAATAGGCGGTGCTTGGGAAGGTGGAGCAATCGCTGCAGCTTCTGCATACGACTGGAGTGTACGAGCGACTGGCGGATGTGCGAGCACAGTTTTCGAACCTTATGGAGCATGGGTGTTACCTCCGGATAATTATTGAGGAAGCACTGCACCACCAGGTTCAAGGTGTGAGCCAGGTAACGTATGTGTTTGAGTTTTGAAAGGGCTATGGCTGCCACAAAATTCCAGCCGTTATCACTAACTACCTTGCCTGCCTCAAGGTGTAGACTGCCCAGCCATGACTCAGTTTGTCGCTCCAAGTAGTCGACCAGTACCTCCGCGGTGTGTCTGTTGTCGCCCAAACACATCATCTTCAACACAGCCTGCTGACGCTTACCACTAGCTGTTCAATAGTGGGACAACTCGTGTGCAACACTGGCAGCTGCGGATGGAGTGCTCGTACGACTGCACTCTGTGGACGAGCTTTCGCTTCTGGAGGAGGAGGAGGAGGGTTGAACGCCAACAGCCAACTGTTTCCTATACCGTGGGCTAGGCAGCACTGTCCCACCGCCGCTGTCCCAGTGCGCAGTGATGGACACGTAATAGCCCTGGCCATGCCTACTGGACCATGCATCTGTTGTGAGGTGCACCTTTCCACTCACTGATTGCTTGAGTGCATGGACAATGCAGTCTTTCACATGCACGTGGAGGGCTGGGATGACTTTTCACGAAAAGAAGTGGCGACTGGGTAGGTCATAGCGTAGTACTGCGTAGGCCATGAACTCACGGAAAGCTTTGCTTTCAACTAACCGGTAGGGCATCATCTCTAACGAGATTAGTTTGGCAATGTGGGCGTTCAAACACTGTGTACACGGATGAGAGGATGAGTACTTTCTTGTCCTACTCAGAGTCTCTGGTAGGGTGAGCTGCACTTGAGAGCTGCATATGGTGGAACTAGCGGTGGACATGGCGGACTGAGAGAGGGTTGGTGATGGTGATGGTATTGGTGGTCTTGCTGATAGCCTAGATTTAGTCTTTCGTAGCAATAACATTGTGATTCCATGACTGCTTTGCCCTTGCGACGACACCTCGACATTTGCTGCTGGTGGTGTGCTAACCGGTGGGCTTACAGTGGGGGAAGTGATGTAGCATTGATGACTACCTTCATTCGGAGCAGGTGCACATGTGGTACGTGAGGTTTGGTAGTCCGTCCATGCTTGCAAGTGCATGGTGGTTAAATGTCTAAGCATGCAACTGGTATTCAAATTTCTCAGATTTTTCCCTCGGCTAAAGTTCTTTGCACACTTCTTACAGATAACTTTTGCCTGATCATTAGGATTTTGTTCAAAAAAGTGCCACACTGCACTCTTCCTACTATGGAAGACACTATGAGACCTTGCAAGCTGTGCAAATTTGACCGTCTGGCCAAGCTGTCCTGCAACTCTTGGTTTTTGTAACACGTTTTTGGACTGCTACGGTCATGCCAGATAACAGGTGTTGCGATGTCGTTGACTGCTGCGGATCCTCCTCCTCTTCTGAGCTTTTGGCAGCGGCACCCTCTTCCCCCAATGTATGCCAATCTGGGTCAACAACTGGATCATCTATCACCTCGTCTTCAATTTCATGTGCACCTTCCTCTGTGTCACCGTGTAAGGTGGTGTAGTATCTGGGAAGGGGTACCTGAGTTTCATCAGGGTCTGATTCTGCCTCAGTACACTGCGAGGACAATAGTGCTCTGAGTGAATGTGCCAGCAGAAAAATCTAACAGTGGCTGTGCATCAGTGCACTCCTTGTCAGATTCATCTTGGACTGGGGAATTCACAATTTGACTTGCTAACCCAGGCATGGTATGTGAAAAGAGCTCAATGGAGTAATCGGTAGTGTGGCCTGCCACATCCTTCACTTATGGTAGGGGTGAAGGACACAAAGAAAGGTGTTGTTCCTGACCAGGAGCCTCCACTGACGACTCAGTGCTTTTATTTTTTGAAACTTCAGAAGAGGAGACGAGAGAGCTGGAGGCTTTCTCAGCAATGTAAGCCAAAACTTGTTCCTGAAGTTCCGGCTTTAAAAGCGGTTTACCTACTCCCAGAAAAGAGAGCCTTCGTGGCCTTGTGGAGCCACACTATGACGCAGGCTCAACACCTCCTGCCTTAGGTGCTATTGTGCTTTTGCCACTACCAACAGATGCAACACCACCACCACCACCATCGGGACCAGCTGGCAACCCCAGCCCACTTCCATGGTGTCTTCCACCATACTTCCTCATTTTTGTGAAAATGTACCCAAAATATCATCAGCTATATGGTACTGTAAAACAAGGAGGAAGGTGTATCTACTATTGGAAAAAATTTGAATCTCACTATAGATTTGAAGAGGCTGAACTATTGTCTCAGGCCCAATAGAGATTACACCTCAATGTAACAGGCTGAAATTGGATGGTGTATGGCAAGGTGGAGGGTGTCTATAGGATTGGTGAGAATTTGAATCTCACTATAGATTTGAGGACGCAGAACTATTGTCTCAGGCCCAGTAGAGATTACACCTCAATGTAACAGTCTGAAATTGGATGGTGTATGACAAGGTGGAGGGTGTCTATAGGATTGGTGAGAATTTGGATCTCACTAGAGATTTGAGGACGCTGATAATGATACTCTCAGTCCAAGTATGGACGCAGGCAGCCTAATAAGCAGGACTGCTGCACACTCAAAAGGGTGGAAAAATGAATGCTTGGTAACTGTGCAGAAAAGAGGAAGAAAAGTATTTTTGCTTTTAAAAAAGCATTTTGCACAGCAGTGTGCAAACAGCAATGCAGCTATCAGGGAGCCTTATAAGGCAGCCTAATAACCAACAGAGCAGATACACAAAAATAGAGCCTCCCCTGTCACTGCACACAAAGTATTGTGTTGTAAGTGGAAATTGCTAACAGCAGAAGCAGTTTTTTGGTTCTTCTTCCCTGCCTAACGCTCTCCCTTATTCTGAATCAGCAGCAGCCAGCAACCTCTCCCTAATGCTAAGATCGGCAGAAGTAAGACGTTCGGCGTTCACGCCCTTTTATAGCCCCAGTGACGCCACACAAAGCCAGCCAATCACTTGCATGCCCTTCTCAAAGATGGTTGTGACTGATGCCTATGTCATCGCGTTGCCCACAGTGTGCGTCCTCCATCATTGGCTGAAAAAGGGCGCTGGAAGCATCTTTTGAAACGTGACTTTGGCGCTCTGGTTGCCGACCTCGTGACGACCTCACGCTATGGTCAGGTTTCATTTCATGAATCCCGACTTCAGCGAAAGTCGCCAATTTTTGATTATGACCGACCCGTTTCGCTCAACTCTAATGAACTGTTTTAAGTATATGGAGAAAACAAACTGGATGTTCAATTGCGATTATTAGTGTTGAGCGATACCATCCGATATAGAGAAATATCGGATCGGATTGGATCGGACCGATACCCAAAAAGTATCGGGTATCGCCGATTCCGATACCGGAAGTCCCATTCAAGTCAATGGGACAGAAATATTTTAATTAAAAAAACCCCTTTCTTTCCTTGCACATCCAGTTCGGGAGGGGTGAAGAGTGTGGGCGGTGCGTGGGCAGATCGGACACTGTGCGTGTCTGTGTGTGCGGGTGGGGTCTGTGCGGGCCTGCCGGGGGTCTGTGCGGGCCTGCCGGGGGTCTGTACAGGCCTGCCGTGGGCCTGTACCGGCTGTCGGGGGTCTGTACGGGCCTGCTGGGGGCCTGTGCCGGCTGTCGGGGGTCTGTACGGGCCTGCTGGGGGCCTGTGCCGGCTGTTGGGGGTCTGTACGGGCCTGCCGGGAGCCTGTGCTTGCTGTCAGGGGTCTGTACGGGCCTGCCGGGGGCCTGTGCCGGCTGTCGGGGGTCTGTACGGGCCTGCCGGGGGCCTGTGCCGGCTTCCGGGGGTCTGTACGGGCCTGCCAGGGGCCTGTGCCGGCTGCCGGGGGTCTGTGCGGGCCTGCTGGGGGTCTTGTGTGTGTGCAGGCATTGTCCGATAGGACTACAAGTCCCATCGGGCTATGCCTGCTACAATGACAGTGATTGACACATTAGCCAATGATGGGACAGTAGTAGTCCCATCATCCGGCTAATGTGTTGAATGTAAAAAAAACAAACATACATACTACATACACACTACATATATGCAACATTCATACAACATACATACATACTACATATATACTACATATATACTACGTTCATACAACATACATACATACTACATATATACAACATTCATACAATATACATACATACTACATACTTCATATATACTACATTCATACAACATACATACATACTACATATATACAACATTCATACAACATACATACAAACTACATACTTCATATATACTACATTCATACAACATACATACATACTACATATATACTACATTCATACAACATACATACTACATACATACTACATATATACAACATTCATACAATATACATACATACTACATACTACATACATACTTCACATATACTACATTCATACATCATACACACATACATACTACATATATACTACATTCATACAGCATACATACATACTACATAATACATACTACATATATACAAAATTCATAAAACATACATACATACTACATACTACATATATACTTCATACATACTACATTCATACAACATACATACATGCATACTACATACATACTACATATATACTACATTCATACAACATACATACAACATGCTACAGACATACAACATACATACTACATACAATACATTCATACATTCATACAATACATACATATAGACATACAGTACATATAACATAAAGTACATACTCACCATCACTTGTCACTTTGATCCCAGAAGCCAGTGTCATCTGTGAAAAAATATGAAAATAACAAACAACCGATATACTCCCTGATCCGCAGAAATCCACGAGTGTCCCACGCCGATCTTCCGTGGAGAACAGCAGCATCAGCTGATGCGACCGCTCTCTAGGGCACTCCAGGAATACAATGACGGGAGGTAGGTATCCTTCCGCACTGAATTCCTCCGCCACTGTAAAAAAACAGTCCCTAGTCTTACTTTTGGCTTTGCTGTGTGAGAAAGTTCCCACGCAGCTTTTGCCATAAAGTGATATCAGTGAACGATAGTAACCTTTCAGTGATGCAGTGCAGCAGATTGTTGTGGGACATTCATGGATTTCTGCGGATCAGGGAGTATATTGCTTGTTTGTTTTTTTCTAATTTTTTTCATAGATGACACTGGCTTCGGGGATCAAAGTGACAAGTGATGGTGAGTATGTACTCTATGTTATATGTACTGTATGTCTATATGTATGTATTGTATGAATGTAGGAATGTATTATATGTAGTATGTACAGTATGTAGTATGTATGTTGTATGTATGTTGTATGTCTGTAGCATGTTGAATGTATGTAGTATGTATGCAGTATGTATTATGTATGTATGTTGTATGAATGTAGTATATATGTAGAATGTATGTATTGTATGAATGTATTGTATGTAGTATGTATGTTGTATGTATGTATTATGTATGTTGTATGTATGTAGTATGTAAGCACTATGCATGTATGTTGTATGAATGTAGTATATGTGTAGTATGTATGTATTGTATGAATGTATTGTATGTAGTATATATGTTGTATGTAGTATGTATGTAGTATGCATGTTGTATGTATGTTGTATGTCTGCAGCATGTTGTTTGTATGTAGTATGTACTATGTATGTATGTTGTATGAATGTAGTATATTTGTAGTATGTATGTATTGTATGAATGTATGAATGCATACTATGTATGTTGTATGTTGTATGTAGTATGTATGTAGTATGTATGTTGTATGTATGTTGTTTGTATGTTGTATGTCTGTAGCATGTTGTATGTATGTAGTAAATATGTAGTATGTATGTCATAGAATCATAGAATCATAGAATCGTAGAGTTGGAAGGGACCTCCTGGGCCATCTGGTCCAACCCCCTGCTCAAAGCAGGATTTGCTAAATCATCCCAGTCAGATGTCTGTCCAGCCTCTGTTTGAAGACCTCCATTGAAGGAGAACTCACCACTTCTCGTGGCAGCTTGTTCCACTCATTGATCACTCTAACTGTCAAAAAGTTTTTTCTAATATCTAATTTGTGTCTCCTCCCATTCAGTTTCATCCCATTGCTTTTAGTCTTTCCTTGTGCAAATGAGAATAAAGTTGATCCTTCTACAATGTGACAGCCCTTTAGATATTTGTAGACAGCTATTAAGTCTCCTCTCAGTCTTCGCTTTTGCAAGCTAAACAATCCCAAATCCTGCAACCTTTCCTCATAAGACAGGGTTTGCAGACCGGTCACCATTCTGGTTGCTCTTTTCTGAACTTGCTCCAGTTTGTTGATGTCTTTTTTAAAATGTGGTGCCCAAAACTGGACACAATATTCCAGATGAGGTCTGACCAAAGAGGAGTAGAGGGAAATAATGACTTCACGTAATCTAGACTGTATGCTTCTGTTAATACATCCTAGAATTGCATTTGCCTTTTTTGCTGCTGCATCACACTGTTGACTCATATTCTGTCTGTGATCTATTAGTATACCCAAATCTTTATCACATGTGCTGTTGCTTAGGCCTATTCCTCCCATTCTGTATATGCTTTTTTCATTTTTATTGCCCAGGTGTAGTACTTTGCATTTTTCCCTGTTAAAAACCATTTTGTTAGTTGCTGCCCACTTCTCCAGTTTATTTATATCGTTTTGAATCCTCTCTCTCTCTTCTCTATTATTAGCTATCCCTCCTAGCTTTGTGTCATCAGCAAATTTAATCAGTTTACCCTCAATTCCTTCATCTGAATCATTGATAAAGATGTTGAACAATACAGGGCCCAGATACATATGTATGTATGTATGTTGTATGAATGTAGTATATATGTATGTAGTATGTATGTATGTATGTATGCATGTTGTATGAATGTAGTAGCTATGTAGTATGAATGTATGTTGTATGAATGTTGTATATATGTAGTATGTATGTAGTATGTATGTTTTGTTTTTTTTACATTCAACACATTAGCCGGATGACGGTACTACTACTGTCCCATCTTTGGCTAATGTGTTAATCACTGTCATTGTAGCAGGCATAGCCCGATGGGACTTGTTGTCCAAATGAATGATGCCTGCACACACACAAGACCCCCGGCAGGCCAGCACAGACCCCCAGCAGCCGGCATAGGCCCCCGGCAGGCACGTACAGACCCCCGCCAGCCGGCACAGCCCCGTACAGACCCCCGACAGCAGGCACAGGCCCCCCGGCAGGCAGGTACAGACCCCCAACAGCCGGCATAGGCCCCAGGCAGGCCCGTACAGACCCCCGGCAGCCGGCACAGGCACCCGGCAGGCGCGTACAGACCCCCGACAGCCGGCACAGGCCCCGGCAGGCACGTACAGACCCCCGACAGCCGGCACAGGCCCCCGGCAGGCCTGTATAGACCCCCGATAGCTGGCACATGCCCCCGGCAGGCCTGTACAGACCCTCGGCTGTTGTGAGCTCATCTGTTCATTCGCCTTTTGTGTCCGAGGATCTCCCTCTTCTGGTGAAGGAAGGTATTGAGGCTGATTTGGATGAAAGAAACCAAACACCTGATCAGGTGGATTGTGACTGGGTAACAGGAACTTCAGACTGGATATAAGGTAGCCGACGCCCTCCTGAGTGGCTGGTGATTTTTCTGCTGGATTCTTGGAGACCAGTCTGATTCCTGCTTCCCAAAGATAAGTTTTTGCTCTGCTATTGAATTTATTAGTTTTGGTTTTGTTTACCTTGTTTTTTGAGTTCAGCCATCCTCGGCCGGGGGTGTGCTGGATTCTTATTCCTTGATCAGTGTTCTCTTTTGCTCTGCTTTTAGAATATTCTGAGTGCTGATATAGGGTTTGAAGTCTAGTGACTTCAGGGTCCTTTTTGCTTATCGGTTGTGTTGGTAATATTTTTAGCAGGGTTTTCTCGGATTGCAGACAGCAGCTTTTCTGTCCTGTCCTTTTTAGTTAGCTTGGGCCCCATCGTTTGCTCAACCTATCTTTCTATCTATCTGTTTTAGTGTTTTCATCTTGTTTCACCGTCATTATATGTTGGGGGCTGCCTATTGCTTTGGGGTCTGCTATGGGGCAGTCATTTTTTCCCTTTTCTCTCTTTAGGCTTATTTAGATCTCCGGCTGTGACGAGGTGTCTAGGATCACCGTAGGAACACTCCACGGCTACTGCTAGTTGTGTGATAGGATTAGGGGTCTGCAATCCGCTAGTTTCCAACCTCTCTGATTTTCTGGGCTGAGCTTGTGTTTTGTTTTTTCCTCCTTGGTGACTCAATCATAACAGAATCACCAGCCATACCGCAGATTCTAGGGTACTCAAAAGCATGAGGGAATTGTTAAAAAAAAAAAAAGAAATAAAGTGTCAGAATTTTTATTTTTTTTTGTGTATACTTTTTCCTCTTTTTCTCTGAGGCCGTAGGAGGAATTTTTTTTTCTGATGGAGTTTAAGCAATTGTCAGATCGTGTGGAGCAGCTTGCTGCTGAAGTGCGAGGAATTTCCACCTATCTTGCTCATTCACACGCTGCTGAACCAAAAATCCCCACTCCTGATGTGTTTTTTGGGGATCGGTCTAAATTTTTGAATTTTAAGAATAATTGTAAATTATTTCTTGCCTTGAAGCCTAACTCATTGGGGAGCTCTGCGTAGCAGGTTAAAATTATCATTTCCTTGCTGCGTGGCGATCCCCAGGATTGGGCGTTTTCTTTAGTACCAGATGATCCTATTCTAACTAATGTGGACGCATTTTTTCAGGTCTTGGGGTTGTTGTATGATGAACCTAATGCTATTGATCAAGCTGAGAAAGCCCTGTTGGCATTGAGCCAGGGTCAGGATTCTGCAGAACTGTACTGTCAAAATTCAGAAAGTGGGCGGTCCTCACCACTTGGAATGAAGGTGCCATGGCAGCTCTCTTTCTGAAGGGTTTGTCAGAAACCGTAAAAGATACTATGGTGGGATTTCCTGTTCCCTCTGGTCTTGACGATTCTATGTCATTAACCATTCAGGTTGATCGGCGTTTACATGAACGTAAAATTACACGGGAAATGTTGCCACCTGTTGAACAAATGTCTGAACCTATGCAATGTGATAGAGTTTTGTCTAGGGCGCAACGTCAGGAGTTTAGAAGGCATAATAAGCTGTGTTTTTTCTGTGGAGATGCCTCTCATATTATTTCTGTCTGCACTAAACGAGAGAAACATTTTGCACACACATTTGCTGTAGGTGGTGTACAACCTAAGTTTCTTCTGGCAATTACTCTGATCTGCTACCTGTCCACATTTTCTGCTAAAGCCTTTGTGGATTCAGGAGCGGCCTTGAACCTAATGGATTTGGATTTTGCTAAACGTTGTGGTTTCCCTATGACACCCCTGAGGACGCCTATTCCTTTGAGGGGTATTGATGCTACTCCTTTGGCGAAGAATAAACCTCAGTTTTGGACCCAGGAGGTAATGCGTGTCGCCCCAGACCACCAAGAAAATTGCAGATTTTTGGTGTTGCATAATTTCTATGATACCATCGTGCTGGGGTTCCCCTGGTTGCAAATCCATAATCCAGTTTTGGATTGGAAATCTGTGTCTGTGGTGAGTTGGGATTGTCAGTGTGCTCTTAGTGACACTCCTGTTTTCTCCACCTCTCCCCAGTCGCATGAGGTTCCTGACTATTTGGCTGATTTTTATGATGTGTTTAGTGAGAGTAAGTCTGCGTCTTTGCCTCCTCATAGGAGTTATGACTGTGCAATTGAGCTTAGTCCGGGGTGTAAATTTCCCAAGGGTCGACTTTTTAATTTGTCTGTGCCCGAACATGAGGCTATGCGTTCTTATATTAAGGAGTCATTGGAGAAGGGTCATATTAGACCATCCTCTTCAGCCTTGGGTGCTGGGTTTTTTTTTGTAGTCAAAAAGGATGGTTCATTAAGGCCCTGTATTGACTATCTTTCCCTTAACAAAATTACTGTTAAATATCAGTATCCGTTACCCCTGATTTCTGACCTATTTTCTAGAGTTGAAGGTGCTTGCTGGTTTACCAAGCTTGACCTCAGGGGTGCGTGTAATCTTATTCGCATTAAGCATGGGGATGAATGGAAGACAGCGTTTAATACTCCGGAGGGACATTTTGAGTACCTGGTGATGCCTTATGGGCTCACTAACGCCCCTTCTGTCTTCCAGTGCTTCATGAATGATATTTTCTGGGACTTTGTGGATACGTTTCTGATCATCTCTTTGGATGATATTTTGATCTTTTCCAGGGATTGGGACTCTCATGTGGAACATGTTCGGACTGTGTTCCGGATTTTGAGGGAAAACTCCCTGTATGTTAAGGGATCGAAATGTCTTTTTGGTGTACAGAGGATTTCATTTTTGGGATTTATTTTGTCTCCGTCAACTATTGAAATGGACCCGGCCAAGGTACAGGCCATTTATGATTGGGTTCAGCCCACTTCTTTGAAGGCTCTCCAGAAGTTTTTGGGTTTTGCTAATTTTTATCGTAAGTTTATAGCCAATTTTTCTGTTATTGCCAAACCATTGACTGATTTGACTAAGAAGGGCGCTGATTTGCTGAATTGGTCTCCAGAGGATGTTTCTTCTTTTCAGGAGCTGAAGCAGAGATTCACTTCATCTCCGGTTTTGCGACAACCCGATGTCTCACTTCCATTTCAGGTGGAGGTGGATGCTTCAGAGACTGGTGCAGGAGCTGTTTTGTCCCAAAAAGATCCTGTAACATCTAATATGAACCCCTGTGCCTTCTTTTCCCGAAAGTTCTCTCCTTATGAATGCAACTATGATGTGGGGAATCGAGAACTGTTGGCCATGAAGTGGGCTTTTGAGGAGTGGAGACATTGGTTGGAGGGAGCTAGACATCAAGTTGTGGTCCTCACTGACCACAAGAATTTGATCTACCTTGAGTCGGCTAAACGCTTGAATCCGAGACAGGCCAGGTGGGCCTTGTTTTTCACACATTTTGATTTTGTGGTCTCCTTTCTTCCGGGCACTAAGAACGTTAAGGCTGATGCCCTCTCTAGGAGTTTTTTGGCTGATTCTCCTATTGTGACCAAGCCTGCTACCATCTTAGGTGAGGGGGTGGTTCTATCTGCCATCTCGCCTGATTTGAGACGTGCTCTGGAGAAGTTTCAGAAGGATAAGCCTGAGCGTTGTCCCAGTGGTAGGTTGTATGTTCCTGACCAGTGGAGGAGGAAAGAGATGCCTGGGGTTCATTTCTCCGCGTTGGCTGGTCATCGAGGTATTTTTGGTACTAGAGATTTGGTGAGTCGGTCTTTTTGATGGCCTGCCTTGTCTTGTGATGTCAGAAATTTTGTGCAGTCCTGTGGCACTTGCTCCCGATCTAAGCCTTGTTCTCGTTCTAGTGGGTTGTTGATGCCTTTGCCGGTGCCCAGGAGGCCATGGACCCATATTTCAATGGATTTTATTTCTGATCTGCCTGTCTCTCAGAGGATGACTGTTATCTGGGTGATTTGTGATAGATTCTCTAAGATGGTCCATCTTGTGCCACTCCCTAAGTTGCCATGTTCCTCAGAGTTGGTGCCCTTGTTTTTGCAACAGGTGGTTCGCTAGCACGGGATTCTTGAGAACACTGTATCGGACAGAGGAGATCAGTTTGTCTCTAGATTCTGGAGGATCTTTTGTTCCAAGTTGGGAATTCAGTTGTCCTTCTCCTCTGCATTTCACCCTCAGACCAATGGGCAGACGGAGAGAACAAACCAGACTTTGGAGGCTTATTTGAGATGTTTTATATCTGCTGATCAGGATGATTGGGTCTCATTTTTACCCTTGGCCGAATTTGCTTTAAATAATAGAGCTAGTTCTGCCACTTTGATGTCACCCTTTTTCTATAACTTTGGGTTTCATCCTCGATTTTCTTCAGGGCAGGTGGAGTCTTCTGCCTGTCCAGGGGTTGACACTGTGGTGGAAAGAATGCAGCAGATTTGGACCAAGTGGTGGATAAGTTGTCTCTTTCCCAGGAAAAGGCCCAGCGGTTTTCTAACCGGCTTAGGACCATTGGTCCCCGGTATAAGGTGGGTGATATGGTCTGGTTGTCATCAAAGAATATCTCTATGAAAGTGGCTTCTCCAAAGTTTAAACCTAGATTTATTGGACAAGATTTTGGAGATTATTAATCCGGTCTCTTTTCGGTTGGCTCTTCCTGCCACATTTAAGATTCATAATGTGCTTCATAAGTCCTTGTTGAAGAGGTTTGTTGAACCAGTGGTTCCTGTGGCGGCACCTCCTTACCCTGCGTTGGTTGAAGGTAACATGGAATATGAGGTAGAGAAGATACTGGATTCCCGTCTGGCTAGACGGAGACTCTGTTATTTGATTAAGTGGAAAGGTTATGGTCAGGAGGATAATTCCTGGGTCTCTGCCTCTGATATTCATGCCGAAAGATTGGTGCGTGCTTTTCATCGGGCTCATCCTGATCGGTCTGGTGGCCTTGGATGAGGGTTCGGTGGCCCCTCCTCAAGGGGGAGGTACTGTTGTGAGCTCATCTGTTCATTCACCTTTTGTGTCCGAGGATCTCCCTCTTCTGGTGAAGGAAGGTAGTGAGGCTGATTTGGATGAAAGAAACCAAACACCTGATCAGGTGGATTGTGACTGGTTAACAGGAGCTTCAGACTGGATATAAGGCAGCCGATGCCCTTCTGAGTGGCTGGTGATTTCTCTGCTGGATTCTTGGAGACCAGTCTGATTCCTGCTTCCCAAAGATAAGTTTTTGCTCTGCTATTGAATTTATTAGTTTTGGTTTTGTTTACCTTGTTTTTTGAGTTCAGCCATCCCCGGCCGGGGGTGTGCTGGATTCTTATTCCTTGATCAGTGTTCTCTTTTGCTCTGCTTTTAGAATATTCTGAGTGCTGATATAGGGTTTGGAGTCTAGTGACTTCAGGGTCCTTTTTGCTTATCGGTTGTGTTGGTAATATTTTTAGCAGGGTTTTCTCGGATTGCAGACAGCAGCTTTTCTGTCCTGTCCTTTTTAGCTAGCTTGGGCCCCATCGTTTGCTCAACCTATCTTTCTATCTGTTTTAGTGTTTTCATCTCATTTCACCGTCATTATATGTTGGGGGCTGCCTATTGCTTTGGGGTCTGCTCTGGGGCAGTCAGTTTTTCCCTTTTCTCTCTTTAGGCTTATTTAGATCTCCGGCTGTGACGAGGTGTCTAGGATCACCATAGGAACACTCCACGGCTACTGCTAGTTGTGTGATAGGATTAGGGGTCTGCAATCCGCTAGTTTCCAACCTCTCTGATTTTCTGGGCCGAGCTTGTGTTTTGTTTTTTCCTCCTTGTTGACTCAATCATAACACCCGGCAGCCGGCAGGCCCGTACAGACCCCCGACAGCCGGCACAGACCCCCGGCAGGCCCGTACAGAACCCGGCAGCCGGCACAGGCCCCCAGCAGGCCCCTACAGCCCCCCCTGCAGTCGGCACAGACAGCGCATCATAATGCGCACAGACCACGCATCATGATGACATCATTTCAGCAACCAATCACAGCCACAACAGTGGCTCATTGCATTATGGGAACTTCCGATTCCGGTATCCGATATTGAAAAAATACAAAGGGAATTCTGTACTGTAGATACAAAATCACTATGCACATGTTATACTGAGTTGTTAGAACAGAAGGCAGGAGGTCACAGGGACACAAAAGCTGAGTGGAAGACATGAAAAGCTGATAACATGGCATACAGCTAAAACTTACTGCATTTCTTCACATTTTTCTGCACTCTAAAAACCCTTTTATAAAACACTTACAGAACAAATGTTTGAACATAAAGCCTAAAAGCTGAGATTGCAATAATCAAAAATTCTGATTTCAATCAAGTACCATGTTATAATGGAGAAACTATGTGAATTTAGGTTTCCAAATTGAATGAGACCCCCCACATGTGGAGAATAAAATTCCTTAAATTCCATTATTTTCAACGGTTAAAGGGGTCACTTAGGATATACAAAGTTTAGTAGACTAAATTACTAAAGATGATACAATCTTTTGAAGTTTAAAATTTTCTAGCTTCAGCAATTTCTGGCAAATGTATTTGCTGCTCATCAAAGGTAGTTTAATTGCTCTGAAAATACATGTATGATACTGATATAGAAGAGTTAATGGTTTGCTTTTATATCCCTTTAAATGCCTTTAAGACTTCAATTGCCTCTTGCCTTATTATTGTTAGAATTATTCTTATGTAGACTAGTAGTCTCTGTCTTCAAGGAAACTATACTTGTTATCATATTTGTTCTCAACAACGTGTTCTGGGTTCATTGTAAAGAAGGTACGACCCTGAGGTGATGGTGGGGGCCAAATGAGCTCCATAGAGTCACATATTGTTGTAAATGGTATAAAAAACATGTCTTGTATTTCATTACATCAGATAAAGTGATTTGACCACGGCTTGTGTGTTGAAGTCTCTTTGTTTCCAAGCGCTTGCAACAGAAAGGGCGAAAAACCTCACAATTCGGACCCACTGGTGATCTGGACAGCTGACGCTTGGTCAGAACGAAAACAGCTACGACAGTTTTGACGCCCAACGGGGACCGTGGAAACCAGTCTATTCGGAATCCGTATGTGGGAGCTTCCTGGGAGGTTGAAAATGCAGAATCCAGGCTGCAGCAGGTGAGAACATTTATTCTTACATTGATTCTGCATCTGCAACCTTTCTAAGGATGTCTACATATCTCTGGGTAAGACTGTACAAAAACGGTTCAAAAGAACCCACATCACCAGTGAGTGGTGAGTATGTCTGTATGAGAGTTGAATAATAGAATAATAAGATAATAATTGTCATTTGTATTATCTGTTAATCTGTTCTGGTAATATACTAATATACTATCTGGTTGTGTACTGGTGTACTGTGTAGCACAGAGCCTGGGATAGACTCTGTGCAGCGTCTATTTTGGATTGCCAGTAAATTTGTATAAGGCTGTGGTTTTTGGTTGCTCTGGTTTTCAATGTTTCTTGTTTAAGAAGTTGGCTTTGGTGTCCTCGGAGTGTCAGTGGACACTGCTGTAGGTTAAAGTGTCAGTCAAATCCAAAGTGCAAGATAGTCAGGCTGTGTGAATCCTTGTATATATGTCTATGAGAACCTCTGAATAAGATGAGAGATGAGTAATTGAGTATAAAAAGAAATCCCTGAATGTGATGAATGAATCATCACACATCATTTTTGTGTCAAGAGATTTGTTACCTTTCAAGTTGTGGTGGAATCCCGGACAGATGCGTTATAGATATTTCAAATCTACATCTGAGACTGAATGAATTGAGTAATGATATAGTTCGTGTTATATGTGGCATTACATTGTAAAGTTACCTGAGTGCATTTGGCCAGAAAAAGGGCAAGACTCAGTTAATCTCATTATACAGTTATCTGCTCTTACAGTGAAATCCCGTGATTTTGAGTTTCTTTGTAGAAGTTGATTTTGATAAGTCTAAAGAACTATGGAATTAGTTGAAGTACAACACTTCATTCTGATGGGAGGGGGAAGGATGGCGCTGCGCGGTTTCTTTTCTCCCCTTCTCTCGCTCCCCTTGTTTTATCTCTGCTTAGTGTCTAATGAGAGGATTCACAGAGCTGTGTTCAGATTCTCTGTGGTTGTCCTTGATGAAATGCTCGCTATTTGATTTGTGCATTTTAAAGCAACAGTACTTAATTGAAGTTGGAAGTTAAAAGTAAAATATGGTGCCTAATTTAGAAGGAAATTGTAAGTGATTGTTTGGTCATTGTAAGTGATTGTTTGGTAATTGTAAGTGATTGCTTGGTCATTAATGTGTTTGAACCTGCTTCTAGTTGTGTGATTGATTTGTATAGCAAATTGTGTATCAACAGAGGAGGTAGCCGACTGTACGGCTGATAAAGTAGGTCAGAGGCCTATCACACCTGGGCCTTCTTACTTTAGTCAGCGGGTTTTTTGTTGTGGGTGAGAGGCGAGGGTGAGGAGCCCTCTGGATATACCTTGGCAGGCTCACTCTGACTTGCTATGTGTGGGCTGTAAGACAGAGGTCCAGACACAGAAGGGCATTGCAGAAGAAAGGTGAGCTGTCTAACTTGAAGTAGCCTTCCCACAATCCATGGAGCTGGGCTAGAAGGAAAAAGGCCTATTCCTATCTAGTCAGCTGATCTAGCAGGTGAGAGGCAGAGAGCCTTCCCGTTACATCCTGTAGGTCTACCGGGTGAGAGGCAAGGAGCCTTCCCGCTACACCTTGGCAGGCTCTCTCTGACTTGCTAAGTGTGGCCTGTAAGACAGAGGTCCAGGCACACTGGGAGGGTATTTCAGAAGAAAGGTGAGCTGTCGGCAGAAAAAGGTTGAAGCCATGGCAACTTTTTCTGTGTACAGGCGGTGCCCCCAATGAGATCCAAGACAGCTATGCAAGTTGTAAAGGACAGAGAAGAAAGGAAGCAGTGAAACAGGTTGGACCAATATTTAAAAAAGCAAAAATACCAGAGTGTGAATGTTTGGAAGTACAAAAAGGCACAAGGGAAGAAAATAGCAAGTGAATAAATGATGCTTGAGAATGAATGTGCAGCAGTATGGAAGGTGTATTATGAATGTTTTGATTGACAAAATTTAACCAGAGACCCAGACAAAACAGATGGACTTGTAAACACTGTGGTCAGACTCAGACAAACCCAGACCGAATAGCTACTTGTGTGACCTGTTCTACTGACCTAAGCGAATTGCACTAAATCCTATCCAGACAAGATCATAAGAAGCTGACATAATAATGTGGATAGTGGGTAGTGGGAACATTGACCTTTGAGGAGTAAGCTGACAGTAGACATCAGACGACCAACCCCATCAGGACCAAAAGTACGACTAGAATAAGAAAGATGCAGGTGTATTATCCCTGGAGCCCCTCTGACCAGCTAGCTTTGTTGAAGCAGTTGCCTGACCCTGAAGACCAATCATTCCCGTTTTACAGACACATAAAGGAAATACAGCAGACATATAAGTGTACCTGGGCAGACCTAGAGAGATTGGTGAGTTTAAAGGCAGGTGACGCACTAAGACATATAATTAAGACACACACAGATGTGACAAAGAATCAGGCTTGGGGCATGGATGATAAATATGCACGGTCTGGGGAGACGTACTATGAGTCACTAAGAAAAAGGGCAGACATGGGGTACATTTGCATAAACCCACTTGATGTTAGAATACTGGTGAATGCATTCATTGACGGTATGAACAAAGACTTACGAGACGCCAGACCTGAATGGAGATATGTAGATCCGAAAAGACCTCCTAAAGGTAGCTAAAGAAGTTGAGCAAACAAGGACAATAAGACGACCTGTCATGTATGCTGGAGCACAAGGAAAAAAGTGGAGACGTAATAAGGGACCTAAGGACATAGAAACAGTGAGGTGCTGGAATTGTGGTACTTACAAAACTTATTGTTAGTGACACTACCCCTATGAATTTATTGGGAGCAGATGTGCTGAGTGCGATCCCGGCCATCATACAGTACTCTCCTGAGGGTATTACAGTCACAAGTCCCCTCTCAGATAAACATTTGTGTAAGATTGCGGCAATGGTGTATATGACAAAAGCGGTGAAACTAACACCTGACACCAAAATGCCTGAGGATGAAGAAATGGGACAGGTGCCAGACACTGTTTGGGCAAGGGGGGAAAAATGATGTGGGTCGGTTGCCCATTCCCCCTGTCATGATTAAATTGAAAAAAAAAAAAAGGAACCACTCCTCCTTGTTTTAAGCAATACCCCTTGAGCCTAGCCAAATCAATTGCCCCGAGCAGAGATATTAGAGAGTATGTTAAGGCAGGGGTTCTGGTGCAAAGAAACCCCCCCTGGACTGCAAAGATCTTCCCCCTTCGACACCACTTTGTATCCCATTAGGAAAAAAAAAGGACTCAAGGGTTTGCTGACACTTACAGAAAGGTTCTTGACTTAAGGGCTATTAATGATGATACAGTGAGTGTGACCTCAATCGTCCCTGATCCACACACTATACTGTCACAGATCCCAGTGATGTCAAAATGTTTCACAGTCATTGATTTAGCAGGTGCATTTTTCTCTGTACCCCTGCACCCTGACTGCCAGTATCCTTTTCCTTTACTCATAAAGGTGAACAATATTGTTGGACAGTACTCCCACAAAGGGGGAAAGAAATCCCCTGCCATCTATTCAGCAGCAATGGCAGGGATCCTTGAGTAGTGGCAATCACTTTATCCGCTGATTGTACTATTGCAGTACGTGGATGACCCTAAGGGTTGCAAGGTCTCACGTGACAAATTACAGTATTACAAACAAATGGTGACATTTGTTGGGACATTATACTGCCGAAGGTACCAGACACCTGACAGGAAACAGGCAATTCAAGATCTCCCTCTACCCAGGTCACATCAGCATCTATGCACTTTCCTAGGTTTAGTGACCTACAGTAGGCCTTGGATAAGGTCCGCTTCACAAATATTCCAACCACTTTATGACTGCTTGTCATCAGACCCGGGACCTCACACAAAATACAATTGATTGTGTCTGTGCGGTAGGAGCAGCTGCACTACTAATAGGAAAGGCATGTGAGATCACACTGACGTTTCTTTTGACAATCTATTCCCCACATGACATCCATGCCATACTCGTACAAGTTCAACCAAAACATCTGTCTATGGCCAGACAGCTCCGACTTGAGTGTGCTCTACTAATTCCTGAGTATGTCACCCTCAAAAGATGTAAAGTTCTGAATCCAGCCACCCTCCTGCCTGTGGATTCAGAAAAGGGGAAATTGGTGACCGTATTAGTGAGTGAGGAAGAATACTTTGACATGACACATGAACATGTCTGCATAGAACTGATGAGTCAGGAGACAGCTGGGTTTGCACACATTCATGAAAAACCTGTTCCTAATGCAGACTTTGAGTTTCTTTTTTTGTAGATGGCCCCAGATACCACCAGGATGGACGATTCTACACTGGATATGCAGTAGTATCCTCACATGAGGTAATCCGAGCGGAACCACTCTCTCCTCACATGTCGGCGCAGGAGGCAGAGTTGAAGGCACTCACTGAGGTGTGTAGAGCCGCTGCAGGTAAAGTCGCTAATATTTTCACAGATTCGAAGCCCATTAAAAATGCAGAGCTGGTGAAACAATTGATGGAGGCATTGATGTTACCAGTCCAGGTTGGCATTGTCAAGGTAAAAGCACACACAAAGGTGACTCCGTGGAGGTAGAGGGCGATAGAAGGGCGAACGAGGCTGCTAAAATAGCACAAGGCGGCCTAGAGAGAGCAGTGGACGGTGGTGGGGAGTCAGCGTATTCCAGCCACATTGGGTCTAGATGTCCTGAAATCCCTCTGGCAAAAGGCTGCCCAAACAGAGAAGGTACACCGGGGGAGACTGGGAGCTGAGCTGAACTCAAATGGAGTATGGGAGAATAAGGATAAAATGTGCTCACCAAAGTCCCTGTTCCCAATCATGGCGCAAGCAGCACATGGCCCCACTCACACCTCAAAAAGTCACATGTGTGCCATGGTAGATGCCTTCTGGATAGCTCCTGGTTTCAGTTACGCAGCCGCGAAACTTGTACAATCATGCCTCATCTGTGCACAGCACAACCCAGGTAAAACAGTAAAAGTCCCTAAGAAAGCGACATCTAGGCCTCTCTACCCGTTTCAGAGACTGCAGATTGACGACATACAGCTACCAAGGTAGGGGTGTATGCAAATATCCTAGTATGTGTAGATCTCTTCTCTGGTTGGCCGGAAGCCTATCCGGAAAAATGTGCAAATGCTAAAATGACTACAGACAAACTGATGAAAGAACTGATCTGCAGGTATGGTGTCCCAGAAGCCACAGAAACAGATAGGGGTACACACTTCATGGGAGAAATAATGAGGGAAGTCATGCAGGCCCCGGGTGTACAGCAAACATTTCATACACCATATAGGCCACAAAGTAGTGGGAAGGTAGAAAGACTAAATGGGACACTTAAACTGAAAATTCAAAAGGCCATGGCAGAGACAGGAAAGAGCTGGGTAGAGTGCTTGCCTCTTGCACTCTTTTCAGTCAGACACACTCCAAATAGAAACACAGGCTTGTCTCCCTCTGAAGTCCTGTTGGTAGTGCACCAAAGACTGGTCTGTACTTCCCACAGGTGCTACAAATGCAACACGGTGCTATGACAGCCTACGTCCAGGCCTTGCAGGATAGACTTAATGTGGTGCATAAACATGTGTTCTCATACATTTCAGATCCTAATGCCAGTGCAGATGTGCATCAGCTGAATCCAGGTGATTGGGTGGTTATACGCAGACACGTGAGAAGGAGCCTGGACCCACGATTTGACGGCCCCTTCCAAGTCCAGCTGACCATATCCACTTCAGTAAAACTTGAGGGAAAGCCCACCTGGATCCACGCCAGTCACTGCAAGAAGGTCCTGTCAACAGCAGAATGACTGTACTCCTCATCACCTTGCTGGCAGTGACAGGATTACTGCACTCTACAGAGACACAGGACAAACTCTTAAATGCTGATTGGGACAACAAACTTATTCGGCATCATGCTCTTCTTATAAAGGACATGGAAGGGCAGAAACCGAAGGACTGTTGGATCTGTACACACAGCCCTGTATCTGCGAGGACTATGCCGTACTTAGCCTTACCTCTGGAGCCATGGGAGGTATTAACCCCACACTGCACAATGAGACTTGGACTCAATCTAGGTGTGCCCCGTGATATATCTGCCTCATTGGCTATAGTCGAATGGGCCGCTAATCCCTGGTTTCAGTTTAATATAACGCGGCCTAAAGGTACAAATGTGGTGGCGGGAATATGACTCAGATGTCGGAAATATGGTCGCCAGGAGGAGGACTGAAATCCCTCACTCAGACCCTATTCCCAATGATGGACTGTAGTTCAGTCTTCAACACACTGGAGCAGACATCTGTGGTGAGGACAATAATTGCTTCCGCATATACACTCGCGATCAAACACAGGTTAATGATACGGTGTACCAAGATGGTGTTGAAGGCTGTAGAGCATCTACGAGTAAAATAGTAAGGAAAGAAAGGGGTAAATGTACATCTGGTATAAGTGGAAAACAAATGAATAATACTTGGTGTGCCCATAAGCCTACAGTAGGTCAGGACTTTTGAGTTTATACCAATGTATACAGACCCCTGGTCACGTTTGTGTTCTCCCTGACTGAGTATTCTTGGTTTGCGGACATCGTGACTACAGGTGGGTGAGCCCGGACATAAGAGGGATCTGCACTCTTGCTAAACTGACACCAGCCACTTTCATAGTTCCTCATAGTAAAATAGACACAGCAGCAGTTCCAATTCACACCTCGTATAGAAGGGCTGCAGACAATAAGCCAAATGGTAGGCCGCATCTAGTAGAAATGGGGATAACAAATAAAATATTCAGTAGTATGCTAATATACCCCTTCATAACCCAAACGTGGGATAAATTAGTGGAAGCTACCGACTACCTGGATGATCAGATTTTCCAGATTCTTGAAGTTCTTAATGAAACCAATACAATACAGAGACAATTAATCGTAGTTACTAACCAACATACTATAGTACTAGATTACCTGACCGCAAAAGAAGGAGGAATGTGTCAAATAATTGGTCCCACCTGTTGTAATTATATTGACCCTGCTGGCAATCACCAGATCAGGGCCAGTATAGACAAAATAGGTGAACTTAGAGACCAATGGTTAAAACAACACAGTGCAACCAGAGACTCCTGGTGGGGTAACACATTCTCTTTCCTAAATCCAGAAAATTGGTTTAATGACTTAGCAGGATGGATTTTTTTTGGCATTATATAGACTTGTATTCAAGGTTTGTTGTTTTGCTTATTGTTTTATGTAGCCGTAAAAGCACTAATATATGTATTACTTAAGCTACTGAATAATGTATGCATAAAAAAAGAATCTAAGGCTGGACCTTCTGTAGTGTATCATAGACCCCAGGTGGCCATTGCTGATGGGGAAAGTGAGTGTCCACACTGAGGGTGGATGGGCGAAGCAGGTAGGATGCTCCCTTATGGGTACTAGACCCATGAGACAGTAGCTCCTTTGTGGACATCAGCTGACCCTGTGGCAAAGGTTATACCATTTACAAAAGGGGGAAATTGATATAGAAGAGTTAATGGTTTGCTTTTATATCCCTTTAAATGCCTTTAAGACTTCAATTGCCTTTTGCCTTATTATTGCTAGAATTATTCTTATGTAGACTAGTAGTCTCTGTCTTCAAGGAAACTATACTTGTTATCATATTTGTTCTCAACAACGTGTTCTGGGTTCATTGTAAACAAGGTACGACCCTGAGGTGATGGTGGGGGCCAAATGAGCTCCATAGAGTCACATATTGTTGTAAATGGTATAAAAAACATGTCTTGTATTTCATTACGTCAGATAAAGTGATTTGACCACGGCTTGTGTGTTGAAGTCTCTTTGTCTCCAAGCGCTTGCAACAGAAAGGGCGAAAAACCTCACAATTCGGACTCACTGGTGATCTGGACAGCTGACGCTTGGTCAGAACGAAAACAGCTACGACAATACTCTGAGTTCTCCTGGCACTTTATCCAACCCCTTACAAGCCTTTCAAGCTCTTTAATGCAAATCTATATGGAATTTATTTATGCCTTTCTGTTATGAATGAGTCACCGTAGGAGGCAAAAACAGAAATGCTAGCTAAGTCCAGAAAACCAGAGAAGTTGGCAGCTATCGGATTGCAGACCCCTGAACCTATCAACACAACTAGCAGTAGCCGTGGGGGGTTCCTACGATGACCTAGACCCCTCGATCACAGCCGGAGAACTGCCTAGCCTAAAGACAGAAAGGGAAATCTAAACTGCCCCAGAGCAGACCCCAAAGCAAAAGGCAGCCCCCAACATATAATGACGGTGAGGCAAGAAGAAAGAACACTAACACAGACAGAAAGATAGACTGAGCAAAGACGGGGCCCAAGCTAACTAGATAGGAAAGGACAGGAAGGCTGCTGTCTGCAATCCGTGAAAAACCCTACAAAAATAAGAGCCAACAAACTGACAGTGAAAAAAGGCCCTGAAGATGCTAAGCTTCAAAAAGCTATGTCAGTACTCAGGAATATTCTGAAGACAGAGCAACAGGCAAAAGGAGATTCAGCTCACCCCAGCAGGGAATGGCAGAATCCAGAAAAGCAAGGCAAACAAAAAACAAAACACAAATGCTAACAGGCAAAGCAGAAAACTTAGCTTTAGAGGAGCAGGAATCAGACTGGTCTCAAAGAAGTCCACAGAGAAATCACCCGCAGGGCAGAAGGGCGTTGGCAGCCTTATATCCAGTCAGTGACTCCACTCAGCCAGTCATCATCATTAGACTCAGGTGCCTGATAATCAGGCTCATTACCTTCCTTTACCAGAATAGGGAGTTCACCAGACCTCAGTGACGAAGGGGAAAATGAACTCACAACAGTACCTCCCTCTTGAGGAGGGGTCACCGAACCCTCATCCACGCCACCAGGGTGACCAGGGTGAGCCCGATGAAAGGCACGCACCAATCTTTTGGCATGAATATCAGAGGCAGAGACCCAGGAATTATCCTCCTGACCTTAACCCTTCCACTTAACCAAATACTGGAGTCTCCGTCTAGCCAGATGGGAATCCAGTATTTTCTCTACCTCATATTCCATGTTACCTTCAACCAATACAGGGTCCGGAGGTGCCACCCCAGGAACAACTGGTTCAACAAACCTCTTCAACAAGGACTTATGGATCACATTATGGATCTTAGATGTGACAGGAAGAGCCAAACGAAAAGAGACCGGATTAATAATCTCCAAAATCTTGTAAGGTCCAATAAATCTGGGCTTAAACTTAGGAGAAGCCACCTTCATAGCAATATTTTTTGATGATAACCACACCATATCACCAATCTTAAACTGGGGACCAATGGTCCTATGTCGATTGGAAAACCGCTGGGCCTTTTCCTGGGAGAGAGATAACTTATCCACCACTTGGTCCCAGATCTGGTGCATTCTCTCCACCACAGTGTCAACACCTGGGCAGGCAGAAGGCTCCACCTGCCCTGAAGAAAATCGAGGATGAAACCCAAAGTTACAAAAAAAAGGGGACATCAAAGTGGCAGAACTAGCTCTATTATTTAAAGCAAATTCGGCCAAGGGCAAAAATGAAACCCAATCATCCTGATCAGCGGAAACAAAACATCTCAAATACGACTCCAAGGTCTGGTTTGTTCTCTCTGTCTGCCCATTGGTCTGAGGGTGAAAAGCAGAGGAGAAGGACAACTGAATTCCCAGCTTGGAACAGAAAGTCCTCCAAAATCTAGACACAAACTGAACTCCTCTGTCAGATACAATGTTCTCAGGAATCCCGTGCAAGCGAACCACCTGTTGCAAAAACAGGGGCACCAACTCAGTGGAAGACGGCAACTTAGGGAGTGGTACAAGATGAACCATCTTAGAGAACCTATCACAAATCACCCAAATAACAGTCATTCTTTGAGAGACCAGAATATCAGAGATGAAATCCATTGAAATATGGGTCCATGGCCTCCTGGGGACCGGCAAAGGCATCAACAACCCACTAGAGCGAGAACAAGATTTAGACCGGGAGCAAGTCCCACAGGACTGCACAAAATTCCTGACATCATGAGACAAGGTGGGCCACCAAAAAGAGCGACCCACCAGATCTCTAGTACCAAAAATACCTGGATGACCAGCCAATGCAGAGCAATGAACCTCAGGCATCACTCTCTTCTTCAACTGGTCAGGAACATACAACTTTCCACTGGGACAATGCTCAGGTTTGTCCTCCTGGAACTCTTGCAGAGCAAGTCTCAAATCGGGCGAGATGGCAGAAAGAACTACTCCTAAGATGGTAGCAGGCTTGGTCACCACAGGAGAATCAGCAAAGAAGCTCCTAGAGAGGGCGTCTGCCTTGACATTCTTAGTTCCAGGAAGAAAAGAGACCACAAAATCAAAACATGTAAAAAACAAGGCCCACCTAGCCTGTCTAGGGTTCAAGCGTTTAGCCGACTCTAGGTAAATCAAATTATTGTGGTCAGTGAGGACCACAACTTGATGTTTAGCTCCCTCCAACCAATGTCTCCACTCCTCAAATGCCCATTTCATGGCCAACAGTTCCCGATTCCCCACATCATAGTTACGTTCAGATGGAGAGAACTTTCGGGAAAAGAAAGCACAGGGATTCATTTTAGATGTTACAGGATCCTTTTGGGACAAAACAGCTCCTGCACCAATCTCAGAAGCATCCACCTCTACATGGAACGGGAGTGAGACATCAGGTCGCCGCAAAACCGGGGCGGAGGTAAATCTTCGCTTCAGCTCCTGCATGGAAGCAACAGCCTCTGGAGACCAATTCAACACATCAGCACCCTTCTTAGTCAGATCAGTCAATGGCTTGGCAATTCTAGAAAATTTTGCTATAAATTTCCGATAAAAATTAGCAAAACCCAAAATCTTCTGGAGGGCCTTTAAAGAAGTGGGCTAACCCAATCATAAATGGCCTGTACCTTGGCCGGGTCCATTTCAATAGTTGACGGAGACAAAATAAATCCCAAAAATGAAATCCTCTGTACTCCAAAAAGGCATTTCGATCATTTGACATACAGGGAATTCTCCCTCAAGATCCGGAACACAGTCCGAATATGTTCCACATGAGAATCCCAATCCTTGGAGAAGATCAAAATATCATCCAGATAGATAATCAAAAATTTATCGACAAAGTCTCGGAAAATATCGTTCATGAAGCACTGGAAGACAGAAGGGGCATTAGTGAGCCCAAAAGGCATCACCAGGTACTCAAAATGTCCCTCCGGAGTATTAAACGCCGTCTTCCATTCATCCCCCTGTTTAATGCGGATAAGATTATACGCCCCCCTGAGGTCAAGCTTGGTAAACCAGCAAGCACCTCTAACTCTAGAGAATAGATCCAAAATCAGGGGTAACGGATACTGATATTTAATAGTAATTTTGTTAAGGGCACGATAATCAATACAAGGCCTTAAAGAACCATCCTTTTTGTCCACACAAAAAAAAAACGGCACCTAAAGGTGAAGAGGATGGTCTAATATGACCCTTCTCCAACGCCTCCTTAATATAGGATTGCATAGCCTCGTGCTCGGGTACAGATAAATTGAAGAGCCGACCCTTGGGAAATTTACACCCCGGGCTCAGTTCAATTGCACAGTCATAACTCCTATGAGGAGGCAAAGATGCAGACTCATTCTCACTAAATACATCATAAAAGTCCACCAAATAGTCAGGAACATCATGCGACTGAGGAGAGGTGGAAAAAACCGGAGCCTCACTAAAGGCACACCGACAACCCCAACTCACCACAGACACAGATTTCCAATCCAAAACTGGATTATGAATTTGCAACCAGGGAAACCCCAGAGCAACGGAATCATGCAGACCATGCAACACCAAAAATCTGCAATTTTCTTGATGGTCTGGGGCGACCCGCATGACCACCTGGGTCCAAAACTGAGGTTTATTTTTCGCCAAAGGAGTAGCATCAATCCCCCTCAAAGGGATAGGCGTCTGCAGAGGTGTCATCGGAAATCCACAACGTTTGGCAAAATCCAAGTCCATTAGGTTTAGCGCTGCTCCTGAATCCACAAAAGCCTTGGCGGAAAATGTGGACAGGGAGCAGATCAGAGTAATTGCCAGAAGAAACTTAGGTTGAACACCACCAACAGAAAACGTGTGTGCAAAGCGTTTCTCTCGTTTAGGACAAACAGAAATAATATGCGAGGCATCTCCACAGAAAAAACACAGCTTATTACGCCTTCTGAACTCCTGACGTTGCGCCCTAGACAAAACTCTATCACATTGCATAGGTTCAGACGTCTGTTCAACCGGTGGAAACACCTCTCGTGCAATCCTGCATTCACGTAAACGCCGATCAACCTGAATGGCTAATAACATAGAATCGTCCAGACCAGAGGGAACAGGAAATCCCACCATAGTATCTTTTACGGTTTCTGACAAACCCTTCCGAAAGAGAGCAGCCAAGGCATTATCATTCCAGGTAGTAAGGACCGTCCAATTTCGGAACTTTTGACAGTACAGCTCTGCAGAATCTCGACCCTGGTTCAATGCCAACAGGGTCTTTTCAGCCTGATCAATAGCATTAGGTTCGTCATACAACAACCCCAAGGCTTGAAAGAATGCATTCACATTAGTCAGAATAGGATCATCTGGTTTCAAAGAAAACGCCCAATCCTGGGGATCGCCACGCAGCAAAGAGATGACAATTTTAACCTGCTGCGCGGAGCTCCCTGACGAGTTAGGCTTCAAGGCAAAAAATAATTTACAATTATTTTTGAAACTCAAAAATTTAGATCGATCCCCAAAAAATACATCAGGTGTAGGGATCTTTGGTTCAACAGCATGCGAACGAGCAAGGTAGGCGGAAATTCCCCGCACTTCCACAGCAAGCTGCTCCACATGATCAGACAATTGCTTTATCTCCATTGAGAGAAAACAAAATTCCCCCTACGGCCTCAGAGATATAGAGGAAAGAATATACACACTTTTTTTTTTTTTTAAACACAATTCTTTCCTGCTATTGAGTACCCTAGGATCTGCGGTATGGCGGGTGATTCTGCTATGAATGAGTCACCGTAGGAGGCAAAAACAGAAATGCTAGCTAAGTCCAGAAAACCAGAGAAGTTGGCAGCTATCGGATTGCAGACCTCTGAACCTATCAACACAACTAGCAGTAGCCGTGGGGGGTTCCTACGATGACCTAGACCCCTCGATCACAGCCGGAGAACTGCCTAGCCTAAAGACAGAAAGGGAAATCTAAACTGCCCCAGAGCAGACCCCAAAGCAAAAGGCAGCCCCCAACATATAATGATGGTGAGGCAAGAAGAAAGAACACTAACACAGACAGAAAGATAGACTGAGCAAAGACAGGGCCCAAGCTAACTAGATAGGAAAGGACAGGAAGGCTGCTGTCTGCAATCCGTGAAAAACCCTACAAAAATAAGAGCCAACAAACTGACAGTGAAAAAAGGCCCTGAAGATGCTAAGCTTCAAAAAGCTATGTCAGTACTCAGGAATATTCTGAAGACAGAGCAACAGGCAAAAGGAGATTCAGCTCACCCCAGCAGGGAATGGCAGAATCCAGAAAAGCAAGGCAAACAAAAAACAAAACACTAATGCTAACAGGCAAAGCAGAAAACTTAGCTTTAGAGGAGCAGGAATCAGACTGGTCTCAAAGAAGTCCACAGAGAAATCACCCGCAGGGCAGAAGGGCGTCGGCAGCCTTATATCCAGTCTGTGACTCCACTCAGCCAGTCATCATCATTAGACTCAGGTGCCTGATAATCAGGCTCATTACCTTCCTTTACCAGAATAGGGAGTTCACCAGACCTCAGTGACGAAGGGGAAAATGAACTCACAACACCTTTCTATTCTACATCAACTAAGTAATCTGCTCCTCAAACCTTGTGGGGGGCAGCAAAACACAGAACCAGTCCCCAATCAGAGAACAATAAAACTTTCACACTCCTTATCTATGAACTCTTCCAATATTTGCGGTCATATCTGTTTATAGTTCTGTTTCATGTCACTTGTCTTATCTGTTGTATATAAATATGTGATTCTTCAAATTTTGTATTAGTCAATGCCTGATGAAGAGTCCTGAGTAGTCTCAAAAGCTTGCAATTTGTTACCATCTTTTCACTTAGCCATTGAAAGGTATCATCCACTGAGGACTCTCAACTCTAAATATTTAGATATAATGTAGACAGCCTACCAACCCTTAGATCTGCATATATGTGATCTTTCCTTTGCAGTCATTGCACTAGAGCCATCCCATGTATGTGATGTCATTAGTGGTGCTTATATAGCAAGAAATAATATCGAAGTCTATAGGGAAGAAATTTAAAAAATTATGTTTTCATCAAAACTACTGTTTTTTCTTGAGTATATGGTCATTTTTAGGCGTGCATGTTAAATAGATTCATGAATTCACGCAATTATAATATATATTTGAATATGAAATATGATATATGATATAGTGTGTTAGAAACTCCAAAAATACTTTGCAAGGACACATGGCCATTCTGCTTTTCTTGTAATATATCTCATTTCTTTCTCCAAGGAGGTTGGTGCAGGCTAAAGGTATCCTTCCCGACTCTTGTATTGTGTGTAATATACAAGAAAAGTAGATAAAGCCACTAAGAGGATAGGTACTTACTTTTACAATGGGCTGTCTGGCTAACTAAACAGAGTTGATGTTAGGGGAGTATTATTACTCTTAGGAAATAAAGGTAAAAAAAACCTTAAATTCGAAACTCCTCTTATAATGAATCCATTTTTAAATGCATAGCTTCTGGGAGAATACTACAAGAAAATATAATTTTATTATTGACAGGTTTCCTTGAGCAAATATGTATTTACAATTCAGCTATACAAGCTATAGTTCATGGTTTAAATGCAAAATTGAAGTCTGAATGGTAAACATAATTATGAGAAACAATAAATCACTTTTAATATGTTACAATGTGTCAAAATGATAATGATTGGTGTTGAGTGAACAAGAACTGATCAATAATTTCCATGAATGTCATAATTAACTAACAGTTTAAGCTGCAGCATAAACAGCTCATATTCAGAATCTGTAATAATTAGTGAACAATGAATTAATATCTCACATTTGCAATTTTATACTCAAGTAGATATCAGTTCTACAACATCACTAATGCATAATTTTCCAGAAAGTGTAAGGCAATTGTAAATAAAAGATCTGGATAAAATTAATGAGCAATTTCTCTGGATTATTAGAGTAAAATTTCCACGCTAAAGTGCTAATGGACAGCATTCATTATGAATGCAAAACAGAAGTAAGATTAATTTAGAGCTGCCTATTATACAATTTTCTATTGAAAATATGCAATATGTTTGTTAATTGCAAATTCAAGGCTGAACTGGTGGTTTTACATAGGTAAAGACATAGAAATCTCAAATTGTAATTATATGAAACATAATCATTGAAAATAATAGAACAATGCTCATTTTTATGAAAATGGGTTACTGTTAAATGTGTGAACATAATTCGAATTTTGCTGTAATTTTCTTATTATGGGGTTTTATAGGATAAGATGTCAGTAAGGTTACCACAGTTGATGATAGCAGATAACATTACTGATGTCAGCGCCTGTTACAGTAGCCGAATTCACATGCTGCAGTCAATATGCTCGGTTTGCCATGCTGAGCATTCGCATTACTGATATCACTGCTCAGCACTTCATCTGGATGTAGCAGTGTTGGGTATCGTCGTGGAACCTCATCATTATGAATTAATGCTAAGCACCAGAATTTAATGGATGCTCCATTTCTGGGGCGGATGAGGGCTAGTTTTATTAGTCTGGGAGGTGGCCAATATTCATGGCCCCTTCCCAGCCTATTAATATTAACCCGCAGCTGTCTGTTTAGCCTTTCTTGTTATTAACCCCTTTCCCACCTTAGTTACATCTAAGTTGGGCTCCCCCTGTTTGCAGCAGGGTCTGGTGGTGTGCCCGCAACTTCACCGGCATGTCAGCTGATTTTCACAGCTAACATGTACCCCTAACAGCCACAGGTGGAATCACAATCCATCCGTGGCTGTAAACATGGTAAATGCCGCTGTCAATCTCTGACAGCAGCATTTACCATGCTTGCGCTGGAAGCGCATCACTAATCCAGTCCATCAGCGCCCATGTCACATGTCCGCTGGTCGCTGATTGGTTAGCATGACAACCCGGGTCTGCAGCAGACCCCCTTTGTTGTCATTGCCCGATTGCTATGAGCACCGTCCAGTGGTAATGCTAACCCAGCCTTCAGTAGATTGTTTACCAGCACATGCTTGTATTGAAACATTTTTGATCATGCTCCAGTGACAAAAGTAATGATGGTACATTGTCCCTGTAGCAGGAATCCAGCAAGGTGGCCACCCAGTTATCTGCACTGGTAACAATACAGGTAACTCAGCTGTTGTTGCGCAGGTGCAGTAGTAGCATGTATTGGCTCATGTGTGACTGGCTGCTCAGAGGCAAGGACAAGCTGTCCACTGTGGGAGGTGTATTGTATGGGTCCCAAGTATCCCCCCAGCTATGCTCCAGAGATGCCCATAATCTGTCACATGCTTTTTTGTGTGTATGCAAGAGGTTCTGTTGTTCATGAGCTGAAGGAAAAAGCTGAGACCACAGCAGAAGAGGGAGCAGGAGGAGATTTGTATCTATCATGATTTTTAAGATGTGTAGTTCACTGCAGCTTGTGCTGAGATTTCAGATGCCTCGTCATGCAGGTGGTGCTTGAGTCCATAAGTTTTATGCCTTTCTTCAGGCTCTGATGACACATGCCATGGTTTTTGCTGCTGGCCCTAAACTACCACATATCTCCTTGAATGTTCCTTCTTAACTTTCTGCCATGCTGTTCCTACCACAGCCTCTGCACAGCTATCTCTCATGGTTAGGACATGGTTAATGTCCTGTTCTCACAGGGTTAACTTTTGCCGGCCACTCTTTGGATCTGGGAGGGGTATTTATACTCACTCCAGACTAGGATTCCCTGTCAGCTATACTGTTATTCTGGCTGTGTGTCTGACCCCCCTGGTGGGCGTGTATGCTGCATTGCTTGTTTGATTCCAGTGTATGAACCGGTCTGTCCCCTCACTCTGTACTCCATCTCTCGTTTTGGTACTATTGTCTTCTCCGGTTCTGACCTCCTGGCTTGGCTATTGTTACTCCATTACAGTTTGTCCTTATTGTACCGTCCATTGCCCGTTCTGGTGTTCTGATGTATTGCTACGTCCTGACTATTCGCTCTGTCTAACCCTTTGGTACTGTCCTGCTATCTCGTGCTTTGACCCGGCTTGATCTGGTTTACTTCCCTGTCTATGCCCCTTGGTAAGTTGTCCCGTAGTTACCTTTCTAGGAGTTTCCCTGCAGCTCCTAGCTCTGTGGAGCTTAGGTCACACCCCCAGCAGTCAAGTGCTTCTGGTCCTGATAGTCTGAAGCACGCATCGTCACCGCTGCTGCCCCGCTCCACAGGTATCTTTGAGCACTGTTTTTGTACTCTGGACACACGCTCAGTGAGCAAGTGCAGTGCGGTGTTCCTGACATTATAGCTGACCTTTTCAGTTTTTCTTTCCTCTGAAGGAAAAAAAAAAGAAAAAAAAAGTGTGTTATACCCATGGATCCCATACAAGCTTTGGCTGATCAGGTCAAGCACCTGACCCAAATGTTCCACAAACTCAATGTGTTAGAGCGCACGATGGCCCATACCCAGCTACAGTTGGTGGATACTGTGCAGGTGGCTGTCGCTGCAGGGGCTCCTAGTGCTGGGGATAGAGATGTGTCATTGGCATCCCCCGAATCTCAAATTGCCAGACCCTTTCTCAGGGGATAAAAGGGAGTTCAGGTCGTTCAGAGAAGGATGCAAGCTTTTTTTTTCTCTGAGGCCCCGCTGCTCCGGGGATGAGTTCCAGAGGGTGGGGGTCGTCATTTCCCAATATCGGGGGGCTCCACAGGCATGGGCTTTATCTCTCTCTTCCTCTGCTCCTGAACGTATGTCTGTGAATTTGTTCTTTGAGGCTCGGGGCACATTTATGATGAGCCTGATAGAGTGCGTCTGGCAGAGGTTATGGTGATGAGTGTGACACAGGGGATCCACTCTGCTGAATGGTTCTGCTCAGAGTTTAGACGTTGGACCGCCGAAGTATCCTGGAACGCCGCCGCCCTGAGGGGGTTGTTCCGCAGGGGCCTGTCTGACCGTCTGCAGGATGCTCTGGCATTACCTCCTCCCCCTGATACCCTGGAGGATGCCATGATGCAGGCGGTCCGTATGGACCGGAGACTCCATGCTAGAGGAATGATGCAACAAGAGTCTCCCTTGTACCCCAAATTGTGTGACACTACACCTGTATCTGAGTCCATGGAGGTTGGGTCAGTCTCGGTTAAGGAGAAAGAGAGAAGGCACCGTAGAGATAATCTGCTATGCTTTTACTGTGGAGCCTCTGGACATTGGAAAAGGAATTGCCCCTCCTCCCATTCTTCAGAGAAACCATCAGAGAAACGACTGAGTCTGGGCATCAATCGAGAAGGTTGTCCAGACTCCCAGGTACATTTTTTCTCATGTACAAAGATGGTGCTCCAGGCTGAATTGGAACTTGCTGGCAGTCCTGTTATGACCACCGCCTTTGACTGTGGTTCCTCCATTTATCTGATTTATGCCCAAGTTTTGACTCTTAATAAGATAGGGACAGTGAGGTTAAAAGACCCTGTTAAAATTGTGGCTGTGGATTCATCCTCTCTTACCCAGGATGGAATTTGCTTTATGTCTGAAGTTTTTTCTATGAAAATGGGTTCCACTAATGTGGAAAAGCTTCATTATGAATAATCTGCCTGCAGGACTGGTATTGGGGATGCCCTGGTTGCAACGCCACAATCCTCTCATTGATTGGGTGAAGGGGGAGATCATCCGATGGGGATGTAATGAAAATGGTCTGTGTTGTAACCCGGTTCCTTTTGGGAAGGTTCAGGCCATTACCGATTGGGTGGAGCCTCATGACCTGAAGGGGTTGCAGCGATTTCTGGGCTTCGCTAATTATTATAGGAAGTTCATTAAAGGGTTCTCGCAGGTGGCAAAACCCTTGACGGACCTCACTCTTAAAGGGGCAGATGTAAAAAATTGGTCCGTGGCCGCAAAAAATTCCTTCCTTACGTTAAAGAGGTGATTTACCACAGCCCCTGTGTTGGTACAACCCGATTCGTCAAGACCTTTTATCGTCGAGGTCAACGCTTCGGAGGTGGGGGTGGGGGCAGTATTGTCACAGGGCCCCTCTACCCTGACTAACCTCAAACCCTGTGCCTTTTTGTCCAAGATGTTCAATTCGGCCAATAGAAACTATGATGTCGGTAACAAGGAATTGTTAGCCGTTAAATTGGCCTTCAAAGAATGGAGGTGTTTTTTGGAGGGGGCCGCTCATCCCATTACGGTCATCACTGATCATAAAAACCTGGCCTATATCGAGTCTGCTAAGAGATTGACCCCCAGACAAGCTCGGTGGGCACTTTTTTTTTCTCGATTTCATTTTACCATCACGTTCCGACCAGGGTCTAAAAATGTAAAGGCAGATGCCTTATCCCGAAGTTTTGATTCTGTGTCCCCTCCAGAACCTCCTTCCTCCATTCTTCAACCGGGAGTGGTTGTAGCTGAAATCTCCTCTGAGTTACTGTTAGGTGTCAGGTTTCTGCGTCTGCTCTGCAGGAATAAAGAGCCTCACATTCCGCAGTCTCCTGCTGTCTATCTACTGCAGAGAGGATTACTTTGCAGCAGACCACTCCAGAGACTAAGTTCCTCTGTGCTCCTACTGGGCATGCTCACGAGACGATCTCCCATTGGAGATCGGGAGTCATGTGCCCAGGTCCTGCTCCAGATCTCAATGGTCCAACTCGGACATCTGGAAGGTCCCGCACGGCTATAAAAAAGCAAGCATGACCATTCGGCCATGCGCTAGTATAGACTATACTTGCTATGTGTGAATGGTGACGGATGTATGTTTCTGGTGACTGACACATTATAAAATCCCTTCCCTCTGATATTTCGCATGTGGATAGGGAATTAGTTTAGCAGTCAGCGCCAGTCAGTGGCAAGCCTTAAGCCACTGTGCACACCGCACCGCAACGCTAGCGTCCGACATTGCGCTTGCTTTCTGGCTTTGTCGTCGAGCGGCAGTGTCCTACACCACGCTGCAGTTGCAGCCATTCTTGGCGCTCGCAGAAGCAATGCCGCACACACGGTAGGTCTAGAGGGACGCAGCTCCTCTGTCTTGGGTCCTGCTCATGTGAGCAGATACTGTGAGTGCATTTACTTCAGACCTGTGTCACTAACAGGTTCAGCATTTTGTATGTTTTTGTTGCGGCACCTCTGTGTGTGAATAGAGCCCGCTCTGCGCACTCCAGGTGAAGTTGAACCCTTGCGCATTATACCGCCATATCGGCACCTCTGTGTGTGAACAGAGTCCGCTCTGCGCACTCCGGGTGAAGTTGAACCCGTGCGCATCATACCGCCATATTGCTCCTCTGTCATTATCTAGCAGCGGTGTAACACCTACTGCACGGTGGACCCCGAGCGGTGAACGCACTTTATTATTTATTTTTATTTAGTGCGTTCCGCCGTTCCTAACATTATACTAGCGCCAGGGTCTGGCTAGTAATGGCAGATCAGCAGCAACTCCTTCAGTGCATTCGCCAGCTAGAGGGCCGGGAGGCTACTCTTGAGAGTGTTATCACAGCGGCGAAGTCTTTGGAGGCTGCTGTACAGGCGATCGCAGAGGCGGTTTCACGTATGTCCACGTCCTCCCACGTGCCGACAGTTACCCGCCTCCTGTTGCCTGATACATTTTCTGGCGATGGCGCCTCCTGTAAGGGTTTCATCAGCCAGTGCTCTATCCAGCTGGAGCTACTGGCTGAGCGATTCCACACGGAACGGGCCAAGGTGGGGTTTATTGTTTCCCTTCTCTCCCAGAGCCCATGGAGGTGTCTCACGCCATTCTCGAGGCGTGTCTGGCGCAAAACTCCATTTGCGGTTACCATTGTCAACAAGCTGTTTCTCAGTACAACAGTGTCCCGCAATGGCCAAACTCTGCGCCGCCGGGCAAGACCTTTGTCCCTCCCCACCTTCAGCCGAAGGTCCTCGCGTGGGCACACGCGTCCTGGGCGGGTGGTCACTGTGGCTACATGCAGACCACAAAACTCCTGGCGGGGTCGTATTGGTGGCCGCACAGTGCTCGGGACATTAAAAAATATATTCAGGCATGCACCTCATGTGCTCGGGTTAGCCTCCTTAAGCAGAGAGTGGAGACGTCCGCTGTCCGACATTGCGCTTGCTTTCTGGCTTTGTCGTCAAGCGACCTACACCACGCTGAAGTTGCAGCCCTTCTTGGCACTCGCAGAAGCGATGCCGCACACATGGTAGGTCTAGAGGGACGCAACTCCTCTGTCTTGGGTTCTGCTCCTGTGACCAGATACCGTGTGTGCATTTACCTGAGGCCTGTGTCACTAACAGGTTCAGCATTTTGTAAGTTTTTGTTGCGGCACCTCTGTGTGTGAACAAAGCCCGCTCTGCGCACTCCGGGTGAAGCTGAACCCGTGCGCATCATACCGCCATATTGCTCCTCTGTCATTACCTAGCAGCGGTGTAACACCTACTGCACGGTGGACCCTGAGCGGTGAACGCACTTTATTATTTATTTTTATTTAGTGCGTTCCGCCATTCCTAACAGTTACAGAGAGAGATTCTGGAAGAGCAAGCACAAGCTCCCAGGAATAAACCCCCAGGTAAATTGTTTGTACCCGAACAATTCCATCTCACACTCCTTCAAGAATTTCATGATTCTGTGTTAAGTGCACACCCTGGTATTACAGCTACCCGGGGGGCAGTAGCTAGGGGTTTTTGGTGGCCCTCTATGGCTACTGATATAAAAAGGTTTGTAAATACTTGTTGGGTGTGCGCATGCTCTAAAAGCTCTCAGGTTCGTCCGGCCGGGGAATTGGTGCCTTTGCCAATTCCGGATAAACCATGGACACACCTGTCCATGGACTTTATCACTAATCTTCCATCTTCCAAGGGCAACTCAGTGGTATGGGTAGTGGTTGATAGATTTTCTAAGCAAGCCCACTTTGTGCCATTACCTGCATTACCATCTGCTGAAACCTTGGCCTGCTTGTTTATACAGCACATTGTTCGATTGCATGGAGTGCCCGTGAACGTGGTGTTGGAAAGGGGTGTGCAATTTGTGGCCAGGTTTTGGAGAGCGTTTTGTATGAAGTTGGGGGTCACTTTGTTATTCTCCTCTGCCTATCACCCGGAATCCAATGGACAGACTGAGCGCACAACCAGTCGTTGGATTGGAGCAGATTCTGAGATGCCTGGCCTCCTCCAGACTGGAAGACTGGTGTGAGGTATTGCCCATGGCAGAATTTGCATTCAACTGTCGTATTAATCAGTCTACCGGAAAGTCTCCCTTTCAGGTCAATTATGGGTTTGTTCCGCAGTTTGGGAAATTTTCCTGTATGGATTTGGATTGCCCTGGTGCCGAGGGGATGGTACAAAAGTTAAAAACCCTCTGGAGGGAGGTGCAGGGGAACATCTCCAAAGCCCAGAAGAAGTACAAACATTTTGCGGACAGGAGGAGGGGGTTGGGTCCTGCGTTAACAGTGGGGGAAAAAGTCTGGTTGTCCACCCATAACATCAAACTTAAAATACCCTCTATGAAGTTGGGCCCAAAATTTATTGGCCCATACACGATTGTAGAGGTGATCAACCCGGTGGCATACAGATTACAGTTGCCCACCTCCTTCAAAATATCTAACGTCTTCCACAGGTCCCTATTAAAACCTGTGGGGACAGTTAGAGAAGATCCCTCATCTGTGGCTCCACCAGTGTTGGTAGAGGGTCAACTGGAGTACGAGGTAGGGCGCATCATTGATTCACGGAGGGTGCGCCGGAGAATTCAGTACCTTATTCATTGGAAGGGATATTCCGTTGAGGATCGGTCATGGGTTCCGGCCAGTTTGGTGCACGCTGATCGACTGATGCGGGCTTTTCATGCTGGATACCCTGAGAAACCTGGGGGTCCAGTGGCCCCCCAGTAAGAGGGGGGTACTGTCATGGACAGGACATGGTTAATGTCATGTTCTCACAGGGATAACTTTTGCCGGCCTCTCTTTGGATCTGGGAGGGGTATTTATACTCACTCCAGACTAGGATTCCCTGTCAGCCATACTGTTATTCTGGCTGTGTGTCTGACCCCCCCTGGTGTGCGTGTATACTGCATTGCTTATTTGATTCCAGTGTTTGACCCGGTCTGTCCCCTCACTCTGTACTCCGTCTCTCATTTTGGTACTATTGTCTTCTCCGGTTCTGACCTCCTGGTTTGGCTATTGTTACTCCATTACAGTTTGTCCCTATTGTACTGTCCATTGCCGGTTCTGGTTTTCTGATCTATTGCTACGTCCTGACTATTCGCTCTGTCTAACCCTTTGGTACTGTCCTGCTATCTCGTGCTTTGACCTGGCTTTATCTGGTTTACTTCCCTGTCTATGCCCCTTGGTAACTTGTCCCGTAGTTACCTTTCTAGGAGTTTCCCTGCAGCTCCTAGCTCTGTGGAGCTTAGGTCACGCCCCCAGCAGTCACGTTTGCTTCAAGTCCTGATAGTCTGAAGCATGCATTGTCACCGCTGCTGCCCCGCTCCACAGGTATCTTTGAGCACTGATTTTGTACTCCGGACACGTGCACTGGCTCAGTGAGCAAGTGCAGTGCGGTGTTCCTGACACTATCCCTGCCAATCATCTGCTGCTTATTCATTGTGTTTCATAGATCTACACATTACTACTTATGCTGAGAAATGCTCTATGGAGGGTGCACAAACATGAAATAGCTACAAAAAAGAGCTTATTGTTTAAAAGTTTTGGTGTCAACAGGTCACAGCCTCTTCACTTTTAAAACAATATAGCTCTTTGGTCTCAACAAAAAGATGGGATAATTTTTGGATGGCCTGATTAAAAGCCTTTTTAATTGTCCAATAATTTTGCAATTCACAACTAGTTGTGGATGACCAAAATGCATACTTTTTCAACTCTAGTTAAGAAAAATGAACTTCTTCATATTCAAAACAGTTCACTTATTTTGTCTCTTTAATTAAAGGGATAATTTTTCTATGACTTGTAAAAAAGCTATAACTTCTTTGTTTAGTAAAGTACTAAGCTCTTAATACTCCCCGAGCAAAGATAATTTTTGCACCCAGCTCAATTGTAGGAAAATATCACGACGACTTCTTTTTGCAAAGCCTGTGAATAAACATCTGAAAGGCATGCATCTGTCATCATAAAGGGATAATTTTTAGATCTTTTATCATGAATAAGTAGCCTGCAAAGTCTAAAACTGCTGTGTGTGGTTAAATAGGCCACTGGATACCACTGCTTACTATTTATTTTCAAATAGCCTGATATGTTGAGTTCACGTGGACATTAAAAAGGTTGTGCTTGCATGTCAGAGCGTAAAAGGGGTTATCTAGACTACAAGGGGAACTCAGAGTGTTACACTCATATTTCTCAGGCTATTAGAGACATATCAGTTATGTGATTAGGTTATCTAATTTGCATATATTCAGATGGACAGATTTTCTGCTGCTTATTTTACTGCAGATCCAATGTGAACTCACTTCGAAATCCTTAAAACAAGAACTACTTGGTTTCAATGCAGATTTTGCTGTGGTTTTGCAGTAAATATTTTGATAATTGCAGGGGGAGAAAGTCCACACTAATGCTGTGGATTAACCTCAGATCAATTTAAGGTGCAGATTTTTTATTCAGTTTGTAGATGAAAGTTGGTCAATTATCAAGCACTTTGCTTCTCATATGACTCGGTAATAAATTTTCCGCCCACAAATCGAAATGAGAATTCTGCAGTGCATCTCCATGTGTGAATATTCACTAAGGGTTCATTCACACTTTAGGTCATTTTATGCAACTGATAAATCTAATAAAAAACTAATGAATTTGATACTGATTTAGATGCAGACTCCACTGTTTCTATTGCAAAGGTAAGCAAATCATAATTTCAAATTTTAGCCATTATCAAGCATACTTTTACATCTTTTCCAAAACCTTCATTTTCTGGAAACCAATTTAATTATAGTAAAGCTGAATTACGTTAGAATACATCATCTAATAACTTTCTCCAGAGCAATGATGTATTATAACTGCACACTTCAAGAGGGTCTATCAAGGGAATAATGGTCAAAACTGCATGGACTCTATTAAAAACAAAATGGGCCCTAATAACAGGAACATACACTCTGGTATGGCAGAAGATTACTCCCCAAGTAGCACGAGAGAAAGCTAGACAAGTAAAGTGTGACTCCAAAAACAGCAGCTTGAAAGATGCAAGCAGACATTGCGCAACATGGTCACAGAATTGAAGGGGTCAAACATATAGTGCATGCTCTGGAAGACCGTAAAGCTATTGATAAAATAATACAAGTTTTGCAATGGAAAAATAAGCAACTTGGGAGAAATTAGAGGACCTGGAAAATTTCTCTAAGTGTAATAATCTTTGGACCTTGGGATTTCCGGAGTCTGTAACACAGAAAGAGGAAAGTGTTACTTTGTCAAGGCAAATGAATACTATTTAGATAGGTTCACATACTATGGCTTCTTTATGTTGGTTTCGATAGGAATGATCATATAATTATCAGTGAGAAAAGCTTCATCTTTATAGCTGTGCCTACATCAATTTTTCTGTTATAGCACCATGATTATTGCTTGCTGACTCATCTTCTGTTTAGTATTTAGCTGTAGTTAATGTGATATTGACTAATAGGCCAAGGGAAGTGTCCTCCTGAATGTCTTTTCTCATTCATTTTCTTTAGTAATCATAGTCTTAGGCGTCAGGATTCCCCCACTGCACAGGATAGATCCCAAACCTTGTCTGGTGCAGTGGTCTCCCATACAGCCTGGGCTGCTGGGATGACTGCTCAGCACAGACTCCAGACCCAGTGTCTTACCCAGGTTCATGCTGCATGTGTAGTTGCTGCTAGCTCTTCAGCTACACCTATGGTGACTAATGGTATACACGTGCAGCGTTATACTCTAGAGCCTAAGTCCAGTATTCTGCCTCATGGCCAAACTGTAAGTGTGTGGGCACTCAGACTGCCAACCTATGGAGTCTGTTGACCATTACTCACGTTTAGTAATGTCTGCAGATAGTTTAAACTCGACTGAAAAGAGCAAGTTTGAAGAGTCCAGTAGAAGGTTTTTTCCCAGCTGAATCCTTGTATAATGCACGTTACAGTAGGTAAAAAGAGATTTTCCTTGTACAGAGCTGTATAAACGTGTGTCTCCAAGATGGAGAAGACTCAAAAATGGACAAGAAGGGAGGGGTTACAGAAATGAGAGTCATATGAAAGGGGGGAGTAGAAAACCTTTAAAAGGAACAGATCTATATACAGCAATGGAAACAACAATATGGTAAAATGCAGTACTGTCTGATGATTCAAAATCATGGGACATGACACTCCCCGTCTGAAATCTTTAGATTTCATGATGATTCACCTTGACATGACGTGTTACGATGATGATCAACCACGTCCTAGAAGCCTGGAAGACAAAAAACAAACACAACACGCAAATAAACTGTAACAATTGTAAGTCCAATTCTTGGTTGATGACGTGAAGTACTCAACGGATGGATAGTCCAAGTCCATAGGAGAACCTATCTTCAGATTGGGGAAGCCGCAACGTGCCAACACTTCCACCAACCCAAACAATCCAAAGATGAAGTTCAAGTTCTTGACAGTTAAGGAAGGGTGTATGTCGGTGTGCTCCATCGTGAGCTGTGTCCAGCAGAAATATCTTTTATGTGATGTCCTCCTTTGGTAGAAGCAGTACAAGTTCGGTGACTGGGCGAAGGAGAAGTCGTGATGAACCACCTTTTGTTACCTTGACTTCCACCTTTCGGGTCTTTCCATCCTCACTGGGCATAGCCTTGGTGATAAGACCCATTGGCCAGTCATTGCGATGAGCTTTCTTTGTCTTTTAGGAGGTTAGGTTTTGCTGTCTGCTATTTGTGATGGCTCTGGAGCAGATGCAGGTATTCCGTCTTCCAACGGTGCCAAAAGACATTAGACAGGTGTTGTACCTGCTTCCACTGACGTCTGTACATGTCCTTGTGGTTGAAATTTCCAGGAGGAATTGTGGCGGTTCCAATTTTCTGTGTAAGAAGAGTTGCTGGTGTAAGGATCATTGGGGCATCAGGGTCCGACGATACCGGCACCAGCGGTCTGGCATTTATTATTGCAGACACATCCGCGAGGAAGGTGACCAAGACTTCATGGGTGAGTGGCAGCTTGTGGTAAAGCAGCATTGAATCAAGAATTCTTCGTGCAATTCCAATCATGCGCTCCCAGGATCCTCCCATATGCGATGAATGTGGAGGGTTGAACACCCAAGTGCACCCATTGTCGGTTAAGAAATGATCAAGCTGAAGTTCTTTGCAGGCTCCTATGAGACTATTGTTCAGGTTGAGTCCGGTGAGGAGCAGGTTATTGAGAGAAATACCTTCATACTGGGCACTGGAGTCAAACACAACTCTGATTTGATTGGGTTTGCGAGGATGGTAGACACCAAAGAATGGAAGATACCAGCATTCTTCTCCTTCCTTTAGTTGTGGAGCAGGCTCTGCATGATCTCTATCAAAGATATTCTGCATGAAGTCGAGGAAATGTTTTTCCATCTCTGGTTTCTTTTTTAACCCCTTCCTGACATGAGACGTACTATCCCATCCACGGTACCCGGGCCCGTATGACCGGGGACGGGATAGTACGTCTACCGTGATCAGCAGCGCCCACGTGGTGAGCGCCGCTGATCGCGGCCGGGTGTCAGCTGATTATCACAGCTGACACCCGGCACAATGTGTCAGGAGCGGTCACGGACCGCCCCCGACACGTTAACCCCTTGCACACCGCGATCAAACATGATCGCGGTGTACCGGGGGTTAAAGGGAAGCATCGGCAGGGAGGGGGCTCCCTCCGTGCTTCCCTGAGCCCCCCACGGCAGCGCAATGTGCAGCGCTGCTGCGGGGGGCTCCTTTCCTCCAGGCCCCCGAATCCAAGATGGCGACGGGGGCCTTCGGGGGCCTGGGGAAGCTGGCTTCCTCAGTGCCTGCAAAGCGCAGGCATGGGGAAGCCTTGTGCACTGCCTGTGACAGATTGCTGATCTGTCACAGTGATCTGTGATGTGACAGACCAGCGATCTGTCACAGGACAGTGATGTCCCACCTGGGACTATGTAATAAAGTAAAAAAAAAATTAAAAAAAGTGTAAAAATAAATTTAAAAAAATCGCCAAATAAATTAGTAAAAAAAAAAAAAAATATTCCCCAATAAATTCATTTTTTGAAAATAATAAAAAAACAAACAATAAAAGTACACATATTAGGTATCGCCGCGTCCGTAACGACCTGCCCTATAAAACTGTCCCAATAGTTAACCCCTTTAGCGAACCCCTTAAAAAACAAAAATAAAAAACGAAGCAAAAAATAATGATTTATTATCATACCGCCAAACAAAAAGTGCAATAACGCGCGATCAAAAAGACGCATATAAATATCCATGGTACCGCTGAAAACGTCATCTTGTCCCGCAAAAAACAAGCCGCCATACAGCATCATCAGTGAAAAAATAAAAAAGTTATAACTCGCAGAATAAAGCGATGCAAAAATAATTATTTTTTATATAAAATAGTTTTCATTGCATAAAACCGACAAAAACATAAAAAAACGACCTAAATGAGGTATCGCTGTAACCGTACTGACCCGAAGAATAAAACCGATTTATCAATTTTACCACACGCGGAACGGTGTAAACGCACCCCCCCCAAAAGAAATTCATGAAACGCTGGTTTTTGTTCATTCTGCGTCACAAAAATTGGAATAAAAAGCGATCAAAAAATTTCACGTGCCCGAAAATGGTACCAATAAAAACGTCAACTCGTCCCGCAAAAAATAAGACCTCACATGACTCGGTGGGTCAAAATACGGAAAAATTATAGCTCTCAATATGTGGTGATGCAAAAACTATTTTTACAATAAAAAGCGTCTTTTAGCGTGCGACAGCCGCCAAACATAAAAACCGCCATAAATAGTAAATCAAACCCCCCGTTATCACCCCCTTAGTTAGGGAAAAATAATAAAATAAAAAAAATGTATTTATTTCCATTTTTCCATTAGGGTTAGGGTTAGGGTTAGGGCTAGGGGTGTGTTGGGGTAGGGTTAGGGTTAGGGCTAGGGCTAGGGTTAGGGCTAGGGTTAGGGCTAGGGTTAGGGCTAGGGCTAGGGTTAGGGCTAGGGTTAGGGCTAGGGTTAGGGGCGTGTTGGGGTTCGGTTTGGAGTTAGAATTGGGGGTTTCCACTGTTTGGGCACATCAGGGGCTCTCCAAATGCAACATGGCGTCTGATCTCAATTCCAGCCAATTCTGAGTTGAAAAAGTCAAATGGTGCTCCTTCCCTTCCAAGCTCTGCTATGCGCCCAAACAGTGTTTTACCCCCACATGTAGGGTATCAGCCTACTCAGGACAAATTGCAAAACAATTTTTGGGGTCCAATTTCTCCTGTTACCCTTAGGAAAATAAAAAATTGGGGGCAAAAATATCATTTTTGTGGAAAAAAATGATTTTTTTATTTTCACGTCCGAGCGTTATAAACTTCTGTGAAGCACTTGGGGGTTCAAAGTGCTCACCACACATCTAGAAAAGTTCCGTGGGGGGTCTAGTGTCCAAAATGGGGTCACTTGTGGGGAGTTTCAATAGTTTAGGTACATCAGGGGCTCTCCAAACGCACATGACACCCGCAGACCATTCCATCAAAGTCTGCATTCCAAAACGTCACTGCTTCCCTTCCGAGCCCCGACGTGTGTCCATACAGTAGTTTTCTCCCACATATGGGAAATCAGCGTACTCAGGACAAATTGGACAACAACTTTTGGGGTCCAATTTCTCCTGGTACCCTTGGGAAAATAAAAAAATGGTGACTAAAAGATCATGTTTGTGGAAAAAATACGAATTTTTTATTTTCAGGCCCGGGCGTTGTAAACTTCTGTGAAGCACTGGGGGGGTCAAAGTGCTCACCACACATCTAGATAAGTTCCTTGGGGGGTCTAGTTTACAAAATGGTGTCATTTGTGGGGGGTTTCCACTGTTTAGGTACATTAGGGGCTCTCCAAAGGCAACATGACACCCGCAGACCATTCCATCAAAGTCTGCATTCCAAAACGTCACTACTTCCCTTCCGAGCCCCGACGTGTGCCCATACAGTAGTTTTCTCCCACATATGGGGTATCAGCATACTCAGGACAAATTGGACAACAACTTTTGGGGTCCAATTTCTCCTGGTACCCTTGGGAAAATAAAAAAATGGTGACTAAAAGATCATGTTTGTGGAAAAAATACGAATTTTTTATTTTCACGCCCGGGCGTTGTAAACTTCTGTGAAGCACTGGGGGGGTCAAAGTGCTCACCACACATCTAGATAAGTTCCTTGGGGGGTCTAGTTTACAAAATGGTGTCATTTGTGGGGGGTTTCCACTGTTTAGGTACATTAGGGGCTCTCCAAAGGCAACATGACACCCGCAGACCATTCCATCAAAGTCTGCATTCCAAAACGTCACTACTTCCCTTCCGAGCCCCGACGTGTGCCCATACAGTAGTTTTCTCCCACATATGGGGTATCAGCATACTCAGGACAAATTGGACAACAACTTTTGGGGTCCAATTTCTCCTGGTACCCTTGGGAAAATAAAAAAATGGTGACTAAAAGATCATGTTTGTGGAAAAAATACGAATTTTTTATTTTCACGCCCGGGCGTTGTAAACTTCTGTGAAGCACTGGGGGGGTCAAAGTGCTCACCACACATCTAGATAAATTCCTTAGGGGGTCTAGTTTCCAAAATGGTGTCATTTGTGGGGGGTTTCCACTGTTTTGGTACATCAGGGGTTTTCCAAACGCGACATGGTGTCCGATCTCAATTCCAGCCAAAAACGTCAAGTGGCGCTGCTTCCCTTCCGAGCTCTGCCATGCGCCCAAATAGTGGTTTACCCCCACATGTGGGGTATCAGCGTACTCAGGACAAATTGCACAATAACTTTTAGGGTCCTGTTACCCTTGGGAAAATAAGAATTGAGGGTGAAAAGATCATTTTTGTGGAAAAAAATATGATTTTTTAATTGTATGGCTTTATGTTATAAACTTCTGTGAAGCCCATGTTGGTTCAAAGTTCTCACCACACATCTAGATAAGTTCCTTAGGGGGTCTATTTTCCAAAATGGTGTCATTTGTGGGGGGTTTCCACTGTTTTGGTACATCAGGGGTTTTCCAAACGCGACATGGTGTCCAATCTCAATTCCAGCCAAAAACGTCAAATGGCGCTGCTTCCCTTCCGAGCTCTGCCATGCGCCCAAATAGTGGTTTACCCCCACATGTGGGGTATCAGTGTACTCAGGACAAATTGCACAATAACTTTTAGGGTCCTGTTACCCTTGGGAAAATAAAAATTGGGGTGAAAAGATCATTTTTGTGGAAAAAATATGATTTTTTAATTGTACCGCTGTACGTTATAAACTTCTGTAAAGCCCTTGTGGGTTCAAAGTTCTCACCACATATCTAGATAAGTTCCTTGGGGGGTCTAGTTTCCAAAATGGGGTCACTTGTAGGGGGTTTCCACTGTTTAGGTACACCAGGGACTCTCCAAACGTGACATGGCGTCCAATCTGAATTCCAGCCAATTTTGCATTGAAAAAGTCAAACTGCGCTCCTTCCATTCTGAGCTCTGCCATGCGCCGAAACAGTCGTTCCCCCCCACATATCAGGTATCTGCGTACTCAGGACAAATTGCACAATAACTTTTGCAGTTCAATTTCTCCTGTTACCCTTGGTAAAATAAAAAAAATTGAACCTGAAGTATTTTTTTTATGAAAAAAAGTTAGATGTTCATTTATTTTTAAATATTCAAAAAATTTCATGTGACGCACCTAAAGGGTTAATAAACTTCTTGAATGTGGTTTTGAGCACCTTAAGGGGTGCAGTTTTTAGAATGGTGTCACTTTTGGGTATTTTCTATCATATAGACCCCTCAAAGTGGCTTCAAATGTGATGTGGTCCTAAAAATAAAATGGTGTTGTAAAAATGAGAAATCGCTGGTCAACTTTTAACCCTTATAACTTCCTAACAAAAAAAAATTTGGGTTCCAAAATTGTGCTGATGTAAAGTAATCATGTGGGAAATGTTAGTTATCAAGTTTTTTGTGTGCCGTATCTCTGTGATTTAAGGGCATAAAAATTCAAAGTTGGAAAATTGCGAAATTTTCAAAATTTTCGCCAAATTTCCGTTGTTCTCACAAATAAACGCAAGTTATTTGAATGAAATTTTACCACTAACATGAAGTACAATATGTCTCGAGAAAACAATGTCAGAATCACCGGGATCCATGGAAGCGTTCGAGAGTTATGACCTCATAAAGGTACAGTGGTCAGAATTGTAAAAATTGGCCCGGTCATGAACGTGCAAACCACCCTTGGGGGTGAAACCACAGTTTGTTTTAAAGATGCAAGTCTTGCAGTTGCTTGCTGCAGATTGTTTTGCAAACTTGTCCTTGGAGCACGAAAGGGTAAGGGTGCTGTCCAGTTGTTGGAGTCATCCTGGGTGAATTCCTTGTTCATGACCTTAATGAATTCTTTGTCCTCTCTTGCTGGTGCCAACTTGTTATTTTCATTTGTGGAATCAAACACCGTTGACCTGAGGTTTTCATCACAGGACCAGAATATATTCATGTTGTCATAGGTTTCTAGCTGCCGCTTAGAGTCACTCAGTGTTTCTTTCACCCAGTAGTGATGTGGGCATGGTTGACAGTATCTACTGCAACCATTTGGCAAGACGTGAGTCTTACATGAGTAAATCTTTGCAGGCCTCTTCATCTTGTTTATACAGATGTTGCCGATAATAACCCAGCCTAGATCAAAGCGTTGAGCAAATGGAGCATCATGTGGTCCATTAATCTGCTGACATACCTTATGCAGTCGGAGAATGTCTCTACCGAGTAGGATCAGGATATCTGCACTGTTGTCAAGAGCTGGTATCTTGTTGGCTATTGTCATTAGATGAGGGTGATGAAGAGCAACCTCTGGCGTTGGAATCTCCTCTCTATTGGATGGTATCTGGTTGCACTCGACGAGTGTAGGCAGAGGTATCTCTACGTTGTTCTCAAGTGAAGATACTATAAGTCCATTGGCTCTTCTCCCAGAGACCTCTGTGACACCACTGCAAGTACCCAAGGTGTAGGGGTAAGCATTTCCTTTTAAATCAAACAAATCAAAGAGCTCTGACCTTGCAAGTGATCGGTTGCTTTGATCGTCCAGGATGGCGTACACCCTTGTGTTCTTTTCGGGCTAACCCTTAGGATATATGTTCACCAGGCATATCTTTGCACATGACTTGTCCCAGAGGTCTTCTCCGTAAACTTCTGTGCATGAAGATGATACCTTGGTAGTACTTGCTTGCTCTGTTTCCTCCCCGCCATAGCTTGTGGTGGGTATGGAAGGCGTGAGTTGAGCAGAGGTAGGCTGGGATGTATGGAGTGCTTGCACATGGTCCTCACTGTCACACTCCAAACACTTAATAGGAATTTTACAGTCATTAGCAAAGTGTTCAGTAGAAGCACAACATCTGTAACATACACCAAACGTCTTTAGAAGTTCCTTGCGCTCGTGGAGCGGCTTCTTTCTGAAGCCAATGCACTTCTTTAAGGGATGTGGCTTCTTATGAATGGGACACATACGATTAGGATCTTCAACCTTGTCCCCTGTGTTGCTCTGGTTTGGAGCTGATGTAGGTGTGAGAAGGATGTCGGTGTTTTTCGCTGACACTGGGCCTCCTTGGCTTTTCAGGCTAGTACGTGGACCCTCATAATTAGGAGGAGTTGGACCGGGTCCGCTGGGTTCTACATAGGAAAAACTCGGGTCGGTCTTACGCTCTGCGATATCCTTGATAAATTCACAGAAGTAGGAAAATGGAGGAAAGGAGACTTGATTGGCTTTTTTGTACTTTGATCCAATAGTGGCCCACTTCTCTTGTATATTGTATGGCAGCTTTGAAACTATTGAGTTAACGCCCCGAGCGGTATCCAGGTAGCTAAGACCAGGTAGGTGCGTGTCTGCCTTGGCTGACTGGAGCTCTAGGAGTAGGTCACTGAACTCTAGGAATTTTGAACTGTCCTTGCCAGATATTTTGGGGAAATCCTGTAGACGCTTAAACAGTGCATTCTTTATGGCTTCAGGACTGCCAAAGCTACGTCTTTCCCATGCAGCCATGAGACCAGCTGCTGAATTACTGATGTGGACGGATCTGAGCCTCTTAACCCGCTCCGTGGATTGAGGTCCGAGCCACCTGATTAGCAGATCCAGCTCTTCAGCAGCAGTGATGCCAAGGTCACTAATTGCGGCTTTAAAGGTATACTTCCAACCTCTGTAATTCTCAGGCTGGTCGTCGAACCTTGTGAGACCGGTATTGGTGAGTTCTCGGCGTATCATTAGCCTCGCAAAATCGGCCATGTCTGTTCTTTCTGACTTTGGAGTAACATTTGCTGGCTGAGTGATGCTGTTAGCGTGGGTCTTAGCTTCCTGGTTCAAGAACATGAGAAGATACGGAGTGGCGTAGGCGTTTAGACCAGCAACCGGTTTGTGGCATATGATCTCTGTTGTATGCGGGACTGGAACCACACAGTTATCAGGAGCGCAATGCCTTGTCGGCATGTTAGGTTGCATGTAGACATTGGCATATGGCACTGGCTGAGGCATAGGGTCAGGCCGTGTACTGACTCATGAAGAAGGTTCGGGTTTGAATGTTTGTGGTTCATTTGACTGACCGTGAAAGCTAGAATCTGCAGGCGGATCGACGTCCTGATGCTCTAGAGAGAGATGGGTGCTGACGGGAATGTTGTTGGTGGTCATGGGTTCGTTGATTTGGCTCAGCACGTAATTTCTTGTGCGCTTAAGTGGGTCTTCCATGTCGAGTTTGTACGAATTGATGCTGCCTCCTTGGCTCCCACTTAGAGCCTGCTCGAAGACCTTTAGCTTTGCCACGGCTGCTGCATGTTCGTATTCCTTCTGCAGGACTTCTATTTCCGCCTTCTCACGTGCATATTCGGCTTCCATCTCTGCATTCTTGCGTGCGGATTCAGCTTCCATCTCTGCTTTCTTGCGTGCGGATTCAGCTTCCATCTCTGCTTTCTTGCGTGCGGATTCAGCTTCCATCTCTGCTTTCTTGCGTGCAGATACTGTTTCCTTCTCTGCTTTCTTTTGGGTGAAAATGGCTTGCACTTTCAAAGATTCTGCTTCGGCGTGCGCTTTTATGAGCTGCTCACTGAGGGTTGAGTACCTTGATGAGCTTGAATTGATTGAGTGTTTTGAGCTCCTAGCAGACCTGGATCTGTGCGATGTCACTTCTGACATTTGTGGGATTTTTGCTTCTGTTTTGTTCACAATGTTGCGCACGGTGCTATCTCGTTCAGCATTGAGCTGTTGGAAGACCTCGCATTCTTTTATCGATCCTGGCATATTTAATTTCCGTAGCGTTGAGATGTATTTTCTGCAAGTGTCTTTGTAAGCCTGGTATGCAGAGTACAATTGTTCAAGGGGTCCCTCTGCTGGTAACTCATGAGAGGCATACTGGGAGATGCTGTTAATGTGACTCTGCAGTCGTTGCCATAAGACGGATATATTACAAGAAAGTTCATGTTTAATGACTTCAAGGTTCTCTATAGCTTTCAGTGACGGCTTAGCAGAGCGCCTGGGTCTGTTAGTGGCCGAGTCCTCATATTCAGATATTGCAGACTTTCCTTCAGTCATTGTAACTCACGGGCAGATGAGATCTGTGTAATATGATCTGCTACAGTCTCTGCAGGGTGAAGGCTGGGGGAGGAGCTGTTCTGCACACAGGCTGATGGAATCTATATGATGTAAGCAGATCTTCTAATATCTGCTCTGACTTGTAGAAGCTGGAGACGATTTTACAGATGTAACTGCAGGAGTCTCTTTTTACTATTCTGCCTCATGGCCAAACTGTAAGTGTGTGTGCGCTCAGACTGCCAACCTATGGAGTCTGTTGACCGTTACTCACGTTTAGTAATGTCCGCAGATAGTTTAAACTCGACTGAAAAGAGCAAGTTTGAAGAGTCCAGTAGAAGGTTTATTCCCAGCTGAATCCTTGCATAATGCACGTTACAGTAGGTAAAAAGAGATTTTCCTTGTACAGAGCTGTATAAACGTGTGTCTCCAAGATGGAGAAGACTCAAAAATGGACAAGAAGGGAGGGGTTACAGAAATGAGAGTCACATGCAAGGGGGGAGGAGAAAACCTCTAAAAGGAACAGATCTATATACAGCAATGGAAACAACAATATGGTAAAATGCAGTACTGTCTGATTATTCAAAATCATGGGACATGACATCCAGATTTCACCCTACTAAGCATGTCCATGATGTGACACCTTCTCATTGGTGCTATTGGTGCTCAGACGTCAGCTGCTCTGTTGATGTCGCAGATTCAGATTGGTCCAAAGGCAAGGTCCTGTCTATCTGGACTTGAGCTTAAAAATCTAAAAACTGATTGTCACATCCAAACATGAATAAGGTGTGAACAGGTGCCTACCTAGAGTCACCTACACATATACAATTAAACAAACAAGGCAGCACACTGCAACGCTATAGCATGCAAAAATGAAACATGAAAATTAAATTGCAGTACTGCACTAGAAATATGAAAAATTGAGAATGCTTAGCACATAAATTGACCAATTCATGTGTACCTTTGATTTCTATGCATTGGCCTTTTGACTGAGCACTCAGCTCCTTAGCCTCAGGTGTTTTTAATTATAGCAGGATCACTAACCCTCCACAAAGATATTAGACTTTAGTCTAGGAGAGAATTAACATTATTTTCTCATAGAGTTGGAGACTGTCTAAGAGAGGTTTGGCATTGTTAGGTCTTGGTTTACGAGAATCGCCTTACCGTGGCTACCAGACAATTTTTCATATTTCTAGTGCAGTAATGTAATTCAATTATCATGTTTCATTTTTGCATGCTATAGTGCTGCAGTGTGCTGCCTTGTTTGTTTGATTGGACTTGAGCTTAAGGTATAAAAGGCTCTCAAAGGTACATGCCTGTGCGCTAGTATCATGTGTGTTTGGTGTGTTGGTGGCTACTTTACCACCCTGTGTGCACGTGTGCCACTAATAGCACTGCGAGTGTTTGTCTAGACAGGCAGTGGAGGGTGGGAACTCCAGCTTGAACTTAGCATCTGCATCGGGTGTCCTCAGGTGCGCGTACTAAAGCACACCATGTGTCAGAGCATGCTCAAACTCCAGCTTAATTTTCCCTGGGGGGTTAAATTACAGGGGCCCAAATTAGTATTTTTCTATTTGCCTGTGCAGTTTAACAGGGTATAGTCCTTTTTGTGTTGATTCATAGTACCGCTCTGTGGTGTAACAGAGCTTGGTACTTTGCGCTCTGCGCACACTGAGTGACATTTAACTCATTGTGCTTAAAGTGTTTTCTCGCAGCCTTGCTCCGCCATTGTGCTAGCTGCGGTTTCTCCACCGCACGGTGGACCCCAGGTTGCGAACGCACCTTATTATTATTTTTTCAGATATGGTGCTGTTGTGAATTCGCTTTCTGGCCCACCTCTGGTTACTGCTGAAGGTGGTGGAGCTGGTCAGGTTGACGGAGGGGTGGCGAGTTCTCTTTCTGGGCTCCCTCTGGTGGTTAATGGAGGTAATGGAGCTGATCTGATTAACAGAGGCTTGCCCCCTGATAATGAGGACGACGATTGGAGATCTGGGGTTTCTGACTGGATTTAAAACAGCCGACTCCCTCTATCCCTGCTGGTGATTTTTTCCTGCCTCCTGAGGTCTTAGCTTCCAGCTCAGTCCCTGCATGCTCAGCTAAGTGTTCTTTTGCTATTCTGTTGACATTTGATCTGGTTTTGTCTATTTTGTGTGGGTCAGCCAATTCGGGCTTGGGCTGTGCTGAATCAACATCCATATGTTACTGCTTGTTCCAGTTTGCTTTTGCCCCTTATTAGATTGGTCTCTTTTTGCTCTGCTTTCAGAATATACCAGAGTGCTGATATAGTGGGCGAAGTTGTGCGTTTCAGTATTTTTGCATCAGACGTGTTGGACCTTTTTGCAGGGTTTTTTGCATGATTGCAGACAGTGTTTTTCCTTTCCTGTCCTGTCTAGTCAGTGTGGGCCCCATCATTTGCTCAGTCTATTTTCCTACCTGCTTTTGTGTTTTCATCTTGTCTCACCGACAATATATGCTTGAGGGCTATCTATTCCTTTGGGGTCTGCTCTGGGGTAGTTTTGATTTCCCCTTTCTTGCTTTAGGCTTAGTTAGCACTCCAGCTGTGCCGAGGCATCTAGGATCATCGTAGGCACACTCCACGGTTACTGCTAGTTGTGTGGATAGGATCAGTGGTCCGCAATCCTCTTAGTTACCAACCTCTCTGGTTTTCTGTGGTTTAGCTTGGGCTTGATCTCCTCCTCGGTGACCCAATCATAACAGAATCACCAGCCACACCGCAGACTCTAGGGTACTCAAAAGAAGGAAAGAATTGTAAAAAAAAGTGTCAGAATTTTTTCATATATTTTTTCCTCTTTTTCTCTGGGGCCGTAGGAGGATTTTTTTTTTCTTTAATTGAGATTAAGCACTTGTCTGATCGTGTTGAGCAGCTCGCTGCTGAAGTGCGGGGAATTTCTGCCTATCTTGCTCAATCATCTGCTGTTGAACCAAAAATCCCAACTCCTGATGTGTTTTCTGGGGATCGGTCTAAATTTTTGAATTTTAAGAATAATTGTAAACTATTTCTTGCATTGAAGCCTAACTCATCGGGGAGCTCTGTGCAGCAGGCTAAAGTTGTCATCTCCTTCCTGTGTGGCGATCCCCAGGATAGGGCTTTTTCTCTGACACCTGGAGATCCTATTCTGACTAATGTGGATGTATTTTTTGAAGCCTTGGGGTTGTTATACGATGAACCTAATGCTATTGATCAAGCTGAGAAAACCTTATTGGCATTGAACCAGGTTCAGGATTCTGCAGAGTTATATTGTCAAAAATGCCAAAAGTGGGCGGTCCTTACTAAATTGAATGACGATGCGCTAGCAGCTCTCTTTTGGAAGAATTTGGCAGAAACCGTAAAAGATGTTATGGTGGGATTTCCTGTTCCCTCTGGTCTTGACGATGCTATGTCATTGGCCATTCAAGTTGATCGGCGTTTACGTGAACGTAAAACTACACGAGAGGCGTTGCCACCTTTTGAACGAATGTCTGAACCCATGCAATGTGATAGGGTTTTGTCTAGGGTGAAATGTCAGGAGTATAGAAGGCGTAATCTGTGTTTTTTCTGTGGAGACGCCTCTCATACTATTTCTGTTTGCCCTAAACGAGGAAAACGTTTTGCTCACACATTTGCCGTGGGCAGTGTGCAGCCTAAGTTCCTTTTGCCAATTACTCTGATCTGCTCTACATTTTCCACTAAGGCTTTTGTAGATTCAGGAACAGATTTGAATCTGATGGATTTAGACTTTGCTAAACGTTGTGGTTTTCCCATGATATCCCTGCGGACTCCTATCCCTTTGAGGGGTATTGATGCTACTCCTTTGGCGGAGAATAAACCCCAGTTTTGGACCCAGGTGATAATGCGGGTCGCCCCGGACCACCAAGAAATTTGTAAATTTTTGGTGTTGCACAACTTGCATGATACTATTGTTCTGGGTTTCCCTGGTTGCAAACTCATAATCCTGTTTTGGATTGGAAATCTGTGTCTGTGGTGAGTTAGGGTTGTCAGTGTGTGACACTCCTGTTTTCTCAACCTCTCCTCAGTCTCATGATATTCCTGATTATTTGGCTGATTTTTCTGATGTATTAAGTGAGAGCAAGTCTGCATCTTTGCATCCTCATAGGAGTTATGACTGTGCAATTGAGTTAATGCCGGGGTTTAAATTTCCCAAGGGTCGGCTTTTCAACTTATCGGTACCCGAACATGATGCTATGCGATCTTATATCAAGGAGTCGTTGGAGAAGGGTCATGTTAGACCATCCTCTTCACCTTTAGGTGCTGTTTTTTTTTTTGTTGTGGCCAAGAAAGATGGTTCATTAAGGCCTTGTATTGACTATCGTTCCCTTAACAAAATCACTGTTAAATATCAGTACACGTTACCCCTGATTTCTGATTTATTTTCCCGAGTTAAAAGTGCCTGTTGGTTTACCAAGCTTGACCTCAGGGGGGCGTATAATCTTATTTGCATCAAGCACGGGGATGAATAGAAGATGGCGTTTAATACTCCTGAGGGACATTTTGAGGACCTGGTGATGCCTTTTGGGCTCACTAATGCCCCTTCTGTCTTCCAGTCCTTTATGAATGATATTTTCCGTGACTTTGTGGATAAGTTTTTGATCATCTATCTGGATGATATTTTGATCTTTTCCAGTGATTGGGATTCTCATGTGGAACATGTCCGGACTGTGTTCCGGATTTTGAGGGAAAATTCCCTGTATGTTAAGGGATCAAAGTGCCTTCTTGGTGTACAGAGGATTTCATTTTTGGGATTCATTTTGTCCCCGTTGGCTATTGAAATGGACCCGGCCAAGGTACAGGCCATTTATGATTGGGTTCAGCCCACTTCTTTGAAGGCTCTCCAGAAGTTTTTGGGCTTTGCTAATTTCTACCGTAAATTTATAAGTAATTTTTCAGGTATTGTCAAACCACTGACTGATCTGACCAAAAAAGGCGCTGATGTGGTGAAATGGTCTCCAGATACAGCCTCGGCATTTCAGGAGCTTAAGCAGAGATTCACTTCTGCTCCGGTTCTACAGCAACCTGATGTCTCACTCCCATTTCAGGTGGAGGTAGATGCTTCTGAGATTGGTGCAGGAGCCGTTTTGTCCCAAAAAGATCCGGTGACTTCTAAAATGTATCCCTGTGCCTTCTTTTCTCGAAAATTCTCCCCATCTGAACGTAACTATGATGTGGGGAATCGGGAATTGTTGGCCATGAAATGGGCATTTGAAGAGTGGAGACATTGGTGGGAGGGAGCTAGACATCAAGTTGTGGTCCTCCTCACCGACCACAAGAATTTGATTTATCTTGAATGAGCCGAATGCTTGAGTCCTAGACAGGCTAGGTGGGCCTTGTTTTTCACTTGTTTTAATTTTGTGGTCTCTTTTCTTCCGGGCACTAAGAATGTTAAGATGGACGCCCTTTCTAGGAGTTTCCTTGCGGATTCTCTTATTGTGACCGAGATTACTACCATTCTAAATGAGGGTGTAGTTCTTTCCATCATCTCACCCAATTTGAGACATGCCCTGGAGGAATTTCAGGAGGATAAACCTGAACGTTGCCCTATGGGAAAATTGTATGTCCCTGACCAGTGGAGGAAGAGAGTAATGTCTGAAATTCATTGCTCCGCGTTGGCTGGTCATCCAGGTATTTTTGGTACCAGAGATTTGGTGAGTCAGTCTTTTTGGTGGCCTGCCTTATCTCGTGATGTCAGGAATTTTGTGCAGTCCTGTGGGACTTGTTCTCGGTCCAAACCCTGTTCTCATTCTAGTAGGTTGTAGATGCCCCTGCTGATGCCCAAGAGGCCATGGACCCATATCTCAATGGATTTTATTTCCGATCTTCCTGTCTCTCAGAGAATGACTGTTATCTGGGTGATTTGTGATAGATTTTCTAAGATGATCCATCTTGTACCACTCCCAAAGTTGCCATCTTCTTCTGAGTTGGTGCCCTTGTTTTTACAACAGGTGGTTCAGTTGTACGGGATTCCTGAGAACATTGTGTCAGACAGAGAAGTCCAGTTTGTTTCCAGATTTTGGAGAGCTTTTTGTTCCAAATTGGGAATTCGGTTATCTTTCTCCTCTGCATTTCATCCTCAGACCAATGGGCAGACTGAGCGAACAAACAAGACTTTGGAGTCCTATTTGAGATGTTTTATATCTGCTGATCAGGATGACTGGGTCTCATTTGTGCCCTTGGCCGAATTCGCGCTAAACAATAGAGCTAGTTCTGCCACTTTGATGTTGCCCTTTTTCTGTAACTTTGGGTTTCATCCTTGATTTTCTTCAGGGCAAGTGGAATCTTCGACCTGCCCAAGTGTGGACACTGTGGTAGAGAGAATGCAGCAGATTTGGAACCAAGTGGCGGATAAGTTGTCCCTCTCTCAGGAAAATGCCCAACGGTTTTCCAACGGGCATAGGACCATTGGACCCCGGTTTAAAGTAGGTGATATGGTTTGGTTGTCGTCAAAGAATATCCCTATGAAGGTTGCATCTCCAAAGTTCAAGCCAATATTCATTGGACCTTATAAGATTTTGGAGATTCTTAATCCTGTTTCTTTTTGATTGGCTCTTCCACCTACATTTAAGATCCATAATGTGTTTCATAAATCTCTGTTGAAGAGGATTGTGGAGCTGGTAGTTCCTATGGCGGCGCCTCCTGACCCTGTATTGGTTAAAGGCAATGTGGAATATGAGGTAGAGAAAATATTGGATTCTCGTTTGGCTAGACGGAGACTCCAGTACTTGGTCAAATGGAAGGGTTATGGCCAAGAGGATAATTCTTGGGTCTCTGCTTCTGGCATTCATGCCAATAGATTGGTTCGTGCTTTTCACCGGGCCCATCCTGATCGGCCTGGTAGCGTGGATGAATCATAGAATCATAGAATCGTAGAGTTGGAAGGGACCTCCTGGGCCATCTGGTCCAACCCCCTGCTCAAAGCAGGATTCGCTAAATCATCCCAGTCAGATGTCTGTCCAGCCTCTGTTTAAAGACTTCCATTGAAGGAGAATTCACCACTTCTCGTGGCAGCCTGTTACACTCATTGATCACTCTAACTGTCAAAAAGTTTTTTCTAATATCTAATCTGTGTCTCCTCCCATTCAGTTTCATCCCATTGCTTCTAGTCTTTCCTTGTGCAAATGAGAATAAAGTTGATCCTTCTACAATGTGACAGCCCTTGAGATATTTATAGACAGCTATTAAGTCTCCTCTCAGTCTTCTCTTTTGCAAACTAAACATTCCCAAATCCTGCAACCTTTCCTCATAAGACAGGATTTGCAGACCGGTCACCATTGTGGTCGCTCTTTTCTGAACTTTCTCCAGTTTGTTGATGTCTTTTTTAAAATGTGGTGCCCAAAACTGGACACAATATTCCAGATGAGGTCTGACCAAAGAGGAGTAGAGGGAAATAATGACTTCACGTGGTCTAGACTGTATGCTTCTGTTAATACATCCTAGAATTACATTTGCCTTTTTTGCTGCTGCATCACACTGTTGGCTCATATTCAGTCTGTGATCTATTAGTATACCCAAGTCTTTTTCACATGTGCTGTTGCTTAGCCCTATTGCTCCCATTCTGTATATGCTTTTTTCATTTTTATTGCCCAGATGTAGTACTTTGCATTTTTCCCTGTTAAAAACCATTCTTTTAGTTGCTGCCCACTTCTCCAGTTTATTTATATATTTTTGAATCCTCTCTCTCTTCTCTAGTATTAGCTATCCCTCCTAGCTTTGTGTCATCAGCAAATTTAATCAGTTTACCCTCAATTCCATCATCTAAATCGTTGATAAAGATGTTGAACAATACAGGGCCCAGGACAGAGCCCTGTGGTACCCCACTTGAGACATTCTTCCAACTGGATGTGCAGCCATTTACGACCACTCTTTGGGTCCGATCACTAAGCCAGTTATGAATCCACCTAACAGTTGCCTTGTCCATTCCATACTTAGTCATTTTTTTCAATAAAGATTGTATGAGATACTTTGTCAAATGCTTTGCTGAAGTCAAGATATACTATATCTACAGCATTTCCTTGATCCACCCAATCAGTGATTCCGTCATAGAAGGAAATTAAGTTAGTCTCACATGACTTATTAGTTACAAACCCATGCTGACTCTGTTTAATCACTTCATTCTTATCCAGGTACTGACATACATGTTGTTTAATAATTTGTTCAAAGATCTTTCCTGGTATAGAAGTCAGACTCACCGGCCTATAGTTGCCTGGGTCCACCTTCTTCCCCTTTTTGAAGATAGGAACAACATTTGCTCTTCTCCAGTCTTATGGGACTTCTCCTGTTCTCCAAGAATTTTCAAAGATTATGGAGAGGGGTTCAAAAATTTCTTCTGCTATCTCCTTCAGTACTCTGAGTTGTAATTCATCTGGACCTGGAGACTTGAATTCATTTAGGTTAGCTAAGTGTTTCCTCACTATCTTTTTGTTTATAGATATCCTGGATTCTTCTATTCCCTTAATAGGACAGTGAAGAACAGTCGATGTTACATTTCCTTTCTGAGAGAAAACAGATGCAAAATAGGAATTTAAAAGTTCGGTCTTCTCAACATCCTGTCTTACCATTTCATAATTTTCATCCTGTAAAAATCCTATTGCATCTTTGACTTTTATTTTACTTTTGACATATCCCCAAAATCCTTTAATATTGCTTTTGACATCTCTTGCAAGTTTCAATTCATTGTCAGCTTTAGATAATCTGATTTGTGCCCTGCAGGTTCTGCAGACAGCATTATATTCTTCTTTAGATATGCCTCCCTCTTTCCATTTTATAAACATTTTTTTCTTCCTTTTTAGCATGTACTTAAGTTCTGTGTTCATCCATCCTGGTTTCCTTAAATGCTTCCTATTCTTCCCTCTTTTCGGAATTGTTAACAATTGTGCTTTGAGAATTTCATTTTTCAAGATTTCCCATCCTTCCTGGACATTTTTGTCTTTAAGGATATCCAGCCATTGGATCCCTCCAATTCTCTTTCTGAATCCCTTAAAATCTGCCTTTCTGAAATCTAACCTTGACGTCTGAGTCTTCACAGGTCTTCCTCCTCTAGTTATCCAAAATTCTAAAATAGCATGGTCGCTCAAGGGGGGTACTGTTGTGAATTCGCTCTCTGGCCTACCTCTAGTTACTGCTGAAGGTGGTGGAGCTGGTCAGGTTGACGGAGGGGTTGCGAGTTCTCTTTCTGGGCTCCCACTGGTGGTTAATGGTGGTAATGGAGCTGATCTGATTAACAGAGGCTTGCCACCTGATCATGAGGTCGACGATTGGAGATCTTGGGTTTCTGACAGGATTTAAGACAGCCAACTCCCTCTATCCCTGCTGGTGATTTTTTCCTGCCTCCTGAGGTCTTAGTTTCCAGCTCAGTCTCTGCATGCTCAGCTAAGTGTTCTTTTGCTATTCTGTTCACATTTAATCTGGTTTTGTCTATCTCTGTTTTGTGTGGGTCAGCCAGCTCCGGCTGGGGCTGTGCTGAATCAACATCCATATGTTACTGCTTTTGCCAGTTTGTTTTTGTCCCTTATTAGATTGGCCTCTTTTTGCTCTGCTTTCAAAATATACTAGAGTGCTGATATAGTGGGCGTAGTCGTGCAACTTCAGTATTTTTGCATTAGACGTGTTGGACCTTTTTGCAGGATTTTTTGCGTGATTGCAGACAGTGTCTTTCCTTTCCTGTCCTGTCTAGTCAGTGTGGGCCCCATCATTTGCTTAGTCTATCTTCCTACCTACGTTTGTGTTTTCATCTTGTCTCACCGATAATATATGTTTGGGGGCTATCTATTCCTTTGGGGTCTGCTCTGGGGCAGTTTAGATTTCCCTTTCTTGCTTTAGGCTTAATTAGCTCTCCGGCTGTGCCGAGGCGTCTAGGATCATCGTAGGCACGCTCCACGGCTACTGCTAGTTGTGTGGATAGGATCAGGGGGTCTGCAATCCGCTTAGTTACCAACCTCTCTGGTTTTCTGTGGCTTAGCTTGGGTTTGCTCTCCTCCTCGGGGACCCAATCATAACATGGTGCATACCGCCAATCCTACCACTTAGTCTGGATAATAGAAAGCAAAGGTATATTTTTCAAATAGACAAAATATTCTGCACTGAGGCAGAAAATGGTGAAGTCCAGAAGTGATTGCTGTCTTGGAGCACTACTCTGGAATGGTCTTCAACAAGATGCACTTTATATTATTTACTGTTCTATATTTTGTTCAATTGTCTGATTTTGTGCTGTTGCTGGGGAATTTAGGTATTGTCTACTGAAGCACTCGTGGCTTAATGATACAATTATTTTATCTGATATTGGAGATGAACCATTGTACAGATTCCTGCAATTTGCAACTGAAAAAGGCATCAAAATAAAAAAATTAAGAAGTAAAATTGTCATTATTTGCAGATTACATCATGTTCTCTCTTGCAGATCCTGTGAGGGAAGTCCCTCATCTAGCAGACAGGTCAAGGCGTGGGAGCGCCGCTTCCGTGCCATTATCCAAATTTCCCCTGGCTACCTCCCAGGATGAGAGCAATTTATGTCGGCCATTGCAGCCCTTGTTCAGCCTTATGCATACTCACCAGCACCCGGGGACATCCTAAAGGGATCTGCATTCCTCACCAATGCCTCATTTCTGATACTACAGTTGCCAAGTACCCCATGATTAAGATCCAGGAGGATTGAAACGTTGGGTATCTAGGCTGTATGTACTGTCTTTTGCATTGGCACATTTTCTCTGGACTGGATGTCTGTAAATAAACTCACGATTTTTGCATAATACCGAATTTGAGTGTGCGGTGAATTATATCTCTTGCTTGTATTTGGGGCCTTTGCGGTCCAATTCGCCAGCAACTTATTGCTCTAAAGGACCTGAGTGCATGCCATTCTACTATTTACCCCCAGCACACAACCGCCACACTGCTGAAGAAGGAGGTGCCGCCACCCCCCAGCACAGAGACCCGCAGATAACACCACTGCCACCAATGAGGTAAAAGGGGGATGATAATTCCAGTTACACCTTCCCTGTGAGACGCCCCCTCCCTTCATCATCGGGACACTCCCCCACCATATGCAGATTGGTCTGCACCCGGCGTATAAGACGACACCAGACAGATAAGATGACCCCCGACTTTTAAGAAGATTTTCAGGGGTTAAAAGGTCATCTTATACTCCGGAAAATATGGTAGGTAACACAATAAAACTATAACTGACCTTACAGGTTCCTGTACAGGCTAGAGATCCTGACCCTAAAGTCCATAGTGGTTCCTGAGTGACCTGAGATAGCCCTAACTAGAGATGAACAGATATGTTTGGAAAACATTCGCCAATCTCAAATTCGGCACAAATGTTGCACTTTCAGATTCGTGTTTGGATTTCCTAGCATTTTCCTCAAAGTCGGCAAAATTTGGCCAACATTAGATAAATGATTGAGTTTCCACTGATGCTTTTGTTAGAAATTGGCTAGGAGTGTGTTGCTGTATGATGAGTGGAGGGGACATGTTTGATGAGGGGAAGGGATGTGGAGATGTCCGAATAGCGGCTTTTTTATATTAACTTAATGTATGGATATTCTGACAGTCAATCAGAGTGCAGAAACCATCCACAACATCTAAACACAAGGGCTTCTGTCATTGGCTTCCTAAGCCACATGTCCATCTCAATATAAAAATCAGACATGTTGTTGTGCTACATTTTGTCAGTGTAACAGCGCAGAGAGGCTTCTACTGCTGCAAGTAGTCAGATAGTTAGGCTACTTTCACACATCAGGTTTTCAGCGTCAGGCGCGATCCGGCGTTGTGCCGGAATGCCGGATCCGGCAAATGTTTTGTAAAACCTGATGTGCCGGATCCGGTTTTCTGCCGGATCCGTCTTGTTCTTGACAGACAAAACCGGATCCGTCTCATCCGGTTCATCCGTTTTTCTATCCGTTTTTCGACAGATTACGCCGGATCCGGTTTTTAAAATTGACCCTTGTGGCCTTCCGAACGGGATTGGCTACTGGAAAACTATATATAGCATGTTCCTACAGCCCTTCTTTGACAGGTTGTAGAGAAGAAAGTGCAGGTTGGAGAGAAGAGCAAGTTACTGGCGAAGATGGATGTTGTCATTGGAAATATTACCACTAGAAGTTCTGTGATGGTTTCAGTAATGAGGGACAATTTTGCACTATACTTTATGTCACCTCAAGGCAGAGTACACTGGCAGGATGACAGAGTGTGAAAGATTTGTGCCCTAACCAAACTTGTGTACCTTCTGGACCAACAGTATATACCTTTGCCAACCAAAGTTGGCTATCTTGTCATGGTCTTACTATTTTTAGCTTTAGGCCACAGGTGTGTACCTGGTTGTGTTTTATGCAAAGTATTTCACCTTTTAACAAAAGTTGTGCACATTGTTAGGAAATCACCAACAATAAACACAACTTTTTAGGTGAAATACTTTGCTTCAAACACAACCAGGAACACAACTGTGGCAAAAAGCTAAAATTTACCCACAGTTATATACCTGGTTTTGAATACCTTTTTACCTTTGAAATACCCTGTATTTAACCTTTTTTTTAAACATAGTTCGCCGCAGAAAGAAATGACAGACAACCATTATGAAACGATAATTTAACTTTTATTTAAAATTTTTTTTTTTTGTAAAATGTTTTTAAAGTGCAAAAAACTTTTTTAATAAAGGTTTTAAACCCAATGGGCATTTTTATTAAAAAACACACATTACAAATCTGTGTAGTGTGGGGTGGAAATACTGCTGGAGGGGCTGCGGGACACTTCGACACTGGGTGTGTGGAGAGAGGACTGGGATCGTGGTGGGGAAGGAACAGTTAGAGGTGAAGGTGTGGAAAAAGCTACAGAATGGGTGGACATGTGGGAGGCAGAAGAGGTGGTGGGCGGTGGAGTGGAGGGTTGGGCAGGGACTGTAGGAGCAGATGATGTTGATGGAAAGTTGTATGGGGAAGGAGTTTGGTACGGGGAAGGAGTTTTGTACGGGGAAGGAGTTTGGTACGGGGCAGGTTGCTGGAAGTGGGGAGATGTCTGGTACTGGGGAGGTTGCTGGTACTGGTGAGGTTGCTGGTATGTAATAGGAGGGGGAGGATGGAAAGTGGCTGGAGGGGGTGCAGATGTAATAGGAGGGGGAGGATGGAAAGTGGCTGGAGGGGGTGCAGATGTAATAGGAGGGGGAGGATGGAAAGTGGCTGGAGGGGGTGCAGGTGGAGGAACTACAGTGGTGGGAGGTGGAGGTTGGGAGGTAACCTGCTGTAGAGCACCGTGGCACGAATGCATTACATGCATCTGCTGGGTAGGAGATAGTGTTGCCATGCGCTCCACAACAGACCTGAAAAAGGTGTGGTTTGGCGAAGATCTTGCTTCTGAATGCATGGTTTGCAGAAGTGTCTTCACCTCCAGAATGCTGGAGTTGATCTGCTGAAAGCCTGCGGAGATTTGCTCTGACAAGACTTTTAGACAGTTCTGGAAAGATGCATTCAGATGCAAGAACTCTTGCGCATAACTCTTTTCCTGACCCCTCTGCCGCTGTCGCCCAGTACCCGCAGGTGTACTAGAGGTGGCAGGGGCAGAAGGGTGGGGTAAAGGGAAAGCAATCTCCTCACCAGCAGCTTCATGTAATGTAGGTGGCCACGATGCTCCTGTGCTGGTGGATGGGACAGATGGGTCGAATGTGTGGGAAGGCTGGGAAGGTGCAGATGTACCGGGGCGGTCGAAGTGTCCCTCGGTGCCGGTCTCCTCAGGGATCGCCTCAGAAGGGTCCAATCGTGCAGGCTCCCGAGTGCTGCTCACCGTGCTGTGGAATAAAGAGAAAAAAAAACAATTAAAATACTGACATGGTATGGCCCTGGCTGAAAAAAAAAAGTTACATCTAACATTATTTTTCACATGTGGTGTGTAATATTTACCTTCTAGTGACCATTGTTTCCCGGAGGAACGACAGGGCTTGTGCGTACTTGTACTTGCTCCTGCGTCCTCCAGATCCACTCGGGGCCCGCATCTCTTTATTGAACTCCTTCTTGAAACGATCCCTCACAGACCGCCACCGATTCACAATTCTGTTCCCTGAAACGAGAAAGGAGTGGTTAGTATACAACATCAGTGTTTCACAAACTCCAGTCCTCATGGTCCCCAGGGGTCATGTTTTCAGGATTTCCATAGTAAATAGAAATCCTGAACACATGATCCGTGGGGACCACGAGGACTGGAGTTCGGGAAACACTGGTTTACATCAAGCAACCGGTACTGTATATACTTACGCTCTTTAATCTGGGCCCGAACATCGAGGTCCTCCCAGCGGCCCACAAGGAGCGAACAGATTTCCTCCCAGAGTCGTCGGGTAACGATAAGGTCAGCGTGGCGGCGGTCAGCCATATTCCAGAGCGGCTCCCTTTCTCTGACGAGATCGATGAGGTGGTCCACATCGAGTCCTCCATCCTCACCGTCAGAGTCGGGAGCACGCTGTGAAGGCTGTTAAAGAAAAAGACAAAAATAACATAATTAGCCTCCACAAAAGAAATGAAATAAAAAGTGCAAAAAAACAAAGCAAAAATATTTATACTTACACGCTGGTGACTGCCGCGTTGCTGTCGCCGACGACCCTGGGAGGCACTGCGAGGACCTCTTGGCCGAGCACCAGATTGGGAAGACTAGAGAAGAAAACAAAAAATGTTATGTCTTTGGATGTAGGCATTTGTTTGCTGTGTGTGGTCTGCAGAACATTGTTTTCTATGTGTTGTGTGTAGTGTGATGTTGTGTTTCTGCGTTTGATGCAAAAAACTTACCGATTGTGAGCCCACTCCAGGTGTCTGTCCACCCCTTCCTTCTTCTTCTGGGAGCTCCTCTTCATCTTGTGATTCCTGTTTTGAAATAAAAGGCAATGAATAGACATATATTACAGAGATGATGGATTTTGGAAATAAAAACTTACCGTCAAACGCTGAAGATGCGAGGGAGGGCTCCCAGAAGAAGATGTGCTGTCCTGTTGATGGCCAGACTCCATGGCTGTGGGTATTGCTGCTGCTGTTGCTGCTGCCAGTGATGCCATTTCTGCTGCTGCTGCATCTCTTGGGCGGCTGTTGAATAAAGAGAAACAAAGGGCCAATGAATATCTTGATATTCCATGGCCCTAGTTTGGAGGAATGGGGGATTTGATAATTACCGTCTCTCATCTGCTGCTGGACTCCCCTCCTCAGCATGTTCCATTTGCTGCTCCATTTGGGGTGGTGGTGGTGCTGATGGTGCTGCAGTGGCCTCCTGCCTTTTCCTGCTGCGCTTGGTTGCTTTCTTGGGTGGCATGTTGGGTGTGGCTGTGGGTCCCACTGTCTTGCTTTTATATATGTCTTGTGGGCAGAGCTACTGAGCATGCTCAGACCAAAAAAACCGGATCCGGCCACCGGATCCGGCTTTCGCCGGATCAGGCGCATTGCGGCGCTCATAGGCTTTCATTGTGTGAAAAAGCCGGACCCGCCGGATCCGGCGGGTCCGGCTTTTTCGCCGGAGACAAAAAACGTTACAGTAGCCGTTTTTTCCAGACGCCGGATCGCGACACATTGCCGGATCCGGCGAAAACCGGATGAAACGCATGGCCATCCGGCGCGATCCGGCGCAAATGCAAGTCAATGGGGGGGAAACCGGATCCGGCATTGCATTTCGCCGGATCCGGTTTCTGTCAAAAGTGCCGGATCACGCCTGACGGCGAAAACCTGATGTGTGAAAGAGGCCTTAGTGGTTTATTGTCAGCTAGGTCAGCTAGATAGGATCCTGTGTCAAATTGACCTTCTATCATCTAAATAGTTTGTGCTAATATTGTGGTTCAGCCAGGAGAGTCCACATTTCAGAATCTAAATCATTTGTGCTAATAATGTAGTACAGCCATGAGTACACATTTGAGAATATAAATCATTTTTGCTAATAGTGTGGTGCAAGCCAGGAGTCCACATTTTGGAATATAAATCCTTTCTGCTAATAGTGTGGTGCAGCCAAGAGTTCACATTTCAGAATTTAAATTGTTTGTGCTAATAGTGTGCTGCAGGCAGGAGTCCACATTTCAGAATCTAAATAATTTGTGCTAATGTTGGGGTCCTGCCAGGAGTCCACATGTCAGAATCTAAATAATTGGTGGTACTAGTGTGATCCAGTCAGGAATCCACATTTCAGAATCTAAATCCTTTCTGCTAATAAAGTGGTCCAGACACCAGGCCACATTTCAGAATCTAAATGTTTTCTGCTAATAGTGTGGTCCAGACAACAGGCCACATTTCTGAATCTAGATACTTTTTGCTAATAGTACAATCCAGCCAGGAGTCCACATTTCAGAATCTAAATAGTTTGTGTTAAGAGTGGGGTCCGGCCATGAGTCCAAATTTCATAATCTAAAAACTTTGTGCAAATTGTGTGGTCTAGCCAGCAGTATACATTTCAACATAAATACTTTGTGTTAATTGTGTTGTCCATCCAGGAGTCCACATTTGAGCGTCTAAATTTTTGTGCTAATTCTGTAGTCCAGCCACACTATCTCAAGAGATAAATACAGACTGTTAATTTACTGACACGTGACTGACAGGTGAGGGCCTAGGGTTGTGAAACAGCTGGTTAAAAGAAGAGAAGAATACATCGAAGGTGAATGGGAAAAAGTGAGGTTGTGGTCTTAGGGGGAGTAGGCTTAGAGTTCTAAGTGTATATAGGGTAGGTGGTAATTTAACTGTCTGGATTTGGATTTATTATATTGGATACCAGCATCGCAGAGTATCCTCAAATACTTTTTAACTGTGTTTTCCTGGCTGATAACCCATTGGACCTGCAGCACCTGGATGTATTAGTCATTGAAATGTTGTGCATGCATGACTAAATCAGGCTAGTATAACCTTAAACACCTTTTTCTCCATTGGATAAAACCCTATTGTGCTGTCTTTTTCATCCTGGTTTTAAAAGGTCTCTTACAGGTACAACTGGGCGGGACTATAAATGATCATATCTGATATCTGGCTAGAAAGAGCTTGGCAGAATTGACTGAGGAGAACTGGGTCATTCCAGGAGGTTTCCATTCCCAGCATATGAACTGAGAGCAGTAGTCCTCCACTTAAGGATTTCTCTGAACCAACCTACGAATCATTGATTCAGCAACAGCAACTTTATTGGGGTCATCATAAATGAACCCCAGAGCTTATAAAAAAGCATCAACTTATGAAAATACTGGACAATCATCAGGCAGAGAAAATGCCCAGGCATTGACTCTCTCCTCCAAAAAAGAAAATGGCAAACTTACTTTGGTCTCTGTGAAAACATTCTGATAAATTTACCTTAGGCTCAGAAAGCTGTTTTGGGCAGAGTAGAACCTGCATAGCGGTAGATAACACATGCTGTTGTTGCACTTTGATGTCTGCCACCTCCAAAGACAAGGACCGCTTTTGCATGGTCAGGGCGTCCACAGCATCCGTGATGGCTTCTCAGCACACAAAAAATGGAGCGGTCTGATGATAAAGTTATGATAGTAAAATAACTCCCTTGGGAAAATAGATACTAAACCGGCAAATGACCCTGCCGGTTCCTGTACACACTAGAGATCCTGACCCCGCAGTTCCTAGTCATACGTGTCTGAGCTGAGATAGCCCTAAACACAGATGTGCAAATTACCTACAGAAGGGAAAGTGTGCTAAAACAGAAAGAGATTTCAGAGTAAGTAAAACACGCCACAAAATACAAAATAAAGGATTTAGTACCTACTGCTAGAGAATATGCCCCCTACTTCCTAAAAAGAAACAGAAGATAGATGCAGAGTACAGAACATAAACAGCAGAGAGATAAACCCTAGCTCATCATTCACTGGCTGGTTTAAACTATGGCAGTAAAGCTGGATATCCAATTGAGTCTGTAAATCAGCAGGAAATACCAATAGGGGGAAAGTATAAAAGACGCACCCGAAAGGTGATAGTGAGGACAAATGAATAAATGAGGACACCTGTTACCCTAAAAGACTGAAGTAAAGATAAAATAAACTAAACACCGAGAGAAAAGGCATATTTGCTGTGGCTCTGCATGCACATAAGCCAAATACAAAGCACAGGCTCAAGAGTTCAAACCCAGAACCATGACTGAATTCCTAATTGAAACGCCACATATAAATCCAATCAAGTGATCTGGTCTAACATCTTTAATGATTGTATCCATCTCCTCAATAAAATTCTTGGGAATTAACATAATGAGAGCCAAAGAATTCATGTAGAAATTAAATTACACATCATTAATATCTGAAATCAAAAGATTGTTACATATCCTTTACTCGTTGTTCATATGATGTTATCTCTTGAAATTGATGAGTGTTTCAAAAGTGCTTTATCCTACGCAAACTATCCCTCAACTTCTTAGACATTTTGACCTAAAAAGATTACTCAGTGTTTATTTATTTTATTTGGCCTACTAAATAGCCAGTTTATAGTGGCTGAATAAAATATATTTCTCAATAAGAAAGGGCAAGATCAATTTCCCCAATTTTCTTAGATTCATTAATTGATTGGTTGAAACAAATGAGTAGTTACTCCATCTAGCCCTAGAGGCAGTACTTGTTCATCAATGGTCTTGAGTTTCTTTACTGCATACCTTCCTAGGGAGTAGTCTTTTATGAAAGAGACCATGCACTATAGCTGCCTACAAGGCTGGTAGGGAACTTTTTCATTTACTTTTCTTTATAAATAAACATATCAATGTCTTGGGTCATCTAGAGTTTCATAAAAGCGTAGAAAGTAAGTGTGAAGGGAAAAAGGAATGAGATAAGTGAGTCATTTGCTGCTTATACCTGAGAAAAAATATTTGAGATTATATGAGATTGAAAGAAAA